>NW_026606094.1:70160000-70852500 GCF_029834395.1 Sorex fumeus | reverse complement strand
GGTTCTTGCTTTTTTTCTTTTTTAAATAGTGCTTATGTAGCCCCCCAAGCCCTTCCCCCACCCAGTATCCTCCTAACACCATCTTTTGTTGTGATGACCAGGGCTCAGGCTTGCCTGCTTATGGTGCCTAGAGACTACAGGCTTCATTATGGTGTCGCGGTCCAAAACAGCAACCCTGTGAGGCTGGTGCAGGCATGCAGCAGAACACAAAAATCAAACTTGCTGGGACTGAAGCCAACAGTACAGTTGGAGTCCCTCCAGGAGTGATTCTTGAGCACAGAGCCAGGAGTAAGTGCAGAGCACCCCTGGGTGTGGCCTAAAGCAAAACAAGAATCACACTCAGAACCTCCTGCTTACCAGGCACATGCTCTACCTCTGAGCTATTCAGGGGTCACCTCAATGACTTTTTTGGGGTGTGTGTCACATCCAGAGGTGTCTGGGGCTTGTTCCTGACTCTACTCAGTGTTCACTCATTTTTTTTCTTTTTTAAAACTTTTATTTTATTTTTATAAAGTTCACAATCATTTTTCACTTTCAATATTCCAATACCAATCCAACCACCATTATACCTCCCCATCCCCATTATTTAGAATTTTCCCACCACCATATAAGCCTGTCCCAACAGCAGGTCCTAAATAATTTATTTTGTACTGCTTGTTATGAATAATCAATATCACAATAATATGGTGCCCTTGGTGCACCAAACAGAGTGGAAACCTGATAGCAATAGACTCTAATAGCTATCGATGCAGGGAACTGACCTAAAATAGCAGCTGAAAAATGACTTATTTTTGTTTGGTTTGGGGGGCCACACCCAGCGATGCTCAGAGGTTGCTCCTGGCTCTACAGGAGTCACCCTTACCGTGCTCAGGGAACCATCTGGGATGCCAGGGAACGAACCCCTGTAGGCTGCTCATAGGTCAAGCGCCTTACTATTGCTCTGGCCCTGAAAATGACTTAATTCTTAGTTCCTGTGTGTCAGGGATCTGACCCAGGCTTAGCCATCAGAAGGGTCCTTCATCCATCTCATTTAGTCAGTAGTGCACAGAATTCAGGTCCTTGTGTTTCCTGGATTAAGGTTACTTCTCTTTATCTTACCTGTCAGCTCCTGGCCACCCCACCTTCTGGGCTTCTCTCTTCATTAAAACCAGGAAGGCAGTAACCTGCTACTAAAATGGAAATCTAATCTTTGGAAAGCTAATAAAACCCTGTGTCTGTCACCTTTCTCATAGTCTCTTGTTGAAAGCAAGTAGCTTGATTTAGTCAATGGTAAAAAATTATTTTTGATAAAAGAGGACTTTTAAAAAATGTCATTTTGAGTGAAAAAAGGTATCGTTTGAAGCAGCCTGAGTACCTTTTAACATTACATCTCAATAAGTGGTCTAGAAACATATAAAAAATGTTTTTAGAAATAACCCATGAGCACTTCCAGATAGTATCAAATTTAACTGGAAGAAAAGATATTTGAAAGATTCATTAAATTATACATTATGTGGAGAGAAATCAGGAATGTGGTCCTGGTATTACCCATTGTAGCCCAGAAACTAACTTATCAAAGCACATTTCTTTTCCATTAGCACCAAAAGCTGGCCAAATACCCTGCCATCTATTTAAACTCTTTTTTTAAAAACATATATGGAGATGACATTAGTGCATGAGTGTTCATGTTTATGTGTTTTAGGGGTGAGATGCCACCACACATGCCTTGCACTGTCCCCTGCGACCCACTGTCTATCTATCTTCTTCGCAGTCTCAGTTCTGTGGTCAAAGCGTAAGTGGGCTCCATTCGGTGGCCTCCTGTGAGGCGCCTTTATGAGACATTGCCTGCTCCCTCGCTTGGTCAGGAAAGAGATTTTATAAAGGCATGAATACCAGAAAGTGAGGTGATTGGAACTCTTAGAAACCTCCCATATGGCAAGGCTTCAAATATGCTACTGTGTGATTCTATGTTTCAGATTGTCTAAACCCAGTCACCATCCTGCAGGGTGTCGGGGTTCCTGGGTGGGCCTGGTGCGTTCTGGGCTCATGGGCCATCCCTGGCGGTCATAGAAGAGGAACAGGTTGCAGATAGATCACCAAACAATAACCAGCAACCTTTATTCCCACTTCCACAGACCAGATGAAGGGGACAGCAACTGCCAGAGAGTGGGGGGCTGGTCATAGACCTGGAAACAATGCAAGGTGAGCACAGTACAAAGGAGTTTATCACAGGCATAGGTGATCGTGAGTACTGGGGAGTCGATGAACTCTGGCAGTAACTGCAATGGGTGACACAAAATGTGGCCAGGTAACTCCTAACATAACTGCCTGGCAAGAGGAACAGACTTGAGCCAGGCCAAACTGCTCCTAATAGAGGACCAATGATCACAAATTATGGGTGGCCAGAGTCCCCTTGGGTACTCTCCTCTGCCTCTGAGGCAATGTCTCTGAAGCTCTTTCGCCTTGTGAAGAACCCTGGGACGTCTAATCAACTGGGCGGCATCATCCAGCTAGCTGCGGAGCAGGGCCAGCGAGAGAGCCAGCATCAGACCACGCAGCTTAGGTAAGCAGTAGAGAGGAATGGAACTCTGTTTCCTGAGTCATGGAGTGTGCTACCAAGGGAGAAATTCAGTTCATTTCCATCAACAAGATATTTATTTTAAAAAATATCTTGCAGTTAATATTTTAAGGAGGTAGTTAAAATGTGTTTCCAATGCAGTAGTGATGTTCTAAGGGACCTTATCTCTCAACTCCCTACTTTTGATCCACCTACATTGGGGTCGCCATATAATTATTGCTGAACCAAAACGCTTGTGAAGGGGGGCGGGCAGGGCGGTGTGGCTTTAGAAACTTTAGAAGTTACAGGAGGGAAGAGGATCATCTGTGGAAACTCTGGCCCATTTACAAGGGAAGAGCAATCTTTCTTTCAGCTTGAAAAGTCAAACTTTAAGTGGTGAGGAAAGAGAAAGAGGCTTGGCATGAGCCCCGACTCAGTATAACTGCATAGATGTAGCCAGATAAACTTCCTCTTCTATATCTCAGTTATTTTTTTCTTTTCTTTTTTTGAGTCTTCTCAGGAGATGAAAAAGACCTAAGAAATTTTTAAGGATGTATTGTCTGCCCCCTCAACAGTGACCTTGTAATTTCTTTCACTCTCTCTTAATGTAATGAACAAATATGAAATGCTCACTGCCCCTCATGTGATTTTATGATAGCTTATTAAGATCATTAATTTTACTTTGTTTTTTAAAAATTTCAAATGCTATTATGCAAGATACATGGTTAAGTTTGCCAATGGTTGATGTTTGAATAAATAACACTGACACCAGACTTTAAAAAGAAAATGGTAGCTCAGAATCTCATCAAATTCTTACTTAAAAAGGAAAATCTAGGGTCAGAATAACAGTACAGGCAGTAGGGTGTTTCCCTTGCATGCAGCTGACTTGAGTTCAATCTCCTGCATTCTATATGGGCTCCCATGCACCACCAGGAACAATTCTTGAGTGCATAGACAGGAGTAAGCTCTAAGCACTGCCAAATGTGTCCCCAAAACAGAGAGAGAGAGAGAGAGAGAGAAAATAAGAAAAATTAGAAGCACTTCTTTTTATTAGCTACCAATACCTCTTCCTTTTTTAATATTCATGCAATATACTCCCAAGTTCATTTCATAATAGAACTGGTGGTTTATTGATTAAAAGCAGCGAGCATTGAAACAAAAGATGGTAAAATATTTAATTTATTGGAATCAATGGGGCGATAGCAAAGCACGTAGGGCATTTGCCTTGCATGCGGCTGACCTGGCCAACCTGAGTTCAATTCCTCCACCTTCGATTCCTCTGCCCCTCTCGGAGAGCCCGGCAAGCTACCGAGAGTATCTTGCCCGCATGGCAGAGCCTGGAAAGCCTGTGACATATTCGATATGCCAAACACAGTAACAACAAGTCTCACAATGGAGATGTTACTGGGCCCGCTCGAGCAAATTGATGAACAACAGGAGGACAGTGACAATGACAGTGACAATATACTTAATATTTTAAACAGAGTTCTAAGCAAGGAAATAATATCTGTCTTCTCAGGGCATCAATAAAAATGAATTTACACCCAGGGAGATACCTTATGAGCTCACTTATATGTAGAATGTAAAATAATCAAGCTTGTATGCATAGAGACCATTAGTAGGGGTGGTCAAATGGGTTAAGGTGATTATAAGGTTCATACTTCCAGATACAAGATAAATGAGTTTTGGAGATGTACAGAAAGGTGTTGGTTTTTTTTTTTTAAATGGAAAACTAGGTTATGTGACTCAATGGTAGAGCACATGACTTGCATGTGTCAGGCCCTGGGTTCAATCCTTACATTAAACAAAAGAAAAATCAGGTCTAAGACAGTTCTCATAAGGAAGGCTCTCAGGACATTATGTGCCTGACAGTGATTGAGCCTGTCCTCTTAGCAGGTGACCTCTTAGCAAACCTTAGCACGTCATCTACGTCTGAACTGTCATCACAGTTTCTGATTTTTATTAACTCATACCAGAGAAAATAGCCATTTTCCTAGTTCTATGTTCACGCTTACCTCAAGTAGATTTATCAGATAAAATATTCCAGACTTCACAATGAGACTGTCAGTACAAAACATGTTAATATCACATACCTCAGTGCAGTCATTACTAATCTTTATTTTTCATTTCTTTAGGGCAGCACTTGGTGATGCTAGGGGGCTCCAGCTCTGTACTCCGGGGTCACTTCAGAGGTTTTTTGGGGACCATATGGTTCCAGGGATCGAATTTGCACTTTCTATAAATAAGTCATGTGCTTCAGGCCATTGAGTGATCCTCCAGAAACAATAATTATTTTATGCTTTCCTTAAAGATTTTTCTATGTGCAGATAAGCATTTAACCATTATACATGTTTCCTTTTATTTGCTGTCTTCTTGCAATTGGGAAAAGATTATCACACTTAAAAATAAATTTAGTAGACCTGACAATGCCTTATGTCTTTGGATGCACCATACTCATTGTAGCCAGTCTTAAACATTTTATTTGTTTTCTGTTATTAAAACCTTACTGCTGGGAACCCCCTTGTTTTTTGTAAAAGTGTCAGAAATATCTATTTGTAAACCTTCAGAAGTTAAATTGTTGGGGCAAAGAACACACATATTTTAATTTTTAGCTAAATATTGTCAAAGTGAGCTAGTCAACCACACTCAGAAGATTTCCAAATACAAAACTTCCACTCAAAGAGAATAAATACAAAAATTTTCTTCATTTTAAACTTTCATGCCACCTATGCATTAATTATTGCTTATCTCCTAAGTAAAATGGTGGGTTTTTCAAAAAAATTATTTTCTTTAATCATGATATGGTCAAGTATATTTTCAAGTTTTTGTGTGCTACTTTAATTTTCAACTGCTGAGAACAGTGTACTTCTAGCTGTTCATTTATTTTGTTGGATTGCTGGTATTGCTCCATGCTCCCTGCCTTCCCTTGGCCCCCCAGTCCCCATGCTGAAATGAGAAAAGTTTCACTCACTTTGGATGGATTTTTATATAGATAAGTTCAAGTTTATATAGATATATACCAAATCCTGGATCGAGGTTGTTGGAAACAATCTAACCCCTATAACATTTTTCTGTGTGATTTTTTATAGCCTGTTAGTTGCTAAGGCTATGGGCTTTTAAAAAAACACAAGATCTGTCTTTTACAGAATAGATTTCAGTTTTTAATGTCAGCTCCTAAGAAACCCTCACACTGATCCTTCCATTAATGACGTTCTGGCATATTTTCTGCGGGATGAAAAGCATTCTGTTTTCATGAAGCAGTAACTCTTATCTGGACCCGTTTTTCACTGCTAATACCATAGTAATAATATACACAAATCTGTTCTTCACTTTAAAGCGTTAAAAGTCGAGGGTCACTCAGAGAGGTTGATTTTATTTGGCCGATGTGAGCCAGCTTTATGAAACTGGGCGCTTGGGTTTGTCTTTATGCAGTTCAAGTGACTTCTCAAAGAGTCTATGTTAGAGTGTATTTCTCCATTGTTTTGATTTATATATTTGCTTAAAGGGCATGATTTACATTAAGCTTCTCTATCTCTCTTTATGTTGCTTTCTGAGAAATGCAAAAATCATGGGGAAAAAGAAGCATATTCCAGGATCTGGCTTTGGAGATGTTTTTAAATGCAATTCCCTTCAGTATCATTGGAGGTTGGACGCCTCAGTCCTTCCTCCCCCACCAAATGCCTGGAGAGAAATGAATTATTGTCCTCTCAGCAGACTCCATGGGAGATAGTGTCAGTGGTTTATGCGTTCTGGCCAGAAAAGACTCCCCACAGACAAGAGGGGAGATTTCTTCCTGTGTTCCCGGGCAGAGCTCTGTGGGTTTGAAACTGGCTCCCAAAGCACCAATCCAGAGCACTGTAAAGAGAAGATCAAGGACAGTGTTGGCACTCAGTGGTTGTTCAACCATTTCCAACTGTTCTAACATTTCCAAAAATACAGAGCGCATTCTCCTGCTAGCCTTAGGGAATACTAGGAGAAAGTGTCTTTAAACACCCACTCAAAATGCCCAGATTTTAGGGTAAGAAAAGAAAATCATAATAGGAATTGAGTTCATGGTTTCACATTTGGATTAAAAAGCACAAGGCAGGGAGAAAATTAGAATCAGAGCTGGCTTTTATTTTAGTCCATGCAAAAGGTGCTTTCAAATGACAAGCAATGGGCGACAAAAATTATCTGGTAGCTCAAAATGATTTGCTTGGTATATAATTGTATTGCCTAAGAGTTTGTGTATCTATTACATGCTTTGATGAAATTATGTTATATTTCATCAAAGTATATGAAAAGGATGGTAAGCTTGGTAACTAGAAAATGTGTTTTTAAAAACTCAGCAAGTAAATCTTATAATACAATTCAAAGAGGCAAAACAACTTTTTATTATTGGTATTTTATGTCATTAGTATTAGAATTTTTATTTTCAGGATGCCGATGTTCTGTATGTCAGACCCTGGACTGAGAGTGAAAAGTGGATGGATGTATTACCCAGTGCACCTTCAACCAAGGCAATTTGATCACGTAGTGTTTTCTGGTGTTGCTTGCACAGAACTTAAAGGACAAAGGTTAGCAAACACTTAAATTACCACTGGTCACATTAAGCTTTTGTTTTGTGATACTTAGGCTCCAGGGAGGCCTACAATTTTGGAGTTGAGTTGATAAAAGGCAGATTCAGGGAATTATTTATTTTGTTCCTTTTCCATCTGGGCGTCCACATTAATTGAATGGATTCATTTGGTGCCATTTTCATTCCCTTTAGAATTTTTGTCTTGAAAATTAAGAATTATAATTCTCATATCTCACAGAGTCTGTGAGTAATGGCTGAGTGTTTTATTGCTCTGACCTTTCTAGTTTTTTAAGTTTTGATTTGCTGAGTTCTTTCCTCCCCTTTCTTGCAGTTTGCTTATTATTATTATTAATGAGGAAACAGAAAAATGACCATTCAGTCAAACTCTAGAGAAAGGAATATAATAAACGGTTTCTGTGTAGGATCTAACATTTGCCCTTAAATACAGTAATTATTAGGTTGCCTGATGATATGCTGAATTTTACAAGGCTCTTATTACAGAAAGAAAAAGAACACAATAAATCCACTAATGTGGGTAATGACTGGTATGGAAATTGAAAATGGTTCAGAATGAGCCCACTCCTTTTTTCCATATTTTAAATGTCCTTTGGCTCCTAATATTCATCACATAGGTATCATTTTTTCTCTTCCATTTCAACTAGTTCTGCATTGCCAAGAAGCTGCAGAATTATTTGCAATTAAGTACTATCTGGTTTTATCCAAACACTGACAATAAATTCAATAGAATCCTAGGGTGAAAATATAAAGTGCAGGCATTAACAATTGGCTGAAAGCTTGACTATAAGCTCCCTTTGTTTTTATCCATGGTTTGTTCCCTGGCATTCTGAATAAACAGACTGAAACGGGAGGTGCTTAATGAGTGGAAACTCTGTGCTTTGTCCTGGGTATTCAGGAATGACTGCCGAAGGGTTGAATAACAGAGTTCTCTCTTTTGGCCTTCCCATTCCTAGGTGATCAGAGGTGATCATATAAAATGTAGGACTTTCCATATGCCTTTTATGGAACTCAAAAGACAGGGTACAAATAGAGGGCATGGTGAGGGTTGAGGCAGGAAACATTTAAAGGAGTGTCTTCTATTTCATGGTTTAGAGAATACTTGGGATCTGAATCTTTGCTAATTGCAGAATTTTATCTACATTTTTGGTAGTATTTATAAGGCACATTTTGGGAATAGATTCCATGTCAGTCATAAATGTAATTATTGGTTGAGGTTAAAATTGAAAAAGAAAAGTGATTGAAAAAAGATGTTATTGTCACCCCAGACATCTCTTCACATACCTATTTTTTGGTGTTAAAGAAAATATTAGAAGCTTGATCACTTGATCACTTGACTTCCCGTTAATCGTCGATTTGCTCAAGCGGGTGCCAGTAACGTCTCCATTTGTCCCTGTTGCCTCCTAGTGTAGCGCAATGGCGTCTGTTCGCTCTAGGAACACGAAGAGCCTCAAACCGATCGTTCATGATCTTGATGAAGAAGTCTGACCATCTGGTAGGTGGGCGGCCACATGGTCTTTTGACATCCCGTGGAATCCAGTCGGTAACAGCTCTAGTCCAGCGGTCGTCTTTAAATCTCATTACGTGACCAGCCCATCTGATTTTTGATGCCTTGGCAAACGAGACAGGGTCCCTGATTTTTGATCATTGACAGAGGTCGGAACTCCGGATTCTTTCTCTCATTTGAGTGAACCGTGATATTCCAAGCATAGCTCTTTCAATTCCTCTTTGGGAGACCTGAATAGCGTTCTCATCCTGTTTGCGTAGGGCCCAGGTCTCTGAGGCATATGTTAATGCAGGAAGAACAGTGGAATCAAAGAGATGTGCCTGGAGCCGGAGGTTCTTGGTCCTCTTAGCTATTTCTTCGACAACGCTCTTGAAGGCGTTCCAAGCTGCTGTCTTCCTCCTGCGCAGCTCGGGTGCCAGATCATTTGTCATGTTGACTTCTCGACCTAGGTACACATAGCTGTTGCATTCAGAGATGGTTGTTCCGTTGAGAGCAAATAGGGAGTCAGGAACGAGGCTGTTTCTCATAAACATTGTCTTCGTAAGATTCAGCTGTAGTCCAACCTTTCCACACTCACGGTTGAAGTAGGCCAGCATTTGTGCCGCTTGGCTAATGTTTGGTGTTATTAAAACAATGTCATCAGCAAAGCGGAGGTGGTGTAGTTGCCGACCATCTATCTTCACTCCCATTCCTTCCCATTCCAGTCATCGCATGATGTTCTCGAGGGTGGCACTGAAGAGTTTCGGTGAAATGGTATCACCCTGCCGAACCCCTCTCTTGACATCAATGATTATTTCTTTGGAGAATGGTGAGATCCTGGTAGTGAATCTGTAATACAGCTCACGGAGGATCTTGATGTATTGAGCTTGAATGCCCTGATTGGCTAGGGCTTCAATGACCGCTTCCGTCTCAACAGAATCAAAGGTCTTCTTTAAATCAATGAACGTTAAGCAGAGTGGCATCTTGAACTCCCGAGAAACCTCAATGAGCTTGGTTATCGTGTGGATATGGTCGATGGTGCTGAATCCTTTGCGGAACCTGGCTTGCTCGCATGGTTGTCCTTCATCTAGTGTTCTGCCAATCCTATTTAGGATGACTCGAGTGAACAACTTGTAGATGACAAACAATAGGCAGATCGGGCGATAGTTGCCAATGTCACAGATGTCTCCCTTCTTGTACAGTAGTACAGTCCTGCTGGTTTTCCTTTGGGACAGAACCTTGCATTCAGACAGGTAGCGTGTGAAGAGCTGAGCCAGCGTATTGATGAATACTGACGGCAGGTTCTTCAGGTGTTCAGGTCCGACCTTGTCTGGGCCGGGTTCTGTCCGTTTCTTTACTGACGAAATGGCGTGTCGGGTTTCGGAAGGGAGAACATTGGGAACGACATATCCATCCTGTGAAATTTGGTATGTCGGCAAGTGGACATGGCTATCGAAGAGATTTGAGTAGAAGTCATGGATAATCTTCTCCATTGCCGTTCTGGAAGATGTGATAGATCCATCAGGACGTTGGAGGGATAGATCCATCAGGGACGCTGGAATGCCCACCTGTCCTTCACCAACATCTTGGTCTTGTAGTTGGCGAAAGGCAGGTGGGCATTACGAATACTTTTCCCGGCTTCTGCCGCATCTACCAGCACTTTTGCTCTTCTCTCTTTGCAGTCTTCCTTGATGGCATTTCTGCACTGCTTTGCGAGCTCGGACGTTTGCCTGCAGTTGCGTGAGGCATGCACCAAACCAAGTTGGAGAATAAGCTCAAGAGTTTTTGAAGACAGGCATTTTTTTGTGGCTATCTCTCTCTTGGCATTCCTCTCACAATCATGGAGGTGCTGAACCAGTCGATCGTATTCCTCGTCAATGTTGTCAACAATGGCATCTTCCCATGTTGCCGCAATAGTGCCAAAGAGCTCCCAGTTGGTGGTCATTCTGGGAGTTCTCTTCTTAAACTTTTCAGCCCTTTCTCCCTGCTCTGTGAAGTAGAATTTTGCATGAAGGAGACGGTGGTCCGATTCCGTTTGGAATTTTGGGACAACAGCAACATCGGTCAGGCAAAACCATTGATCGAATACGATGTGGTCTATTTCGTTGTGGAATCATCCACTGGGAGACTCCCATTTTGGGACAACAGCAACATCAGTCAGGCAAAACCGTTGATCGAATATGATGTGGTCTATTTCGTTGTGGAATCATCCACCGGAAGACTCCCATATCCAACATTTAGATTCGGCCTTCGGGAACTGTGAGTTACCATGGATGGTCTTGGTCGACATGATGAACTCAGACAGTCTCTCACCCTGTTCGTTCCATTCTAGGCCATGGGTCCCGATGTGAAGTTCTTCAGCTGATCTTCATGGTCCTATCTTGGCATTAAAATCACCCACAAGGATCTTGTAGAAGGTTTGGTCTTCTTTATAGAACTTCTCCAGCTCCATGTAGAACTTCTCAATTTCTCCTTCATCATAATTAGATGTTGGTGCATAGACAACGAAGATAGAAACTGCTGGCAGTGAGCCACGTCTATTCAAATGTAAACATCCGATTTGGGTTTTTAGGCATTCGAATGAATCAATGCTCACGGCCAAGTTTGTGTTGACAAGGACACCAATGCCTCCGACACCTCTTTTATCGCATGTTCCGAGGAAAAATTCTTCTCCAGTGTCGAAAACAGCATGATGAGATTGGTGCCTCCTTGTTTCAGTCAGACCAATGATGTCGTACTTGATATTTCGCGCTTGTACCATCAGGTCCTCGATGGATGCATATGATGCTAGCGTACGTGCATTGAAAGTACAGACGGTTATTTTTGTATTCCTTCATTGTGGCAGCCTAGTTCGGCCTTGAGATTTTATCGGCCTCTCCTTTCTCATCCTTCTCAATGCTGCCATATTGGTGAAGCCTTCAGGGTCAGGGGAATGAAACCCATTGTAATTACTCGTTTTGGCATATCGAATACACAACGGATAGCTTGCGAGGCTCTGTGGTGCGGGCAGAATGCTCTTGGTAGCTTGCTAGGCTAGAAGCTTAGTTGTAAAAATTCTAACCCCACTAAGCCAAAGTAAAGACTCCAAAAAAGTGAAATAAAAACAGTAGCAACAAAACAACACTAACAATTTAAATGAACATAGTTCCCCAAACCTTTAAGAAACTATAGAAGAAAAAAGTTACTTAATCTCATAAAGATGATCACCAAACAAGAACAAACATCCTGGTAATGAAATATAAAACATTAGAAGTGGGAAGCAAGTGGGGTGCAGAGCACACCTGGGAGTGTTCAGGTGCATCTGCCAGCTCTGTGCTTGGGAATCACTCTTGGTGATTCTCAGAGAACTATGCTTTAGATAGAGATTAAACTTGGGCTTCATGAAAAGAATATACTCAGCCTTTAAGCTAGCTACTGGGCTTATAAATATTACATTTATGTAAGGGAAAAAAACAGAAGAAATATCCTGAGAAATGGCAAGAGAGTTGCATTCAGGCAAACCTCCTCACTAAAACATAAGCAAAGGTCAATTATGCGTCACAGGAAACACTCATTCAAAAGTAGTTGGAATAGAGAAAGGAACACTAAGTCAGTGATGGTTGGAGGGCTTGCTCTGGATGAGAAATGTGTGCTGAAAGTAGATAAAGGACCAAACATGATAGCCTCTCAGTATCTGTATTGCAAACCATAATGCCCAAAAGGAGAGAGGAAATAAGAGGGAAATTGTCTGCCCTAGAAGCAGGGGGAGGGTTATGATGGACGGGGAGGATACTGGGGACATTGATGGTGGAAGATGTGCATTGGTGGAGGGATGGGTGTTCATTGTATGATTGAAACTCATACACAAAAACTTTCTAATTGTATCTCATGTTGATTCAATTAAAAAAAACTAAAAACGAAAAAAGAAAAGAAAACATTCATTCATTCACAGACTGGTTTGCTTAAGAGACAAGTGCATCATATACCCGAAGGTGGATGCCTACAGTATGGAATTGAAGAGGAGCTGATCCACGGGTTAAGACACCAGTGACTCAGAGTGGCACAATATATCAGCCGTTATTACTGTTGTCAGATCTGAACGCCTAGGGGGAAGGCCAAAGCAATGTAGATAGTGTTTTTAAAATCAGTGACCTTGCAGGCAGGTGGCTGGTGGTGGTAGTGGAAGTAGGGAAGACTGTGTTTCTAGCATAAATTGACCTCTGGGAAGACAAACATAAAAAACTTAACGCAAACAAAACCTCCCACCTGAATGATGATATTTGAAGCCATAAAATATATGTAAAAAGACGATGGGACAGATACAGAAAGCTCTCTCTCTCATCTGCAGGATGTTCAAAAAGCATAGTATGGGAAAAACAAATCAGCAAAGGCAAGGAACATGAGAACTGGTCTACAGAACTGAGTTTGCCAAGGGCTCAGTGTAGCGGGTGCAGCTGGGGTCATTGAAATGATGGTGGATAGAAATGGACGCTCTGGTGGAGGGTGTGGAACATTAAATGCATGAAATCCTATCATTAAAGATATTGTAAATCATGGGCCCTCAAATACAGTTTTAAAAATACACAGCACTGCACTGCACTACACTGTCCTGTTGTTCATCGATTTGCTCAAGCAGGCCCAGTAACGATACTGTGTTTGGCATATCGAAAATGTCACCGGTAGCTTGCCAGGATTTGCCCTAAGGGCGAGATACTCTTGGTAGCTTGCCGGGCTCTCCGAGAGAGGCAAAGGAATCCAACTTGTGCCAACCGGGTTGGCCGCATGCAAGGCAAATACATAAAAAATACACAAAAGAACAGAAATAAATGATCCATTTGCTCACCTGAGCATGGCTTCTAAGTCACCACCTGCTCAGCTAAGATTTAGGTTCTTCTTACGCTAAATAATGCTCCCCATCTGCCCTCTGTGGATATAGGCACAGGGAGGAGTAAACTTGGGAAGGAAATCTGTAAGTGTCATCATAATGTGATGAATCTTGAGAGACAAAACAGCCAATGTGCCAGCCAACATTTAAAAAGAGTGTCAACTCATGATAGATGCATCAAGATTGTGGAGCCATCTTAAGGATGGCTCTTAGTTTGTTATCTTTGGCTTTTGAAAAATCAGACTTTGGGTCAGAAGTATCACTCAGAAATAGAGCACATACCTTGCATACACAGGCTCTGGGTTCATTTTGGTCCTGCCCAAATGGCTATACATACATACATACATATATATATAATTTTGTTTTTGTAATGTTAAACCTTTTAATTTAATAAAGTTTATATCCAGTTTTCTTCTTGGATTGCCTCTGAGTTTCAATTAATATTTAGTAAGCAGTCTCTTTTATTTTTAGGTTATGAATTTATACATATAAATCTCAAGTAATTTATGATTTCATGATCTTCTTTATATCTTCAAACCATGTGGAGTATGTTTTATGTAAGGTGCTAGATATGCATTTAATTTCATCTTTTTACAAATGGCTATTCATTGTCCAACATCATTTACTTTAATTTTAATCTCTATTGAGGCACTGTGATTGACAACACTGTTAATGATGATTTCATGCATCCATCATTCCAATACCACACCCGCCACAAGACAACACCACCTACTTTAAAAGTCCAGCTTTACTCCATGAATTTCTAATGCTACTTTTGTCATATTCCAAATTTTCTTACAGGTTTGAGTCTATTTCTGGACTTTCTGTCCTGTACTGTCCCTGTGCCAATAAAAATTACTATTTTAATTATAAAGGCTTTACAGTATGTTTTAGTGCCTGCTAATACCCCTCATAAATACTTTCTTTTCTCAGTGTTTCCTGCATATTCCTGCATGTTTATTTTTCCATATAAGGTTTGGAGTCAACTTTATATGGAAAAGTTATATTAACTTAACTCTATAAAAGAGCTTGTTGGTATTTTTACTGGGATTGCTTTGCATGTGTAAATTAACTTAGGGAAAACTTACATCTTTATAATGTTGAGCCATCCTGTTCAAGAACAGAGAATGCCTTTCCATTTATTCATAACTACTTTTCATTCTGTCATGACTCAAGGGGAAATTGACCAAATATTGGACTCTACTCAACCTCAATATATATGCCATTCTTCTTCCTGGATACCAGCATCTAAAGTTGTAGTTTCTTTGGATACTCTGAGTGGTTCAAGGAGCTGATTTTTTAAATTAATTTAATTCAAATTTTTATGTTTATTTTTGGCAAGATAGTCTGATACCAGGTATATTATGAAAATGGAAGCAAAATCATTGTCAGATCAACTTACTTAAGTGAATGTCATTCCAGGTGAATTCTGAGATCCCATTATTTCTACATTTTGAAGATAATTGGGTATTCACAATGGATATGTGTATGTTTTTTAAACTGCACTGGTATGAAAGAAAATGATAGACTGTGGTCATTTATATTGAAATCTTAATAACTGTGCCCTAGTAGATTTTGTTCCTATCAACTTTTAATTAAAGTTATAATACATCTTCACACGGCTATAATACTCAGATTGGAAATCACAGGAAATATTAAGTTTTTACTCTTTCTCCCTTCCCTTGTTTGATATTTTAAAGATATGTGAATTTTACCTGTTTGACAGCTCTTTTCTATCCTTTCATTCCATTCTCAGTGGTAATGTCCAGACTCAGAATCCATTGTTCTTTTCCAGAAATAACTCAAAAGTCACTTATCAGGACCAGCAGCCTCTTATTTTATCCACAAGTCCCTCTGTCTATCCTTTGTTTTCCTATAGCCGGTGGTCAACTTGAGACACATATCAGAAAATAAACAAGCTTTTGGAAACCTCTCCCTCTGCCAATGAAAGAAAGGTTCATATTTTGCAAAGATTCCAAAATGTATTCATCCTAATCTGACCTCACAGGTACTTCTCTCTAACGCCCCACACTGGCCCTTGTTCATATTTTATGAGCTTTGATCTAGTCACTTTATCCGTGAGCATGCTACACAATAAGGTTTAAGGTTATTCTCTCTCTGATGAAACCATTCTCTTAAAATATTTTGAAATTTCTGGACTCCCACTCAACTTAAAAAATAGAGGGCGAATACTACCACCTCCTCAAAACAATTATTATACCTGTAAGTAACAATTCTTCTTTCTTTGTATTCCCATAGTTGTGCTTGTAATAATATTAAGCTTGTATTTTATGTAATACTGAGTTAGTATATATTGAGTGCTTATTATATGCTTATTATATGCTAGAAAGTTAAGTTCATAAGGAGCATGACCTCATTGATCTCTCTAAAGTCAATAAGAAAAGAGCTCTTGTTATATCCTTGTAATTCATGTTGCAGAACTAGCTGATAAACTAATAGCTACAGTTCTGGTGCCTTCTATAAACTAGATTCCTGTTGAAATTTGCTGAAACAAAGACACAATTATTGGGTGACCTCCAATTAATGTTGGAGCTTTATTGTTATTAATAAAAGATAGATTTTATCCACCAAGAAACGAAGCCAGGTAACATTTATTGAGCTTTTACTATGTAAGTACTTGTATACCTCACCCCTGGTTTTACTGAAGCATAAGTCAAGACATTGTAAGCTGTTTAAAAAATGCAACATGATTATCTTATATGCACACCTATTTATTATTTCACATCGTCTTTAATACAGATTCTATTATGTTTCACATTTCACATGGAAAGAAAATGAGGTTTTAAGAAAGCTACATTGCTCATGGTCATGTAACTAGTAACTGAAAGAGGTTTAGTTAGATCTAATAGCTTGCTTTCTCCAGAGCTAGTCCATTCACCCATACCCTGCATGCCCTCAGAGGCTGAGGATAATTGAACTTGGCTATTGGTCTTAAACTCTCTATGACCAAGCACTTGCTGTCTCCTCAAATTAATTCTTTCTTTCTTCCTGGTAATACAGTTTTGCTGGTAGAGACAAAATTTCCCAGCTTTCTTTGCAGTTAGAATTAGCTGTGTGGTTAAATTTTGTTATTTATTTATCTATTTGCCAAAACCAAAACAAACCAAAGCAAACCAAACAAACCTAAAGCTTCAGTGAGGTGAGGAAGTTTCACCTCATTTACTGGGAAAAAAATGCTTGCTTTTTATTTCCTCTTGTTCTCTTTCCCAGAATTTAAAATCCCATAAAACAGTTTTCCCTCCCCTTCCCCCATCATGCTTCTGTGGAGTACAGAGGCACTACTGGCTATATATGTGAAAGAGAAAGAAAATCGATCTTATTGAAGCCAATGAGAGGGAATTAAGTATGTGAGTATGTGAGAGAGTGTTATTTGTTACAGCACCGTAGTCTTTATTATCTTAACTAACACACCATCTACTTCAGATTGATACTCTGCATACTTCTCTGAAGACAATTTGAAACATCTCATCACCAGGGGGACAGATAGGGATACTTATGAATGCATCAGTAACAAACCGAGCATCAATGAATAAATTACAATATAAATTACATGGCTAAAATGTTTTTTTCATCACGCTTTATGATCCTCAATTAGAGTCCCTTTCCATTGTAACCTTCATTTCTGCATTCAATAGACGGTAATTTATTTTAGTTTGCAATCCAACTACAGAATGCTAATATTTTTCTTGAGCAAATATGAAGAGAGCTCTGAGAATTTAATGAAATAGCCAGCTGGATAACACTGAATATATTCTTCCTTCTCTGGATGCACAAACTAGGGAAGAGCGTGCCACCTCAGGGGAATAAAGATGGGAAGACACCTGGCCAGGAGATAATGAGAACCACATCAGCTTGGAGAAGGCAGCACAGACTCTGGAGGACAGCTCGAATACCCAAGTGTCAGAATGTGAAGTCCATCCAAGGGAAAAATCATGCTCATCTTATATGAGCAAGAGCCAAAGTGGGGCCTGGTTTGAAGGTCTAAAGAGATTTAGGTCAAGGGGAACAAAAAAAGAGAGGATAAGAATGAGAGAACGAAAACAGATTTTTTTTCAAAGAACGAGAGAATGAAAGAGTGAGCTTTAGAATAATTGAGGAAACAAGGAAGAAAGCAGGGAAGAAGCAAGGGAGAGAGGGAGGAAGAGAGGAAGGAAGGGAAGAAGGAAGAAAAGGGAACAAACAGAAAATGAGCTATTAAACGTCTAGCTAGTTCCTGTCTCTTCCTGGGAGGCTGTCAAGTTTTCCAGGGGGCCTCCCTGCACAGCTGTGTGACACACACAAAGGAAGTTCCTCCCAGGGTCCAGGACACAAGAATCACACCTCATCTCTGGGCCTGCCAGCTTCTGGCAGGACTTCTTGTGAACTTTATGTTTAGGCAGAGTTAGTCTCTTAGGCGGACTCCTCCCTTTACAAGTAGGATAAAGAGACTAAGCCAATGGAGAAATATTGCTTGAAGTTCCAACTTGCTGGGATTTCTAATAGGATAGCACATTATTTTTCTGGTGATCCCACCTGGAGAACATGAAGGACTCCCTCCTTATCCTGCTTCCTGTCCAACAGGGAAAGCAGGAAAAGGATCAGCAATCGAGGGCCTTTTCAGTGAAAAAAAAAAAAAAAGACCTGGTCAACTGTGGGGAGGGATGCAGTTTTTACCGACCACCAGATGTTCTTATTTTCTCATATATTCCATCTTTGCCATTTTCTCTCCTTCTGGAAGACCCTGCCCCTTTCCTTTTGGCACAATTTTCTTTTCTTTTTCTTTAATTTTTATTAGTGAGACACCATGAGGTACAGTTGTAGACTTACAAATTTTGTGCTTGGGTTTCAGTTATACAATGATGGAGTACCCATCCCTCCACCAGTGCCCATTTCCCACCACCACAGATCCCAGTATCCCTCCCACCCCCCACCCCCTAACCCCACTCTGTGGCAGGGCGTTCCCCTCTGTTCTCTCTCTCCTTTTGGGTGTTGTGGTTAGCAAAAGAGGCATTGAGTGGCAATCATGTTTGATCTATAGTCTACTTTCAGCATGCTTCTCCCATCCTGGGAGGATCCTCCCAACACCCTTTATTTGGTGCTCCCTTCTCTATCTGAGCTGCCTTTGATTCTCTTATCCTAGAGGACTTAGGTCAGGCTGTATAGAGCAGTAGCAGCAGTGGGTTCAGCAGTAGAACTTGGACAATGTAACTACCTGATTATGACTGCAATCTCAACACACCACTCACATCTGAGCTAAAATGTGTTACTGTATCCCTAATCCTTAGCTGTTAGTGCTATCCAGTAATTCTCGTGTATGTAAATGAGTTTGTAGCACCAACCAATTGGATCACATATGTAAGTGATGAAAAGCATATTGAATATTTTCAGAATACAATGGATTTGAAATAAAAATCAAGAGTAATAAAAATATGGAAAAATCTCCAAATTTTTAGAAACTAAAAAATACATATTTGACTTACATACCAATAAATAAAGAAGTAATTACAGTGAACAACAGAGAAAAATCTTCAAAATCCAAAATTGGTATTTTTTATTTTTCATTTTTTTTGTGGGGGAAGGGTCACACCTGGCAGTGCTTAGGGTATACTCTGTGTCTCCATGTACTCTGTCTCTATGTACTTAATGTTCAGGGTTCACTTCTTAGAGTTCTTAGAGGACCATATGAAGTGCCAAGGGTTGAACTGGTTTGGCCATGTAATGCAAGTGCCCTACCCACTGTACTATCTCCAGTCACCAAAATAGGTATTTTAAACATTCATTTGTTTTTTTGTACCATACTTGGAGGTTCTCAGGGTTTACTTTTGGCTCTACACTCGGAGATCATTCCTGGTGGAATTTGGGGGACTATATGGAGTGCTAGGAAAATCCATAAATCCATAGTCAGCTGCATGCATGGAAAGCATTGTTTGCTACACCATTTCTCTGGCCTTTATTTATTCATTCATTTTTAAGTTGGTACAGAAGATTTAATCCATGAACAAATTCAGCCACTTTTGCTCATTGTTCAAGAAACTGAGATGTGATGAACAAAACAGCAATGGAGAAAGTATTTCTGTGGAAGACCTTTAATTTTTAAAGAATAAATAATAAACACTTTTATATAAAATTTTATAGAGAATTAAAAGAACAGAAATAGTTTATGAAACCATATTTATAGACCATATTTATGAGGCCAATTTATGAGGCTCATAAGAGACCAGTAAACTTCAAAAGCAAAAACGTCTATTCTTGAGAAAAAAGTATACTCATCTTTCTTATAAACATAGTCTTCAACCAAATATCAAGAAAATATTTGAATATTTAAGTCTCCAACAAAATATTAAAAAATGAATCCTGTGATTGTGAAAAAGCCTGATCATGCTTTCTTTTATAACAATAAGGTTTGGTTGACATTAGAAAATCCATGTCAACATTATGAGAATAAGGATGACTATCCAAATGATTATCTGAAGAGGTTCAGAGAAAGGATAAGACAGAACAAGCCCCTCCACCAACTTGTGCAAATAGGTGTTACATAAGTAGGAATTGAGAGAGTCTTTAAAAATTCTGTCAGATTTTGTAGAACATCTATAAACGTGAGGGAATGTTAAAAGTTCTCTGTGAGACTGTGGCTGAGACAAGGGCATGTGTGACCATGGCTTCTAGACAACATCATTACTGTTTGAGACCATGGGGAATATCTTTGGCTTAGATAGCTCAGCGGGTAGGACGTTTGCCTTGCAAGCGGCCAACCTGGAAGACCCGAGTTCGATTCCTCCGCCCCTCTCGGAGAGCCCGGCAAGCTACCGAGAGTATCTCGCCCGCACGGCAGAGCCTGGCAAGCTCCCCGTGACCTATTCGATATGCCAGACACAGTAACAACAAAGTCTCCAATGGAGACGTTACTGGGCCCGCTCGAGCAAATCGACGATCAACGGGAGGGCCTTTGAGTATTATTCACGTTACCTATGGAAGATCTTCTGATTAGGGTGAGAAGTTAAATACAGATCTCCCAGTTTAATATGAATTCTAGATAGACTATTTTTTCATTTTTTGTTTTTGAGAGTCCAAAAGTAGATAGTAGAAAGTAGAAAGTAGTGTCTCCTGCCCTTGAGCTTGGCTGTCTTCACCAGGGCCCCTTGGAGGGGGCGGGTTGAGTTTCCCTCCCCGCCCTGAGTAGAGCCCCAGCAGCTGAAGACCTCCAGAACCCAGCCAGAGCCATGCTTAAGACCACTCTCCACACACTCAAATAAGTCTCACTCATAAAAGAACTGGCAGAAGAACCCAGGTGTACAGGACCCAGGGCTGAGATCTCCAAGGCTGCTTGAATCGGTACTGGGATTCCTCCACCCAGATCGCCCACCTTCCAGCACCTAGACAGTTACACCTACCAACTGCGAGCCCCCCCCCCCGCCCCCCGCCCATGTTCCGTGTAATCCCATCAACTACTAAGATACAGAGACTATAAAACCAAGCTCTTATTATCTAGTTCTCGCTCGCTCGGCAGAGTCTGGCAAGCTCCCCCTGGCATATTCGATATGCCAAAACCCAGTAACAATGATGGGTCTTTTTCCTCTCACCCTGAAAGAGCCTCCAATAGGCACTTGCTAAAATCCCAGGGCTAGGACGAATGGAGATGTTACTGGTGCTTGCTCAAGGAAATCGATGAACAACAGGACGACAGTGATACAGTGATTTTTGAGGGTCCACACCAGCTGTGTTCAGGGCTTACTCTTGGTTCTGAACTCATGAATCATTCCTGATAGAGCTTGGGGGACCATAAGGGGTGCCAGGAATTGAAGCTGCATTGGTTTCATGCAGGGCAAACACCCTACCCTCTGTGCCCTTTGACCCTGGCTAGAAATAGTTTTAAGCATGTTTGTATTGATAAAAGTTTGTAGGACGAAGGTATTTTTCTACATTGGGCACTAAGAGAATTGTGATCTGATAGAAAGTTTTAAAAGGGAAGAGGGGGTAATTGTAAGTGCTGCAGGAAGAGAAAATGCAGGCAAGCTAAGAGAAAAATGACATAAGCTTGAGAGGATGGGTTCTGAGGTTATCTACAATATCCCTTACCTACTTTTAACCCTCAGATCTTATCCAGCATGATCATTCCCAGCTACTATTGTCATAGTGGTCTCTTCTCTAATTTACTTACCCTCAGCCCCCCACACACTTGTGGTTAGTTCCAACACCATCTGCACTTCTATGTTTATTGTGGCACTATTCACCATAGCTAGAATCTGGAAACAACCTGAGTACCCAAGAAAGATGAGTGGATAAAGAAACTGTGGCACATCTACACAATGGAATACTATGAAGCTGTCAGAAAAAATGAAGTCATGAAATTTTCCTATTAATGGATGGACATGGAGAGTATCATGCTGAGTGAAATGAGTTAGAAGGATAGGGACAGATATGGAATGACTGCATTCATTTGTGGTACATTGAAAATATATAGTAGAAGAATAGTACCTATAGCCAGGGAAAACAGAGGTCAGGAGGACTGGTCATTATACTTAATTCTTGCTTCAATCTATTTCCTTTCTCCATTCAGTTTTTAAGATGTTCCATTTTTCTCCTTTCTAAACTACTGAGTCCTGCTTTGAACTATTACCATGTTCTCTCTAATAAGGATTGGTTAACATAGCTCTAGTTCTTTGAAATGCTATTACTTCTTATAAACCAATTTTCGAAAGTCTTTAAAATATACATATATATGGGTACACATTTAGAAAGTACTCAGCTACATTTTATACCATGCCAGGTACTGGGCTAAACTGTGACTCCTGTGTCTTCTACTTTCTCCCTCTTCCTGCAGCCTCATAGAGAATACAAAACTCCATTCATAAACATGACTTACAACACATCCTGGGCACAGCATTTAAGAGTCTTCAGTTTGTATGACTGTATTGCCAGAAGTCCAAATAAATACCCTAAGCAGTCAGTGGCACCACTAAAAATAATTTATTCAACATTTACTGGATGGAGAATGCTCAAAAGATTTGTGCTGTTTATAGAATTGAGCTTTAAGAGGCATGGTCCATAGAGAGTAATGGGAATTTAGAGCACCTCACACCCTCATTGGCTCATTGGCTGAGAAAAGTTCAAGTTCATGGAGTCACCTTGTCTTGGCTTTATAAACACATGCTGAGAAAAGTTCAAGTTCATGGAGTCACCTTGTCTTGGTTTCATAAACACGTAGCCTTGTCTAAATAACAATAAAGAAATGCAAAGACACATTGGAATTAAAGCTGCCTCAAAAATAAACATAGAAGTATTCTTTTAAATTACTTTACTGTCCAATGGGGCAGAAAGATCTGATCAGTTATGCCAAAGCTTCTTAAATATCAGGTCCCATGACTGTAACTGAATATGGGGGTTGCAGAAAGAACGATGATCAAAAGTTAATTCAAAATCAAACGTGCAATGAATCCAAGGTGTTCCTGGCAGGGTCTCCCTGTTGATTCTCAGTGCTTGCCTTTGGTCTCAGTTCTGGACACCGGTCTGTTTATAAAGGTCTATCTACATGCCCATCAGACCGCATAAAACCAGTGGACACTGCATAAAACACTTGAGCTCAGACTTGAAATGTCTGTATTATATGAGTTGCGATATTTTCACTCTACATGCAAAGTTTTCTCCTCCTTTAGCAATAGGGTAGTTTAATTTCAGAAAACACTATTTCCTTCCTGTTATCCCTCAGCATGTTAGTGCTAAATTAGTAAATCTTTGCAATTACACCACGATGGAATGTTTTATTTTTTTTCCTTTTTGGGTCACACCTAACCATGCACAGCAGTCACTGGCACAGCAGGACCAGAGCAGTAGCACATACTCAGGCTCAGCATCTAACCACCAGTCTGATCTAGAATGGCTGCGTGGGGCCCCACAACCTGAACATGGTGTCGGAGGTTAAAAATAAAGTGCTGTGATCTTCTCTTTAATAGAAACATAGGTGTTTAATCGTAGCATGTAAAGACAAAAGTTCTTTTATACTATTTCTCCACCATCACAGCTGTATGCTTGAATATAATTTTAAAAATTATGTAATGATGCAATTAAATAATTTAGTGAATTTAATATACATAATTTTATGAACTAATGCTAGAATTTATTTGAGGAAGTATTATTAATATGTATATTTCCAAACAGATTTTTTTCTGTTATGAATAAGTGGATGCAAATTTAGAATGAAGTGGTAAAAATTCTGGTGACAGTATAATAGACTCTTTGCTACGAGGTTGTAGTGTTCCTAAATTTACAATAAAAGAAAACTGTGTCAAATCAGTTTTGTAGTATGGGTTGACCTCTATAAACATGGTGTGGGAAAACCTTTTATGCATAATTTGTAATGGCATTTTAGATGTGGAGATTGTGAACCAATCAAACTAAAATAGCATACTATTATTAATCATGCAGGATACTTCAATACACCAAAGGAATATTTTGGGCAATTTCTTTTTTGAAGGGGATCTTTGAGCCACATTCAATAGTGCTCAGAGCTTAGTCCTGGTTATATGCTCACGGATCACTCCTGGTGGGCTCATGGAACCATATGGGGTGCCAGGGATAGAAACTGGGTTGGTCATATGCAAGGCAAATGCCCTACTATTGCTCTGATCCCAATATTTTGAACAATTTATAAAATATGCAAACAAATTAAAACAATAATCTGAGAAATTTATTTCTGTTAATGAAAAAGACTTAGTTGCTTCTCGTGATTTTTTTTTCTATACCACACCTAGTTGTGCTCAGGGCTTATACCTGGCTCTGCTCAGCAATCACTTCTGGAGGGCCTCAGGGGCTCTTGTGGGATTTGGAAGAACCAACCAGGGTTAACTACATACAAGACAAATGCTTTACCTGCTGTTTTATTTCTTTGACTCAAGTGGGTTACCCTTGGGCATTTTTTGAGAAACAGTGGTGCTGAGAATTCAGGCTAGGTTTCTGCTGCATATAAGGCAAGTGACTTAGCTCATGTATTCTCTCTTGCCCCCTGAAACTTTATGTTTAATTGGGAAAAATAAAAGCCTTGTGCAATAGGAGATCTCACTTAACCAGCTCTTATTAAAATGTCAGAAAAAGTTTATGGAAAAAAGTAGGAGGACGGGATTTACAAAAATCCTTTATCAGATGATGCTGCTTTCAGAACTTTTTGTAACATGAACAATGACCACTTCAAGTAGCTTATTACCAGGTTTAAGGGCAGCCCAAATCTTGCAATTCAATTAGATGAAATAACTGATATTGATAACGTGCCACGTATCTTCTTTATGGGAGATATGTTTATTAAGAAAGCATACATGAGAAATTATTGTTCTGTCACCTTTTTGAAGGGCAAACATGAGGGCAAGATATATATCTGAAATTTATGGTCTTTTTTTAGACAAATGAATGTTTAAAGTGGAAAAATAGCGTAGGAGTATGAACAGATGGTGTAAGAGCAATGATGAGCGAGAATGTTGGATTATAGCAAAAGTTAAAGCTGGTGACAATGAACACGCCACTTTTATTCACTACATGAACCAATGGGAGGCACTCATAGCCAAAAAAATATCACCAGAGTTAAATGTTGTACTTCAAGATAATATCAAAATCATTAACTTAATTAAAGCCATGCCCTTTGCAGTCATTTGTTTTTAAACCTTTGCAAAATGAACTCTGGTTACAAAAGCTTATTACTACATGCACAATTAAGGCAACTCTCAAGAAGGTAAAGTTTAAATAGATAATTGAAATTGAAAGATGCAGTTGTTTTATTTTTGACTGAGCAGAAATCTAATTTTGTTTATTTTTTTAAATAATGGTTCATAGATTCCAAATTGCTGGATATTTATAAAAAATGAGAATGATTTAAATATGTCACTACAAGGAAAATTTGTAACCTATTTAATGTTAAAAGACAAGATTTATTATAGAAATTAATATATAAAGAGTAGAAAATATTTCATTCAAAATACAGCTAAAGATGATTTCATAATTGAAAATAACCTCAAATAATTATTTGTAAGAGTTATAATTGGTAATTTGAAATTACTTACTTTCAGAAATATCGCCTTTTAATTTTTTTTTTTTTTTTTGCATTTTGGGTCACACCTGTCGATGCACAGGGGTTATTCCTGGCTCTGCACTCAGGAGTTTTTTTGGCACTGTAACTTACTATAATTTGCAATGCTGTTAATAATAGAGCTTGCATACAATGTTCCAACTCTACACCCAACACTAGTATCCATGTTTTTAATTTAATTAATTAATTAATTAATTTGTTAAATTTATTTATTGAATCACGGTGAGAAAAGTTACAAAGCTTTCAGGTTTAAGTCTTGGTCATGCAATGATCAAACACCCTTCCCTTCACCAGTAATTATTTTTCACCACCAAGAACCCCAATATACCCCCCTCCCACCCCTCCTGATGCCTGTGAGGCAGATGATTTCTACTTAACTCTCTACTTTGATTACATTCATTATTTCAACGAAAGATTCACCATTATTGTTTGGAATTCTCCCCCCCCCCAACAATCAGAACTGCTGAAAAGGCATTGTGAAATAATTTGTTTTCTATTGCTGGTTATGAAAATCATATGATATCGCGTGGCCACTTTCTCATATTTTGCTAATTAAGTCTGGAGGGATTTCTGCCAAGAGCCGGATAACTACGAGATTGGTTTCTGTGCATCTGGTGCCATGGCCGTGCTGGAGAGCCACACATGGGGGGCAACTCATGGCCTTGGTAGGGCATGAAGGAAGAGCCGGTTCCACCCCCCATCCCATGAGGCTGCAGTTGCCCCGTCACCACCGGCTCATACCTGGCATTCCAATAAGCTCTGAGGAGGCCACCGTCCTGCTGGGGGGTGGGGGGGGGGAGGCGGAAGAGACAGACACCCTTTCCTTCGCAGGCGGGGTGGGGGGCGGGCATGGCGCCGTAGTTTAGCACATAGTCCATTCACATTTCTACCACAAACTGCCGGGCTCTGGATTAGGTCCATGTGCCTCTGGTGCCATGGCTGTATGGGAGAGTCACTGATGGGGGGCAACGCATGGCCTCAGTCCAGCGTGAAGAACGAACTGGTTCTGCCCCCATCCCATGAGGCTGCAGTTGCCCTGTCACCGCTGGCTCATACCTGACTTTCCAATAAGCTTTGAGAGTATCCATGTTTTTAAACCAATATCCCTTACCATTCCCCTGCCTTACCCACTTGGAAAACTCATTTAAAAAGTTATTCTGGTTTGGGTTACATATTGACAATGGTGTTAACATTTATGGTTTTGATGTACAGTTAAGATACCTCACCACCAAAGTGCCCAAGTTTCTCCAATGTCATCTCTATTTGCCCCATAATTTTCCCTCCATTTTTCTGTCCCATTCCTTAGTTGGTTTTATCAGTTCTGTAATCCATGTTCTGTAATAGGTACTCTCTACTCTATTGCTTTATTTCTCTATATCTCACAGATGTGTGAAATTAATTTACTTCACTTAGCATGATACTTTCCAGTTCTAACAACACTCCAGCCAAATATAGGATTTTATCTTTTCTTAAGTCTCATGGTATTCCACTGTATTGCATTCCTGTTTTATACATATATATACCTACAATGGTGTAAAACCTTTCTTGGACCAAATGATGTTGTGAGTAAAGGTAAAGGTAAAGGCCCTCCCATTGATCGTCGATTTGCTCGAGCGGGCCCAGTAACGTCTCCATTGGAGACTTTGTTGTTACTGTGTTTGGCATATCGAATACTCTCGGTAGCTTGCCGGGCTCTCCGAGAGGGGCGGAGGAATCGAACTCGGGTCTGCCATGTTGGCCGCTTGTAAGGCGAACGCCCTACCGCTGTGCTATGTTGTGAGTAGACTAAGTTTTAAAAGCCCTGATTTATGACATTTATCTCAACAGATACTTTGAAGTAAAAACAACAAAAGAAGTCAAATATTGAATATTAATCCTAAGTGTTTTAAGCCTCATCCGTGAACTGCCCCTTTTTCTTCCCCCACAGAAGCTTACAGTGCTCTTATTATCACTTCTGATCCATTGAGTTTATCTTTAACCTTTTCTTTTGGCTTTACCTCTCATTGTCACAATTCCCCAAGTCAGGATTGGTTACTTATTAGTCAAACCTTCTAGTAACTATGGACTTTGTATTTGTAGTGAATTATTTACTTTCTTATTTCCCCAATAACCTTTACATATTTGACCATAGAGCAATATTCTTTGCTTAAGCACAGAAAGACCTTTAATGCTATGTTCCTAATATCTGGGAGTTGAATGACTGAAATATATCTACTCCCGGGCATCTGTCATAATTACTTGACTCAGGTTGCTGTAGTACCTAACACCCCAAAAGGGAGGTCCCACCACGGAACCTGGACGGACTTGAGGTGAGGGGCATTGAAATGGGACAATCTAAAAAGCATAGTAGCACGGTGTTGATGCAAGCCATTTTGATTTAAGAGACAGGACCCCCAGGAGAAGGAAAAGCTGAACCCCTCTCCCACTCCTCCCTAAGTCCTAAGACTGAGGACTTAGTCTGGGATTTACAGTAAAAGATTCACTTGCCCTCAGGGCCCAGAAAACTAAGTTTTGAAATCTATATCTCTTACTCTGTTTATCCCAAGAACTGCAATTATAAACAAGAAGTAAACTTAATTGTTTAATATGTATAATTAAAGGGGAAGTGAAAAGCATTATAGATGTCCCTGGGAGACAGAGTGTCTCCTTGAGTTAATTCCCCCAAGAGAATTGCCTCCATTGAAACGCTTTTCCTCTGAAAATGATCAATCACACCTACCTGAACCTACATCAGACCCCTTCAGATGTTCTGTAAGTATACTAACAGCTCTGCATTAAATGGGTCATTTTAACAACAGTCTGTGGTCCCCCATCTCTTTTTCCTCCGCTGGATAAGCCGGAGAGGCAGTTCTCAGCCTCCCAAAATGTCGCACACCCATTCTTGAACTCACCATCAAATTTAACCACTTTTCTTGTGCCTCAAATATCTCATTTTTTACATAAATCAATTCTTTGTCTAGATGAAAATGGAATATGTGTAGTAACTTGATTGATTAATGCATGCTTCCAATAACAAAACTTGTATACTCTTACAGATATTATCTGATAGGTCTGAGACCTTCCCTGGCGAGAGGGACAGAGACAAATAAAGTGAAAACAGGAGTTTATTGGGGTACACTCCTGGGCAGATCCTACAGGTCTCAGGTGAGGCTGGGGTAGAGTCACACCCTGGGAAAGGCCAAGTGGGTTTTATGTTGTCATGGGTGGGAAAGGGAACAGAGACCTGTGGGACCCGTGGGCTCATTCTACCTTTCTGTTGTGTGTAAGGGCTGGAGGTAAGGTAACATGGAATGCAGTTTGGTGGTCACCTGGAACCAGATGGACCATAAGTCCTGTCTTCCATGAAGGGGGACAGGGTGATCTTTGATTCCGGGAACAGTACTATCTCATGAGCCAGTTGCCATTTGCTCCAGAGCAAACCTTATGTTATCTCTAAATAAACAATAGGCTAAAATACCATTTTTATTTCCCTCTATTAATTTGAATGCTTTATATATATATATTTATTTATCACCAAGTCTATTTGCAAACCAGTTTCCTGGAGACCCTACTAGATATTAAGACTTACTAAAAGGCTGGAGTCATTTTGACAATGTGGGGAAAACCACACTGATTCATGCAAAGAGTCCATGTCTATTCCACAGCACCCCTGATTACCTGGAAGATGTGGTCTTCCTGGTGAATGAAGGTCAAGGGCAGGTCATATGGTCGGCTGGGGGACTGCTGCTATCATTATGTGTGCTGAGATAATGGATTATCCACATGGAAAAAAATAATTTTGGTACCTATCTCACACCTTAAGCACAAAAAAATGGCAAATTAAAAAAAATTAAGACTACTTTGTTGGTGGGTCCCCCCCAGGGGTGGCTTATCTGAGGTGGGGGAGGAGAGAGACAGTCACTTTCTCCTGATCCACCTCTGCCACCCCAGGACCCAGGATTTCAGAGTTCTTGTCACCTCTCAAAAAAGAATTTCAGGAGTAGATGAGCAGTGAAGTAAAAACAGATTTTATTTGGAGGATTTTAGGAAGGGGAAAGAGGGAGAGAAAATGAGAGAGAGTAGCAAGCTCAAGAAGAAATGTGGGCCTTTCTAGAAACAGAGCGAACCCCTACAACCCAGGATTAGATAAGAAAGCATGAGAGTATACATCTCACGAGGGTAGATGCAGGCAACACATGTGCTCGGGTGGCACATGTGTTCGACCATGGGGGCATAAGCAGTACATGGGCTCAGGCAGCACTGCACAACCTCCCTTTGTTCAAGTTGACCTTTATAGGGTTTCTCCAATCTGCCCCAATGTGGTGCTTTTTGGCAAGGTAATAGTCTGTTGCTAGGGTGGTCTCCAACGGGGTAAAGTTGGGATTACACTTCTTTGAAACTCATTTTTTTACCTTTGTTCCTGCTCGATATTCTCTCAGAGGTTGGGTCCAGCCTTTTCTGGTCTGCGCTAGCTGAGGGTTAATCAAAATGAAGGAAGAAATTGAGGGTCCTTGAGTAATTCCCTCCAGGCCCTTTCTGTAAGGAGGCGGGGAAGGCGGGGGCGCTCTAGTCTCCTCAGGGTCCCTGTTAGAGGAGGTATTATCAGGTTTTGCTTTCTGTATTGAACAAGGTGGATCAGACTTAAGGCTGGTGGCATTATTACTTCCCAGAAATTTCATTGCCTTGGGGTGTGTGTGCGTGTGTGTGTGTGTGTGTGTGTGTGTGTGTGTGTGTGTGTGTAGGGTGGGGAGGGGTTTTCCTAATCTACCTGCCTACATCACAGGAGATAAATGAAGAAAATACCTTTAATCAATTTCAGGGTAGATATAGATCCCTTAAAGAAGACACATTTTAAAAAGTTGATACATTTGAACACTTCAAAGCTGAGAATTTTTTATATCAAAGAGATAATAATAAAAGGAGTGAACAGACAATCCATACAGTGGAAAAGATTATTTGTATGACACCAATTGACAAGAGATTAAAAACTCACATTTAAAATGGATGGGAAAAAAAGGGGCTTCCAGAAGGAGAGGAGGCTCCCCCACTGACGGGAACAAAGACCCTGAAGAGAATATCAAAAGGCCATCAAGAGCTCCCTGTGGCAACCACACTGGCAATGAACAGAGGTGGGGATGGAAAGTGTTAGGTGGCCAGAGATCTCAGTGGAACCTCCAAATGTTAAGTGGCCACAAAGCTGAGCTCAGCCAAGGACTGAGACACACAGAGATGGGACAAATGTTTCAAGGTTTTATAGACACACCAAAATACACTCTAACAAGGGACTTAGTGCTGAGGGCACTCCTATACGAATTCGGCACTAAGGGTACACAAGCCTAAGAGACTGGGAACCCCAATCGCCCTCCGGGAGAGGTTTTTATGCCCTGTGTCCTCCTGTCTACTTGTCTGGGTGACCCCTGCTAGGTGCATTCTCACGGCCTTGAGCAAGCAAGCGCAGGGGACAGAAGCAAAACAGAGTGATTAACACAACTTGTTACATTGACTTGAATCATCCTTGTTATCTGTGGTCAGAGGTCTGGGCATTTATGTCCATGCTCTTGAGGTCTGGGATGTTTTTCTTACTAGGTTGTAAACCGATGACTCTAAGACTTTTCAAAATGAAACCATAGTGGTCCTTTCAAAGGGCAGATTGGGAAAACTGCAGACAAACTATTTGGGTAGAGGAACTGTGCCTCTTGGCCTCCTTCTGCCTGAGATGTCAACATTCTTCAGGATGTGTTTCCCTACTCAGGCAGAATGGTTTGCACCTCCATGCCTGGGATGTGCTCTTGTGCTTTCCACTCTGGAGATGCCTGAGTTCTCGGAGGAGCATATATCTTTACCTACCTCTCTCCTTCCCTCCCTTTAATTTTCAAATAAATTTGTTTTATTTTAAAAAGATAGGAAGGAAGGAAGGAAGGAAGGAAGGAAGGAAGGATGGAGAAAGGGAGGAAGGAAGGAAGGAAGGAAGGAAGGAAGGAAGGAAGGAAGGAAGGAAGGAAGGAATCCTCTTCTTTGCCTACCCACCTTGCACTGGATTTGGGGGGCACATTCAGTTCTTGCTTTCTGAGGGATTTTTTTTTTTTGGTTTTGGTTTTGGTTTTGTTTTTGAGCCATGCCTAGCAGTGTAAGGGACTGACTCCTGGTCTATGCTAAGGGATCAGTTCTGGCTGGGCTTGGGAGACCATATGGGGTGCCAGGATCCAACCAAGTGCCTTATCTGTGTACTACTCCTCCAGCCTCCGTTTACTAATTGATTAAGTAAATTCTTGGAGTGATTTGCAGTCTGACCAAGGCAGATTCTGGATAAGCTGAATATAATATTTTAAGTGGTAGATTTAATCCAACAATATAAAAATAATCTTCAATATAAATTATTTAAACTCAACAGAAGCAGGTGGGGCATATAGGGAAAGGGTTCCACCTTGACAATAATTTTTTGGGGAAGTAATAAAACTGACTAGCTCTAAGACTGCAAGGACCCACCCTGTGGATATACAAAACAAAACATGATAAGACCTTTAACTGGTGACCGCAGAGACCCAGAGAAGGCTAGCCCCCCTTTTTTTGTTTTTTTTTGGGGGGGTTACACCCGGAAATGCCCAGGGTTACTCCTGGATCTGCACTCAGGAATTACCCCTAGCGGTGCTCAGGGGACCATATGGGACGCTGGAAATTGAACCCGGGTTGACCGCTTGCAAGGCGAACACCCTACATGCTGTGCTATTGCTCCAGCCTCTAGACCCCTTTTTTGAGAGAAATTCCAGCAGGAACAAAGTCCAGGAAAGGAAGTCAAAGAAGACCTTCAACTGCTCCCAACTCTTCCCCTTGGCAATCACCCTAGCAATGGGCTCTTATCTAGGTGGAAAACCCAAGGTGGGGCAGCTTGGCAAGAACACTGTACAAGCCAACTTGAAAAAGGAAATGCACATGTGTGCTACCTGAGCACATGTGTCACTGCATACATGTGTGTTGTCATCCTATGTACATAGTGCCTGCATGCACATCATGCCCACACGTCATCTCCCTTGTTGAGATTTTACTTTTATACTTTAACACTGTGACTCTCTCTCTCTCTCTCTCTCTCTCTCTCTCCACCTCCATCTTCTTCTTCAGATTCTTCTTTAACTTAAACCTAGTTTTTTACTTCGTTGCTCAATTTATCCTGAAATTCTTTTCTGTGAGGGAGAGACGATGACTCAGAGGCCTGGGTATGGTCTAGGATTGATTTTCCTTTTCTGCAGAGAGCAATTCCTCACTTTAGTCTGAGTCCATGACTCTCTGAGAAGTCAGGTGGTAAGAATCACCTCCCACAATGGGACTCAGATGCAGTTTGATGGCTGCCTTGTTAGGCTTGTGGGACATAAGGTCTTTACTGTGCAGTAGCTCATCACAGTCTTTCTTCAGTCCTAATATCTTCCAGGTGTTTCTGAGGAGGCAAAGGTTGATAGAGAAAAAGTGATTTCTTTCTTGAGGCTGCTGTGTCTCTCCAGCCCACCCACCTCACATAAATCACCCAGAGATCCCCACTGGCACCACAATTATTAAAATATAGAGATGACCAGTGAAAATAAGTACATGAATATAAAGATATATACCACTGTCTGTCCTCCCGTTGTTCATCAATTTGCTTGAGTGGGCACCAGTAACGTCTCCATTGTGAGAATTGTTACTGTTTTTGGCATATCGAATAAACCACGGTTAGCTTGCCGGGCTTTGCCATGCAGGTGAGATGCTCTCAGTAGCTTGTGGGACCCTCCAAGAGGGATGGAGGAATTAAACCTGGGTTGGCCACGTGCAAGGAAAACACCCTACCCACTGTGCTATCACTCCAGCCAGAACTATACATAATTATGTGAAAGGTTGAAAAATGTCACCCAAACACCAATTAAATATAAATTAGAGGGATACATTTAATATGGGATAAATCTCCACAAAGAATGCTGCTAAAAATAAATGATAGAATCATTACATAATGAGGCCAATTCTCTGAAAGGACATACTAATCTTCAGATATACAGGTGATTGACAAATGAACCTTAAAATACATGAACTGGAAAGGGATATGATTAATAACAGAAAAATGGACAATTATATTTGGAGATCTAAACACTTCAGTGGTTGATAATATAAACTGAGTGAAAAGTAGAATGCATATTTAAGATCTGAAAAAGACCTCAAGGATTTGGCACAATTAACATTTACACATCCCAGCCCAACAGCAGCAGACATAGATTCTTTAAAGTCCTCAAACACTTAAGATCTAGACAGTTTTGTGACCTAGTGAATTGAATCAACTTGAATTTGTGATGCCAGTGTTCTGTGAATTATGTGAACAAAACTAGCTAAACCTTTGATGATGTATTTACACCCTGAGTTTTAAACACGGGTCCTAAAGGCTGACTTCTTGGGTCCATTTTGCCACCCTTCTCTGGATCCACAGCTTTGGTCATGTAGTGTTGCTACTGTGTCCCCCATGATGAGGAAATCCCTGACCCCAGGAAAGTGTAGTGTTCTTTGAGAGGACAGTGCCAGTGGAAACCTGCTCAACCCTGAGAGATGAGAACTCCATAGGCAGAACTGATCTGAACCTGCGGGCTGGAACCAAATCTAAATGAGATCAGCAGCCACCCCAGACAACCTGCAGATGCATGCAGTAGAATGATACTTATTTTTGTATGCCACTGAGTCTTGACACAGTGTTGTTTAGTCACCAAGTGCCTAATACACTAGTCTAAGTGTTGCTGTTGCCTTTCAAGGAACGTCATGTACCTCAGAAATGGTTGGGTAGTAATGATACTCTTAAACACCTTCAGCACCATCGTCAGACTTAGGGTCACCAGTATTAGGAAAGCATAATTTCAGTGAGCTCTTGAAACAGTTTCTGAATCTGATTCCTGGCTCTGATTCTTAATAGATGTGTAATCCTGGGCAAGTCACTGCAGTGAGCCCTGGTTTTCTTATCTGCTAACTGACTACTTCTTGGGAAATTCCAGTGCTTATTAACATGTTACTGGCATTGGGAAGTTCTATAAGAAAGAAAGTTTTATCTTCTTAAAAATCTGGTTTTCTCCCAAGTTGTTTGACCATGAAATTCTTTTATTTACTATCTTATGAGGAACACATCACATAGTAGGTGAAAATCAGTATTCCACATAGTAGATGAGAAACAGTATTCACCTACTTTTTGGTTGCAGAACCGAGTTTCGAGGTCAAAATGGGGAGGATACCTTGCCTGGTTCTAAAATATTTCCCTTTTTGACAACACTAAATCTTAACTGCTCTTTATTCACATTTTACCTAATATAATAATTATTGTCAAAGACTTACTTTGACTCTTCAATTTTAAGCATTCAGTCTAGATGACTTCTCAAATATGATACAGAACTGAATACACTTAAATGTAGGAGACTGAAGTAAAACATATACTGCCTATAGAATCACCAGTTTCCCTTCGTTACTCCCCCCCATCTATGCATGCAGTCCAAATATCAAATTTTCATTGTTTCATTGCTGGGCTTTGGCATTTTCTGATAACCTTTCATTTCCGAAAGAGGACCAGCTTTACTTGCTTAAAGATTCTAATTTGATAAGTTTTGCTCTGGGTAAATTATATTTTTATTTATTCTTTTTTTGTCACACCTGGCTATGCACAGGGGTTACTCCTGGTTCTGCACTCAGATATTACTCCTGGTGGTGCTCGGGGAACCATATGGGATGCTAGGAATCGAACCCGGGTTGGCTGTGTGCAAGGCAAATGCCTTACCCACTGTGCTATTGCTCCAGCCCCTGGGTCAATTATCTTTTATCTTAACTACTAAAACTTATATTTGTTTAAAAATTCACAGGTATGTGTGACCATGTTTAAGTGTGTGTGAGTCTCTGTGTAAGTATATGTGTGTGTTTTATTCCTTTGTAAACTTCCAATAATTTCACACTACAAACACCATTTTACTTGGTAGAAGAAGAAATTCAGCTTGCATATTTCTTTAGATAGTAAAAGTAAAGTAAAGTAAAGGCCCTCCCGTTTTTCATCGATTTGCTCGAGCGGGCCCAGTAACGTCTCCATTGGAGACTTTGTTGTTACTGTGTTTGGCATATCGAATACATCACGGGGAGCTTGCCAGGCTCTGCCATGCGGGCGAGATACTCTCGGTAGCTTGCCAGGCTCTCCGAGGGGGGCGGAGGAATCGAACTCGGGTCGGACATGTTGGCTGCGTAGCAGAGATAAAATTCAAAGTTAAGTTTTTTGCTAGAAATCTATCTGAACCATTGTCTTGTCAGTGACCTCCTAATTATCTTCCTCTATTTTCAACATTTTCCTCGAGTCTGACCTCTATATTTTTTCTATGTACAACTTGCTTCATGCTATGTCTCTACTTAAAGCCTTTAGCAACTCCTGGCTTCTCCACAGGGTATGGATTGCTTATTCAATCTCTAAGACTTTCCAGAACAGAACTCAATAAAGCAAGTTTTTGTTGCTTTCTCCACAATAATCATAGTTGAAATATGCAGTTGAAATTTGTTGAAAATATGCTTGATTGGTGCCTTAGCGCACTCAACATTTACTTTGAAGATCAAGGTTCAAGACTTGCCAAACTGAGGTCAATGTGGTTTCTCTGATTCCACATGATACAAATGGTCCCCAAGGCCCTGCTGTTTGGCCTTGCCGGTGCCACCACAAAGTGGATTCTCTCTAGTCAATGTGTGTGTGTGCACTAGGACTAAAGTAGCCCACACCTGGTAAGCACAACCACCAAGTTTGTGCTAACTGTAGTCAAGTATGTGTGATCTCTATCGTTGCAAACAGGAAGGAAATGAAAATACTTAAAAAAAATTTTTTTTCACTCAAGAACTAATTAATTCTCCAGGCTTATTGTGAAGAAAATCTTGGATCATTTCAACTTTATAGGTTTGTTTTCTGTGAAACAAGGTGAGAGATAGAACTTACTATAAAGAATGTTTTTAAGGTGTGCCTCTGTTGTCAAGAAAGAAGAAAGAAGGAGCAGTAAGAAAGATTCAGGAACAGATTTGGTCAATACACAGATCCTTCACAGGTTTCATAAGTTGAGCCAAGATATCAAACATTCACTGCCCTATCAATCAGTCAGTGGTTGGAGCTTCTATGAAAGAGGTATAACTCTGGACCAGTTAACCCTCAGCTGATGGTTTGGTCCATGAAGGCTGCATGTCACCATTAATCTCAGCAGCTGGGACAATAAGCTTTTCATCAAAAGATGGTTAACGCAGTGTATACCACATCAACCATATCTTGAGTCACTCTGATGAAAATTACCTAAACAATTCCTTATAATCTGTTTCAGGTTTGTTTTGTGTTTACTGATTGGCAGTCTGCTATTGTCAGACTTCTAATATTCCCTTCTTGACAAAGGAGAGGAATTACCATAGAAAAAACATGGATTTCAGTCAGGTATCCTTGACTCCAGTCTCTGCTTTATTGTAACATGATTTTGGGAGAATTCCTGATTCTGACTGAACTCCTGTGCCCTGATGTGAAAAATTATAGTACCACAGTATCATAGTCATTATAAGAATCTTGGGAACTGAAAAATGCCAAATGTCTGTCTCATAGGAAAGCTTGATAGTGTCTTCCTTTTTAGTGTCCACCAAGGAATTGTTACAGTGCATAAAGGAGTCACTTGACCCATTTATAAGTGGAATCTTTGGAAAATGTTTTCATATACTATCAATATAAACTGTGCGTTATGGTGTACCTGCCTATATTAGATCTAATTTAGAGATTTTAGGAAAAGAATCAAGTCAGAGAGTAAAGGGAATTCTGGGAAAGGGAAGAGGAACGATCTTTTCTGTCCTCTTTCCATGGGGTTGAGAATCTATGCATGACTTCTCATAGGGAATGCTGGGTAAACACTCTGTCAATGTCTCTTGTTAAAACCCATTACTTAAAACCCATCTATCTTAAATGTATGATACCAACAGAATCACAAAAAATTAACTAAAGCCTTTGTTCCTGTACTTGGCAGTGCTAGTGACATTTCTGGCCTTCTCTTTGGGGCTCCAGTGTCTTTTATAGCAAACAGCAGTAAATGTCAACTCTGAAAGCCACCCAGTTTGACAACAAATGATTTAAGCCCTATGGGTGACAAGAAGATCATATTTTACTGAGCCATTGGGCTGGATTTGAAAATTCATTCAGTGGTGTGTTATATCAGATGGGCAAAAAAGCCAACAGTAGCAGATGGGTAGTATCAGTCTGGGAGTTTATGTATTTTCTTAGGTCTCAGTTTGAAACAAAGGATAAAAGCTGAAGTGGATATTTCACTTTAAAGAGAAATGTGGTCATTCAAGTAAGTATCAAATTATTTATTCTAGAAACTGATAAGTTTCTAGTTCCAATTAGAAGCTCACCATGCATCTTAGAAGTTCTCACTCATTTCTCGTCAGGAAATGTCTAAGATTGGTGGCAACTTGGGACTTTCGTTCAATCCAGTGAAGTATTAGAAAAGAAATTTTGCAAAAATAAAAAAATGGTGAGACTTCTGAATACACAATTCTCTTTTTCTTTACACTGTTGTTTCCTCAAGTGCAAAGTGACCACACACACACTCCTGTAGCCTTTTGCCTGCACCAAGGTGCCCAGCATCTAACAAAGAGGGAGCTCAAACCCAGGCTCAAAGTCAAGGTCTGACTAATTAATTTTGAGAGAGGACACCCTCAAAACCCAAATGTTTTCACTAAAGGCAAATAATTTTTGTGATTAAATTTCTCTTTATTATGTATAAAATATGTTTAAAAACCCTCACAGGAAAATAGAAGCTCTTTAAGGGGGCTGGAGACATAGGAAAGGAAGTAAGGCGCTTGCCTTGCAGGCCGTTGATCTTGGTTCCACTTACCTCCGGCACCACATATAGTCTCCTGAGTACCACCAGGAATGATCCGCAATCATAGAGCAAGGAGTAAGCCCGAGGGACCAACAAGTAGGGTACTAAATCAGCCACTCCCATGCAAAAATATATGCCCTTTCCAGGATGGGAGAAGGAGTGGAGGGAATCAGGTGTAATCACACACACTAGAGATCCTGACAATGTTCGAAATATGCTGCATCCCACTGTGATGGTGGGTATATCAACGTGCATATGAGAAAGTTGCAGGGATCCTACACATATACACAGAAATGAGTAAAATGGAAATCAAAATAATACCAATGCTAACAATTTGGTTGAGATCTTGCTTTATTGTCTGTGGTGTCAGGGACCAAACTCATGGCCTCACGTGTCCAACATATACCCTACTGTTGGGCCATATCTTTTGATCTGGTGTTTATATTTACAAAGTATAATCATTGCAAGTAACTGGGCACAGAACATAAGGGATCTTGACTCTTTCTCGGAGCTGCACGTGAGTCTACAATTATTTCCAAATTGAAAAGTTTAATTTGAACGATACTCCAGCCTTAACAATTGGCTGTGCCTTTTATAGGGTGATCCATTTCCTATTTATGCCAAGCTTCAATTTTCTTGGCTAGTGGGGAAAGATGAATGGTTTACCCTACTTTATTCATAAGAACATGACTTGACTCAGAAGGAGGGAAATGCACTATCTATGTGCATTACAATGACCATATTGCAAAGAATTTTTCCTCTACTGACATTTAAGAGAGAATATAAATATGTGTGTGCATGTTTTAAGCAAGCCCCAAGAGACAGGAGTTTGAGATTACAAATCTTCAGAAGTGTTTTAATTGTCTGTCAAATTCAGTTGACAATGTTTTATCAATTATAGAAGCTATTTCCATAACGATAAAATTAATGATACAGGAGGAAATGGAGAATTTCTTTGACGTTTAAGCACAGAAAGTCCTCCCAGGGGCTTTGCAGATAAATCAAACCCAGCACTCTGTCTGTTAAAGAAGAGAACCCATTTCAAGAACATACTTCAGTTCCAGAAACACCATTAACGGGAAAGGAAATAATAAAGACAATACCAAGAAATGCTCTTGGATGTCAGACAAAAGGTGATCTAGATTAAGAAAATGTTAAATTATAATTAAAATGAAATAAGGTATCATAGAAAAAGCACTCCATTGTGATGATGACTGAGACTGGGATCTTCATGTTTTATATCTTCAATTCGATGAAAGAACAATGAAAGAGACCCCTTCCCACCTTAGCTCCCTGTCTCCAATCCTCCTAAAGATCACACTTAGTCCTTCCTCTGACAGAGAAAGAACTCCATAAGTACATAAAACATACGTTAATTTCAGAGTACTAAGGAAGTAGCTTTTAAATCGTGTTAGTGTCCCATAATGCTTATTTTTTAAAAATTTTTAATTCTCCAACGTCTATTATCTCTTCAGATCTACTTAGTAAATGAACTACGGAATAATTTTTAAACCAGATTATTGACATTGGTATTACTCAGATGTCCTGTGTTTGTTTCCGTGCGTGTGTGTGTGTGCGCGCGTGCGCGCATGTGTGAGCATGTATATGTGTTTGAGTAGGCTCCATGAAATGTTCCACAAAACCTGGAAGAGAACTTGAAAGATGAACCATTTATCTATAAAATGCCCTTAAAGTTAAAAAAAATAAATACACATGAAATGAATCTGACATGGAATAACATTATTTTTATTTCCCCAAGCTATTTCAGGGAGAGATAATATCTCTCCCATCAAAGGCACAAAGTACCCTTGTGCTTCAGTAGTAAAACTGATGTTTTCGTTATTTATTTTGAGTGCTAGCAATGAACTTGACCAGTGGGTTTGTCCAAATCAATCAAACCAAGCCTTTCATCTTAAAACCTCACAAGGCAGTGTTGATGCCTATAAAGACAAATTCTGGTGAGTTTCTACCCCTCCTGCCAAGTGAGAATCACAGAAACCTAAATTTTAATCTCTGAAGAAAATGTTTCCTTATTTTGTTAGAATAGTGGTTGACTCAGGATTATCTGGGAAAGTCTCTGATGGTGATCAGAAAAACATATCAGCAGAGCTGCTTTGTGAATAAAACTCTATTCTTTGGCCAGGAAAGACATATGTTTGCACTGTATAATTACATCAAGCAAATGAGGCATCCTGGATTTAAGGGCCTTGATAAGAATAATTTCTCGCTGTCCTTTTTGGGGGGGGGTTGGGAGTGGGTGAGTGGACATCCAGCAATGCTCTTGGGTTACTCCTGGCTCTTCACTCAGGGATTACTTTTGGCGGTGCTCTGGGGAATATGTGGGGTGTAAGGAAACCAACCTGGGTTGGCCAGGTACAAGGCAAGCACCCCATCCTCTATACTATCTATCTAGCCCCTTATATCTTTGTGAAAGCCTATTGAGTATTTAAACTGGGTCCACCTGCATTTCTTCCCAGAGTGGTCATTTTTTTCTCCCTCTTTTTACTTCTGCTCCACTGACACCTCAAAGGAGTCCAGTGGCTCTGATTTATCTCAGCATAATAGCTGATGTCACCAGTTGCCCAAACCTGCTCAGTCTACTACCTACATCTGCAGCCATCAGACTTGCTTTCTCTTCTTAAACCTGATCAAGCTCCTCACCCTCATGGAAGTCTTTCCTGAGCTCCTTGGCCAGCTCAATCCTCAGGGAGTGACTCCTAGCACTCGTACCTTCTGGTTAGCTTCCATCAAGTGACCTCCATCTGTTTCTGAGCTTTTATACATTAATTTCTGATCTTGCACTAGGCCATAACTCTCCCAGTGACATATATGGTTTCTTTTTATCTTGACTTCTCCCTAAATATCTGGCATCAAGCATCATGCATCACATCTACTGAGTACCAATAAATGCCTTGGAATGTGTGTCTAAACACAATTATACTTTACTAATGGTTAGTTTTGGGAGTTGAAAGATGCAAGAGAGAAGAACTAGAAGGGAATATAGAAAAGTACCGAGGCAGGGGATAAGACATATATTTACACAAATACACATATCTTACAAAAGAGAAAATAAGGTTTATGTAATTACATACAAACACTTGTAAATTAATTCCTTGCAAAGATTCAGAAACAATTTCATTGTTTATTGGAGCAAAAAAAAAAAACAAAATAATGTCCTTTAATACCTATCAGGGACATGCTCAGTATTCAGAACACAGGAATGGCTAAAGCACGACCAACTTTCTCCTATTAAGTTGCTTGAATTTAACTCAGCAGTTGGTTCTCATGTTACATAAAAAATTAAATAGAACAAGAAAAATGCATAGAGGTAGCTGTTTAGGAAAGTTGGTGAGAAAAAACCACCTTCAGTGGGATAGAGACTTGAATGATACTAGAGGGGATTTTTGAGAATCCTGAAGGAAAGGCCTTCCTTGACTGCAAGGAAGAGCATACTCCAGGGCTCCAAGTCAGCAGAGATCTTTGGAAGGAATGGTTAATAAAGAATCCAGATGTGGGCACTTTTGATTTTTCTTTTCTTTTTTTTTTTAACTGAATCACCTTGAGCTACACTTACAAAGCTTTCATATTTTGTCATACAATGGTCAAACACCCATCCCTACACTAGTGCATATTTCCCACCACCAATGTCCCTAGTATTCCTTACACCCCTTCCCATCCCACCCCTTCCCCTGCCTATGTGGCAGACAGTTTCCCTCTTACTCTCTCTCTACTTATGGGCATTATGGTTTGCAATACAGATAATAAGAGGCCATCATGTTTGGTCCTTTATCTACTTTCAGGACATATCTCCCATCCTGAGCGATCCCTCCAACCATCATTGACTTAGTAATCCCTTCAATATTCCAGTTTCCTTCTTTACCAGCTCATAAAGCGGGTTTCCAACCATGGAGCAATCTTCCTGACCCTGTCTATACTGTCCTTGGGTGGTCATCTCATATTATGATATTTTATATTCCAAAAATGAGTGCAGTCATTTTATGTCTGTCCCCTTATTTCTGATTCATTTAATTTAGCATGATAAGCTACATGACCATCGTTTATAAGCAAATTTCATAACGTCATCTTTCCTAACAGCTGCATAATATTCCATTGTGTAGATGTACCAAAGTTTCTTTAACCAGTTATCTGTTTTCGGGCACCTGGGTTGTTTCCAGATTCTGGCTATTATGAACAGTGCTTCAATGAGCATACAGGTACAGATGCCAATTCTACTGTGCTTTTTTGCACCCTTGGGATATATTCCCAGAAGTGGTATTGCAAGATCATATGGAAGCTCAATTTCTAGTTTTTTAAGGAATGTCCATATTGTTTTCCAAAATGAGAAATACAAATGGCCAAAAGGCACATGAAAAAATGTTCTACATTGCTAATCATTAGGTAGATGCAAGTCAAAACAACAATGAGATATCATATCACACCACAGAGACTGGCAGATATTAAAAAGAATAAGCACAACAGTGCTGGCATGGATGTGGGGAGAAAGGGACTCTCTGTCATTGTTGGTGGGAATGCGTACTGGTCCAGCCTTTTGGAAAAACTTTTTATCTTCATAATCATTCTCTGGTATTCTTCTGCATTCTTAGGATAGTGTCTTTTGAGCCTGATGTGAGAAATTCTTGAAGAATCTCAGTATACTATGTAAAAGTAGGCAGCAAAAGGAGTGTGGGGGAATCTTGTGCCTAATTCTATCTTGACTGTGACTTGTTAGCTATGCTTTTTCTTTGGACTGGCCTTCCCTCTCCCCTTATACTAATTCAACTCAAACTGCAGTGCCCTGTCTTCTCATGACGAGACACTCAACACAGAACTGACAGGATGGCCTGGCTTGGTGTCAAGTTATCAATGGCACTTATCCTCCCAACTACTCATTTCTCTAGCAGGGGCTTCTTCAGATATTATTAGGTTTCTGAAGCAGAATCCATGGGCTATCCATTCCCAGGACTTGGCAGGGTATTACCTGAAACATGCCACATTAACTCTCCAGAGGAGACTATAATGCCGGAAGTAGTGGACTATTTCCAAATTCAAAGCCACTCTTCTAAAAGGAGTCTAGAAGCTATCACAATGCAGGGGGACGTTGCTCTATCTGTTGAAGTTGTTTAGACCACATCCCTGGCATGGTCTTTACATGATTATAACATTGAACTTGACTAACAAGGCCACTGCAAATTCTTTATCTTCTGGAATAATGAAGTTACAAGAGACATTGATTCCCGGGTTGCTTCTGAATTAAATACCTGGAGAAAAGTCCATGGAAGGCAAGCATCACTCCCTCTCCTTCAGAAGAGTCCTGTGAGGTTCAGTGAGGGCACTGTAATCTCACTGGCTATTTCCTGGCTTTCTTCTAGAATATGGAATGTTCATATTTCTCTTAAAAAAGACACCGCTAATGTCAAGATTCAAAAAGTAACATGGTAGTGTGGCCATTAATAAATGCACTGAATCATTTCTAAAGGCTGGTGGAAAGGACAGTAATAGTGGCATAGCCGGAGAAAGTAATGAAGTCGTTGTTCTTTATTATTGACTTAATGTGCTGTTAAGCTCACCTATTGTAACAGAAAGAAATATTGCCTTCTTCTCAGCTTAGAAAGAACAGAAAGAATTCTTTAAAGCCGTAGAGAAGATTTACACAGCCTGTGTATAAACATCAGCTATTAAAATAAAGGTGAGAGGTTCAGTGTACAGCAGGTAAGGCATATGCCTAGCACATGGCTAACCCAGGTTCAATCCCTGCCATCCATGTGGTCCCCTGAGCACTGCCAGCAGTAATCTCTGAGTGCAGAGCTGGGAGTAAGCCCTGAGTACTGCCTCGGATGGCCTCTACACCAAAATAAATAAATAAGTCATAAAATACAATAAAGATGAGAGACTTGGATTCCAAATACACACAATTATGGAATACTGGAGTGCATTAGAGAAGATTGGGGTAAGTACCTTTGGGGTTTCTGCAAATGATATTATGTATTCCACAGTTATTTTATTGTCAAGTTATTGGCAGAAAGAATAATAAGTATCTTTTTTCCCTGTTTTTATTGATTCACTGTGAGACACAGTTACAAAGCTTTCATGTTTGAGTTTCGGTCATACAATGATCAATCATCCATTCCTTCACCAGTGCACATTTTTCAACACCAAAATCCCCAGTATCGCTCACCCCCCATTCCAATCCTTCCCCTGCCCATGTAGCAAATAATTTCCTCAATACTCTCTCTCTACTATGATTACATTCAATATTTTGGCACCAGTCCCACCACTCAAACCTTTCAAAAAGGCAATGTTAGACAATTTGTTTTGCATTGCTTGTTATGGATAGCATATAATATTGCGTGGCTACAGGAGAGGCTGTGCACTCTAGGAATTCTAAAATTTTAATAATTAGGGTCTGGAGAGATCTCTGCAGTGAGCTGCTTGGTTCCGAGATTTGTGTGTGTGTCTCTGGATCATGATCGGTAGGAGCTTAGTAAGTAGACAAGGGCCCATTCGTGGGCATCATCTCAGAGTCCCATGGGGCGGGGCGGGGGGAGAGGGAGAAGGGCTGGATCTTCCCCTGTCTCGTGAGGCCTGGCATTTGTTGTTTCTGCCCCCGCCTACCTGGACTTTTTGTTGAGTTCTAGAAGATGGCGGCCACCAGGATTCCTAGGGGGCAGGTGGATGGACGGCACCTGCTCCCTTCTGGAGTGGCCTGGTGAAAGTGGCCTATTGTAAAGTCTGGAGGCATCTCTACAGCAAGCTGCTCAGTTCCCACATTTGTGTGTGTCTCTCTATTAAGTATCTTTTTGAACATTTATTTATTGAACATAACAATTCATTATAGGAGCAATAGTTTCTCTTATAGACTTACTCATTAAGTCAACATTCAATTTTTAATTTGTAGGTTTTGTTTATCTGGAGTGGCATACCTGATCTACACCCAGGGTGGTGGTGATCAAACTCAGATTGGCTATATGGATGGTAAGTGTTTCACCCTGTATACTATTGCACTGGCCCCAAGCCAACATTTGTTAAGCTTGGGAAAAATGATATGTTGTACTTATATTTATCCTTTTGCTCATATATCTAATTTGTCCTAGTGTGAAAGTAATGCTCAGAAAGTGAAAATCTTTAATCTGACTTTTTTCCTGCTTACCTCAGGCACTGATGAACATCACTCACTTTTCTGAGAAACACACAGAGTATGCCATATCTGAGTATGGAAAGTTCCGCTTTTAAAAGGTCCTGGGGATGAGGCTCCAGGGTAAAAGAACTGCTTTGCATGCATAGATGAATTTGAGCCCTGGACATTGCAGAAACAGGGTGAACTGGCAACCCAGACAACCCACCATAACAGCAAAATCAAATTTCCACATTGATCCATTCAGGTTGAGATTGATTTATAAAATAAATTAATTTTCCACAAAATCTCCCCAAATTAGATGGGCTGAACTTTGTGGCATGTGCTGCCTCCTTTCTTTCTTTCTTTCTTTCTTTCTTTCTTTCTTTCTTTCTTTCTTTCTTCCCTTCCTTCCTTCCTTCCTTCCTTCCTTCCTTCCTTCCTTCCTTCCTTTCTTCCTTCCTTTTTTTTTTTTTGCTTGTTTTGTTTTGTTTTGGGACCATTCCCAGCAGTGTTCAAGGCTTCCTCCTGGGTCTGCAATTAGGGATCACTATTGCAGAACTCAGGTGACCAGATGTGGTGCCGAGAATCAAACTACCCTAACTTCTGTACTTTCTCTCTGACCCCAAAACTGTCTCATTCCTGACTACCTTTCTCTATGGACACTTGGGCTTTAGGATTTGGTAAATTTCAGGGGGAGGTTCCTTGGGTTGCATGAATCCCTTTGATTTACATTTGCCAGAAGTGTTTCTTTTGATTTTAGCCAAGTCTCTTAACCTTTTGAAGAACCAGAAAAAGGTGTAAATTGCGAGTTGATAGAATTCAGGCCTATTTATAACTCCTAAGCTAATAAAAATTTTTTAATTTTGGTTTATATTTTAGATTGGTCCTATGAGTAAGGAAGTACCCATGTAGGCACATTATGCTTCTACTTCTAAATAATATTCCTCCCAATAATGCCATATTATTTAGTCTATTTTCTATAAACAACAGATAGAAAAAGACCATGTTTTACTTTGAATGAACATGGTAGAAAAAAATGGACAAATTTCCATGTTTGTCTTTGGATGGAAAGAGCTTCCTTAGAACTGTGAATTATTATTACTGATGGCTTATATAAATTTTAATATACATATTATCACATGACTATATATTCTCATGAGAATATATATATCTGTGTAGATAAATAACTTATGTACATATGAGCACAGTTGGATCTGCCTGCATGTCAGGCTATCCCAATACTGATCCTAAAATACCCTGCTGGTCAGAGAGAGACTGCACAGAAGTTCTAATAAGTAGAGAATAAAGAAGAATAAGTGTTTATGTGTGTGTGTTGGTACTAAATGTAGATATTCTCTTATGCATGTAGGAGAATATAATATACATATGAGATTATATAAGGACTTACTCCTGGATCTTTTTTTAAGGTTCACTGCAATAATATGCAGTCCAGGGGATTGGACCTGGGTCAGTCACATGCAAACAAGCTGAGATGCAACCGTACCTGCTGTACTATCTCTCTTGGCTCCAAGAAAATCAATAGTTATTAATTTCCTAGTTAATAATGTATTCTAAATCCCTATGTACTATGACCTGAATTATGTGATTTTTTCAAAAGTGAGTGATGAAAAAATTACTATAAAATAGAATACTTCTAGTGTTAACGCACAAATTAATTTTCCTTTATTGTGTACTCATTAGAACCCTTTGGACAGTCTCTCACTGAAAGCGGGTATTTTTGTGTTGGTATTGAGATAGATTGGAATCAGATAGATCCAACTGTGCAGGAAAATACTGTCTCCTCCCTGAAAACTTGAATTTTGCCACAAAAGCACTTTCTCTATGGGCTCCAGAGACAACATGCTATTAGCTCATCATATTACTTGTTCAGGATTCATAGATTAAAAAAAAAAGGTACTTCAGGACAGCTTTTGGCTTAATGCATCACATTTTGAAATTAAGGGCAGAAACAAGTGTATAATAACAGCATCAGTTTGTGTAGGAAAGGAAAATGTGATCTTATTTTATTTCTATTTTCTGTGGAGAGACCCTTCCCAGGGTTTCTGCTCAGCCCTGTCTAGCTGGCGGCCACCAGGCTCCACTGGGTGGTGTTGAGGTTGGACTTGGAGCCAGTCCATGGCAGCCTGTGCACACATGTTGAGCTATTGGTCCTTTGAACCCAAGAATTCTAAGCCAAGACCATCTTGGATTCTTTCATGGAAATTTCTCAATTTCTCCACAGAAGCAACTATGTGGCATGGTGCAGTAACCACACTTTACCTAGTAAAACCATAACTGGATTTTAATATTCCGGAATCAAGAGATAGTGCCTCTCAGCATTGCCTGGTGGACAGGTGAAATGTGGCTAGTGTGACTGAAAAAGGGAAGCTTTGAAACTCTGGCTTGTACAAGTAGAGTTGCTGTGTATCCTTCTCTCAGCTTTTCACCAGGTAGCAAGCTGCACAACTGTCCTACGTTTCTCCCTATGAAGCAGTCAACCTTGGTACAAGATGGGCAATAAACCAACAGACTTTCCTCATCTTTGACTCAATTTTTAACTGCTTTCTTTTGTATTTATCTTCTATTCCAAAGCCCACTTTCCCCCCCCCGTCCCAAAGCTGCTCCCTGTTTTCTGTGGAAAAATGCATATTTCATTTGATCACATAAAATGTATGGATTCTTCTGGCCAGTGTGGCCATGGAGGGTACAAAATTCCTTCCCATCTCAGCTGTCCTTCATTCTGACAGTCCCCCTAGGAAGAGGAGTCACTATGCTCCACCACTTCCTAGTGCAGAAGGAGAAAGAGGAGGAGGAGGAGGAGGAGGAGGAGGAGGAGGAGGAGGAGGAGGAGGAGGAGGAGGAGGAGAGGGAGGAGGAAGATAGGGAGGAGGAGGAGGAGGAGGAGGAGACTCAGCATCACATCCCCAGTGAGTCGCACTGAGTACCCGGCCTCTGACCATGGGTCATGTGCCCTCCTCTAGCTGCTTCCTTGCCACACGTGTGATTTCAACTCACAGGAGACAGTGGGAACATTTATTACCAAGATATGTGAGGAAATCTATACGCCTGAGCACATCTCTTAAAAGGCAAGCAGCCCTCTAGAGTGGAAAAGGTCTCTGAGTGCTAGAAGGAGCAGCTTCTGCTCTCCCTGACCTCTCCATCGATGCTGGATCCCAGACCCCAGTCTCAGGACCTCCTATGTATTTACACCCTCTTCCTCCATGATCTCATTCCATTCCTGGGCTTTAAATAATGATTAGACATGGATGGACCTCAAATTTATATCTGCAGGCCGAACCTTAGCCTGGCACTCCACCTGCTTCCCTGTCATGGTGCGGCTATCTTGTGGCATCTCCAACTTGGAATTCTTGCAGAGTGGGTGTCTGCAACCTTTGCTAAGCCTTCCCATCTCTGCTGACGGCATGGCTTCTGTCCACTGACTCCAGCAAAAAACCTAGAAACCATTGTCAATTCCTTTCCCTCTTCTTCTCAATTGCAGAATCCAATGCCTCTGCTGTGATGTATTGTGACAATTGTCACCTCTCTGGGATCCCTGTTCTCTCTCACACGGGAGACAGTCATAGTACCACAAATAAGCCACACTGTATCTTGCAACTTACCTTCTTCAAAGCTACCCAACAGTTTCCCATTGTGCTTAAAACAAAACCCAACCACTTTGTGATGTCTCTAAGGGTCCTATTGAGCCCCCATCTATTTGTCTGACTCAAGACATTTCAGCCAAACCAGAATTTGGCCTACTTGACAATTGATACTCTCCCAATAAGAACATGTCCACCTCCCAACACAGTGCCTTGCAGCAGCTGATTCCTCTGTTGGTCAATTCCACTGTGGGTCTTAGCAGAGATGATTATTATTGTTAGATTCTCTGCTTGTCACTTCCCCATAAAACCAACTATGTACTTCAAATCACTCTCTACCACATTTCCCCAGTCATTTCTTGGGAGCAGCAATTCATCCTCTGAATGGATTATCTGAAATGATTCTCTGAAATGGATTCTCTGAAATGATCTGATTCATTCTTTTTTTTTTTTTTACCTTTTTTTTGGGCTGGGGGTTGTGTCACATCCTGTGATACACAGGGATTACTCCTGGCTTTGCACTCAGAAATTATTCCTGGCAGTGCTAGGGTGCCATATGGGATGCTAGGAATTGAACCTGGGTCAGCCATGTGCAAGGCAAACATCCTACCCCCCGCTGTGCTATCACCCCTGCCCCCTCATTCATTCTTTTGTTCCTTCTGTCATCCTCACCTGAATCTCAGCTCCAGCCATGAAACTAACAAAGTTCTTGTCTTTCCAGGGCCTACACATCTTTTGTCTATACTAGAAAAAAAAAAACAGTCAAGTGAGTGAATGAAAGAATGCTCACTTGCTACTATTTATGTGAAAATGAACACAGACTCTGGCTACAGAATTTAAATTACCAAGGTAGACATAAGAGAGTGAGCCGAATCCTCTCTTTGGGCAATGGGGACAGATTCTGACATTTGTAGTGGTGGGATTGGGGTGGTAACCTAGTCCCCCCCTCACCCTGCAAACAAATAAACTTTTATACTCTTGTAAAGCAACATTATCTCAATAAAAAAATTAAAAATGGGAATAATAAAAATATGTTGTGGTGAGAAAAAATAAGGGAGTCTACATAAACAGCTACATTAACCGCATACAGTTAGCACAGACAATTGCTCCTGCTGGGAATAATGATGCACGTAGGAGGTAATGGAGGTTCTCAGACTCATCCATGCATTATAAAAACATGGAGCTTTTAACGGCCCAATGCCCAGGAGGCACCTCAGTCATTAAATCAGAATTGCTGGGGGCGGAACCCAGAAACTAACACTTTAAGATCACCTCCGTTGATTCTAACGTGCAGCCAACATAGAGACTGACTGAGTTAGGGTAACATTTCTGGAGAACAGGGATGCTTATTAGAATCACAGATCTCTAAAAGCATCAGAATTATTAATCAGGTAAGAGTTGAAGAGTACGTGCTGTAATGTGATAAAGAATGATTCACAGTAGTAGTGGGTGTGGAAGCCTCTATTTATGGTAATTTCTTCAAGAAACATTTACTCTGCCTCTTATTTATGTCTTTATCTACCTATTTACTCGGTCCTTTATTCATTTCTCCTCTTGTGCGTGGGATTCAGAGATAAAGTATGAGAGGATCTACTGGGGAGCAGAGACCAGGAGCTAAACAAGAAAATCAGCTTTGAACATGAACAGTGGTGACTTAATGACCTTTTGGGTCACAAAAAAGTAGTTTTTTTTAAGTATGGTTAACTTATTTTTTTAATAAAGTGCTGAAAACAATAATAACTTTCTATTTGTTTTTTATATTATTCATTGTACTTTTCTTTATATTTAAATAATTATGGAAGAAAATGCTCCATTGTGGTAAGTGCTCTGCTAGCAGTAAACATAGATTGCAATGGTGATGCAGAGGAGAACCATTTAGTAGCCCATAGAGTGGGGGAGAAGATCAAGGAAAGATATTTTTTTGATAATTTAAAAATTTTTAATTACTGTGAATTACAGAATTACAAACTGATTCATTATTAAGTTTCAGGTAAACTATGTTCCAACACTATACCCTTCCCCACTGTACATTTCCCCCCACCAATGTCTCCAGTGAAAGAAAAGCTTTTGTTTGTTTAAATTTTTATTGAATATCCATGGGATAGACCATTACAACACTGTTTATGCTTGGGTTTCAGTCACACAATGACCCAACATCCATCCCTCCACTAGTATACACCTCACACCACCAATGCCCCCCATGTCTCTCCCATCATTCCCCAACACTACCCCTCACCCAGCCTGCCTCTATAGCAAGCAACCCCCCCCCCCCCCATCTCTTCTTGACTGCATTATACTTTGCAGTGCAGGTACTAAGTGTTTGCTCAGGGCGTTCAATATTTTTATTGGGAGGTAAGGCTGGAGTAGCTTTTTAAACTGGGTGGCAGCTTTGGGGTGTGGACTTGACTACCAAGACATCTGGAAGTACAGGGAGGTGGAGAGAGGAAGCCCATCCCGACGCAGAGAAAGCCTGGAGATTTCAGTCACTAAACCAGCATACCTGAATTTTCAGCAGATTTTTTCTCAGAGAGGTCTGTCCAAAGACAGTGGAGTCTGGCTGGGGGCATGGTAGAAATTTTGGATTGTGGGGTAAGCGGCTGCCTGGGGTTCTGCTTGGACAGGCACCAAGTTGACCTGCCCCCTCCCCCTCTATTTACTCTGGTCTGTTCAGCCTTGTGCTGGATCAAGATTAATTGTGACTGTTGATATCTTTTGAGATTTATTTATGGGTCTCTGAAACAAGGCCAATAAATTAGCTTGCATAGCTGAGCCAGAGGTGGTTTGTGGACATGGCTCTCGCATACCTAACTTTCAGCCATTTAATTTCTCTGGAAATTTGGTCCCTTAGTTGTTTTGAAATCTAACCAGAGACACATCATCAATTTTGGGATATCAGGAAGCTAAAAACCACCATCAGGCTGCTGATACATTCACCTGTGGTTACAGGTTGACCTGCTGGCAGCTCTGTAAATCCCCAAAAGAAAGATTTTTATTTATTTATATTTTATAGGGAGACACTGCTCTTTGAGCCTCTCCCAATGACTTTTGGCCAACTGGGCCTGTGATTTAATGCAAGGAACTTTAATGTGTTGCTTTAGCTTTGCAGTGCAGGAAATTACCTGAACCGCTTGGGAAGTCTTCAGGGGTTCCAGGGCTGCACTTGGTGGTGCTCAGGGACCTTTTGGACTGTAACCAGTGATGCTTAGGGAACGGTTGGGTAATGAACAATGGTCAGCTGGCCACATGAAAGGTATGTGTCTTAACCTCTATACTGTCACTCTTCAAGGAAAATATTGAGAAATCATGGATGATTTTATTTTCTCGTTATTTTTGGAGCATTAGAGTTTACATCTGGTGGTGCTCAGTGTTATTCCTGGCTGTGTGATCAGGAGTGACCTCTGAGGATGCTCATTATAGGTGGTGTTGGGGATTAGATGGGGCTGGGGGTCATGACAGAAGAAACAGCATGCAAAGCAAATGCCTTACCTCCCATTATATCTCTCTGGTCCTGCATGGTTTAATTTTTTGAGCCACTGCCAATGGTTCTCAAAGCTTTTCCCAGATTATTGCTGGTGGGAATCTGTGACTTCTGGTAGTATGCAGGGGACCATGAAGTACCACAGCCTTCAGGGCCAGAGAGATGGTAAAGCAGGCAGGGATGTTGCCTTGCACATGACTGACTGGGTTCAATCCCCTACACTTCCTATGGTATCTTGAACCCTACTGGAATGATCCCTGAGTGCAGGACCACGAGCAAACCCTGAGCACAAGTGGGTCTGGCTCAAAAACAAAACAAACAAACCCCACCCCAAAGCATTCTCATGCAAATATGTGATGAAACAATAGAGCTATTCTCAGTTCAACCATACAGAGCTTGAGTAACCCCCAAATACTAATCATAGATACATGCCTAAGAGGAAACTGTCATCAGATGATTTTGCATTAGTAAGATGAATGGAAGAGCAGAGATTCTGAGCATGAATATCATGAAATCTATTTCCTCCTGTTGTGGGAATTGAAGGACCTAGACTAAGGCAATATGGTAAGAATGAGGGGGGGAGGGGAGATCAGAGACTTGAAACTCAGAAACCAGTTTGATGGAGAAGGCAGACAAGAGATCATACAGACTACCCAAATTCCTGCATGTGAGCTCTTGCGAAGACATGATACTTGACCCCATTAATTCAGCTGAGGCTTCCAGGATGCACTACAAATTAGAATAGATTTTTTTATTAGTGAATCATTGTGAGGTACAGTTACATACTTATAAACTTTCCTGCTTGCGCCTCAGTCATACAATGATTGAGTATCCATCCCTCCTCCATTCTCCACCAACCAATGATTCCAGTATCCCTCCCACCACCCCCACCCTATTCCTCACCCCCTGCCTCTGTGGCAGGGCATTCCCTTCTGTTCTCTCTCTCTCTCCTTTTTGGGTGTTGTGGTTTGCAATAGAGGTATTGAGTGGTCATCATGTTTGGTCTATAGTCTACTTTTGGCACGCATCTCCCAACCCCAGCAGGTCCTCCTAGCACCCTTCATTTGGTGTTCCCTTCTCTATCTGAGCTGCCATTCCCCTCAGAGGGAGAAGGGTTCCTATTTGATGAATTTGTCCTAGGGCCTTGGTTCTCCTGATAACCTAGAGAGGAGACTCCTTTCCGAGCCTGGGTGTGTTTGCCTTTGCCACCCTGTGCCATATATCAAAGAACAAATACAAAAAAGATCACCATGGAGGTTGGTGATTCTTGACAAAAGGAGCGGTTTACCTTTAGTGGTGACAGACTTGCAAGCCCTCCAGGCAGAGGTTGTTGTCAGGTTCTCCTCATTGGCGTCCTTTTCCTCCTACACACTCGTATAGTTCCAAGCATGCCACTGTGTCCATAACAAACCATTAGTACAAGCTTGCTTCTGGTCCAGGTTCAGAATGTCTAAAGTTGTTGTGTGAAGTTGGGTATGTGCAAATAAGAGGGAGCTTCAAGTATCTCATTCACCTATCTTAGTCATTTGTGCTAAAAGCCAACTAAGAGTAAAAGCCGTTTCAGCTCTGTTCTGGATAGCCTCGTTAGAGCAACACACCTTGTGCCTTCAACCAACAGTGATAAAATGTGACTGGTCATAGATGGAGTCATGGGCATAGGAAATTCCCCTAACACTTCTCTGATGTAGATCACATTAATTGTATCAGATATACAGGATATATAATACACACACAACATGCACACACCTGTACAAATCTTACAGCACTTCTATTGGCCAAGCAAGCAGAAGCAAATAAAGGGGACTACATCAAACTAAGGAGTTATCACTGAGATTTAACTTATGCTATTGTGGGATCTGGTTAAACAAGTCCCACATTTGTAGGCCAGCTATCAAGAAGGAAATACCACAGGATGATGCTGTGTAGCAAACCTGAATCTGTTGTCTATGCGCAAAAGTTTTTCTTTTCTTTTCCTGCGAAGTTTTGGACCGGATTTTAAAGCCTTCTCACTGATGATGACAGGTGTACCCAGACTATCCAGCTTAATCCTAACTCCAGGTCTAAATCCTAACATCAGTTCACTTGAATGATGTCAGCAACCCCTCTTTACAGTAACATCTAGATGAGTGACCTACGAAGTAGCTGAGGAACTGAGCTAAATTTTCTTTCTTTTCTTAAAAATATTTTGATTCTGTTTTGTTGTTTTTTGGAGGTGGAACTCTGTAGGCAGGTTCAGTGCTTACTCCTGACTCTGTGCTCAGGGGTAAGTCTTGGCGGTGATTGAGGGACCAAATGGGGTGCCCGAGATTTTAACCAGGGCAAAGCAAGCACCCTTCCTTCAAGGGCGAAGCCGCACGCGGCCTCCACCGGTCCCTGATTTTCGCGGGAGCTCGCGGCGTTGGCTGCGCTTCCACGCTGCAGCGCCAGAGGGCGCCCGAGCTGAGGAAAACGCCGCGGGGACTCGCAGGCGCGAAGCAGGTGCCACGTACAAGCCGGGGGGTCCCAGGGGTAGCAGAAAGGGCCGGGCCCCCCTTTCCCGAGAGACGCCGCCGAAGGCCTCCACCCTCACGGGCACGCTCCACGGACGGGATGACGGCACTCCCGCGGGCAGAGACGCAGTCGATTGGCTTCCTTGCCCTGGGCGTGGGAGGGACCGTTGGCCAGGGACCGACCGGGAGGAGGGACGGGCGCGCCGGCAGGCCTGGCGGTCAGCACGGATGACCCCACGTCCTACTCCCGAGTCCGTCAGCACCTTGGCTCGGGGCTGGGCTGGAGGAGAGCCCGCGGTCCCCGGGGAACGCTCCCGCCCAGCCTTCGGGGGGCGCCTCCCGGCGACCCCTGGTGCGTTCCAGCGAGCAAGCAAGTCCGCGCAGGCCCGAGCTGCCTCCGCGCTGCTGCTGCACCGCTGAATTTCGCTCCGACTTCGGGCCGCTCTCACACAGCAGTCTGGTCCCCTAAAAGCCCAAGGCAAGGAAAGACGCAGGGGTTTTCTGTAGTTTTTTTATTTTTATTTTTTGGAGGGGGGGGATCGGAAGCAGTGGAAGGAGGGGGTGCAATCGGGATCTGAAAGCTGGTCAGCCTTGCATCATTTATTACACCTCCCACCCCATCCCATCCCTCTTTTCTCTTCCCTTAAACGATGCCGCATCTTAATGCTTTTAAAAGCAAATATGGATTTGGAGAAGGGGAGGAGGAAATCACTCGAGGACTTCAACCAAGATTTTTTTTTTAATGCAATGACATTATTAAAAATAACAACGGCCACGGCTTTTGGCAGTTCTCAAAGGTGGATGGTGACCAGGGACAAATGGAGTCCCTCAGCATGTTGGAAATGATAAAGAATGGCTGCACTCATGATTTGGACTCAAAGCACTCACGATTTGCACAATAGGGACATTGAAACCCTCAGCGAGACGGAGCGATAAACACATTTCTCCGTCAAACATCGCCGAGGTCAGGGAGGAGAGCTGGCTTCTTCTTTTCTTGTCTGATGCAGGCAGCTCCTGCCCTGGGCTGATGTGTGGTTTTAGAGAACTCTGACAGCAATGAGTGTCTGGGACACTTCTCAGTTGTCAAGAAACTTCTTACATTTCCTAAAGAAACTCAACCTCGGCTCATTAAGCCACGTCCCAGGGCAAAGAGAATTAAATATTTTCTTAAGACTACAACTAATCCCAAAACTTAAATATGGAGAAAACCCCACATAGGAAAGATGTTGTGTAAAAATCTCCTTCAGTGAGGAAAATCTATTAAGGACCCCTCACCTCATCCCCACACCCCCCAAACCCAGATCATTTTAGTCATCTACTGTGGAGTGTCTTCTTAAAGACTTGAACTAAATAAAATACCATATTTTTCAAAGGTCCTTTAGGAAAATTTTCATCTTATTACTAAAAACAAAGAGATTCTTTCAAAGATGTTTCTAATGTATATTAGAATGAGGTCAAACCTTGTATTTAGGCTTTTGCATTTTTTTCATTGAAATTGTAGGCTCAAATTAAGAATTTTCCCTCCCTTTAATAAACAGCAGCTCAGTGCTGTAACTTCCTTTATTTGCAATCAGTATATCCCCTGGTTAACAAATAACTTTTTAAAGAAAAAATGTGCCCTCATGAAATTCAGTACTTCTTTATAAAAAGAAAAAAGGATCTTTTATATGCATTTTTATGCACACTAAACATATAAGCATAGTGCGTACCTGGTAAAGTTGATTTCTGCTGACGGTGTAACACAGGTAAATCAACAGAGTTCGTTGCACATTATAGGGTTCACTTTATTGGGTTTTACCTTAAGGTAAAGACTTCTATTAAGAATGTACAACTTGCCTGTATACCTAATGTGCTGTGTTTTCCACAGTGCTGTATACATATTCTCTTTCTAAAAATTGTTAATCAAAGCCTACTATATTGAATGCATTTAATAGGAATCCAGTGGTTAAAAGTATAAAAATTTACTGCTGTAGAAAAGTTTTGATTAGTACTTTCCATTAGCAAGTGTTGTTGAGTAAGCCCTCTCACAGCCTATTTGCATTCAGACAAGAACTGACTTAGCAAAACAGGTGATGCTTTCAACTGTACAAATATATTATTTCCCATAAATATTCCTAATGAAAGAGGTGGTCTGTTTCAGAGGAAGTAACTGCAACGAAGACTTTTAAATAATAATTAAAAAAATAACCCGTTCCCAACCTTGATAAGTATGACCATAGCGGCTTAATGGGTGAGTTATTAGGTGTGGAAAGGCAGAGTCTAGAAAACCTCTCCCACGTACATTTTAAAGTAAACTGCTCGAAAGCATGGCAGACCCCAGATGCTGTAAGGCTCTGCCATTCGCTTATGACACAGGCTTAGCCTTTTCTCCCCACGCTGGATGGTGAACCCAAATACAAAGAGAGAGTGTTTGACCCTAATGAAACGTTTCAGGAAGATGACAGCTTAATTTGCAGAAATTTCTTGACTACATTAAAAACACAGAAAAATATTAATAAGCAAAAGAAAGGAAGAAAAGAAAACAATGAAATGAAAGAAACAAGTCAAAGTTTTTCATTCTAGACATGTTAGATTAATCCCGAGCCAGTGTTATCAGTTTGGCTAAACTAGTTTAACAACAAAAGTAAAGCTCAGATGCAGATTTTAAAAGGAATTTCTGCCCCATTTCCAGATTTCAATACTCCATTTCAAGGAGTGGGTGTGGGTGGAGGAGGGGCGCATTCCTCTGCAATGGGACATTTGGATCTGGAATCAACATGGGCATAGTTAGAACCTGGGCCAGTCCTTGCTAGCAAGTCAGTGTTTGTGCTTCAGAGGTCATGGACCTCTAACTTCATCTAGTGTGGGACCCAGAGATCTGAATGCAGATATTTCTAGAAGATCATCCTGTTATTTGTCAATTGCCTCGAGCAGGCCCCAGTAACGTCTCCTTCGTCCTAGCCTGAGATTTTTAAAAAAGTGCCATATTCAAGGTTCTTTCAGAGTTAGAAGAATGAGACCCATCACTGTTACTGGTATTTGGCATATTGGGTATGTCACGGGGAGTTTGCCAGACTCTGCCGTGTGGGCAGGTTACATTCGGTAGCCTGCCAGTTTGTCCAAAGTAGGAATGACACAATAAGATGTCGCGCGGCCGCAAATGCGGCCACGTGCTTCCGAAAGCTGGGTTTTATCGTCTCTGGGTCTTGGCCGTTGATGGGATTACACAGCGCCAGGGGGCCCGTTGGTGGGTGTGACCCCCGCCTACTGGAATTTGGAGGATCTGGGTGGAGGATGCTCAGCCCCGATCCGAGTAGTCTTGGAGATCTCAGTCCCAGGACCCGCATGCCTTTGTTCCTCTGCCGGTACCTTCATGTGTGCAGAGAGTGGTCTCAGCATGGTGGTGTCTGGCTCTGGAGGTTTCTAGAAGATGTTCCAGCCTATTCACAGTTCAATGCAGCAATACCACGCTGTTTGTCTCTGTACACTTTTCGATACATTTCTCTCTACCGCAAAGGAGCATGCAGATGTGTGTATGGGTCTGAGAATGCTGGGAAGTGAATTAGGAGCAAACACAGCATGAGAAAAAGTGAGCAGAAGAATTGGGACTCCAGAAAGCTTCTGCCTGGGGTATTTGGGTTCCCTTTTTCTCCTAACTTATTCACAATTAATTTAAAGAGGAAAAAAATATTTAGGGAAGTAACTCCTTTTTTTTTTCAAAATAGGTCACAGCTGTAGGAATTGATTCTGTTTCACTACTATTCAGAGGCAAAGTTTCTGTTTCATGGCTACTCACAGGTTGAGAATTCTGAACAAGGTTGGAAAAGAAATTTATGTTATGATTTTCTTTCTCTGATCACCATCACTGTTGACCAACAATGAAGTTCTAATAACATCTCATTTTTTCTTTTTTTATCAGTTTTCTTGCATCCAAAGTTTTTTCTTTGCAAAATTGATGTCTCTTATAATAAAAATAAGGCAAAACAGCAAAAACAAAACAAAAAAGCCCAACATTAATTACAAAACTCGTGTAAAAAATGTTATATGACAAAAGAATACTTTAAGAAAAGTGAAGTTCTGTCTTAGACAGGGTTCATTTACTTCTGGTTACCAGAAAACATTAAAACTTTTGAACTAAATAGTGACCATTCAAAAAGAAGGAAAAAATGTGTAAAAGAATCTCAATTTTTCCATGAAATATGTCTATTACCACTCACTTAGCATTCAACTACTAGTTTAAATTTCATTAATTAAATCTGTAATCACATAACCCATTCATTGGTTATATTAATCAAGGAAAAATTAGTCTGACTGAATACATTGATCTAGTCTTTTTTTCTTCACTGTAGCATTGTAGCACTGTTCTCCCGTTGTTCATCGATTTGCTCGAGCAGGCCCAGTAACGTCTCCATTGTAAGACTTTTTGTTACTGTGTTTGGCATATCGAATACATCATGGGTAACTTGCCAGGCTCTGCCGTGTGGGCGAGATACTCTTAGTAGCTTGCTGGGGTCTCTGAGAGGGGCTGAGGAATCAAACCTGGGTCGTCCAGGTCGGCTGTGTGCAAGACAAATGCCCTACCCACTGTGCTATCGGGATATATCTCAAAGAACTAAAAATTGAGTTTTCATTTGACCCAGCAATTTCACTCTTTGGCATCTTCCCCAAGGACCCAAAAGCTCTATTCAGAAAAGACATTTGCACCCCTACGTTCATTGCAGCACTATTCACAAAAGCAAAAATCTGTAAATAACCCAATGTCAGAGAACAAATGACTGGATGAAGAAACTGCAGTACAGATACAGAATGAAATACGATTCATCTATAAGGAAAGACAAAATAAAGCAGTTTGCTGCTACATGGCTGAGTCCGGAAGAGTATCACGCTGAGTGAAGTTCGATAGAAGGAGAGGGACAAATACAGAATGGTTTTTTATATATGGGATATAAAGAATCATAGTAGGGGTAGAACAAAAGTCCAAATGCATGGAAACAGAACTGTTCTTCAGTACAAGGCTCATTATAGGGGATATGTGGCAGGGAAACTGGGACAATGGTGGTGGGAAGCAGACGTTCTGGTAGAGGGTGTGGTGCTGGAATGTCTCATGCATGAAACCCTACCATTAACAGTTTTGAAAACCCTGATGCCTAAAATAAAATTTTGAACAAAGGACCCCTTTCACAGGGTTATTTCCAAGTGGGACGAAAGATATGGTTATTGGTAACTGCCACTGGTAAGAAATTGCCATATTTGCATAAAACACACACACCCTTCTGTTTCTCAATAACAGCAATAAAGAAACCTTCCTCCAATGTGCCAAGCACTTCACATAGCACACTTACTGAGGAAGAAGAGGGATGCAGGCTGTATCAAGAAAGGCACTGTCCCCACCTGACTTGTTCTGTTTTATTTGCAGGAGACAACTAGTGGTATTTGGGATCTAGTCCTGGCTCTATGCCCAGGGATCACTCCCGGCAAAGTTCAGAGGACATATGGGTTGCTGGGGATAGAACTTAAGTCGGCAAGGCAAGTGCCTGACCTACTGTACTCCTTTCCTGAATATTTTTTAACAAATAACTTTCAAAAACTTTCTACGAATTAGGAATATTTGAGGTTTGAATGAAGAAAATTTTCCTTCAATAGTTCCCCAAACTGTTTAGGTTAAGCATCTTATTTATCATATTGTGTTTCGGGCACATCTGAGAGTCTTCAGGGGCAATCCTGGCATTGTGCTTGGAGATCGTTTTGATGGTGCTCAAGGACTTAATGGTATCAGGGCCTTATGCCTGCAAAGCACCATTCAGTCCATTGAACCATCTCTTTGCCTCTAAGTTAAGAATTTGAAAGCACTCTAGTTCTGTTATCTCTTCACTCCTTTCTGCCTGCTATATATCTTGACTATATCTTTATTTACATATAGAAGGGTTTTGACATTGTCTGTGAGAGGTGTCTTTGAAGGAAAGACCTTCCCAATTGTCCCAACACTGGTATTGAGGGATTAAAGAATTAGTTTGTATGGTTTGGAAAAGTAGTAAAAGTCCACATTTAAAAGCAAAATAATTTAATTGGAAGTGATATTTTTAATTAAAGATACCACACCATAAACATTTATGAAGAATACAAATATCCTCTGCCACTCTTGTAGAGCCCGGCAAGCTACTGAGAGTATCTCACCTGCACGGCAAAGCCTGGCAAGCTCCCCGTGAAGTACTTGATATGTTAAAAACAGTAACAACAAGTCTCACAATTTGTTGTGAGACGTTACTGGTGCCCGCTCGAGCAAATCCATGAACAATGGAAGGACAGTGCTACAGTGCAGTGCTACAAATATCCTTCATAATTCTGCCAATTCTCAGGAATAAGCACTCCCCACTGTTTTTTTCTTGGGGGGGTGGGTGTTGGGTAATACCAAGTCGATGCTCAGGGCTTACTTCTGGCTCTGTGTTCAGAAATCATTCCTTACAATACCCAGGTACCATATGGAGTGCGGGGGATTGAACCCCAATCAACTGCGTGTAAGGCAAACATCCCACCTATTGTAGTATATCTCAGTCCCTGCATTCACCATTTGACCTGCAGGTTCTTTGTCACGTTTGTCCAAAATGTTTATGCTTGGATATACCTTTATAAAGCAACTAATAAGAATAAACTTCTTGGGGGTGCAGTGCCACCAACAGGTCAACCTTACCCAGGGGTTGAGTGCAACAACAGCCTGATGGTGCCTTCAGGCTTCCTGATACCCCAAAATTGTTGCTGTGCTCCTTGGCTGGATCCTAATAACTTGGGACCAAGTTTCCCAAGAAATTAAATGGCTAAATGTTAGTTATGTGGGAGCCATGCCCACAAACCACCTTCAGCTCAGCTATACAAGCTCATTTATCGGCCTCGCTTCAGAGACCCATAAATAAATCTTGAAAGAGATCAAAAGCTCCAATTAATCTTGGACCCACACAAGGCTGAACAAACAGGGGTAAATTGGAGAGAGGGTGGAGGGGGCAGGTCAGTCTGGTGCCTGTCCAAACCAGCCACTTTCTTCAACAATCCAGAATCAATGTTATGTTCCCTGCTGGACTCCACTGTCTTGGAATGAACCTCACTGAGATATAATCTGCTGAAAACTCAGGTATGCAGGTTTTGTAACTGAAATCTCCAGGTTTTCTTGGGATCAGGATGGGCTACCTTCCCACACCTCCCTGTACTACCAGAAGCATTGGTAGTCACGTCCACACCCTGAAAGCTGCCACCCAGTTAAAAAAGCTACTCTGACCTTACCTCCCCAATAAAAATACTAAATGCCTGAACAAACACAATGACCTCTTGGTACCTGTATTGCAAACCATAATGCACAAGAGGAGAGAGTGAGAGGAAGGAGGGTGCTTGCCAAAATGCAGGCTGTGGAGAGGGGATTATTGGGGGTACGGTGGGAGGGAGACGGGGAACATTGGTGGTGGGAGGGTGCACTGGTGGAGGTACGGGTGTTGAATAATTGTATTATGGAAACCCAATCATGAACAGGTTTTGGAATGGTCAATCTTAATGATATTCAATAAAATTTTTTTAAAGTATGACTTTTTTCACTCAATAATGTATATGAGCTTTTTTGATATATATTAATGTACAATGCACCACCATTTTAAAAAGTTTTAGAACATCATGCTTCATAAGTATGTCAAAATTAACTTTCTAAAATAATTTATGTAATCTTTAGTGTTTTTTGGGGGGGGCAGGGAGAAAGAAAACACAACATAAAAATAATGTCCTTAAATCTGTCTCCAGAAATTAGCCTTTTTGTTTGTTTATTTGTTTGTTTTCATGGGCCATACCCAATGATGCTCAGGGAATACTCTTGGCTCTGCTCTCAGGAATCACTCACGGTGGGTTTTGGGGACCGTGTGGGATGGTGGGGTTTGAACCTGGCCATGTGAGAGGCAAATGCCATACCCACTGTACTATTGATCTGGCCCCATGTATTTAAAGATTTTGTAGATAATCAAGAGGCCATTTGTAGCCCCACTGGGATTCTGCTTTCTTAAATTGCTCTGAGAATCTTTTTTCAAATAAGACACATACCTATAAAGCAAATTAAATTTATTTAATGTTTGGAGTGTCAGGAAAAGAAATCATGGATTCTGCTTGAGCTCTTTATGAAGCAGGGGATAAAATTTCTTATGTCTATAGGAAGATTAGCATTGAATAAACTTGGGCCAACAATCAGAAAGCAAGAACATCTAAGGTTATGTTGAAAGTTCATGTTGCTGTAAGAAAAATCTGTTTCCAAAACCCATTCACTTGTAACACAAATTGCACTGACAAATTTATTGAAAGCTAAAAAAATCCTTTATATTTAGAAAGTACACATTATATGGTTTTAAAGGACATATGGTGGGTAGATGTCTGAATCGCAAAACCATTGCTTAAAACAAAACAAACAAAAAACAAGATAGAAAACAATATCAATAGAGCAAAATGAAACTACATGGTTAGTGCATTTCACTGGCTGCCTTCATTGTTAATCTCATCTCACAGAGCCTTGATGGAAAGGCAGAGCTGTCGTCCTGGCGTCCCTCTATACATTCCCAGTATCAGGAACTGGCAGTTTTTCAGTGGTTGTCTCCATCATCCAATCCATGACTGAGGATCGAAGAGACATCAAAGCTCCACTCTTTGGGGATTATGCACGAAGGAGGACCCTAACAGGAAGCTATCAGGGAGTTCTGCGGCGTTGTGTCCAGAAAGAGCAGGAATGTTCCATGAGTGCACATGGATTCTAATGCTGCTGCAACAGAATTCTTTGTTTTGGGGTCACACCAGGGCGAAACTCAGGCTTGGCACTCAGGAATCACACTGGACCATATGGGATGCTGGGGATCACACCTGGGTTGGCTGTGCAAGGCCAGTGCCCTTCATACTACTGTTTCTTTGTTCCCTGCTACAGCGTATTCATTTGTCTTTGGTGTCTCCAGTTATAGTCTGGACTTGAAAACCCAAGGTTCTAAGTGAGAACCCAGCTTTCTGCTGGATACTCTGGGCCCTGCTCCTTTCCCTGTCCGCTTGTGTTCTACTGTGCCACACCGCATGGACTTTGTGATTAGGAGTATTAGGACCGCAAACTAGGGGTGCCTGAATCACACCATCCGCGGTCATCTTAGCTGGTTTACCACTGTTTTTCTAACACAGAGGAGGAAGGGTGAGCCCCTGGGGGAAGTCACTGTTTTCTTTCCCAAGATGCTCAGTAAGGATGATTCGTTTGGGCCACAGGGTGGGACCAGGACCCGGCTGGAGCCTCCCTGAGAGCCTGCCAAAGGACCCCACCTAAAAGCTGACAGCCTACAAAGTCCTGGTCCAAGCTGTTCCACAGATGGAAGCTGTTGCCTCGGGTCCAGCTGATCCGGTTTAGTGGGGAAATGGCCTCGTTCCCTCAGGAACCTCCGCGGCGGCTGAAATTCCACTCAACAAAAAAGGCTGCTCGTGATCAGAGAGTGTCAGGGGAGCCGGGGGACCTCAGAAACAGGAGACTGACCCCCCTCCATCTCCCTCTTCGCGAGGACACAGCTCCGAGGAGAGTCACATCCCTTTTCTTGCTGGTGGCGACCCTCTGGGGTCTGCTCAGGGCAGGGGGTCTGGCCAGGGGCAGGCAGGACGCAGAGCCTGTGCGTGGGCAAGGGCGTGGGCGCGCAGCCACGGCTGCTGATGCTGTGATTTATTATTTTACGGAATTGCAGCTGAATGACAGGGGCTCCCCGTGTCCTCACTCTGGCTGGCATCCGCGGAACATATTTTTAAGGTGAATCGCCGAAGAAATAACAGAAATATGACATGGCTAATTGGAGAGCGTTCCACAAAGGGCCTGCCCGATGACAAGTTTCTCGGCGGGTCTCGCCTCTTGCCGGAGTCAGGGCAACTCTCTGCGCAGAGCAGTGTGGGAGCTGGAAGGCGCGGTGGAGCAGGGAATCAGGCCTGACCTCCTGCGTGTACCCTAATGTGTTCCTAATGTCGTGGTGACTTCATGGTGTTTGGAAAGCTCGGGGGTGGGGTGGGGGGCACCTCAGCTGGGCTGGGAAAGATGGACTCATAGTCAGAGAGCAAGTGATGCTAGCCCGCTCGGCTATTTCTAGGACTTAACTCTCCCCTGCTTAATGTAAAAGTCAATGCCCTTAGCAGATTTTTCTCTCTCACTCCTTCTTATTAAGGCTGCGCAAAACCCCGAGCGTGCCTTTTTTTTTTATTGCCGTGAAATAGGACATTGTTCTCTGGATGATTTTTAAAACTTTCCAAGCAGGTGATCACACTTGTGAGTTTATATGAGTGACGAAGACCTAAGTCTCTGTTCATCTGTATGCTACTGAGTGTACCTTTGGAGTTTAGAGTAAAGATGGAAAAAGAACAAAAGTGTTTTCTCCGTTATTGGACTCTCCTTCCTTAGAGGAGGGACTCTGGAAAGGCCACGCCCTGGGAGCTTCCATAACCGCCACAAAAGAGCTTTCAAACACTAGGAAGAAATATGAATTGCTGTATTGTTTGCCCTTGACCTACATCAAGGGAGAAGATTAGTCCCAGAAGCTGAGTGGAAATACACACAGAATAGAAGGGAATACAAAGGGATTTAGGATTTTCTTCTACCCCAATACTATGGGCTAACAAGACGATGCCTTAAATCGTGTTTAGGATCCTGTTTCCCTCAGCGTTATATATAGGCTCAGAACTTTGACGTGTAAGTGTTTCACTATATAAACAAATTATCTTGAAACTTGGTGGCTGGAGCCAATCATTTAATTTTGCTTACAGATTTATTATTCAGGCATTCAGGAATGAGAAGCTCGTCTCTGATCCAAGTGAAGTCAGCTGGGGTTGCTGGAGGGTCTTTTCTAAGACGGGTTCTTCAGTTATGTGTATAGGTCTCTGTGTTGGCCTTCCTCCTCCTCCTCCACCTTTTCCTCCTCCTCCTCCTCCTTCTCTTCCTCCTCCTCCTCCTCCTCCTCCTTCTCCTCCTCCTCCTCGGCCTCCTTCTCCTCCTCCTTCTTTTTCTTTACCTCCTCCTCCTCCGCCTTATCCTCATTCACCTCACATTCCTACTCTACCTTTTCCTCTTTGGCCATCTTCTTCTCCTCTATTCCTTCTTTCTCCTCACTTTCCTACTCTACCGACACCACCACCACCATCACCTCCTTTTCCTCTTCCTCCATCTTATTCTCCTCCTATTTCTCCTTCTCCCTATTTTCCTCATCCTTGTCTTTTTCCTCCTCCTCTACTTTATCATCTTCTTCCTCCTCTACTTTCTCTTTCTCCTCCTGCACTCCTCCACTTCCTCTACCTTCTTCTGCTTCTCTTCCTAATTATCCTCTACCTCCTCCTCAGCCTCTTCCTCTTCTTTCTCCTTCTCTATTTCTCCTTCCTTCCTCCCTTTCTCTCTCTCTCTCTCTCTCTCTCTCTCTCTCTCTCTCTCTCTCTCTCTCTCTCTCCACCATTTGGCTTAGCCTTTTCTGTAGTTAGTTGTTCCAAGGCAGGTACATTGCTTACAGGAAAACTGACTTTCAAGAGGCAGGAAGTAACATAAGCCAGTGAGGACCTTTGCAGAGGCAGAGATAGTACAGAGGGTAAGGCACTTACCCTGCATGCAGCTGACCTGGATACTATATATCTCCCTGGGCCCCCTAAGAACTGATTCCTGAGTGCAACATCAGCAGGTGTGGCCCCCTAACCCCAAATCAAACCAAAACATAACATAAAACAACCAGTGAGAACCTTTGCCTGAAATAATCTGTAGTGTTACTTTCAGAAAATTCTATTAATAAAAGTAGTCTGAGGGCTTCACCCACACCAAGGGCTCTAGACCCTGACTTCTTTCTTTGTAGGGGACATACAAGGTCACATCACAGAGGACGGTGTAGGCTGGGGAGGTACTGTTGTCACTTTCAGAAATTACAACTAGTTCCAGTAAGAGGCTAAAGCCTAGAAGCTATGCTTTAAAAACAAGTGCCATTACTATTATTGAGTTATAGCCTATAAAAGTCCCACATTCTATTCTGAAACCAAGGGTTGCATTTCTGTCTTAAACCATGCATCCTTGGAATCTATCCCACCAAGAATCACCATTCAGGTCATCCCAAGTATTGCTCCTCTGGCACACCCAACAGGAATGTCTGTGAGGGTTCTTCTAAAGCCTCACACAGACTCACATTTGGTCAGCCTCTGGAGTGCAAGCCTTCAACCTGTCCCTGTGCAGTGTTTTATATGTACCTGTAATATTTTATTATTATTTATGATTTTTAAAAGTGTTGGGTCATACCAAGTTGTGCTCAAGGCTATTCCTTGGCTGCTGTGCACTCAGAGACCAGTGCTGGCAGGGCTCAGGGGATTCTAAGCAGTACCAAGAATCAACCCACGATTGGCTATGTGCAGGGACAGCTTCTAAACCCCTCTTCTATCTGATCCCAAGCCTCTAACTTCAAGCAGAATGCTCTTTGCTCCATTTAAAGCCAGTGGAATGAAGGTGAGTGAGTTGATAAATGAATAACAGACACCCTTCCGCATCCATACATTGCTTTTCCTCAGTTTCAGTTGCCTCTGGTCAACCATAGTTTGAAAATAGGTATAGTAAGATATTAAGATATTTCAACAGAGAGAACTTGACAACACATTCACATAAGCTGTAAGAATGTATATTGTTATTTCTAGCTATTCCCTTCACTCTTTACTGAGTCTAATATGACTGAGTCTTCATGATATAAACTTGAACTGGAAGGGCATCATTTCTATAGCGTATCATACTATCTGGTTTCAGGCCTTTTCGAGAGGGTCTTGGAAGATCTTCCCTGTAGATAGGGGAGACTGCTGTAAACATTCTTGGATTCTAAGACTCTGGACTTGGGAAGCTTGTTCTTGTTAGTTCATATAGGAAGTGTAAGCTGGGAATACAGAAATGGTCTGCCTGAAAGGGCTACTTACAGTGCAGGAGAATTTGTTCTCATTCAGGTGAGCTTGGGGCCTTCTTCCTACCACTCTCACCTCCTGATGACCCTCCCACAGGGCTATGACTGCAGTTCAGGATGAACCCAAACAGCTTCTCCCCATTATTCAAGACCACCAGCAGGTGTGGGATCCCCATATCCTCCCGAGCAAAACCACCCAGTTTCTACCTTCCAAACAGCTAGGAGATTTAAATGTAATAAATTGAATATATATATATATATATCTGTGAACATATCTGTGAATATATTCACTGTATATCTATATATATGGGGCTAGAGTGATAGCACAGCGGTAGGGTGTTTGCCTTGCACGCAGCCAACATGGCCGACCCGAGTTCGATTCCTCCGCACCTCTCGGAGAGCCCGGCAAGCTACCGAGAGTATCTCGCCCGTAGGGCAGAGCCTGGCAAACTCCCCGTGACGTATTCGATATGCCAAACACAGTAACAGTCTCCAATGGAGATGTTACTGGGCCCGCTCCAGCAAATCGATGAACAACGGGAGGACAGTGACAGATCTATATATATAATATAGAGATACAGAGAAAGAGATAAGCAGAGAGCAGAGACACAGATATGGAGAGAAACAACTAAAGATATGACTTGGGGGGCTAGGAATGTGGCTCAGTGGGTAGAGCACTTGTCTTGTATGTGAGACCATAAAACAAACACAAAGATATGGTCTATAATACAGGTGGTACACAGTGCTTCTCTCTTTCAGGGAAGTCAAAGATGGCAATTATTCTAACATCTCTCAAACCTAAGTAACACTGTAAAGCATTTCCCTTTAAAAATGCTTTCCAAGCATATTTTGCCAATAATAACAAAAAAAACCACAGAGAATAAGACCTAGAAGATATTTTCCTGATTAGAATGGTACTAACTGAACCCTCACCTTTTCCAAGTGATAATCACAATGGTAAGAGAGAAGGGAAGTGGTAGTCACAACTAGCCAAACTATTAATTTATAGAAAATTCTATTTAAATATTCTCCTTAACAGCACTTACTTACCAATCAAATTATTATAACTGCACTATCTCTCAAGTATCACTCCTCTGGAGGAAATGAACTGGAAGAAAAAAAATAATTTTTACCATCTCAAAATAGGAGTAGGAAAATATGTAGAAAATTCTTTTGGTCTTCAAAATTCCACACTCAGTTCTCCAGTGCTTATTTTCCCCCTTTAGACTGAATATTACTTGCACATGATTTAGATATTTTGAAAGTTTTACCTATTTTTTAAAAAATTATTTATTGGGGCTTGGAGCGACAGTACATCAGGTAGGGAATTTACCTTGTACACATGCAACCCAAGCTCAATCCCCGACATTCTATATGATTCCCTAAGCAGTACCAGCAGTAATTCTTGAGTGCAGAGCCAGGAGTAACCCCTGAGCATTGGGGGCATGATCCTAAACCTCTCCCCCCTCAATTAATTATTTATGTTCGTGGGGGGGCCTTCCCACAGTTTCTGGGTGCCTGAAGACTATTCCCAGTGGCACATGGATTTTCCTATGAAGGTCTGACATACATAGGTGAGGCACCATGGTGACTGCTCAGGGGGACGATGTGATGCTGGAAGACAGGGCCTTTGTGTGCAAGGCTTGTGTTACAGCCATCTGAACCATCTTCCTTGCCCTATTCTTCTTTTCTGTAGTTTTTATCTTTAATTATTGGAAGACTAGAATTTAAAGAAAAATGTAAGTGAAAGTTGGGAAAGAGATTGACATGGTCAGAGGTCAAGGAAAAGGTTAATGGTTGAAGCAGCACTCCTGCAGTCAGCTTTTGAGAGGGAACCACAAAGGTTTCCTCCAATAGGAATCATAAAAAATGCATCCCCCACCTACAACTTTATTGACATTGCTTTCAAATGCTTATATATAAAGACATTTTTCACCAAGGCCAACAAAGGAGTCTGAGCTAGAAAATGGTGTCTTAGGGGAGGGCGAGGGGACAAATTGAAGGGATGGAAGATTTGGAAAAGGAATGCAAATCTGAGAGCCCAGCATGATGGCCGGAAGGAGCCACACAGGTGGCTTTGGAGTGGATGGCCTTGCTGGGCTCTCAGTGAAGTTGTTCTCCTAACACAGAGTGCCCAGGGCCATGGGCAGGAGCTGCACTGTGTGATTTAAGGTTCAGGAGTCTCCAAGTTTGAGCACACATTATACATTCACCACACATTGATGCTACTGATTGTCTGAGGGAGTTCCTAAGAAAAGGGAGCACAAAGCTTACTCATCATTGGACAAAATATTCTTGCATGTGTGTATCAGAGCCCTTAAGAAGAAGTTTTATATTTTTATCTCGACTTGGGTTCAATTATCTGTGTTTCTGTGCATATGCTTGAAACAGAGATGATGTTTCTATTTCTGACATCGTGGAAGTGACTGGCATATATGCCAACACATTTCTGAGTTCTCTCAGCACAGAGCTGTATATGAGGTGCCATATGGGATTATAGGAATAAGTAAGTGACAACACTCATACTATAGCTGCCATCATTTAGTGAAGAGAGACAAACACAGATAAATATTGATGTGAAACATTCTGAGTTGTGTACTATATGCTAAGGATGTGATTCACGTGCTAAGCGAATAGATGGATAGATGCAGCTTAGTTGGCAAGATGTAGGATCAACTGTGGAAGAACAGACTTGGGCTTGAGGGGTTGAGTGAGCTCAACAGGCTCACTCAGAAAGGAGGGGTCACTGAAGATTCCTGGCACAGGAAATAATAATCTAGGGAGATACGGCAAACCTAAATCAGGGAAGGGTGTGCATGTGGGCACGGATATGCATAGTATGTGATGTGTGTCTTTGTGCATGAATATGTGTATGTATATATGTGTTCAGGAGGGAGAAGGAAGAAGAAAAGAAAAGAGTCAGAGACATGAAGGAAGGAAGGGAGAGAAAAGGAAAAAGAAACTGGGTTGGTAGCTTGGGAGGGTGAAAGGCATGAAAGAAAACAAGGAAGACCCATTAACAGGAACTTGAAGTAAATTAGAGATAGTGGAATTATACAATAAGAAAATGGTTATGGTAAAGGAAGATTCAAGTTTTATTACAGAAGCAGAAACAATTGGGGTTTGCCAACTAATTAAAGCTGAAGGTTGCAGATGGGAGTGAGGGAAATATGGATTGAGGTTCAATACCAAGTTGACTTGAACTAGGGAACTAGGAAGAACAAATTTGTACATCAGTGAATTAACTTTTTCTTGTACCTAGCACATTGTTAGAGTGCTTGTGCAAGCATTGTGGTGGGGACGATGGGGATACAATTAGACACAGTCAGATATGGAGTTCCAATAGCGTAGGGGAGTTGGAAAAACACTCGAAGTAATTAGGTTCTATGCTATGAACAGGGAGTTGTCCTAAAAGTGATTGGCAAAGCCCATGGGGCCAAATGGCTCAAATGGCTCACACAGAAAGAAATGCATCATCTGGGTGAAGGCTTAGAGGGTCTTATAACCCTCCAAATTTCACAGGGTGACTTAGAGGTGTTTTTTTTTTTTTTTTGCTGAGAAGGGTATTCAGAAAGAGAGTTTGCTTCAGTGTTCCCCCCTAAGAACAGACACCTGTATGTATGTATGCACTTGAGATGTTTGTTGCATGTCTACAAATTCCAATGCTCTAGACATAAATATTGAATCTAAACTGCCTAGATTCAGAGCCCCTTTTACTTACTACAACAAGACAAGCTAATAGGAGCATGGTGTTTCAGGATGTGTTTATGCTCTGAATTTGTGGTAGGCCATACTTTTGGACTCTCTCCTTGCACACCATCAGCCCTCACTGGATTGTTTGCCGAGTCCTTGGAGACTGGCCTGATCAGGCTCACTAATGGTTGGACTTTTCCTAGTATTTGCTTACATAAAAACATCGATGCAAGCCTTAAATATTTTATGAGGTTTAAAGGGTAGTTTTCATAACACAGCATTGTGTGGTGTGTACAACACACTAGGAGGGAGGACGAAGGGTCTCAGGTTGTGTACTAAGTGATATCACTTTAATACTCATTTTGATATTAATAATTTGATTAACTTGATAATCAGACTGTAGGTATTAAGATGCTGGCTCTCCCTGTATCATAAAGACAGCTATTAAAAATATTGCACTTTGCTTAAGTGCGTCTCCCTTAGCTGGTATAATTGACTCCTGAACATAAAAATCACATAGCCCTGACCTATGTCTATGATGCCCTCTCTTTCTGAGGAACCAGGCCCAGGCTAATTGCATGATTGTGTTGTTTGCATATCAAAATGGAGCTTCTGCACTTCTTATGATAAGTGAGCACTTGGAAAAGGAGGAGAAATTTATCCATTAGCTGTGAGAGCCGAAAGCACTAGAGGATGCAGAAGAGAGAAGAGCCACTCTATTTGATTATTAAGTGTTCTGTAATCTGAAACTAGAAGTTAACAAGAATCAAATGAAATGACCCAGGATCAAAACACTTTTTTTTGAAACCTCCAAACAAGAGTGGCAACGTTCTTCAAAATTGTCAGCAACTTTTAGATTCTTGATATGCTGCTAGCTGATTACAATCAATCCAGTGTCTGTTTTGACAACATTCTCAGAGAAATAAATATTTCAGTGTCTCTAACCAATTGAAATCTTCTTAAAAAACCCATGCATTTATACTTCAGTCTTTTAAAATAATGGAAACCCTCAAGTCTTTGATGAATCTGGCTCTAGGAGACGAGATCCCAGGAAACTCTTGCTTTGATTATGTTTTAGTTTCTTCAAAGAGCAAATTCGTGCTCTTGGCCTGATCTCTATTTCTGATGGACCACTATGTTTTTAAGTTAAATCAGTAACTTTCAATTATGAGTGAGCAGCACAGCAGCTGCAGGACTTTTCACACACGGATCGCTGGAGCTGCCGCTGTAAGTTTCTGGTTTAAAATGTTTCAACTGATGCATGAGGTTTTTGTCTTTTATACAGGTTTCCTGGTGCTATTGATCTTTTACCCCCTTCAATACTCAGCAAATCTGGCCATTTCTAAGATCCTTGGGCACCATTGACAATTGAAGAAACTAAACGGAGACCTCTTGCTCATAAAAACTATCAAAGCGAATCAACCATTTCCAGTTAGAAAAATAATCCAGAATGAATTAATCAGAAACTGACAATATCTCTATTATAAAACATACTATTCACAAATGTCAATAAACGATAGAGTGGTGTGATTTCAAATATTGGATATTCTTTCTAAGAAAATGAATTAACTGCTGAAATTCCTACCTACTATGTTCATTTAAGCAGCAGAACTTGCAAAAAATTTAAAAAGTCATTCAATATAAATGACATTGCCCCTTGATGTAGTCTGGGGACCTAACTAAGAATGAAGTCACGAAGGACAAGGTAGATCTACTAGGGTTGAGTGGAGAGTTGAAAAGGCACAGAGAAGGCTAAAATCAAAGTTAAAAGTAGAGGCTGTATGTTTGGGAGAGAATAAAGCTTGTAAGTTCTCAAGTGACTATTGGTGGCTTTCTGAGACATTTCGGTTCTTTTCTACTCATTTATTTCATGAGCATGATATTCAAGTGAAGACCACATGGTTGATAAGGTCGATGTAAGTTAGGAGGTTCTTTTCAATTAGTGACCTGCATTTCATATTCAGTGCAGAATCTAGCCCATTAGAAATGAAGCAGTTTCAGACCCATTCCAGCTGAACCACAATTACCAGGACTGACTTCACTCCTAGGCAGGGCACAGTGATGCAGGGTGTGGCTCAGGACATTGCATTACTTTATTCTGACAGGTCCTTTTAGCTTATAGCCTTGCTACCCAGTGTCTAGCTAGCTTGCCAACTGCTGCTTATGGTAAGCCAAGAAAGTTATATTTCTCTCTCTCTCTCTCTCTCTCTCTCTCTCTCTCTCTCTCTCTGTGTGTGTGTGTGTGTGTGTGTGTGTGTGTGTGTGTGTGTGTGTGTGTCTGGAGAGAGAAAGAGAAGCGGGGGTGCGACACTGCCTACCTAACTAGTTCACATCTGGGGGCTGTTTCACAACTTTTTTTGCTCCTTTTCAGCAGTTCCCTAATACACGGTCATTTTCTTCCTGTGCCACATGGTTGTTCTGAATTTACTTTTTCAATGAATTTTTGAGATTACAAGTCAACTTCTGTTGTCTAGACCTTCTAATATATTTTCTAGAACTTCTTTCTGATGCTGGGACAAAGAGATCAAATAGGACATAGCAAGCAGAGCAAGCCCTAAGTCCCTACTATCTCCGTCATAGGGGATGGATGACTCCTGATCACTCTTGCACATGCTGCGCCCGCTTTGTACATTTGAAGAATTTCACTGTTTTCCACTGCCTGGTGTGTATCCAACCCCAGTGAGCTACTATGCAGGATAGCTTAATGCATTTTTATTAGCATTGTATGTTCTCCTTTTTTTTTTTGAATCACCGTGAGCAACACTTACAAAGCTTTCATGTTTGAGTTTGTCATACAATGATCAATCACCCATCCCTCTACCAGGGCACATTTTCTACCACCATTGTCCCCAGTATGCCCTCTCCCCATTCCACCCTGCCTCTATGGCAGATAATTTCCCCCATACTCTCTCTACTTTAAGGCATGATGCAATACAGATATTGAGAGGCTATCATGTTTGGTCCTTTATCTACTTTCAGCACACATCTCCCATTCTGATTGATCCCTCCAACCACCACTTAGTGATCCCTTCTCTATTCCATCTATTCCAGGTGTCTTCTCCCTCAGCTCATAAGGCAGGCTTCCAACCATGGAGCAATATTTCTGGCCCTTGTCTCTATAAGTTTTGGGGTGTCAGTCTCATATTATGTTATTTCATATTCCCCAAATGAGTGCAGTCATTCTATATCTGCCCCTCTCTTTCAGACTCATTTTACTTAGCATGATATTATCCATGACTGTTCACTTGTAATCAAATTTCATGACTTCATCTTTCCTAATAGCTGCATAGTATTCCATTGTATAGATGTACTAAAATTTCTTTAACCAGTTGTCTGCTCTCGGGCACTCAGGTTGTTTCCAGATTCTGGCCTTTGTGACCAGTGCTACAATGTATGTTCCTAAGGCCAATGAGGATACCAGACTAGGTGCTTAGGTTGGTCATAAACCTGGAGCAAACCCTGGATGGAAGGAGTTACTATAGAGGGATACTGAAATAGCATATCCTATCAAAGGTGATTCAGCAAATAAATTGCTGATGTGATGGCAACAGATTGAGAATGATAAGATAAGACTTCTTGATCCTTACCAACTCTCTAACTTGTAGAAGTTCAGTATCTATATTAGTTAAAAATCAAATTAACTCTCAGGAGTATTCCCAACAGTTGACATCCTCGCTAATTGGACTTTATAGCTAACACAATTGTAATTCAAGATTTTTAGTCTGAGGCCTTTTCTAAATTCAAAATACTAACATTTCCTATATGGGGTGCTGTTTTTCACATAATGTCTCCTAGAAGCCTCACAAGATACATACTGTGTCTCGATGTTACAGATTCAATCACTGAGGCTTCTAGAGGTTAATTTCCCTGGTTTAACTGCCAATATTTCAAGACTAGAAATGCTGAGTTTGAGTTCTTTGTACTCGTTAATGGAATTTGTACACCTTAAGGAAATATCCTTAATGCATATTTATTTCCAGTTTTTAGTTTTTGTTGTCCCTTAGAAAACTTTTAAAGTCATCTAAAAGTAAACAAAAATAAGTGAATTGAGGGTATTAACTGTTGGAAACCATAACCTGATTATATTTTCATATTTTATTAGTTAATGTTAATAAAAGTTAGTGAAGAAGTGACACAGGCATAACTGAGTAAGTATTATCACTCCATCATTAATGTTTAATGCCCAGTATTGGGATTTGAGCCTAATGTCCTAGTAACCTGACCTCCTGGTCCAAGTGTCTGAGAGTAAAGCTGCTTACACAGACAGACACACAAATTAGAGCAAGAAATGAGGCTGATTTGGGGAGATTTTCATTTAAATGAACTCAAACTTTGTCGTGCAATCAGTTTAATTTGCCTTTGAGGTCTTGTTAAAATACCATTTTCTCTTCCTCTCTTGTTTTATTTTAAAGGAGAATTTCTTTCATTAGTTCCTATCACAGACTCCTTTTTTCGGAAAATAAGATTTTCCATTCTGAGGAAAATCAAAATAGAAAACCCAGAGGTCCAAATGAAAAAACAAAACATTGGCCTAGAAATCAGGAGACCTGGTGTTCAGTTTCAGCTGTGCAACCTTGAATGAGTCATTTAACCACACTGAACCTCTGATTCATTACTGTAGAATGAGAACATTAAACTAGCTGCTCTCTAAAGGTTTCTTCCAGTGTAAGTCTTGCTTTGTTTTATTGTTTATTTTCTACTTGGCTCTAATAGCTCAAGAATGAAAATAAAAGTCCTCTTCTCCCTCGTCCCTCCCTCCCTCCCTCCCTCCCACCCTCCTTCCTTCTTTCCTTCCTTCCTTCCTTCCTTCCTTCCTTCCTTCCTTCCTTCCTTCTACCTCTTTGATAACATTAGTTAACTGCAATTTAAAAAGTTTCAGTGTGTTAACAAAATATGTTTACTTCTTGCTTCTGTCCACTGCAATACATTTATTTTTCATCAATTATCTCTTCTGCACATCTTTCCTATATCAGTGATTCAGGGACCTGGGAACCTTTTGTCTGAAGCTCCTTCATCCTCCAGGGCTTCAGAAACCTCTCAAGAGCCTTGTCAGAAGAGTAAAGAAAGAGAATAAAGGATTTCCAAGGGGCCAGAACTCACATTTCCTTGCCCAAATATATCACAAAATTACCCCTAGATATAATGTGATTTAGGGAAGGTGGTCCTCTGTGATCACTCAGGGAAAGGAAAGGGTTTGTGAATGTGTAACACTGTCTTATACACAGTTGATTCACTCAACAAATATTTATTAACCAGGCACTGTGGTTAACACTGGGAATAATGGATTATTCACTTCTTATGGGTCTTAATGCTAATGATAGAAGTTTTATGTGTGTATAAAAGTCAGTAAAATATGTATATAATAAATGTGTAGAATATTTATTGTTAGTGCTGAGATTAAAAACAATATTATGTTGGGGTAGAGAACATTTTCCACACATCTGAGGCCTTAAGGTTGATCCCTGGAAACATCAATAAATAAGTAAGCAAATCATTCATTTCAATAATGATGACACAAGGCATTTATAATTTGTATTATAATGTATTTTATACCACATTTATCCCCCTACCCCAGGCTTTCCCTCTCTCTTTGTATATTTTGTCATTAAATTATTACAGCAACCCCCTGAAATAAATGCTATTATTTCTCCCATTTTACTTGTCAGGAGACACAGAGCAGTTTCCAGTTACTGCCGGAGGTTCTAAGGACAATATGCAACCAGACAGTAGAAGACATAATTTTTCCCTTGCATCTTTGAAAGCATGCAAGGAGGTAAATTTCCTCTAGCTGTACCCTTCTTAAGGAATACCTTATTCACAATTAATGTAATGAAAAGAAAGGGACTCATGAAAGGTGATGTGAAAACCCTGTACAAGCTGAAAACAATAGCATAATCTGCTGCCCATCTTGCCTTCTCATGCTCCTGAAACTCTAGACAAATAATCTCTTCAGAATATGACCCAAATGTTTTTAGTTGTTCTTTTTTGTGTATTTTTCATTTTGGGTGTGGTGGGAGTAGGGAACTTCTAGGGAAGTGAGTTACAGGGCACGTACTTCTGGCTTTGTGCTCAGGGATCACTCCTTGCAGTGCTTGGAGGGACCATCTGCTATGCCAAGTTTCAAGCTGGTGCTGGTTATGTGTATGAAGAGTGGTTTTAACCTCTATACTATATTCCTCCCTAAATGTTTTTTTTTGTCTACCCAGTTTCATTACATCATTGCCCTACATGCAAATCAACTGTAGTTTAAATACCCTCCATATTATGAGCAAGGGGAAAGTGCCAAATAAATGCTTGAAAAAGCAAATCAGAGGTAGAACAATGAAAGGAAGACAGGCCCTAAGAGAATGAGTTTCTACCAAGGGGTGCACATATAATGCCACTACAGAAGGCATTCTTCTTTTGAAACTCTTCTCAGAGATGAAAAGATGACAAAGAAGCTACAGTACAGTTACCCAAGTGCAGCTAGAATGCTTGGCTTATGATTAGGAAATCAATCTGTTCAGATAGCTATTTTATAAAGGTATTAAATAATTGCTTCATATTCTAAGACATATCTGGAGAGGGAGCTCTGTATGGGAAGACTTCATTTAATTAATTTCTTTGTACAGGGGACAAGGTCTTAGCTTTGCTTTAAATAAGAACTAAGGAAATCAGCACACACAAGTACTAAATGCCCTGAGTCCAACACAATGGATACTTATAATCCACTGTGGCTATGCCCATATCCATGTCACCTTCACAAAAAATATTTCAATCTATTTGGGATGGTGGCATGTTCATGTCCATGCCAGGATTTTGGAAGGATTTTGGGTGACCTTTGCCAATGTTTTCAGACTTTATTCTTGATTCGACTCAGAGAAAATGACTAATTGTGTACAACACACTATGCTGAATTTTAGGATATTTGGAGGCTTCTGCATTTGGTTTGGAAAAAAAGTCATGTGTTCTATTCACATGTTATACTGATGATGAGAAAAGTAAAATAAAAAATAGTTTTAAAAATATAAATAATTATGTTGGGATAAAATCTTCAAATAAAGTCTTTTGATTTCAAAAGAATTAGAAACTGTTGGCAGAACACAAATGAATCTAGAAGCATTTTTAATGATGTCTCTTGGTGTCAATGGCCAACCAAATGGAAGCAAAGATAAGTACATAAGCTATATCAAACTAATATGATACAATTTAGAAGGAATGATAACTAGATTTAAAAAACACCTCACAGATTAGAATAAAATATTGCCCACCAGTCATTTAACAAAGGGTTGATATACAAGGTATAAAGGGCACTTTTAAAACTTAACAATAACAACAAAATTATTAAAAATTAGGGAGATGAACAGACACTTCCTAAAAAGAGACATACAGATGGCCAAAGGCATTTGAAAAATTGCTCTGTATCACTTACAATCAGGGAACTGCAAGTCGAAACAGCAGTGAGGCTGGCACACATAAAAAAAGAACAAAACAACCAGTACTGGCATGGATGTGGGGAAAAAAAGAACCATCATCTACAGTTGATGAGAATGTCAACCTCTTTGGAAATAACACGGGCAATTTTCAATAAAACTAAGAATTGAGTTTTTGTATGACCCAGCAATTCCATGTCTTCTTGGCATTTACCCCAGAGACTCAAAAACAGTATTTAAAAAAGATATTTGTGCTCTCATTGTCCATTGCAGTACTATTTAGAATTGCCAAGGTTTGGAAACAACCCAAGTGTCCAAGAACAGATGACTGGATGAAGAAACTATGGTATATGTACCCAGTGGAATACTACTCAGATGTAAGAAAAAGCATACAATTTGCTACGCTGTGGAAGCATCAGGAGAATATTCTGCTGCATGAAGCCATTCAGAAAGAGAGGAACAGATACAGTGTGACCACTTTCATACTCAAGCAATAAAGGAGCACCGTAGGGGAAAAACAAGTGGCCAAAAGCAAGAGAACCTGAGAGCTGATTTGCAGAAGTGAGTGTACCAAGGGCGGGTGCAGGGATGGGTAGATGGGAGGGACCCTGAAACAATGGTGGAGAAAAGCAGACACTGGTAGAGGGTGTGGTGCTGGAATGCTGTGTGCTTGAAACCCTATCATTAGCAGTATTGTAAATCATGGTGCTTCAAATAAACTTTTCTTAAGGAGAAACCCAAACTTGACTCTACAAATCAAATTGAGTTTTAATATTCGGCTGGAGGCTTAAAATGGATAAACATAATTTTATCTTCCAACTTTTACAGTGATCATGTTTTTGTGTATTTTTGAAGCACACCAGGCGGTGCTCAGGGGCTACTCCCAAGTCATGAGTTGTCCAGGTTGTCCCTGGCTTGGGGAATAGGTGGTCCAGGCCTCCTGGATAGAAAACATGCACACAGTTTTCTAAGCTATCCCTCCAGCCCTCTATTCAAATTAGTAGTCATTGAAGTTCTGTTTACACAAATGATTGGCCAAAACCAATTTCGAGTCACTTATTTCCAGTCATTCAAAATTTGAAATTTTGAGGCCTTTGTATGTGGTTCAGAGAAATCGTTTTAAAAGATCTAACATTTTCTTGACATGGAGTATTAAAGTTTTACATGATAACAACAATGTATTTCAAATACACTTGAAGTGTTCACATAAAAATCATAAAAATCATTGTAAAGAAAGCTCTAGCTTGCAGAATGTTTATTCACACTGTTTGTGGATTGATTGTATGATACTAAAATACCACAATGAATGAATATGGAGGAAAGTTTCTGAGTAAAGGCTGAAATTGGTCCAGATGAGCTGGGCAACTGTGGAGTCCCAGTTCACTTTTCTGATTCCTTGTACCACATTTAATTTCCCTGACTGTACATTAGATTGTGCCCGTTCTTCCTGAGATACCTGAGATTGTGCCCCTTTTCCCTTGGTATCTAAGATGGAGACAGGAGTCTATACATGGTATCTATGTATAGACTCCTGTCTCCATCCTACCCTATATATACCGGAAGCTTCCCAGACAGAGGTTCCTCTGCATGGTTCTGTTCTGTTCCATTGCATGGTATGCAGCTGCTTCAGCAGGGAGCCCAGAGAAGGTGAGTGGTGTTCACTCTCTGTCCTTACCCTACTGTCAGCAAGTTCCAGATGTTATTCCCTGTGCTCACCCCCTGAAGTGGGCATGGAGCATGTTGCTGAACATCCACTTCTCAGACCACCTCATAAAGAATTCAGCAACAACATTATTACAGAAAGATATAACCTGCTAGGAGGTTTCTGCTACACTAAGAAAAGTAGGGATGCATCTCATGGAGCAAAACTGTAATTTAGAGACCTTACCCAACACAGCAGACTTGTTGGGAAGGTCTGGATTAAATAAGCATGACATCCCCATTCCTTTCCATCCTAACTTATCTAAAGAGGGTATAAGAGAGTGTGCCCTCTGTTTGTTCTTCCCTTTCGTTTCTTTTAGGATTGGGAATATCCTCTAGTGCTTCAGCAGCCATCAAGAGATCAGGAGGTGAGGAAGGCAGAAGTTAAGAGCGCTGCAGAATTGCTTATGCTGACATTAAATTTCCAGGGGAATCCCAAACATATAGTTTCATATTTAGTATTGTGTAAGAAAAATAAATCTCTATTTGTTTAAGCCACCAGAAGCAGGGTTATTTTCAGTTAAAAAGAATACTTCTACATTCACTTTACTATGTACCCAAGGCACAGAGGGAAAGACTTGATTGGAATTCTTTATTCATCAGACTATTTAAAACTGGCATGTATAACATAAGGGGAAAGAGAAATTTTCAGCCAAGGGTGTGGTAGAGGGGAGTGCCATAGAAAGGCACCATAAAAACAACTACAACTTCACTCTGTGTCTTTTTTTTTTGGTACTGACAAAGGAAACAAGAAGTAGACATTTGTGATTACTCTAGGGTATATAAAAATCAGTAGGCAATTAATATTAAAATCCAGAACTAATTATTGGGTTGATATCTGGGTTGCTATATTTTCTCTAAAGCTCCTGTTTAAGCCTTTTCTTCAATAACTCTTATTGCTTTCTTGCAGATTTGTTGACAAGAACTGTCTTTTATCCTGTCACACTGGTTTCTTTAGTTGGTTAATATCTAACCTGGAAAAAGTTTCAGACAAGAATATCTCCTGATCTTATTCTAAAGACATTATGTAGCATCTTTACAGAGAAAAATGTGGTAGGATCACCTGTGGAGATTATATGAACAAATATATCAATGATCTCTCTTGAAAAGTGTAAGTGTAATAAATCAGTTTAAATCAAGATAGTGGAGAATCATTATATAACACAACAAACTAAAATCTTTTTCTTTTTGTTAATGGTAAATTTTTATAGTTTGAATATTATAGCTAATAAGCTGACACATGATAACCAGCAAATGTCTCAGCTTTGTCAATTATATTGATAGAACCTTTAACAGGTATTGTATATTTCCACTCCTCGCTTCTAATAAAACTAAAATTTATGAAACATTTATTTATTCCATGAACATTTGCTAATATTTACTATATCTTCACCTGCCTGCTGGTATCACAGCCTTGGTTTATCTCTTAGCATGTTATGAGGATAAGTGACCAGATTTTAATGAGGTTATTTCAAGAAAGACCAGTAATTTCCCTTTAGCAATCTCTTTCTCTAACTAATCTTTTAGAGATCCTGCTTCACTCCCAGAAGTAGGAGCCTAAAGTACATACTCTTCCTCTCTAACTGGTATGTATCAGAGTATGAACTAGGAATAAAAGACTGACCCCATATGGGCAATTAGATTCATTCTCCTGGGAAATTGGAATAGAACAGACTTCAGTTGCTGTTGTGAATTTAAACGGAAAGATTATAGATATACAGTCATCTGAGCTGTCATTTTGGAGAAGAAATGATGACTGCAAAAAAGAAGTTGAGTATACAAACCAGTTTCTATGCAGGGGAGAGATAGAGAAGAGGAGAAGGCAGGAAAAGAAAAGGGGAGGAGGAAGGGGGGAAGAGAGAGAAAGAGAGTGAAGGCACTGAGCTTAATGGGAAACCATATGGTCTCAGAGATAGAGCCAAGTCAGAAAGATTAGCCATTTAATAAAAATCTCCACAGTTATCATGCTAACGAAACTAGATGGGTCAGGTAAGTTGCCCCTTACATCTATATTAGAAATTTACCTTTGTTTCAGCCAGCTTTACTGAATTTCTTTTTCTTTAAGCAAACCCACTCTGACTAGAAGGTGGGTTGAACAATATTAAAGAATCACATTTAAACAAAGTGCTTCATTTATGGAAACTCAAATATCTTAATAGTAGGCCAAAGACTTAGCCTCTGTAAATACAACACTAGTAATTATGTTTAAATACTCAGCCTTTTTTTTTTTGCTCTAAAGATTTTGAAGAACTGGAATGTATTCTGTACATCTTCATTTTGGATTCATTAAAAGGATCGGGGAGAGAGTATAAGAGACTTATGGGAGGTACTTTATAGATTGTTGAGTCTATACTGTATTAATATATTAATATTGGCTTTAAGACATTTATGTAACATTGCTGACAATTGCTATGATTCAACCTCCAACAGGGAGAAGGAAATATGAGGTGAGGAGATACGGGTTTTGGCTACATAGACAAGGGAACCTAGTGATTACTAAAAGCTTCGTGATTTAATTTCCAGATTTAAATATAACCATTTTCAACAGCAACAACAACAATAATAATGATGTTTTGCTTGGTCTGCTAGCTAAAGACTACTTTTCAAAAATTGTAATTTATTCATCTCCATCATTTTGGAAAAACTATCTACAGTTGCCAAAAGGAAGAAACTTCTGAAGTATACAGTTCTATCTCTTTTTAAAAAATCAGTATTTTTTCCTCTTTTGTGGCTTAATTCACAGGTTTTTTTTGATGAATCTGCATTATTACAATGGAAATAGGTCTCACAAAAGCATCTTGTAGTCAATTACTTTTAAAAAGGACCTCATTGTTATGATCTCATAATGAAGATACTTAAGTCCCAAACCACAAGGCAGGTTGTCTTGATAAAAAGAAATACTTTTTGTTGAATAAGAAAATGTAAAATTAAAATGTGATCCAGGTGCCAGTGAACAGCCAACCACAGGTACAAATATTTAAAAGAAGGACATTACAAAGCTTCGGAGTTACACAGGGATGGAAATGTAGGGTGAATATTATAGTTCATGTTCAGAGCACAAATGTGGGATCATAACAGTTTTTGTAACCAATAGTAATGGCTTTTGTGATTGCAGGATGAGTGTGGAATGGGCATTAGGAGGCTCTCTTGGGAACTATGAGTGTGAAGATTGGTCTAAATGTAAATGTAACAGATGGGACTGCCATTAGAAGTGCAATTATTCGCCACCTCACGCCTAATACAAGTTACCATTTCTACCCTCATTTAAAAAAAAATACCCTGTCCTGCTGCCTGACTACATTTTAGTTCAGAGGCTCTCAAAGTAATTTGGTTTGCTGTCCCCTATTTTTCAAAAAATATCACTCAGCAACCCCCAGGAATCTATCTTCACTAACTGAAGAAATATAAGTACTCTCCATCCTCACCCAACTACACTTGAGGCTACAAAGGCCCCCGGGATGTCACTCACCCCTTCCAGGGCCAGAGTGGCATAACCCATTTTGGAAAGCACGTTTGGGATGAATTATTCTGGTCCTTGATTTTAAAATATGACTGCTTTTTTTCACCAGGTCCATGGATAAATTGCTGTCCATGTGAGAATAAGGAAGAGGGATGGGAATAACAGAACAACCACTCCCAAATGTTTCTTGTGTGCCTAGTTCTGAACTTACTGTTCCAGATCTTGGGTTCTGAAGGTGAAAAATTAAAAAATGCCCTTGTGAAAGAACCTCCATGGAGCTTGCATTTCATTTGGAGAAGATAGACAATAAAAAGAATCACAACTAGGGGCTGGAGTGATAGCACAGTAGGTAGGGCATTTGCCTTGCACGCGGTTGACCCAGGTTCGATTCCCAGAATCCCATATGGTCCCCTGAGCACCGCCAGGGGTAATTCCTGAGTGCAGAGCCAGGAATAACCCCTGTGCATTGCCAGGGTGACCCAGAAAGCCAAAAAAATAATCACAACTAGGTTTTAGATGTTAACATGGTGACAAATGTATAGCAAACATGACCTTTGCATGGTAGAATGAATAAAGTGTGTGTGTGTGTGTGTGTGAGAGAGTGAGAGAGAGAGGGAGAGAGAGAGAGAGAGAGAGAGAGAGATTTCAGTGTGGGATTTTCAAGAAAGGCTTGGTAAAAAGGGACACAGAGGAAGTGATGTTGTGTCTTGGAGAAAGATGCTGACTTGGGGAAGGATATTCTAGAATGAAGCGCATAAACAGCTTGTAAAAACACTCTCGATGGAGTGTCTATGAGATGTTGTGGCACCTCAAATACATTACTGGAACTGGAAGGGCATGAGGAGGAAAAAATAGGTAGATGAGTTTAAAACATGAACAATGTTGGGGAGATTCTTTTAGCTGTAGGGCCATTTTTAGAACTTGGTGGTAAGAAATTCATTTATCTTATTTTATTTATTTATTTTTTAAATTTTTATTAGTGAAACACCATGAAGTACAGTTGTAGACTTACAAGTTTTTGTGCTTGGGTTTCAGTTATACAATGATCGAGTACCAATCCCTCCACCAGTGCCCATTCTCCACCACCAATGATCCCAGTATCCCTCCCATCCCTTCCCCCCATCCCACCCTGCCTCTGTGGCAAGGCATTCCCTTTTGTTCTCTCTCTCCTATTGGGTGCTGTGGTTTGCAAAAGAGGCTTTGAGTGGCAATCATGTTTGGTCTATAGTCTACTTTCAGCATGTATCTCCCATCCTGTGAGGATCCTCCCAACACCCTTAACTTGGTGCTCCCTTCTCTACCTGAACTGCCTTTCCCCCTAGCGTGTGAGGCTGGCCTTCAAGCCATGGAGTGAACCTGCTGGTACTTATCTCGACTATTCTTGAGTGTTAGTCTCCTATTTTGCTACTTTATATTCCGCAGATGAATGCAATCTTTCTATGTCTGTCCCTCTCTTTCTGACTCATTTCACTTAGCATGATACTTTCCATGTAGTACCACGTGTATGTAAATTTCATGACTTCATCTTTTCTAACAGCTACATAGTACTCCATGTGTAGCTGTACCAAAGTTTCTTTAACCAGTTATCTGTTCTCGGGCACTTGGGTTTTTTTTTCCAGATTTTGGCTATTGTGAATAGTGCAGCAACGAACATAGAAGTGCAGATGTCATTTCGACTATACTTTTTGCCTCTCTGGGATATATTCTCAGGAGTGGTATTGCTGGGTCAAGTGGGAGCTCAATTTCTAATTTTTTGAGAATCGTTCATACTGTTTTCCAAAAGGGCTGAACCAGTCGGCATTCCCATCAGCAGCGAAGGTTTAGTTTTTTGGCCACACCCAGAAATGCTCAGGATTTACCCCTGGCAGTGCTCATGGGACCACATAGGATATCAGAGATTAAACCTTGATAGACTTCATGCAAGACGAATACCCTACCCACTGAACTCTCTCCCTGGCCCCCAGTGGTAAGAAGTTCTATTCTGATCCATCTATAGTGCAAAATCCTTTTAGGGTTTTGAGTAATAGATAGACACAGTTTGATTTTCATTGTCCAAGTCTCTCTCTGACTATGGATTAGGAAAGTTTGGCAATAATTCAAATGAGAAACTGATAGTTTTGGATAAAGCTAAACAGAAAATTTTGTGACAAACTATCACTAGGATTGGGTCTTGCATAATGTAAAAGAAAGAGAAGAGTAATAAACAAAGGAGAGGAAATAAAGAAGGAAGAAATCTATAAAAGCATAGCAAAGGCTTAAAATTCTGCTTTGGATTCTCTTGAAGTCAAGTTGGGAACTTGAAAACTTGATTGTCAAAGAGCCATCATGGGATTATTGGTTCTGAGACAAAACCAGAATATGAATTTATGTAGGCTGCATTTCTCGACTATTAAATACCTAACCTAAAGTGAAGTTCAGTTGTATAATCAACTATGAATGGGCTAAGTCTGTGACCTCAGTTGGGAATTTAGGTGCAAAAGGCAGCAAAATGTATTGACAGTCTAGGAAGAAGAAAATCTTACCTTCTTTTGTCCTTGATGATGCTGACCACAAGAGAATAAGTCTGAGTTTACAAAGCACAGCTAAAATCATGTGTCGGATATCTTGTTCATTCTCCCCAGACCCATATTCCATCATACAAAGCTTATGTACATTATTTGCATTTGAGTGCTTTATTATTGGAATTGCGGTGATATTATTAACATTTGTACAAATGCACAAAACCTTGTCTCTTCTTGCTAGAAAGAGATGTAAAAATCTGATCTAGTTTTAATGAACTCATTGTCCACTGGTAACAATAAATGTGTTCACGATGCAACAAAAAGCTTAACATAAAATTAAACATATTAAATGCTGCAGCACGTATTTACATGTATGTACCCCAATTATTTTCTCCTTCCAATAAGGAAGGTGGTTGCTTTACAAATAGACAAACAAACACAAATGCTTTGCTGTTTACAATTACAAACAATCCCCACCCTCCCCCAAGTCCAGAACTTAAAGTGACAGCACCTTTATTGGGACTTCCTTAGTTAACACTTACTTTGCACAATGCTAAGCATTTTTTTTTAAATTATACTTGTGGACAATATTTCTATTCCAATTGTCCAAGAATGTGTGTTTGCACGGAGCCATTTTGGAGACTATTTTAGAAGATCCCAAACTCCACTGTTCTCTCCAAGGAGAACATTTCAAGCTTATCTTTTTTCTAAAGCAATCCTCAAAGGCAAAACTCCTCTCTCTGTGAGGCAGATGTGACCGAGCGGATCTTAGAAGGAAAGGGGGTGAGTGGATTTTCTTTTCTACTGAGTGTCTGCTGGGAAGGGCTCTTTCTCAGAACACCCTTCCTGTATAGACTGCTGATACCTTTCTTTTTCTCCAGCAGTGTCTATATCATTGGTATTCTAAAGAGCAAACTAGAAACTAATGAGCTTATTGTGCATAAGATTTTAATGATGCATTTAAAGCTAATTTATTCAGGTTCCACATTCTTAGTCATGAGGCTAAAATGTGACAGTTTTTTTTTCTTTAAATCCTATAAAGTTCTATAATATGAAACTCAATGTAAGAACATCTTAAATGGCTTAAGAAGAGCTTCCTAAATCCTGGCTTCTAATGAACTAGATATTATAAGCTGCTCTAAATTTAAGAGTTGATAATATTGATTCCTTTCTGATGATAAACTTGGAAAGGTATCAGAGTTCCACTTAGGAATATTAATCTTTTAACAAATGCTGGCAATTTGGCCATACCCCTCTCTTCAACCTGTGGTTAAATATTATTACTTTTTTAAAAAATAGACAATTTATAAGGAAAAATATATAAACACTCTTTAAGCATTTTGGCTACAAGCATTACATCACTGAAAAACTTCACAAGAAATAGTAAAATATTTTGAATGGACATACACTTTTCAATTTTCACAACGTGATGAGCTAGTTTTTTTTCTTTCTTTGTTTTGGTATTTATTGGGTTTTACTTGTGAGTTTATTGCTTCAGTGTCTCTTGTCCTTCTTTAGAGTATGATTGGAAACAGAGGTGCTGTCCCTACTTCTATTACAAGGCAACATCGTATTTTTGAGACCTGGGACAGAAACAGTGAGGCCCACTGTTACTTCAGCCGCCTCAGACAAGGCGGCCACAAAGTCCTGCGTGCACCACAGTGCACTAAAGAAGTCTCCTGGCTCAGTCAGGACACTTTGGTTTGGAGGATGAGATAGAAAATTCTTAAGTGTAGCTTAGCTGCTGCCTCGCATCTGTTGCATAATATACTATTTTTTTTTAAAAAAAAAAACATGCTGTGAATAAGGGGTAGAGTATAAACTGGCTCTCCTCCTTGGCATTCTTGTAGCAGGGCTTCATCTAGGCTGATGTGAGTCTTTGCTAGGCTACTCTTGGGCACACAAAAAGCTACCTGGTGCAAACATTCTGTAAAGTATTTTAAATGATGCAGCTTGGAGACTGAGAGGAAGGCTGGGAATGGGGGCATGGAGGAGGGTGATGGTGGTTGGGGAGTTGGAGGGAAGAGGAGATTGAGGACAGGGAGGAAGGGGTTGCTAAGAACAAGAGAAAATGGGAAGGGATCAACAAAGCTAAAGTGCAATTTTAAAATATAAATTACTTTCGAAGCAGAAAAGAGATTCTAAATTGCTACTTGTCGATATAGGCACGGTTTTATTCAAATTTAAATGGGTTGCTTCCTTTCCCTTCCCACATATACTGCATAATGGAGCTTGAATGGCTTAAAGCTACTGCACATTGTTTAGGGAAGGACAAAAAAGAGCACTAAGGAGCTTGATTAGTGCAAAGCATTCTAGGAAATTGGGGTGGGATGGAGCGAAGCAGAGATGAAGCTGTTTTTACACTTTTACAAGAAAGTTGTTCCAGTTATGATTATTGATTCCCTTTAGCTGAACTCTGCTTCCTAAAAGATAAGACCTTACTTTAAAAATGAAAAAAGGAAATAAACGGTTAAACAACAACAACAGCAACAACATTTGGAACATAGATTAAAGAACAACTAACAGAGCAACAAACATCCTTGAAATTTCTATGCACAAAGATCTAACCAAGTATTTCCACCGCATGATGGAGAACAGCCATTTGAAACCCTGAAAAATGAAGATACACATAACTAGAGTAGTTTATTATGAACTAATACTTTAAAAACAAGTAGATCCTACAGAAGAATACTGTTCAAATGGAATGTTTAAAAATAACATTTATTAATAAATATCTTATAAAATTCTAAATTAATAGATTCCTGTTCAAATTTTGCTTTGGTCCTTGAATTCCACTGTATACACACATACATACATATATATTTTCTTAGATGGTTTTAATTAACCAGAAAGAAACACATTCTGTCCTAATAGATGGCAAACTTTATAGCAGTCATTGATGCTGAAACACTCCCACCCAGCCAAAGGCCGATCTTTCCCTCAGCTGGTTTATGTTTTTAATGGTAAACTCAACCAACTCACATACCAAACCAACTTAACAGGCCACGACCACTTGAACATTCCCCAGTGACACCCCTCTATTCAGGATATGTGCTGCATTTGATTTCATGGACCGAATAGGCTCCAAAGAGCATTTTTGCTCTGAGTAAATCAGTCTAATTAGTGCACATCGCGGACCAGGATAGCACACAAAGGGCTCCGCATCCACAAGCCACATATGGAGACTGTCACTTGCCAGAGTGACAGGCGTGCACAGCCTGGAGATAGGAGAGGGACTGAGGGTGTGTGAGGGGAGAACATTTGACTGAACACCAGGGCTGGAAAGGAGCACATGAATCCATAGCTAAGGCTTTTTCACCCTACCTATCCTGGGAGCTGAAGCTGAGAAATGGCTTCGGGAGGAACAAATTATGATGCAGGAGCCTCAGCAAGGCAAGGATTCACTTGCAGAAACACTAACAGGGGTATTATCTAGGTTGTTGACTCCCAGTATTTAAGGCAGGGGAAGTGCTGTGGAAGTTTCCAGGCTGGCTGGCAGTGACTTCAGAGGCTGATGCTGCTGATAAAATACCACAGGCCAGGAGGAGAGGCAGTTCTACGGTGGGGCCTTGCTCCTGGGGATGGGTGCTCCAAGTGTCATTACAAGGGGTTCCAAAAAATAGGACTGAAATCCCAGTTACTGAGGGGAAGAGCAGATGGAATGGAAATAAGCTTTGCTAAGCCTGATGAAAAAAGGAAAGGAAAAAAAAAGAAATGAAGGACATGAAGGACAGATTTCCAGGCAGATGGATTATTCATGTAAGATTGGGTCTTCAAGTAAAATCCTTAATATTGACGAATCGAGTGCAGGATTTGACCAGTGAACATTGTATTTGGGGTTTTCAGAAGCACCGACAACTAGCTGGCATCTTTCATTTGTTGTATTTCCACACTGCTAATGAACACACCTAAAGGCCGTGAGTATAACAAGACAATTTATTCTAATTATACGTTGAGGCCCGTTTGCTAACGTGTGTGGTTGGTTTGCCTACTTAGCATAAAAAACAGACATAATTGAGCTATATATAATGCACATCAGTCAAACTGTCAAGTCGCTGAATTAAGAAAACTCGGGCAAGTTCTTAACTGCAGAAGCCCTTGGTTTAACAATGAAATATTTCAGTCAAGAAGTGGAAGAAAAGTAAACCATAATTTTAGTGAAAGCTCACTCCTTGGACATTTTGATACTATCAGTGGATTTAAATTTTTTTTATTTCATTAAGTGCGATGCATTTTGTAAAGAAAGAAAAGTTTTAAATTTGTTTTAAACAGAGGAAAATATTTTTAAAAATATTCAACCAATCAAATATTTCCAAATGCTTTTTAGCCGACTGAAGGAGACACATAGATGGTCCTAAGAAGTTTTGAAAAAAATTTTTTTAATTTCAATATAGAATGATTTAGCTAAGTCTTAAATATTTCTTAGGAAGTTAAGTTAAATTCTTCAGGTGTTTCTGCTGGGGTTGGAAAAAACCCTATGAATTCAATATTTAAAATATTTGAAAATAATGCCTTTTAAAGCATAACAGAAATTCATTTTCACTTTCTTTTTTCTCATTTTCTTTTTCTGTTTTTATTTTACATTTTGTCATGGGTTTCACTGGACACTCAAAACCTTTTGAAAACACTGTCTACTGTGGATAAAAGTGTCAATAAATATTGGTTTAGAAAGTAAGTTATCAGATAAAATTGAAACCAGTTATAAAATCATGTTTCACAGCCCTCATATTTTCTTTTTCCTTCAAAATAGATTCTTGCACTATCATGAGAGAAAAAAACAGACACATCCTTCTCTCCTTTGAATACTTATAAAAGCTACTACATCTCTGTAAAATACTATTCTTTAAATTCCATGAACATGAAAATACACACACACACACACACACACACACACACACACACAAGCACCCACTCAGGTTAGGTCAAACACTTAAATGGAGATGAAACACCAGCACCTGCCTAGACAGCTCGAGAGAAACATGAGTCCTTGTTCTTGGTGAGATGTGACATTAAAACGTTAGCACAGTAGAATGGCTTGTTTTGTGGAGGCACAACTGTGGTTTGGGACTATCTGCTTTTTTTTAATTGGCAAGTCCACATAGGTTGTTGCAAATATAAATCAGAACTATTCAAAAGGGGGGAGTAATCATATCCATGGGGTTTTTTCAGCAGCCAAGAGTGCTCTAACTGTTCGGGCTTTCTTTCTCTCCTTGTTACTCCAAGTAGTTAGACTACCACTACCCACCAGAACAGCAAAGCAGGTTCCATAGGCTTAAGAAAAAAAAAACAAGTTAGGTTATTAGCAGCTGCTGATTGAACAATATAATCTGTGTAGTGAATAAGAGCCCTTCTGAATTATTACATAGTACATGGATTTTCAACATTATAGGCAGGTCATATAAAACCAGTTGTAATTCAAGGGTGTGAACATAGAGCCCCGCATCATAATTTGGACTTTCACAATCGAGGCTTACAAAGCTCCCTTCCCTAGTGTCCCTGCAGCTGGCATTCACCAGAGCTTCACTTACAGCTAATCCACCTTTTATTTGCTCTGATTATTAAAAACATTAAATCAGGCACATCAAACATCTCCTGGTTACTATTTTGCAAGAAGCAAGAGTTGAATGAACTCCAGCTGTGGATCACGAGCAAGGAAAGAAAAGACAAGGTCCATATTTTTGAGGTTTTGTTTAACAATTTTTTAAAAAAGCTCAAACATTGTTTTCTTATTGATATGTAATGCTAAGAAAGGATAATAAAACAGAAGAAAGTAAAATTAAAGAGTAAGCAAGAAGTCCAAGAAAAAGTGGAAATGGAGTGGGAAAGTTGGATAGTTGAGGAAGTGGACCCAGAGGATGGTGAGATGCTTAATGCTTGATGGTTTTATTTGTACATCAGTGAATCCTATGGTCTTTTATGTGAAAATTTAAAAAAAGTTTGGAATAGGCTCTGTGTTTCTCTGGGATTTTGATGACATCATAGCACAACTCAATATGTGTTATGATGTCCTCAAACTTCTCAACCAGTTACCTTGGATCTGTTTATTTTTATTATGTCTCATTTTGGCTAAAAGCTGTGGGTTTTTCTTTCTTGTTTGCCATTTTTTTTTAATCGAGTACAGGCAAAGGGTTGAACTGATAAGAATGAAACCAGGGCTATATACAGAAAGAGTTCCATTTATAAACAAGTCACTGGTACCAGAAAATTGGAGAAAAGCACCAAAGCATTTCCCAAGCTGATAGATATCAATTGCATAACTCCCCCCACCCTTTTTTTTTTGCTTAGAGAACTAAGTATAAAAGACAACATTTCCATCATGACTATAAAGTTGAAAGCCAGTCTTTGAAGGGTGAGAGGTGTCTTCCAGGTTTGAGTTAATTCGAAAAATGCCCTTAAAAGAAAGGACGCAGCTCTTCTTGGAGGCAAGGTCTGAGCCCTGGATTTTAAAGAATCGGATTCAGGTCTGTTCTGTGGGTGGAGAGCTGGCTGAGGGTGGAGCTTCCCACCACCTCACTGACGGCAGAGGAAGTAGTGATGGTGTTATGCTGGATAACTTGCTGCTGAGAGCAAGCAGGGACGGGGCTGGCAGGAGGACTACTCTCCGGACCTAGGAAAAAACACACGTACACACACACCAATATAGCTTTCGAGGGTGCACTTGTGAGCTACTCAAGGATATCACTAGGCATTCACATGAAAGGTCACCCACGTTTGCTTCTGGAGGTTAATTTCAAAACTGTTCAAAAACACTGTCATCACAGAGCTATGCCTTCCCCCTTAATAGCTACAAGCAAAGCCATGCTTTCTATCTCAGCAAAATGAATTGGATGTGTTTGAGTCTGGGCATGTGACCGTCCCCATCTTGAAGTTTCCAATAGCCATCCAGATATCAAATGTGGAAAAATACTCACATGTGGTGGGAGAATCTGTGTTGCTCAATCTAAAAAATTATTTGAAAATAAATTGACCTTCAGCCATGAATCTCTGCTCCCCCCACCCTCCCTACTCAACTAGTATTTAACCTACTGACATTCAACATACAGAAATAAAGGTCTAGATAAGGAATCCACTCTACATAGTGGATTTTACAAAGTCACTAGCTTTCCAGCCCAGTGAATAACATGCAACATATCCTGAGACACCAAGTGGGGTTTGCCCAATGCAGATACTCCAGCCCATGGATTCTGCTAGCCCAGGGGTAAGTGGGCCCCAGCAACCTATTTTCCTACTGGCTGCAGAATTTGGTAGAATTTTACAACGTGGAATAGCAGGGAAAGTCTAGCCAGAAATAATCAGGAAGTAAGGTGAGCATGGTGACGGACAGAGGTCAGAAATGAAAGATTCTTCTGGTAAAAGAGATTGGCAGCCATTCAGTATGACATTTGCTTGGGTGTAAAACCCTCACTTTTCTTTTTCTCTTTAATAAAGTCCTATGAAGAATTAGTGGGAAATAAAACAGATGCTAAAACAAGTGAGTCAATGACTTACTTAGATATCCTTGTGATTCTTTCTGCATGGCTGTTATTGGACAGTCTTTATGCGTTAACAACAACTGTTTCAGCTGTGCCACCTCATTTTTCAACATAGACACTTCATTCTGGAAAGAAACATCAAATTTACATTGAATGGACCAACCCAAGACCCCGTCATACACTTTCCATGGTGAAAATAACAAGCACTTCTTCTCTTATGCCTACATGACATTAACAATATTATTTAGTTGACTACACTAGAAAAGTTGTAACTGTGCTTAACTTGGCCCTGACATTTTGCAGGGTTTGCTTTCAACGCGAGGGCTAAGCCTGTTAAAGGTCAGCTCTCACCCTTTACGTGATGGGCTCTGGGACCTTATTACGTGTCTCCTGCCAGATAACATAGCATAAAGTTCTTCAGATTATTATGAGTGGGAAGAAGAGAAAGATGACACAGATGACATACTTTGGGCAGAACTGTGTGGCAGGAGGAGTGGCTTTAAACGAAAATGCCTTCTGAATAAACAGTCTCCTCCATATTTTCCCAAAAAAGCTTTAGATGAACTATTATTTAGCACAGCACAACTTTCAACCTATTGTCCACATAGCAGGAGGCCTGGTGGACTCTGAGCAATGATTGGTACTGTATGGGGGATAAGTCAGCTCCAGGGGGCAAGGAGCAATGCAGTTTTAGGCCAGACTTTTTAATTGTCTAGTTCAGCATATTTCAGTCTATAACCACACCCCACCCCTGCCAATATCAGGGTGTCAAGGATTGTGTATATATGTGGTTTTATTATTTACTGAGACAGGTGACTCAATCTCTAGTCTTCTTAAGTAATTCACAAAGAATTACTTTATAGAAAGTGTACTTGGCATCATAGAATGATGTACTTGGCACACTGTATTGACCAATAGAAATGTAAAAATCCATGGATCCCAGGTGCCTTTACTCAGTAAATTCAACTGTAAACATAGGACTATTACAAATAATCCATTTTATAATTGTGATAAAAAGTACCTTCTCTCTGGCCTCTGTTCATTTGTGGCTATTAGGCAACATGTTATGCTCTTCATGTTAGCTGATTTTTAAAAAGCAGGCATATAGAAGTGTGTCTTAATGTGGTTGTCATTAAGTTGTGTCTACACTTTTAATCTGAAATTGATTCTTCAGGCATGTATTTATCATGTAGAAAAGTGAATATGGGTTCTAGAAATTAATTTTAAAAGTTTTTTTTAGCTTTTTGGGTCACACTCAGTGATGCTAAGGGGTTACTCCTGGCTCATGCACTCAGGAATTACCCCTTGCAGTTCTCAGGGGACCATATGGGATACTGGGAATCGAACCCGGGTCAGCCGCATGCAAGGCAAATGCCCTGCCTGCTGTGCTATCGCTCCGGCCCCCTGATTTTAACAGTTTTGTTCAAATCTGTTTTAGAGAATATCTCTCACTTCCAAGTCAATTTAGAATGCATTGAAAAAACAACATCATACTAAATAATAATAAAATTTTATTTACAAAATCTTTCCTCTTTTACCTTTGGATTCTACAACATAAAAAGGACTGTTTGAGAAATTAGCATTAATGAAACTGCTTAATACTTTGACACTGGTGTTACAATTTGTATCAATTAAGCGACATCTATGTGTAAGTAACTGGTAGAATAAGCTGGCTCAGATTGTTAAATACGAGAACATTTAGGAAGGAGAATTCTACAACTTGTCTCCAAATGAACTTGTTTGATAAGAGGCTCTGTCAAAATGAAAGGGATCCTTGCTAGTTCTAGGGCCAGTGGGACAATGTTATTTATAGGACGATTTATTTTAGACTTAAACACTCATTTTTTCCTCTCTGATTTTATACTGTTTTGAAATCAGGCAGCATTGTTTGCTTTCCCTAAAACCTACCCCATTTGAAATAGCATGTTTAGATGAAAGTCACTTTTGGACCATGATATAAAAGGCATCCCCAGTAAAAGACAAAGTAAGCCTTCCCCCCTGCCCCTACCCCCCAAAAAGGAAAGAAAATGAGAAAAAGAAAGCTAAAATGTGTAATTTTGTAGTTTCAAAATGAAACTTTATTTCATTTTCATTTGTGATCTAGAAACTCCTGTACTTTGATGAAGTCCTAAGTACTGGACCCCCCATATCCTAATGAGAAACTGAGGCAGATGATGCTGACAATGGTTCTTAAAGAATGGAGTAAGAACTCTGCAACTAGCATTCTTTGGGATTCTACGTGGACCTAACTGCATCTATTACTTGGATGAGCCCAAGCAGCTTCACAATCAATCAATCTTCCACTTTCATGTGAGGTCACAGTATAACAGCATCCGTCACCCCTCTGAACAACAAATGAGGTGTCTCGGCCTATGATTAAAACCCGTATCAAAGAGATGAGCTTGGAGCCAAGATACAGCTCGGCAGATGAGTGCTTTTATTTCATGAATGAGGCTGTGGGTTTGGTCACCAGCACAGTCAAAAAAGAAAAAGACCTTCTATTTTTGTCTGTGGATAGAAAAGCACATTCTTAATAGACCAACATAATTTGGGTTTTTTTTTAGTTTTTTTTTTTAAATTTTGTTTTAGGGTCACACCTAATAGCACTCAGAGCTTACTCCTGGCTTTGCACTCAGGAATCACTCTTGGCAGTGCTTGGGGACCGTATGAAATGTTGGGAATTAAATCCAGATTAGCCATGTCTTGTGACAAGCACCTTACCTACTGTACTATCTCCATCCTGGATCTGTGCTGCCTGCAGCTGAGAAAACCAATTGGCTAATTAATGGACTCAATCTTGCTTTTATTTTTATTTTTTTGCTTTTTGGGTCACACCCGGCACTCAGGAATTACTCCTGGCAGTGTTCAGGGGCCCATATGGGATGCTGGGAATCGAACCCGGGTTGGCCGCATGCAAGGCAAACGCCTTACCCTCTGTGCTATCGATCCAGCTCCTCAATCTTGCCTTTTATTCTTTAATGAACTACGTTTTGTAGTCTCAAATATACTTATACTTTGAATTGTAGGATTTACAAGGGAGTCCATTTGAGTGGCTCCTGTCCTACCAAATCTTATCAGGGCAGATGGTGAGAAAATGATCTGTAGATTCATTCTCGTGCAATGCTTGGTGTGTGTTGGCAATGTTGTGTCCACTGTGCAGGCCTCTGTGAGAGGCTTCACCCGATTATGCAATGAGGCCCTGGTTCTACCAGGTCGAAAGTGAGCTGGAAGGAATCAGCGGGAACCTGTGCTTCACACATGTACATTCATCCCTGGGATTTCTTATTGAGTGACTTTAGGAGAGGCCCAAATGCTAGACTATGTTTTAAGTAAAAACCTTTTCAAGGTAACTTAAGTAGAATCACCTTGAATTCATTTTGGAAGAGAACAACCAGATAGCAAATGTTTCAAAACGCATGAAAGAAATCAAATATGGCCTGCAGCTCTGCTAAGGAAATAAAAACCAGGACTTCTGGAGGTATTTTCTTACTTTGAATTGCCTTGCTTTATGAATTGAGGCAAATCACTATTTTTTTTCACTCCCCTGGGTAAGTTATAATAACAGTTCTTGGTCTTCAAATAAAAAATACTCTGCTAAAGCAAACTATTAATAACCAGTATTGATTCTCTTGCTAAAATCAGTCCTTATTTCCCCTTTTTAAAAAAGTCATTTTGGGTTTGCTGCTCTAAAATAGATAGTTATTTAAAGAGAGACTGTAAGGGGGTGGATGCAATTAGATTAATCTGTTCTTAAACCCACAAGGCTGCTTTGGGATGAAGCAGTACCCCTATAGAGACATTTAATACTACAATAATATACTTTAAGCAAACACTCCAAGAAGTTCCTAATAGCTACATTTGCAGTTTTTGGCTTTAGGGATGTCATTTTGTTATATGATAAACCCAAAATGCTTTTCTATGCAGGCAGTAGTCTATGCCAAAAAAATAATTATCAAAATGGGCCATGCAATATGGGGCCTCCTATCCGTGTGTGTGTGTGTGTGTGTGTGTGTGTGTGTGTGTGTGTGTGTGTGAGCTGAGGCCAGGTTTGGTTTATTCTAAAACAAAGAACTTTCAATTTGTCAAGCAACAGTTCCCATCTGGCCTATTCTCTTGCCAAATCCCAAACCTGGGCCTGTATGTCTAAAATTTCAACAGCGACTTAGGCCATGTGTCTTTGCACTAAAAAAAGAAAAGCAATTATTTCCATGGGTGACCAGATGATTTCCATATAATCTATTGAACACAAATGATTCACATCAGCAGTTGATAGATTTAGAGTTATCTTAGCCACTCTGCCTAAGGAAAGAATGTAGATTCCTTTAGTTTAAGAACTTTCTAGAATAAAAAAAAGTCATAGAGTAATGGGTTAGGTTCACAAGAGATTTGCGTGGGTCATCTGGGCTGGTTGTTTGAAGTTTGGGAAGAGTCTTGCTCCATATGTAAAATGTCAGATTGGGTGATTTCTCAAGTTCCCTCAGCTTCTCTACCTGTGTTTACCTCTAAAGGAGAATTTTGTTGTGAGACAAGTCTGGAAGTTTGATTTTGTTTACTTAGGTCTGGTTTTCCACATCTGAAACCCTGCAGTTAACTAGAAGGTTCTATGCTGGAAAACAACTCCAAAGTGGCAGCTGGCCACCCAGACCTTGGATATTCCATCTCGCTGAAGTTTGTTTGCTTAGCACCTTCTATTTCTGTTTGCTTAAAATTTGACTCTGGACTGGACTCCAGAGAGACACCTTTTTATTTTGACAATGGTCCAGCGAGTGGGAAAGGGTCATTCAGAGGTGGCTGACTGCAAATCCGATCCTGCATCACTGAGCATCCTTTGCAGTGTTCAGCATCACAGAAAACACCCAAGGCTGTGATTTTTGTACCTCTTCAGCAAAGCAGGGTTGGAAAACACCAATACTTCAGTCCGTTTAGAGAGGGTCCCTTCTTCAGACACCACCTAACTATCCCAATATCTGCACCTATTTCTTCAATAGTTTCCCTCTAATTTGGAAGAGGGTACTAGAATTTTACTACTATGTTATACCGCATAAGTGTTGCAGTTGTAATTACTTTTTTTGCAAATAAATGGAGTCTAACTATTATGTAAAGCTTTTTTTAAAGCATCAGTATTACAGAAAAAAAATTCAACAGGGATGTAATCATTATATGGTGAAATATGGTTATTTTTTGTCCTTAGCCATTTTGGCTCTAAAACAGTGAACATTCATGGATTAGGATCAAATAAAAGGTAAATTTACCCTCTTGTTTGGTAACAGTAGTAATAAATATGTGCATGTCACTAATGAGGCAGCTGGCCTCTTTGTCAACCTGGGTTAGATTTTTTTTTGTCCTCTGCTAGGATCTGTCCCTGTTTTCATGCGAAGGACCATAGCTGATACCCTGAAGTCTTCCTGTAAGAACTCGGTTCAGTTAAAAAAAAAATACTTTAAAAAATGTCTGTGAGATCAGATACATGTTAACTGGTCTTTGGTGGTTCTTTTATCCAAGGCAGTGATTCTCAACCATGAGTGATTTTTTTCCCATAGGGGATATTTGTGACATCTGGAGACTCTTTAGGCTATTGCAAGGGGATCGTGGTGGGAAGGGGGGGCACCGAGTTACTGACATCTAGGTCAGTAGCTGCTAGAATATTTCACTCTTAGCTTTCTACTCTTCAGCTATTCTCTATACTTCTGGAAGCACCAAGCTATGATCCATAATTTATATCGCTATTTTTAAGGGTTAAGGATATGTCCAGAATGCACAGGACAAAATAAAGCTTGTCAAACTTCAAAGTCATCCACGTCAAGATTGAGAACACCTGTATATTTTCAAGGTCCTTGTCTACCTTAGAACTGACAATAACCCCAAGGATTTTCATATTTTAGTCATTAGAGCACCACAGAGGTTATATTTACTTGGCTCATATATAATACCCAAAATTTTCAAAAATGGACTTAGCATACTTTAAAAATTAACTCATTTGTGTTGATTTAAGTTTGTCCTTACAAGTAATATTAGCAAAGCTGAAGATCTGGTGTCTAATTAGTGTTCAAAATCCCTAAGGTAAAATGTGATTGCTGTTTATCATAAAAGAGACTTTCTGTGTTCCACCTAGAAGTGTCTCATGTACTAATGTGCTTGCAAGGCTCTAGAATTGCAGACTTTTAAACTGGGGTATCTTTCAAGGTATCTGTGTCTAGCTACCCCCACCCCACCCTAGGTTCTTTCCCATCAATCACATCCTGGCCAAGTGGTAAGGCAACCACTTGAGCACTCCAGAGATGAAGAACTCATTCATTTGTCCAACCAGCAGATATTATTTAATATAGATAAGGAATTTATAATCCAGGGTGTTGTATTAAAATAGAGAATAGCTTGGGGAGAGATCGTGATGAAAAAGACTCAGTCCCACCAGTGTGAAGCATACAAACTAGTGGGAAAAATTAGTATCTCTTGCCCCTTAGTATTTCCTAAAATGACACATTTAGAGGAAAAAGTAAATGCTCATGAATTATGAGATGTCTAGCCCATGAATAACTCAAAGTTTCCTTGTCTACCTTCAGTGTGTACCCTGGGTGTCCCCAAGGCCATTGACACGGGGATTGAATTGATTCTGAACAGGCTTGGGAGAGATTGCTCCTTGCTGAGGACCCAGAGAAAAGCAGGCAGGGGAACGTGGGCCTGGCCAATGAACTACTAAGGAGCAAATCCTCCCATCTGGGGCAGCCTTTCGCCCTCGCCCATTCATTCTATAGTCATGCTCTCTGCTCCTGCTGACACTTGCCTGTGTTCTACAGCTGTATTACTCTCTCCCTTGGACTGTGGTCCCTAGGGACGAAGCTGCCATTTTCCCTTGTCTAGCAGAAACCACTAGAGAAATCTGGTCCTAATATCCCTTCAAAGACCCCCAAGTGGACTTGTTAGAAAATAAGGCTACCATGAAAACTAAGTTTATGCAAGAGTTTAAACTTGCTGAGTTTAAAAACAAGATGAAAACATGGCCTTTTTGAACCTCTCTTGCTCCCATTAAGCAAAACAAAACTTCATCTCTATTTATCCATTATCCCCTCCCTCTCTATTCATCTACCATAAGATCCTGGGCAATCCTATTGCCTATTGCCTGTCACAGTTGCCTCCCTGCAGAAGATTTATTAGCTACTAGGCACTGTGCAAACCGCTTTGTAGCCATTAGTTCCTTTTTCCTGTCAACGATTCACTAAGTTTATTATACCCATTTTGTAGAAAGGGACACTGAGTCAAAAGATTAAACACAACAGACCAATCGCCGGACCTGTGCTGGCATCTCTGACCACAACCCGTGGTTTCATGCCCTGAAATTTGGTTTCATGGGTTCTCCCTCCTCACGTCAGTGGCAGACTAATTTCAAATGGAATGGATTCGGATTTGTTTTGCTTTGTTCCGTTACTGTGCCCTAGAATTAACCAAGCAGGAGGAGGCAGCCTGCGACTACACTGTAGGCTAATGTGGGCTCCTCAGGTCAGCTGCTGCTTGCTCGGCAGGAAATAGTGCCCGGACACAGGGCCTTTGAGTCCTGAGGAGAGAGACAGAGGCCTGCACCTGAAGCTGCATGTTTGTCTGGGTGAGTTCTTCTGCTTTCTTTTCCAGTGACATCACCCAGACCTTCCTCTTCTGTCTGCAGCGAGTGGCAGCTGCCCGATTCCGTTCCAGAAATTTCCGCCGCCTCTCATCAGGGTCCTCGTCCACCACCCTTCGCCGACGGCCCCCTGTGGGCTGTGGGGGCTGTATGGTCTGGGTGGGCTGCATCTGTTGTGTGGCTGGTGAAACCTGTTGGAAAAGAGAAAGAGCGGGTGACAGGCTAGGGAAGGGTCATGCGGGGCGAGGGGGAGGGAGGCACCCAAGCAGGGCTTAGAAGGCAGAGGACAGAAAGCCCATTACTTTTGTAAACGTATCACACTTGTTTTCTAAGAATGCAGTGAACCATGAAATTTCACGCTCCTGGAAGTAGCAAGCATCATTGAGTTTATCTTCCCTATAGTTTTGGCCAGATAGAGGAACACATCGTTGAAAGATGGTGACATAGATTTCTACCCTGACAGGCACTTGGCAGAATCGTGGCAGAGGAAATGCTTTTCCTCCTTTAACAGCAGTTAAGGTGCCTTTCAAATTGAAATTGCCAACCTACGGTTATAAGGGAAAATCAGAGCTGTGGGGAATGGGTTTGCACCAATATTGATGAGAGTTCTATTATCTGCGGAAGACCAGGGCAGTATCAACTGTTTCGTCCTCATGTTCTGGGCACTGCACCAAGCTCCTGGATCAGGGGCATCATTGCCACTGTGACTTCTTCAGCAAAACCCTGGAAATGAAAACTAAATTTGCAGCACTTCATAGTTCTTAATGCTGCTGAAGAGCTGGACCTGCTGGTTCCAGGTGTGTCTGCCTGCTCGTGGCAAAATTCTGCATAAGGTAGCAGGAGAGACAGGAAGCCCTTCTAGTTGCTTGGGAAGCCGAGCCTATGAAACCACGCAATGTCTGTCCAAAGCAGTACAGTACCTGTCACACATGGTGTGTGTGTGTGTGTGTGTGTGTGTGTGTGTGTGTGTGTGTATGTGTGTGTGTGTGTGTGTGTGTGTGTGTGTGTGTGTGTGTGTGTGCTGAGGAAAGATGGCTTTTTTGAAATTGGGACCACACTCAGCAGTACTGGGTAGGGGGGGCAGAGGTTTGTGGCCTGTGGCCTGTGTTGAGTGTTTTGAGTGGCATGTGGTGTCAGGGACAGGGCTCAGGGCCTGTAAATATGAGGCATGAGCTCTTCTACTTCAGTGATCTCCCTGACTGGCTCTAGACTACGGAGAGATGGTTGTGCCTCACCTTAAATACAAATTATAAATTTTAATTTATAATTTTGTAACAATAATGGGTCTTATTCCCCTGACCCTGAAAGAGCCTTCAATACAGCAGCGTTGGGGAAGACAAGTAAGGAGAGGCTGCTAAAATCTCAAGGCTGGGACAAATGGAGACGTCACTGGCTCCCGCTCGAGTAAATCAATGAACAACGGGATGGCAGTGACAGTGAATTTATAATTTTACAAAATTATAAAGAAATTCTAGGAAAAACAAAGCACTTTATTTAAAAAAATTAATCTACTTATATTTTCCTGATAAAGGGTTCAGTTCTGTCCATGGATTTGGGAACTCCCACACAAATAGCTTCATTTCTTTTTGTCTCTATTCCATGAGGCAGATTATCTGGAGATATCTAATGCTTTCCTCAATGTATCTCATTTCTTCCCTCATTTATATTCAATAAGGCTTCTTTTATTTTCCTTCCTCCCATTTCTCAGTCACTCAAACTTATGGTCATAATACTTAAAAAGGTATTTTACAACAGATCTTTAGCCTGCAGAACTGATGACCAAAAGTTTTGAAAAATTTTGGAAACCTTCAGACCAGCAACATTTTCTACCACATTCCAACTCCATAACTGAAATACATCAAACTGACAAGAACAGCAAAATTGAGTTTCAGTTTTTATTGACTGGATCTTGCATAATAAAAATTAAAACTGTACTGCATCTTCCCTTACTAGTTTTATCCAGTTTTTGTCTCTTGAGACTATTTGTGCCTTCACCAAGAGGGTAAGTCATGGAGTTTCAAGCTCAGGCCAGGTTCAGAAATTTAGGTGTGATTTGGTTAAGAGAAATTCCTGGTACTCAAAAGTAACATCAGGACTCCAAAGTCATCTACTTCGGTACAAGAAAATCACAATAAACAGCAGAATTTTCCTAAGACCACGATTAATGTCCCTAATAATGATGGATACTTATTGGTTATTTAAAAAATTAACTTTTGTTGGCATGTACACTAAAATTTTGTTCAAAAATAATGAATTATGATTAAAAAATAATTCATTCCAAACCATCTTAGAATTTCAGAGTTGGAAAGTTCTTAATAATATTCTATTATTTTCTAATATTTATACAATTAAATAACGTGACTATATCTCAGTTTGCTGTCATGTTAATAAAATTTACAAGTGGCATTTGAATACTATCTAAATGACCTTAATTAAATCTTAACAACACCAACCTGATTTTTTTCTTTTTAACAAAAATATAAAAGCAACTCTATGTTAATTATAATACCAATTAACTAATTGCATATACAATTAGCCACTTACTGACTTAAAATAAAGGGCAATTGGCTAACTGGTAATTAGCTAATGAATAATGTTCAATAAACTGTTGAACTTGTGTGTGACATAACTTGCTTACAAAGTCAACCTAAACTGGATATTATCCTTTTTCTTAAAAAATACGAGTAGAGCATGAATATATTTGTCTATCATTGACTTTGAAGTCTTCTTTCTCCTAATTACAATTTTCACTTGGTCAAAAAAATGCTTTAGATAGCATTCAATTACTAAACCACTTACTCAATTTCTACAACATTATTTTAGTTGAAATTAATCATGGCTGACATGTATTAAAAACTATGCTGAGGGCTTTACAGAGATTCTTTTATTTAATACTCATGAAAGTCTAGGTAAGTCTATAGTTATCCTCATTTTATAGATAGGAATACTGAGGCTATAAAAGCTCAATTGACTTATCACAGTCACATAGAAAGTATGTGAGAAAACACTTTCTCACTCTAAAGCCTGCAATTAGTTTTCTACAAATAACAGCAATAGAAAACTCTGCTAGAATTAGTTCATCCAATTAATTGGCTTATCTGCTTAATATATTAAAAAGCTGTAGACGATCCATTGACCCATTTTGTGGATAGTTGTCACTGTATGCTGTATGTTAGAGGAGCGAATTCAAGAGCTCCAAGAATGGTCCGATGTGAAGTTTAGAGGCAGACGATGGAAGAGATGGTGAATAAGTGTTATTCGGCCGTCTCCAGCTTGGATACCATTCTGACCCAGCGGGATGGAACCTGCCAGTGTGGCATGGGTGGAGAGACGGACAAAGGTCATCCTGTTTGATGGTGCAAAGTGTCTAGGCCTAAACTAAACTAAACTAAACTAAAATGTACTGGGGCACATGGACACACCTCTCCTCTTGGTCTGGGTGACATAGCGTCTGCCTGGTTCCCCCAACCCTCTCTCCTTTGAGACTAAATGCTGGCTTTCTTTCTGGCCACTCCTGGTGACTCTCCATCCCTAGGATTTGGCTTTTTTCTTCAACTGATCATCCCAGAGCTTGGCACTCTGTCTGCCCCTCCAACACATTTCCCACTGGGGGGTGCTGAGTCATCTCGTCACAGTTCATACAGTACCTTAGGCCCTTGCATCCTTTACCTACCCTTTCCATCTTCCTGGAATTGTTCTTTTCTTTTCTTTTTTTGGGACCATACCTGGTGGTGCTCATATTACTCCTAGCTCAGCGCTCAGAAAACCCTATATGCTCGGGGGAGGGGGGACATATAGGCAATAGGAAATTGAACCCAGATTGTCTGTGTGTAAGGCAAGTATCCTATTCTGGCCCCTGTTCATTTTTTTTATAACATTGATTGTTACTCAGAAGATTGCCCACTATATTTAACTATTTTACAGTTGACCCAAACGGTGTCTATAATGCAATAAAGCACTGCAGCTAGACCATGGTTAGAATTACTTTCTCTTTCTCACTCTTATATTCTCATTAACTTATATTCTTCCCGCTACTTCAGTCACTGTTTTATTTCTAGGGCTAACTTTGTAACACACTATGAAAATGAATTTTGTAGCACTTGAAGTTTACAGTTACCCTGAGTTACGAGTCCTGAAATGTACTGTATTGAATATAGAAACTAGGATTTTGTAGGTCCATTAGAAACCTATAATCTCTGAGGAAATGAACAGCACTCCCTAGAGTGTCAGATAAAAACACCTGGTCTGTCAAATAAAGTTGCTGTCAATAGTCCCCACCCCATTGCTAACACAAGAATTTGCCTTATTCATAAGAAGAGAAAAGAGCAAAGAAAAAAAGATCTACCTGTGCTTGGTTGCTGGAGTGCAGGGGTGGATGTGGCGAGGTTTGGTGATGTGCTGGGTGTGTATGGAGGTGGGAGTGGGAGTGATGATGCGGGTGGTTCTGCTGGTGATGGGGTTGAGGATGCGGATGGTGTGCGGGGTGCTGGTGCTGATGCGGGTAGGGGTGATGGGCTGGCAGTGCCTGATGCTGATGCGGGTGTGAGTGCATGTGATGGTGCGGCGTCTGGTCCTGCCGGGAGCCCATCATCTCCATCATGTGGCCCATGGTGTTCATGTTCCCATTTGACATGGCAGCAGGGTGGTGAGTCAACGCGGCCTTCAACCTCTGAAACAGAACAGAACAGGAGGAGACAACTGAGTTCACTCAGGATCATGATGGGGATTTGGAATCAAAATGATTCATGTTCAATTTCAGAATACGGTATGGAGCTATTATTAACGTTTTTATAATACTAGGAGATCTTTTCTATAAGTTTCATATTATAGTAGATAGGTGGATCAATATCAGTTGTACATAATTATTAATTCAACTAAGTAGCTGCCACTGAGTATGATATATACTTCAGATTTACATTCTGAGGCTGAAGAGATACTAGCGGGGTGAAGGCACTTGTTCTTGCATGTGAATGGCCCTGGTTAAATCTTTGCCAAGGTATATGGTCCATAGTTAGCAAAAACACAGTTCCTGAGAATCACCAGGTGTGATCCCTGAACACCAAGCCAGAAGTAAGCCCTGAGCACAGTTCAAAAACCAAAATAAATAAATAATACATTAAAAAAGATAATATTATGCAAAGGGAGTTCCCATAATTCAATTTTTCATTTTGTCCTTTTGATAGCCTAGTGTGAGAACAAACCTAGTAGAGCCATCCGCTATTATCTTGGTGGAGAATAATGGACTTGTCTGACGTAGTTCTGTGTTACAACTTAGACACAAAATAACTGCAAAATTGAGGATTTAGAACCAGTACTACTCTAATATTAGGACTTCAAATTAGGTTAGTAAGCCTTAAATTTTGGAGGGAATGTATAGGTCTCTTCATTGGCTGCTATGATATTTCTCCTGGTTTCTCCAAAATAATCTATTTTTCTTCACACAGTAACTTTCTGATGATTTTAGAAGGGAGGTGAGGAAAGACTAGAAGACCAAGGAGAAATAAATCCTACAGCTTTACCATGGCCAAAATGATAGTTAAGGAATATTTCTAGCACAATGTTATTAGCCATTAACTAGAAAACAAGGACAGCCACACATGGAAACATGAAGAACTTATCTGAAACCAAAGCATAAGCAGAATTTTTTTAATATTGTCACATTATAAAGGTTGATATTATACAAGGTTGCTATTACTCAACTTTGCCAACTTTAAGAAAGAAATTTAGAATTTTTGGGGCCACAGTTGGTGGTGCTTAGGGGCTTCTCCTGGATTTCTGTTAGTCACCACTGGCAGTGCTCAGAGTACAGGGGAGTGCCTGGACTTCCTGCATGCAAAGCAAACTCTCAGCCCTTGGAGATATCTTTCTGGCATCTCAACTATCCCTTTAAGTGCAAAAACAGCTATAAATAATATGTAAATAAATGAACAGGTTGTGTTGCAATGCAATTTAACTTAGGGATAGGAAATCTGAACATTATTTTCACATGACATCTATTTTACTTTTGATCTTCCCCTCAAATCTTTTTAAATGCAAAAAAAAAAAACCCACCAAACATTCTTAGCTCACTTGTTCTAAAAACTAGGCAGCAAGCCAGATTTGGCCCATGGACTGGGCAGTCATTTGCAGGCCTTGATAGCAATAATCAGTCAGGAATCAACTCAGTGTGAGTTCTTCAAAAACCTTTTTTTCCCCTATGAGGAGACAATTATCATCACATCTTAAGGGACGCTATGTACTAAGCATTGTATGATACAGCTACCCACTGGAACTGTATTTTTTGCAGAGATGATGGTCTAGCTGGCATTTCACATTGGTTTCATGAGACACGTACTAGGAAACTCAAAGTACTCTCCTGATTTGTTTTTGTATCTGATTTACACATAGTTGTGTGTACTCATTGTGAAAAGGAAGAACTACATTTAAAGGATAATCGATGCAATTGTGTCCTACACTTTGCAATATTAATGATTGTTAGTTGAACAAACTATTGATAAACACTAATTCAATGAAATGAAATCCCTTATTCATAAAGCTACTACATGCATTTTGAAAAAGGAAAGAAAGGGAGAGTTGGAAGACTACTTTAATTTTAGATATTATTAAATTTTCTTGGTTTTTAGATCACACTCTGCAGTGTTCAGGACTTACTCCTGGGTCTGGACTCAGAGATCACTCCAGGTAGGATGAAGGGGACCATATGGGGTGCCAGGATATGGAGTCAGGTTGTCCCCATGCATGGAAAGTGCCTTACCTGCTGCAGTATTTTCCAACACAATTTTATGTATTATTGAAAACATCATCTACATCTTGATTCAGGAATTGTCAAATTCACTTGCCAGCTCTTTTATAAACAACAACTACTACAAAATGACCATCCTTAGGAAGGTAAAGCTTCTTGAATATCTAGGAAAACTAGATACTGTATAGAGTGTTTACAACTATGCAGAAAAATGAACTCATATTCCTCATCTCCAAGTTTTAGAAATTATTGTATTGTTTTCATAAAAAATGGTCATTATAAAAATTTAAAACAATTCTTAAAGGTACAATGAAGCCAGAAAAAGTAATAAAACAATTACTTTACTCTATTTGATGGGTGAAGAATGTTCCAGACAACTCTCTGTATTCATTATGTCAAGATGAATAAGTGAAATAAAGTTCTAACAGTGCGATAAAAGCATGAAATTTAAAAAGTGTTTTGCTTCAGCGGGTAGGCCGTTTGCGTTGCAGGCAGCCGACCCGGGTTTGATTCCCAGCATCCCTTAGGGTCCCCTGAGCACCGCCAGGAGTAATTCCTGAGTGCATGAGCGAGGAGTAACCCCTGTGCATCGTTGGGTGTGACCCTAAAAGCAAAAAAAAAAAAAAACAAAAAAGTGTTTTGCTAGTATATAAATGGCATAAGCAAAATCCAAATGAATTACTGAATGTCATATTTATCATCTATCTATCTATCTATCTATCTATCTATCTATCTATCTATTGCACTGTCCTCCCATTGTTCATCGATTTGCTCAAGCGGGCCCAGTAACGTCTCCATCGTGAGACTTGTTGTTACTGTTACTGTGTCTGGCATATTGAATATCTCACGGGTAGCTTGCCAAGCTTTGCCATGAGAATGAGATATTCTCGGTAGCTTGCCAGGCTCTCCAAGAGGGGTGGAGTATTCGAACCTGGCTTGACCGGGCCAGCTGTGTGCAAGGCAAACACCCTACCACTGTGCTATCGCTCCTGCATGTTACTGGGCCCGCTGGAGCAATATATATCTATATATTTTTTTTGAGAAAGGTTTCTATATTTTATATCTCCAGAGATAAAGTGAAGGAAATAATAAAAAAATTATATTGGAATTTACACACTGACAGTATTAATAAGTTTTATAACTACTCTCTTTTATTTAATTATTAAAAATTAAACACTATATAGTAAAAAATGTCCACTACTATAGGAATGAAAATAAAGTGAAAAAGCAAAAGCCACTTATCTGCTTCTCTCCCTCTGAACCATAGTTCTCCTCTCAGAAGTAACACCATGTTCCTGAAAACATTTCCTCACAATTTTAAGAAAACCTTTGTACAAGCCCTTATAATTTATAACTTTATATATTTCTTTTCCATCTTAGCAATATATCTTCAGTACTAGCAATGATAACTAGGGAAAGCAGCTAGAATTACTGAACACATACTACGTGTTTCAAAACTCTTTACTCACCTCGCTGCCAGAACACTCCTGCCAGGCTGAAATAAAGGCTAACTCATGTGTCAAGCTGTTTCCTCCAGGCCATTTTCTAAACCAGTAGAGAAGGTGCCAGAAGGCATGCTGTATACATGTTGCCAAAAACCTAAATAAATATCTTATGCCAACTCCTTATCATCATCTTGAGAAAAGGAGCTCGAGACACAAAAAAGTACGTACGATGACTTTTCTGTGGGATCCAATAGCAAGTTATGTATTGGATCTTATCAGCATGCAAGTAAGCAAAGATGCAGATATTTCCTCAAGTGGCAGAGGGAAAGCGAGGTGGCAAGAACTTCCAGTAAACTCAATTACAGAAAAGAATTAAACAGAGTTTAGCATGATTGTATCTCTTGTTTTATCTTTTTTTTTCCTGTACTGCTCAGAGGTCACTCCTGGTTATACTTGGGAGTATCATATGATGCCAGGGATAAAACTTGGATCTCTTGGATGCAAAGTAAGTACTCAGCCCATTGAGTCATCTCTTTGGACTTGCCTTCTTTATCCAACTGTACAGAATTGGATTATTTTATGTGCCCTGCCTAACAGTTTTAATCTAGTCCATCTATCTTCTCCCTCCTGAAAAGGGGTCTTGCTTCAAAAGTGGACCTGCCTTCTTATCAGCATTTGCCACATTCATTTGACACACTTTTTTTCCTGGAAGACTCAATCCTTTCATTCACTTTTACAGCTCTAAGCTCCAGGCTCCTCCTAAATGAAACTATTTCTGATTTCTTGGTGTAATTTAATTCCTGAGGATAACAGGTTCCAGTCAAACTATATTATGCTTTTTAAAATTTCATTCACAGTTGTGAATTTTTTAGTGGTATGACTATTTCTTTAATATCTGTCAACCATCCCAGGTTGTAAGCTCCATGAAAGTGGGGACCCTGTTGGACTTTGCTCAGTTAAATTCACAACTCTAGCACAGAGCCTGCTATAGATCGGACACAATGTTCAGACTCATACTGGGGAGATGCACGAAGGAAAGAGTGAACGAAACTTTCTGAGACTTAGAAGGAGGATGCAAATTTGTATCTTGCATCAATGCAGATGGCATTTGTATGGGAGGATGATTTTATTCATCAACCAAAGTCAGCAGAACTGACTGAAGAAGTGGGCGAGCAGATGGTCTGTGAAATGGCTGAGAGAGGAGCACCCCACTCTACACCCCGCCTGCTCTCTAAATAATATTTACAGAAAAAAGAAAACCCAATAAACAAAAGGGCTGTGCATGACCTTCATTTTCATACAATTCCCCTAAAAGGCAGCATGGAAAATTGAAAAGCTGTTTAGCAGTGGGCTGCTATGTTATCCCTTCGATGCTACAAACAACTTTTCCACCTTTAATTAGGAGCAAATGGAGCCTGACAAATAAATACTATGCACCAGATCTTCATCACTCAAATAATTAGCTTGTACTGTTCAGGGAAATTACTTGATTGCCTCAAGTCTCTTCTTGTATGTTTCACGCCAAGACAATAATGCCATTAAGGCTTATAACATTTCATTTAACTATTTATTAACTCAACAAATATTTATTGGGCTTTTACTATGTGTTAGGTACCAGGTTAGAGACATCATTATTTGCCTGCCTACCCCAAGGGAATGGAAGACAACAAAAAATTAAAGCTTTTTCAGAGCACTGGAGAGGGAAAATACGGTATACATGGTAACGAAGATCTTCAAGCACCCCCTAGAGATACTCAGTCTGTTCTCCCAGTAACCAGGTACATCACCTTTCAAGAAAAGCATAATTGACAATTGTCACCCTGTCACTTTACATAGGCTTTGTTTCATTTTCTAAATTTCAGAAACAGATTGTTACACTTTGCAATGTCCTAAAGAGTCTTTTGCCTTCCTATACCGTGGTGCCAACAAGCCCATTGCACTGTAAATCATTAAAATGCACCAAATATATAGTTATTGGTACCACACTCTCTCAGAGATGATAAATGACCACGAAATGAGTCCAAGATGTATTTTTCAGAAATGATTTTTCTTTTTGAAGCTGAACTGGGTCTTGTTTCAAATAACTCTCCACCCAATGCCAAGAACAGGCAAGGGAAAGCGAGGGAAATTAATGAGCAAATAAACATATATTTTTCAGCTCTAAAAAAACCAGGGCTATTACTGAGGTGTGACTGCAAGAAAGGAAAAATGATTCTGTTTACTTTCTAGCGTCCTCTACCACATTCATTTATTTGAGAGCAAATCAGGAGAGACAGCGAGAAGCCTGACACAGCTGGTTTCAGTCAACGGGGTCATTTTCCTAGGGTCTGTGTACTTTACGAGCTTCTAGCTCACTGTTCCCTGCAGAGGGTGGGTGGACAGCTTAAGACCCGAGTTCTGGTAATAAACTCGCAATGGATCTCGCCCCGACTGGCAGGGACCAGTGTCAGTCCCCCAGCCATTCTCAGATGCGCTCCGTTCTGCGTCACAGTGGGCCGTTGGAAACTCAGGTACGAGCTGGCGTCACTGCTGCCCCATGGCGCACGCATACACGTGGGTCTGAGTGAGCGCACGCATGCACACGCGTGGGGCACACCCACCCACACCCACCCGGGACCTTTCTCTTCCCAGTAACAACACACTTGTGCAATGAGAAACATTTGTGGAACTACAAAACAAACCAAAACCCAATAAACAAAACCAACCCCTATTTCTTTTCCACTTCCAGAGCAGCCTGATGGCTTGTGCTTTGTAAGCTGTGGGGAACCAAGCCGAATAAAACATTATTTGAAATTCAGTTGGGTGGGTGGGTGGGGGCGTGGAGAAGATCGGAGCCTTCTTTCCAGAAAGGTTTTAATTAAAACCAGCTGCTGGGGTTGGTTCCAGAAAGGACTATGATAACATCATAATATAGTGTTGCTGAGTTGACCACAAGAAAGAGGTTGTCTACATAAAAACGAGAGGGGAAAATCTGAAAGAATTGCCACCAGGGGCTTCTCCAAGGTACCAGTGTGAATGGAATGTTTTCCTATCTCCCCACAAGTAGCAGATAGATTGAGCTGGTCAAATGGTCAAGTGTGTTGACACCCACCCACCCTCCCCACATAAACCCACAAGCCCAGCAGTTACTTGACTAAGTTGCAAAGATTTCTGAAATTAAACCACTGAATTAGTGAAACTCAAACCAAGCAAGCAACTAGCTAATGTTTATCTTGCTGGAATTTATCACAATCCACGACTTGTTGGATCCTGAAAGACTTGCCTAACTTGAGGAGAAATAGGGATGGGTAGGACAGCTATCCCAGAGTGCCATGAAATGGGAATAACATTATTTTGAAGCTAACTTTGGGCAAGACTGACACTGTTTTAACATCCAGATTTCCCCTCTAGGTTTCATGATGTCTACTGAGAATTATCACTTAACTCTAGATAGCAATAATGGATCTTAAAATTCACATTTGTTTCAGGATCATTGCTAAGAAAATTAACTAAATCATAGCTGACTTAATCACTTGGGATAAAATACGCTCCTTTAAAATTTCATCTTGTTGCTGAACTCTGATGGCTTCGCAATTTATGTATTCTTCTCCCTCAGACTTTTGGCTTGGTAATAAAATTTCAAGCAAGGCCACCAGGTTTGAAGGAAGAGATGACCTTGAAGAGGGAGGAGAAGCCCACGAGTTATGGAAGAAAATAGATTCATGCTTTTTGTCATGGTATCACAAAAAGAATAATTCTGGTTATTAGAAATGATGTAATTATTTTTAAAAACAAAATAGAATTGTGCTCAATAGAAAAGTATAAACAATACTCTTCTACATTGGAAAATCAGCAAGGAAGTTTCAGAAATAATGATGGTATCATAGATAGACTTCAAAAGTTCTACCATAAACAAAGAATTTGGTGTTTGATTTCACTCGCCCATTGTCAACATATGTGTATTACTTCCAAAATGAAGTGAAGTACACCTAAGTACTGGGTTATTATTCAATTTTGCAGTTAATAAAGCCAAACAACTCTCAGAGACGAAGCTCAGCAATTTCTCTGCTAGCCTTTACTTTATTAATATCTAAATCATACATTAATTACAGTTCTACCAGAACGAATCTTCAATTTATTATTGTTAAATGAAGAATTTAATGAATGCACATTTATAGAATGATTTTATTTCATACACCACATATTTGCATTCCTTTGACTCATTGATTTTCTTTTATAATCCAGTGGTTGGTGAACATTTTAAGAGGATAGAGATTTTAGTGAATTTTAGAACAAACTGCTATTCTGAGAACAGAGAGAAGTCCTAGATCTATTCAAAGACAAGTGGGTTCTTAAAAAAGTAAGCCACTTGGTTACACTTGATTTAATCTACCTAAGAAATAGACATAGGTCCTCAGTTCCTGTTCAGTGAGTGAACAGATCTAAATTTACATATGAACAATAAAGAACAAAAGTTGTACCAGAATGACTATCGTAATGCCTGGCTTTCAGTATGTCTCTTAGGGAAACTGACTCCTCTGCAAGATATGACATCTTGATTTTTCTACAATTCCACTGTCTTCTATCTGGCATAGAACTAGAAGTGTGAGGTGTCAAAGGGTGGGATGAGGGCAGTTAGGATAGAGAAAAAAACACTAAGGCAATGATAGTTGGAAATTATCACTCTGAACAAGAACTCATTGCTGTAAGTAAAGAGATATACATGATAACCTCTGGGGACACTGGTGAGGCACAATGCACAATGCACAATGATGAAGGGATGAGTATTGGATCATTCTATGACTGAAATCCAATCATGAACAACTTTGTAATTGTTTATCTCATGGTGATTCAATTAAAAACATAAACTAAACTTTAAAAAAGAAAAAAAGTATTAAAGAGAACACGCAGAAGCCATAGACTCAACTGAGTGTGAGACAAAGCTGATACAAGAGTATTCTATATACTGAGAAAATGGACCAGTATTCCCAAATATCTTGACAGCCAAGCATCAAGGAATCTAATAAATCTAATCTAAAAATTTAATAGGGATAAGTGCAATATCATATGCTTGGTAAACAAAACAAAACGTAAAACAGAGCATACACACATGAACAAGCCAGAACTATCCAAAGGCAGCTTAGGAAAGATGTAGCTTGGTGATTTCATAGATAACAGAGGATTTTAGGTGACTTTGTCAAACACCTTTATGCGATATACACATCAAAGCGGCCGATGTGATGTTTTCTACTGCATCACTAAAACTGGTTTAGAGCACTCTCTTCAGGTACAAGAGTCCTGCACAGAACTATAGTGTGTTCTAATAATCTATGTCCCACAATTTCTAGCCTCCCGAAGTTCTCAACATCACACCTAATACATGTTTCTTTCTTTTCTTTCTTTCTTTCTTTCTGTCTTTCTTTCTTTCTTTCTTTTTTGGTTTAGGTATCTAGGTTGGTTCTCAATTAATTAACAAGTATGCTCTTCTTATTTCCTCCTTTAAAAAATCACAGTAAGAGGATCATCCTTGCATTCCCACATCTTAGCATGTTTACTGATTGCTGAAAAAGTGTTCACTATTACAAAACATTCTGATTTTTTTGGGGGTTGGTTTTAGTTTGGGTTAGTGGAAAGAGTAGTTGTGGTAATGATGGTGGTAGTAGCAGCAGAGTGTGTGCATGTGCGCATATGTCTGTGAGCATGTAAGGAACAGTGATGGAGTATTTGTTAAAAGGAGACCAACAGGCTTGGAGCATCAGTCAAGTACCAGCTTTAATAAGGAATCTTTCTTTGTGTCCTGTTTGTTGGTTCTATCCATATCCTCATACCCAGGTGAGCAAATGCCATACTATAGTTTTAGGTTCTCCTACTTCTTCCCGGTCACTGAATCCTTAAGTGCTATATATGGAATGGCTGTGGGTGCTTAATTAGAACCTAGGAGATATTATATCCTCCTGGCTCGTTCCCTAGGCAATTTGGAAAGTGGACTTAGAAGATGTATTTGTTGATTGCTTGCCTGCCGCCTGCAAGTCTCCAGGAGTGGTGCCTAACTGTGGAATGAATTTGAAATGCTGGGCTATAATTTTCTCCAAGAGAGCAAATTTCTGATGGTGGTTGCAGGGAGAATAATGCCCTTTGTCTTGCTAGCAAACTCTCCTCACTTCCAAAGCCCAGCACCTGCAAGCCTGGGTAATTTTAGGTGAGGGCTTTATTTCCAACTTTCATAGTAGAAGAAAGTTCTTATTGGCAAAAAGTAATCCTTTGTTATTTTGTTTTGGATGAGCTTTTAATCAGAAACATAGGCAGTAACATATGTTAGAAAAATACATATGAAACATTGGACTTTGTGTTTATAGCCCACTATGGAAAATACAAGCACCATTCAATTTGGTTTTAAATTGCACAGAAGTTAGGACACTTAGAATCCAAGTTCACTGCATCCCGCAGTCCTTCCTGAGTGGGGTGATCCAGTTAGATGGCAAGGAAAAAGGGGCAATGAATAGTGATGGGAAGGATTTCTCCTTAGGGCTACTTTCATCACATCAAGCAAGACAGACTGTGAACATGTACAGCAACATAAACTGTACACACACAGTAAACATTCCTGGGGTATGTGGTTAGTGACCAATGTGGTAGCAATCCCTGGGCACCTGAAGCAGGATGTCTAGGATTTGGCATGTGCTGATTTGGGAGTGGCCAGTCCCAGCATATCAGTTCATCCTTTGAGAGCAATTGTGTTTGGCAAAGCTTCTCACCCTACCCCCACTCTCTCTCCAGATAAAGTCTCTCACATCGTATTTCTGATGTATACTTCTGAATCTGAAAGCTTAACTAAAAGACCCTCATTGCTCTGCACCATGGTCTTTCTGAACACTTGGCTGCCTGGCTCTGGAGAGACTTGTGCAAAGCAGCTGTTCTATATGGTCATTTTCAGCTTTATTCCAGATGTTAGGAGGGAGAAAAAGATATGTGCCACTGAACTCCTGTTAGAGATATGAGGTGTCTCGCCAAAGGGGTCTTAAAGTTATTCCACTAAGATGAATCCTCTAGCAGACTCTATCCAACACTGGGGAGTGAATTCAACAGCTGTCCTGCTGTGTAGACTTGACATTTGCGTTTTCCTCACCTACTTCCTGTGTATCAGTTCTGTTTTCTCTTTGGTTACTGGGCCCGCTCGAGCAAAATGGCAATGGTATATTTTGTTCTCTAAGTTCTTTTTCACTTCTGGGCCTTCTGAGTTCACTCCAAATGTATCAACACTGATATGGAAGGAGGTAGGGGATGGAGTTGGGAAAGGAGGGAGAGGGAAAGAGGGAGAGAACAGAGAAAGGAGAGAGGGAGACAGACAGAGAGATGGAGGGAGAGAGAAATTAGATCAGGTAGATCAATAACCAAATCTAAGGGCTCTGAAGTTTCTACCAGACTGGGAGGCAGCCTTCCAGACCTGCCTCTGAGAAAGATGCATGATGTGGTGGGAACTCAGCAGCCACTTGAAAATAAACACATCCCTGCCCCTGGGCTCTGAATGCCTCGTAATTCCAAGATACAGCTTGTGAATCAGGGGTCTCCTGGAAGAGGCAGAACCTGGAGAAACCTGGAGACTTGGTGAAAGCTTCTATCACAGCACACTTTTTTATTTTAAGCAAATCATACCAGGAAAAAAATTATGTTTGAATAAAGCAGAACAAAACGGAAAATCTCTTCCCCTGCCAGAGACTGTAGGTGGACCTTTGTGACGTTTCCAGGAGAAGTCTCGTCTAATTTATGAAGAGTTTGGCCACTGGTGTGTACACAGTGATGCTAAAGGAAAGCTTTAAATGAAACCCAAGGAAATGAGGGTGTAGAGGGCTTCCAAGCCCCAAATGAGGGAGAGTTCTTTCTGAGTGGATACACATTTACAAACCATGTCAATTCTCACCCCGGTGGAAAAAACCATTAATCACCAGCTATTGAAGAATATCAAGTATTCTACACTCTTTTCCAGGCTCAGAGTTTTCTCTTAAGTTTTTTTTTTCTTTCAGGAGATATGACAAGTTGTGAGCTATTTCACACGTCTCTGGGAGTGAAATTACAGGCCCTGGCTCAGCTATCTTTTTATCTCTCCATTTCTATTGTCTCCAGTGGCATTCAAGTCAATGAACCAGAGATCTAAATCTGCTATTTTATTGCCTAGAACACAAGTGATGGGGATGATGGGGTGGGGAATGTGGAATTATCTCTTTAAATCACATTGTCACAACTGAGTACCATTCTAAAAATGCCAAAGAGAAAGCTTTCTAGTTGATTTATTAATTGAAAATGGCCTGTCTAAGAATTTATCTTCTAACAAGCTTAAGATATCATTTTCATGATCTGTCTTCTTTCCCAGCTCAGGCGATTTCTTTTCTGACTCCAAATTACTCTTAAGCAACTGCTAACCAGGGACTGACAATAATATAGAAGCTTGCTCTAAATCAGTATCTGCCTTCTAGCAAGAGTAAAGCTCTTTGTAGATGTTAAACCTTTGAAGTAGGTGACAAAGATCATTCCGCAAGTTGTGGAGATGCAAGAAATTCTTGTGAAGAAATGTTGCTACCTGCATGGGAGATAGTGCAGAAATGGGATGTAACACAAATGAATGTTCTTTTTGTACAATTAATCTGACATCTAGTCTGGTTAGCAGCTGGTGGGTGATAAAGACTCTGATAGGGAAGACAAGGAAGGAGATGTTGGGGTTAGGGGAGGGAAGAAGATATTTAGGAAATCTGTAGGAGAGAGAAATTTGGCTCTAGATAAAATAGTCAATTCTACCAAAGACTCTGATGTACTTTTTCATTTACAAATAAAAGAGAAGTAGATACTAGGCTGAGTCAAAGTATTCAAACTTGAAATAAGTTCAATTCCTTTTTTTTTGAGATTAGTACACTCCAACCTAGTTTCCAAATAAATTCATCACTAAAAAGTATGATCAAATGACTTCTTCCCTTAACAATCAGTGAGAGCAAGGAAGAGCTGGAATTTGGTGTGGCTGATGAGGCAGGGATTGTTTCCTGTAGGGCAGTTCTCTCTCTCACACTTTTAAAAATAGGAATAATATTTATATATAGAACTTTTCCCGCTTCTGTAAGGTTTTCAAAGCCATGCGTGGTTAACCAGAGGCTAACAAAATGGTTAACCAAATATGTTAACCGCGAAGCCAAGTGGAAATAGTAATGGCAGTTCTAGCAAGCAAGAGCTGCTCTCCGATTTCTGTGACACATTCCACCCGGCGTCCAGGCTGACTTTCAACACAGCGTCATGTTTAAAGAGCATCTGGGAAGCTGCAGGCTTCACTGAGGGGAAGTGCAGCTGAGCACGGGAAGGGCTCTCAAATGGTTTGCAGTGTGTCCCCTGCAGGACAAAGAGATATTTATTACAGCACCGGCTATGAACTGAGACCATTTTCTCCAATGAATCCAACCAGAAGTGGGCTCCCCTCTTGCTTCTTGTCTGGCTCGATGATGGGACCAAAACCATTGACTGGGGATCTTTTTATCAAACTATGAGTCAACTTGGTTTTCTTGGTGCCATTTCAGGATGCCTTCTTTCCTTCCCCCTACAACACCCTCCCCACCCCCACCCCCACACACTACTTCCTTCCCACGCGTTTCACACTCTTCTTTCTGATTTCTTTCTAAAACCTGTTCACTATGGGAAGTACAGGAAGAATGTCACTATTAAGCTTCCTTAGTGGCATATTGTTTGTCTATGCTTTGCTAATGAGACAACTGTGAACAAACACTCAACTTATTGTAATTGGTTAACCTTGCTCTTTAGAAGGGGACAGGAGAAATAATACAGTGAATAGAGTGTTTGCTGCATATGCAACCAAGCTGGGTTCAATCCCCAGCACCTCACATGGATCCCTGACACCCCACATGGTCCCCTGAGTACCACCTAAGCACTCATGTTCCTTGAGTGCAGAACCAGAACTGGGCCCTGAGAATAATCTGATGTAGCCCCCAAACCAAAACAACATCAAAAACCCTCTCCCAAAACAAATGAACTAACAGAAAAAAAATTATTTAGAGGACTACTTTTTAAATATACTGAATTTATTTGTAGTATTTGGTTGTTAAAAATCATTTCTGAGGCTGGAAAGATAGGCCTTGGGCTATGCTCATGCCATACACGAAGAAGGCCTGGGTTCAACAATTATATGGTACCATATAATTCCCTGAGTACTGATCCAGGAGTCAGTCCTGAGAGCAACCAGGTATTGCCCCAAATAAATAAAAGTCTTTTCTGGAAGTAGGAGGTATATGTGCCAATTTTTAAACAAAGAAGTAAATATACTCATTTGCAACCTACTCACAAAGAAACTAAAAGACTCCTAATCACGTTTTGACAACAGAAAAATACACCAAATCTGGCTTTGTTTAATCCATCTAGAATCTTAAATTAATACTTTATGGTACACAATATTGCTTCTCTTGGTGATCTTGAATGGAAGACTTGGGATATAAGGATAGCTGAAAGAGGATGGAATGGGCCATGTTCTTTTAGGTCTGTATTATGCCAGGCTTACAACTTTGTAAAGTAGCTTTATTCTTTTCCCTTAAAGATAGTGTGTTCAGAAGATAAAAGTCAGAGACTCTAGGAATGAGTACTCATGATCCATGCAGAAGGCACCAGTACTTACTACTATAAACTTAGTGTGGAGATAGGACAGGATGCATAGAAACCCAGCTGACTTCCTTCTGAATGGCAACAGGTACTCATGTTAAGTCAAGCACCATCATGTTAAGTCAATTGTGAACATCTTGAAACTTACTGGTCACATAATAATGTCCCGTAAAACCCACTCCACCTTATTCATCACCTAACAACTGCATTATATGACTTGTGAATTTAGATGTTCTCTGTTCTCAAGGATGGCTCAAAAGTAGCTATAGCTATAGAACTGCCCATGTAAAAACTGCCTATGTAAAAATAAATTCACTGTACTACTTGTGTCTCTGGTGACAGATGTAGGTGGTTCTATTTATCAGAGAAGAGAAGGTTGTCAGGACAACAATGTGAGACATTTTAAATGTAATTTAAAGTCATACTCTTTAAGTGCATTAGGAAAAACAGGGAGGCTACCATTTTAGGGAGATTAACATGTCAGATTCACTTCTGAGATTTCAACATCCCGCACTGCCAAAATATATACCAATTTCGGAAAAACAGACTTAAAGTAACTGAGTCTTTCACTTTTCTATGCTCTTGGGAAGTAAGGATGATGTACATAGCTTGAGCTCTGATGCACTAAAGCTGGTCATTAAATGTTCCATGACACTTTTTTTTAAACCAGAGAGGGTTTTCACTTGGCTCCACTTCAACTAGGGTAATAGCAGTCTCCCTCCCAAAGATTCCTTCTACCCTTCCAACTGGCAAATATTTGCTTCATTTCCTCCTGTAGAATAAGAACACCCAGAACAACTGGTGTAGCATGGCAGCTCCTTATTCTGCAAACGTCTGGTGTTTGGGGAGAAACTATACATTCATTCAGCATAGATTTAATGAGCATTCACTATACGCACAGTAAGAAATATAAAGATGGTTTTGCCCACTTCAAAAAAGCTTGAAATCTAGTCAATTCCACTCTCTTGGGGTACCTGTGACATTATGGGTTAAGTGGGTAATCTAACGCAATTTTATAGATTAAGGTTAAATTGCTCTAAACCTGAATTAAACACAAGTGTACTGCTTGGTAACTTGGAGAAAATTAACAAGTTTTGTTCCTAATAGGTCAAGCATTTTTAATTATCTATGGTCTATACTGAGTCTTTGGAACCGATTGACTATTGGTTTATAATACTTAAATTCTGGGGATTATAGCTTTATACTTCTGTAGGTGAGTTTAAGTTTCATGGAACCCTCCAACACTAAAGTTCTAGAGCCACCATTAACCAAATAATCCCTTCTACCTACTCTTTGCACTCCCCACTCTTCTCTCTGGTAACCACTATAATTTCCTAAGAAGCTAAGAGTTATTTTTCATGTGCTAAACTGGGATTTTTGTTATGGTGTAACACAGTAGCTCTTAAACCGGGGTGATTTTACCCCCTAGAGACATAACCAGAGATAATTTTGATTATTATAACTTGGAAATGGGTGGGGATTATGTTACTGGTACTTAGGAGGCAGAGTCTAGGTATGCTGTTAAATATTCTACAATGCACAGGACAGTCCCTCATAACAAAGAAATGTCAATAACACCAAGATTGAGAAATCCTGCCTGAAACTTACCACCAAGTTAATCAAAACAAGATGAAATGTACTTACCAACCACTTGCTTTTTTCATACTTTGAAGGAACATCACAAGACTATTGTGATTAGGGTATTTAAATGGGCCGGTATCAAAATCAAGACAGGAGCAAAATATGCTCTATATGACAATTCCTCTATCCTTAGAGAACTTTACCAACTGTTTGGCATGTGAATGGCAAAGATAATGACACTGAGAATTTAGGTGTTTATACACACACACACACACACACACACACACACACACACACACCATTGACTATCACTGGGAAAATCTCAGAACCTACCCAGACCAATCCAGATGAAAATTCACCTATTTATTAATAAGCAATTTCATGCATTTAAGAAGTAGAGATTTAGCAAGATGAAATTTATGATGATAAAATAAAAAGGCCCTCCTGTTGATCATCGATTTGCTCGAGCGGGCCCAGTAACGTCTCCATCGGAGACTTTGTTGTTACTGTGTTTGGCATATCGAATATGTCACGGGGAGCTTGCCAGGCTCCATTGGAGACTTTGTTGTTAACTGTGTTTGGCATATCGAATACATCACGGGGAGCTTGCCAGGCTCTGCCGTGCGGGTGAGATACTCTCGGTGGCTTGCTGGGCTCTCCGAGAGGGGCGGAGGAATCGAACTCGGGTCGGCCATGTTGGCTGCGTGCAAGGCAAACGCCCTACCGCTGTGCTATTGCTCCAGCCACAAATTCAAGGTTGAAAACAAATGAAAGCCCATGTTCCTTCACTGCCTGTCCAGGCATCGTTTGCTACCCTGGAGATGAACCTGGGATTCAGATGCAATCACGTGAATATTAAATAAAAAACAGAGATGACATCTGAAAATGCTAAAAATCCATGTGCTGTGTGTTTTCTGTGGCATTAATGCCTTCTGAGATGGGTCTACTTCTAGAGAACCTTGGTGCCAATGTCAGCCCCTGTGCCCTGGGGAACAGAGGGGGCAGAGTGTGTTAAACCCATAGCATCTGTATTTCCTCAGTGGGAAGGAAGTGTGCTCCTAGTTGGATCGACCAACCTAAGAAGCCAGGGAAAATCCCGAGATCCGTGTGAGGGAACCAGTAAGAGCAAAAATCTCTTTTACCAATGACAGCTCTTCGACACTTTGTTTTCTTTTCCCTGCATCCTCAAACAGTTCTGAGATCACCTTCTATAACCTTTCAAACAGTTCAAGGTCTGTGAGACATTAAATTGTTCCTAAAATCATTAGTCCTGACATTATCTTTTCAGTAACTTACTAGGTTTGCACATGGAACTTGGCTGTAAAGTAAGCGAAGAGGCATCTGCTCTATATGTCTGCAGAATAGCAATGACAGAGGCTTGGTTATTGACTTTGATACTTCTTTCAAATAATTAACCTGAATCTGAAGATTCTAACAAAAATTCTGATCTGACCTTTTAGTAGCTAGACCCTACAATTATTTAGTTAATATAGGAGTGTATGTATGTGTAGTGGGGGGTGGGGGAGGCTGAGGGTGTGTGGCTGAGGGTGTGTGGGGCAATGTGGAGGGAAACTTCCTTCCCACTCATTCCACCTTCTGACTAAAAGAATATTGAAATTCTATTATGGAAACTAAAGTATATACAAAACTTCCCCTTAATTTTCCTTCTCCTTTCGGATCTTCTGTAAAATGAATACAAGATCTCTCAAAGCTTCATTTTACTCTTTTTGAAAGTGCAAAGAGGGAAGGTGAATGACCACGTAAAATGGGCCGTAAGGAAGCTGCAGAAAAGTTGGTTTTTTCTTCCTCTAAATTACAGACACTACTGTGAAGATTCTTGAAACTCTCATCATCTGTCCGTACACCACTGAATCTGCCTCATGATCAAAGAAGTAGAACAAAGCATGTGTGACCAGCATGTGTGCATGCATGTATGTATGTGTAGAGTGAAGAAGGGAAAGACAGGGGAAGGTACAGAGTGGAAAGATTAGGTCTCGGAAATCCTACAGAAATCTGCTTGGAGATATTCCTATGGGCCTTAGAACAGAATACTTGTTAGGAATTTTAGATTCTGTCTCCTGGAGTTCAAATTCATTCATTCAGGGCAGTCAGTTACTGTTCCACAGAAGTGTAAATGTCCTGGAGTTTCACAAGCACAATACTCCACATTGTTGGTTCAGAATTACTTTAATTCCTCTTTCCACCACCCTACCCCCAACCCATTAAGAAGCTGTTGGATCCACAGAGAGACCTAGCACAACCATGTCTGAAAATGCCAATAAAAGCACAAGAACCCTGTAGTAAACATTCTAAGAATATGATCAATTAGTCACAAGGAACAGAATCCCCATTTTTCCCTGGTAATGGGCAAAGATCTGACCTTAGCAATGTCATGAATTTTACTCAAGCTCTGTTTTCTTAAAGACAACCACCACCACCCAAACAAGAAATGGTCATCAGTTTATCCCCTCTTCCCAGAGTCCCCTTAAGGACAGCAGATTTCCTGCCTTTGTAGAGACAGGAAAACTAGTGTGCCATGGACAAAAGCTTTTTGGAAGTATATTCAGAAACCCAGGAATCAAACCCATCCAGAAACCCAGTCTTCACCCAACCTACATCTGTGGCCAGTTCCGTATAATTCCCTGAAAATAATCTGTAGATTGTTACAGAAGACAGAATCCTGCAAGGAAAGCACCTCTAAGACATTTAGAGCTCTGAACAGTGATGTACAATCCAGATGCTTCCCAACTTGGGTGGACTACCCAAAGGTCCTCTGACTACAGAATGAGATAACACAGAAAAGCCCTATGATATCGGCCCACAGATTTAGGCTGACAGTGACTGTTTATTTTTCTGACTTGGAGAATCTGCACTCAGAAGGAGCAGAAAAATGAATCAAAAAAAGTTTCCTTAAACTGTCCAGAGACCTCTTCTAGGTGGCATGATGCCGATGAGCAGTCATGAAGAGCGGCTTATAAATTTCAATACCTTTAATGCCAGCGTCTAGAAATGAGGTCTTTATAGACAAAGAGAAGAAGGTAGACAGACACCACTATCAGCGTTGCTGAAGTACAAAAGGGGTGCAACGGGGACAGGCATCAAGTTGACCCTGTCAAGTCCCTAGAGTGTAGCTGTGCCCTTTGCACTCATGCCGAAAGGACTCGAGGGTGCCTCGCACTAGAGGCAGAGGAAGAAAAAGCAGCAGACATCACAACGCTTCACTCATGAACCACATAACACCCCCTCTCTTAACGAGATTCTTGTGGGCTTAAACCACAGGCTCCTAACCGAACCTTCCCTGCCAGGGCAGCAGACAAGCCTTGCTTTCCCACAAGCCGGCGCAGAAAGTTCACATCCCACCACCATGCCCGGGCTACAGGATCCCTCATCTGGGCAGCCAAATACATTTCTCCACCCAAGCGACTCTGTGCTGGCCATCAGCCAAAGCGCAAAGACGAGGGAGCAGGGGGGAAAATCCTATAGCTAGCAAACTCTGCAGGAGGGTGGGGGAGTGGCAAGAAAGGATTGAAGCTAATTTTTCCACTTTCCTCCTGCTGTGGTTGAAGCAGTGACAGATAATTTATCACACATTTTGATTGCATGCCAGCTGGCTATAAAAAAAAGGAGGGAGGGAGAGAGTTGTTTATTAATTCAATTAGTTGGCTTATTTATCAGGTCTAGGTTAGCAGGGGCGGTGAGAAGGCCAAAGGATACTCATGTCAAGCTGTCTCTTGCAGGCCCTGCAAGCAAGTGGAGACTCGCCATTCTTTACCACCCCCCCCCCCCCCCGCAACCCCCAGACTTGGAGTGTGGCATTAGCTGTGTTTACCCTGAACACAGGGTGGTAGCGAGAAAGCCCATCAATTGTAATGAAATACTAGGGTGGGAAGATGCTCAAGACAGGACAAAGTCATCTGAGTGATGACAGTCATTAGTGTTTATCACCTACTCAAGGGCCACTTTCACATGCAATACAGAGTCCGTTCTGGACTCATTTGGAGTGTCGCTTTTGTTTTTTGCTCATTCATTGGTGATTATTTATATGCAAGAATGTAGAGTAGCAGCAGTTTCTCCTTGATCAGAGAAATCATCCCTACAGGAAAGGGCTTATACTGACAGGCTCAGTGCCAAGGTCTGTTTGTGGGACTTTCACTGAGTTAGACTGAGCTTCATGTGCTGGGTAAGATTGGGAGTTATTTTGCATGAATCAATTCAGGTAAAGAATTTTATTGGTTTGCCCAGTTTTCCCCAAAGCTCTGAAATCAGGTGTCCCCCAAGGTCCCCCTCTTCTTGACAGCTGGTCCAAGCCAAACAGAGACTACCCGTTTTCTGTGAATTCTGTGGCAGCAGGTAGAAAAGAAGAGGAAGACTGTCTAATCCTCTCTCACTTCAAAATGAAGAATCCTAAATAATGGTTGTAATGCATGCATTTAATTTTCTCCCTCTTCAGAATAGAGTGTTTCCCCTCATTAGCCTTACAAATAAGGCATTTCGCTCACAAACTTGAAAGAACATGACTTTTGGATCGATATGGAAGAATATTAATTTTCACACGCAACTTGGAACAAGTAACACTCTAGATAAATGAGGAGAGGAATGATGATATAATAATGTGATAAATATTCTGGCAAATAAGGCAGAAAATGTGGCATAAGGATGCTTTGGTGGGGATATTCCAGGGAATGTGGTTTGTGAGTTTAGTCCAAAAGCCAAGACTGAGGTGCAGATGAGTAAGAGTCTCAGCCTTGTACTGAAGTTGAGTATTTTGGAGGTATAGTCTCCTGGCCTTCTGGGATCATGGTGGTAGTTAATGTTCTTTGCTTTTTCATCTAAGTCTAATATTACGTGGGAATAAGGGTTTTTCTTACCTCCAACCCTGCCTTCCCTCCTTCACCCAGGTATGTGGGACCAAGTCTGAGAAGTGAAAACTCAGGTGGACAGGGAAAGGTGTGTGGAAACTCCCACAACAAGGCCACCTGGTTATGATTCCTAGGTGTTCTTGGTCACTTGTGCAAACCACCAAGTCTCTGTTCCCTACAGGCAACCTCAGTCTTCAGCTACTTTAGCTTTTCAAAATGCAACTCAAGAAATACCAAATCCTCATTGGGAGCTCTGTTTGAAAATATTCCCATCATAGCTTTCTAATACTTTCAAAAGTGTCTACCAAGTTGAATAAGATCAAGTGGATTAAATTCCGTTTTCCATGTAATATCATTTTTCTCGTTAGCTTAGATGGAGACCTTCTGCTTTCAAAAAAAGGGGAAGTGTATTTCTTTCATTTCTTTGAATTTTCAGCTCAACTGATGTTGAAAATTCACTGAAAAATGGGTATTTTGCCTCCTTTTGAGTACTTTCTCTTTTTTAAATTTATGTTTGTTTTTGTATTTTCCCTTTAAAAAATATATGTCCAAGGTTTTCTAATAAAGGGTGTTGTTTAAGTGTCTGCTACTGACAATAGGCCATGGAACTTTGCAATATTTTTTTTGTTTGTGTGTAGCAGTTGTATTTGGAAACACAAAGGCCAAAATAAGGAATTGCATAGCATTATTTGAATGCTATATTTTAAATGACGGTTTAAGCACCTTCAGAAGCATGTCTTCATACGTGTTGAGTAAAAAATATTTTTACTGTATTTCCATTTAGAAGACAGACATATATGTATATATATATGCATTATCCAAATTTTTTGTTAAGTTTTTCCATACACAAGGGAAACTCCCAATTAAAATTTTCACATTGTTAAAATATAATGTGTTTTTGAAATTACCAGCATCTCCAGGGAATTTTCTAAAGTTACTTTCTGTTTTTAATATTGTAGAAAAACCCAAATTCTCTGAATAAGCAAGCTAATTGCTAGATATTTTATTTCCAGGGGAATTAAAAATAAAAATAGATTATTTAATTAAAAGGGAACTTAATTAGAAAAAAATTATTACTTTTCTTTGAGACTATGTTTTACCATTGATTTATTTCAAGTAAGTTTCACTTTTGGAAGTGGGAGAAATATCCTATAATGGAGGGAAAGATCCTTGTATTAGGAGGAAGAGGATCTTAATAGGTGAGTCTATCTTCTTAGGCTAGACTGAATTATTTTACCTAGGAAAATAAATACATAGAAAAGACTGAATGATTTTACCCTGAGCACTGCTTTACCTCCTACAAAAATGTTTCTGGGATTGTCTTTGGGGTTTGCTTCCAGAAGATTGCATGAATGAACATAATTTGTTGTTGTTGTTGTTGTCTGGGGGCCACAACCAGCAGTTCTCAGAGTTTCCCCCTGTCTCAGTGCTCAGAAATCACTCATGGAATTCACCCTACCCACTATATTATTGCTCAGGCCCCTTAACACAAATGTTGCATCACAAACTTAATTCCTTTGGAAACACAAACATCACCAGAAAATTTCATCTTTATAGATTTATTAAGGCCATATGTAAACAATTTAAGAATTCTTAATTTTCCTATTGTAGACCACTGAGACACTAGATAAATAAGACCTAATCTCTATACAGAGCAGTCAACATGGGGATTTCTTTCAGGACTTCTCTTCCTATTTTTCCTAAAGAATGGGTATACCATCTACTTGCTGAATGCAAGATGGATCAAAGGGCACTGATGTCTTCAGATGACTTAATTTATTACTGTCCCTAGAACCTCTTGCAGGACATCTGTCCCTCAGATATGACCTCAGCTACACTCTGGTTCCAAATCTAGATCACATAATCAGTGTATATTTCTTCTAGGACATAGGATGTTTGGAGATGCACTCACTGGCAGGAATAAATATTTTCCCCTTAGAAATAACACAATTATTTCAGAAATAACACAATTATCTTCCTCAATCTCCAGTTTAATGTGAATTTGTAATCTGGTCCTGTAGCAATGTGGCACTTAATTACAGGATAGATTTTGAGAAAGGTGTCATTAGGTAAGCTTCACAGATAGACCATGCACTAACTGAGAGGGTCAATCTAGCATACTCTACACCCTGGCATGAAGTATGGGCTACTAGCACATGGTCATATGTGTTATTTGTTGTCAATGTAAAACTTTTTTGGTTAAGGTAGTCTGAATCTATTTTTCTGCTTTGCAAAGATAAACTAGAGAACAGAAAAGGGAAAAAAAACTGTCTGTAGCTACTGATTACCACAGGAAAAAAAGCACTGTCTTATCTGCATGGGCATATGCTCTAATCTATTTTATAATATCAGTAATTTAAAAACTACAAGACTTGAGGTACAGTTTATCTAAACGAGGCCTAAATACTTTTAATCAGCATTAATTTTACTTTGTATTGTGAAATGCCTTCTCTGTTCATTATGAAACTTTCTTTTCTTGTTGTATTTCTGTGGTCTGGGTATTTGAATTATTCCATTGACATTCACCTAGTTCATTTTCTTAGATGAAAGAAATAAAAATTACATACCAGACTGCTATTTGTTTGCCTCAAACACAGGAACTAATCACAAAGGTGGGCAACATGAGGTGGAGCTGGGGAAGAGAGAAACCACAGACCCTTTCCCTCAAGAGCTCTTCCCCTCAAGACTCATACTGTCTAGCTGGAAGAACACACTAATACCCACTAAGGCCCAAGAGTAATGAGTGTGAAATTAGCCGAAGGGACAGGGAGTGAAGCAAGAGAGGACAGTTGACAGCATCTCAGGTTGCCAGGAAGGTGAGTCACAGTCAGGCCTCTCTCAGCAGGGGCTTATGAGATGGTCTGAGGGGGATAAATTAAATTCCAAGCGTTGTGACCTCAACTTGCAAACAGTGTAGTCTTTTGGGAGAGGTGGCTCTTCTTTTTTTATTCTGTTGGCCACCAAAACTCCTTAATTTTTAAAAAGTGTTCCAAAATAGGCCAATCTAGTTCCTAATCTATCTAGGTCTAACCGAAAGTAGGTTATGCATTTTATCTGTCAACTTTGTCCACTGACACAAATGTATGGTCACCACCAGCAATGATGGGAGTCAGGGTAGGAAGCCCTAGATAAGTCAGCGTAATTGAGTAAAACGATTTTTTGTGCTCTAAGAATACTCCTTTTTACTCCTGTCTTCATCTAACAAGGGCTATGCAGAAACAAATAGTTCCAGTTAATAAATACCTCAGGATAATAAGTCCAGAGGGCCCCATTTATTTAATTTTTAAACTGTGGACTTGCGTTGTGTCATCGGTTCTCCACCCCTCCCCCCCGCCCCCAGTCTTTTCCTCTGAAGCAGAGCTGGATGTGGCAGGCTGCATTCCAAAACAGTACCCTTTACTCTTCTTCCAGGAAAGAACTTTTCAAATAAGGTCCTAAATACGCATACAGTCTTAGTGAACACACATACACCTACACATGGGTGATACTTGCCAACTCCTGACATGGGAATTCTCAGAAGCACACCAAAGTTTCTGTTTGATTTAAATTTATTTTTAATCACATAAAATCCAATTTGGAAAATTGATGCATGGGATTTTCTGAGTCACCAGAAGCTCTTTATAAGATTGAAAATGCATTGAGAGGAAAGAAATCTGTCTTGGCATGGCCAGTATTTCACAACAATGGTAAAAATGATTGGTTACCTCAGGTTAGAATGAATGAGTTTTCAAATCTGTAAAAATATGCAATTAAATTCTAGCAAAAAGTCAAATATATTTGACATATCTTTAATGAGGAAGAATTTGGGGGGAATTATTCACTGTTTCAATAAGTTTACTTTGCTAACTTTCTTTTTTAATAATCTCATTTAATTGTCCAAGTAATATTTATTATCTTGGATTATATTAATTATGGTATGACTCCTTATCATTTACTCCTAGTCATTTTTTTGTTTTTAGAAGTATAATAGGAATTCTTTTCCATTTCCTTACTAGGTTTTCAAAAAACAATAACATTATGTGTAATCTAATTCTTTTAGTATTTATTTTTATGCACATATTATAGTCCTGTATTTGTAAATGGATTTCATGAGGGAAGTACAAGGATTTTTAGTAACTGTACTAATGACACACCTCCATCATGCCCAGGAATCACAATAATTGGTTCTAATGAGAACTATCAAACCTCAAAATAAGATGAGGGAGAAGATCAACAATCTCCTACCCCTTTATATTTAATGTGTCAAATGTTATTTAGATTTTTACTATGTACAATAACATAATTCTCTGTTTTATAAATTAAAATCCATTATCTTGACCCAACTGAATAAAAATATGAAACAAGTTTTAATTAATTGCTTATCAAAGTATAAAGTACAGCTAGGAAACGATATTTGCATAAACTATTTTTCCCCAAATTCCTACAAACTATCCTTATCCTTTTTATTTTTGAATTAATTTTGGGGACAACACCCAGCAGTGCTTGAGGTTACTTTTGGCTTGGTGCTCAGGGGTAAATCTTGGTGATGCTCTAAGGACCATGTGGTGATGGGATTGATTCTAGGCATCCTGCATGTAAAGCATTCTCTCCGTCTCCCCAAACTTCTACTCCGAAACGAATATTTTTGTTCTCTATTTTTCCATGGGAAGAGGTTGGTTCTACATGCTGAGGCCATCTTTCTCAACATAATGTGAAAGGATGTAAAGGTATTCATAAGTCAGCATTAAAACATCAACAAACAATACAGAAAAGATCAATAAATAGTTCTCCATCAGGGAGATGGTGCAATAAATCACCATGCATTCAGATGAAGATGTGTCATTCAACCAGAGATATTGTGTTATCAAAGAATATTTATGCACATATAAAAAAATCAAAATAAAATTTTCTGTTGTTAGTTGCTATTTCCGAATAGGTATGTTATAGGTAACTTATTTTTATTTATCTTTACTACTTTCTCCTACATTTTTTCTTGCATTTCCTATAAATATTTCTGCAATATATCAGACAAAATAATTTCTAAAATCCACCAAGCATAAACATTTGTTAAAATATGAATAAAAGCCTCTAAAACAGAGGTGAATCAGAAATCCCAGAACTTCAGTGGGCAAACATTTGGGCAGAAGATTAATTTATTCTTGTTCTGATTATTTTATTGTAGTGTCTACAGAACTTCACACTTACCACTGTCTTAATTTTAAATTTTGATTTAAACATGAATTGTTCACCTTGTTACTGTAATGGTTGCATGAAAAATTCTCTACTTTCAAACCAAGTTATATTTTTTGCTAGAGTCTTTTAAATTAGATAGCTAAAATAAACTTAGGAGAAAATTAATATGAGGATTTTTCTATAGCAAAGCTATATCAAATTGAAGTTAATGCATACTGCAATCTGAATAAAACAACTTCATTCACAAATGGAAGGACAAATATGGAAGTATTGTGGACACAGAGTTATAGTCAAACAATAGGAAACCAGATAGCATATCCAGACACTGTTTTATTTAATTTAGAATATTAAATTGGGCTTCACAATGATAACAGTTAAGCAGTTATGTTTGAAATGCTGGGTTACTTATGAGAACTTATTATGTAAATATGCATTTGCTTTTCAAAACTGTCAATGCTTCAGAAAATTAAACATAGAGCTTCCCTATGACCAAACAATTCTACTCTTTGGTATATAACTAAGAAAACTGAAAACAGATGACAACATAAAATTGGAGTGGTATTATTCATAATAACCAAAAAGTGAAAACAAGCCAAAAGTACATTACTGATGAATAAATGATCAAATGTGATGCACAGGGAATATTATTAGTTAATAAAAAGAAATAAAGAGCTGATAAATAATATAAGAATTAATCATAAAAATATAAAAGTTAAAAAAACTATTTCAATAGCTCATACAACATCTGATTCTGATAAGAAATATGCTAAACTATCAAATGAAAAAACAGAAAATAGATTCATATTTGTCAAAGGCTAATGGAAGGGCTACTGTTTATGAGTAAGTAAATTCTTGGGTTGGTGTGGGAAGTGTGATAAAAACATTTTTGTAATTAGATCATATTGATGGCCACACAGCTCTGTAAAAAGCCATCAAATTATATGTTTTAAAGGTAAATTTTATGGTATATGAGTCGATTCCTCTGCCCCTCTCAGAGAGCCCGGCAAGCTACCGAGAGTATCTCGCCCGCTCGGCAGAGCCTGGCAAGCTCCCCGCGACGTATTCGATATGCCAAACACAGTAACAACAAAGTCTCCAATGGAGACGTTACTGGGCCCGCTCGAGCAATCTCTGTTAAAATTATTTAAAATCTAGCCTTCCTGGACAGTTGGTTTGTTTTCAGATGTTAGCTCTTGTGAACAGTGCTACAGAATGTTTTCCCCCTTGAGGGAAAATGCCCAGAAGTAGAATTTTGGGTCATTTGGAAGCTCAATTCTCAGTTTTTTTAAGAGTTACCGTATTGTTTTCCAGAAATGTTGAGCCAGTGTCTACATTCCTATCAGCAATGAATGAGGATTCATTTTCCCCCACACTCCCAGCCAACACTGGTCGTTTTTGTTCTTTTTGATGTTTACAAGTCTCACTGGTGTGAAGTGATATCTCATTATTGCATTGATATGCATCTCTCTGATGAAAAGTGGGAGGGATGCTGGGACTATTGGTGGTGGGAAATGGGCACTGGTGGAGGGATGGGTATTCGATCATTGTATGACTCAAACCCAAGCGCGAAAGTTTGTAAACCTGTAACTGTACCTCATGGTGATTCACTAATTAAAAAACGTTATGCAGAGCATTATTTCCATATACTTATTAGCTATCTTCCTTCTTTGAGGAGGTTTCTCTTAATCTCGTCTCCCATTTTTTTTCTTCTGGGGTTATTTGCTTTTTTTCTTGTGAAGTTTCACAAGGGCTTTATCTATCTTGGATATTAACCCTTACTCTGAAGAGTGGTTTCTCTTTGAGTTTGTGGGGTGTCTTTCTATTCTGGTAACCATTTCTTCTGTGGCACAAAAGAATCTTAATTTGATGTAGTCCCATTTGTTTATTTTGGTTCTGTTTGCTTAGCCACCTGCCTTGAATCATTCAAGATATCTCTAGATTCAACATCACAAAAGGGACTGCCTATGTTTTATTTGGTATAAATTATGGATTCAGGTATAAATGAAATATTGGTATAAATTAAATATTAAGTTATTTAATCCATTTTGAGTTAATTTTTGTGCACAGTGTAAGATATGGGTCTAAGGTGGCGTTTTATTTGTTTGTTTTTTAAATGAAATAGACCAGTTTTCCCAACACTATTTGCTGAAGAGGCTTCCTTACTCCACTTCATATTCTTAGCTTCTTTGTCAAGGTCTCAAAGAACAGATGACTGGATAAAGAAACTGTCGTACAAATATACCATGGAATGCACAACTCCTCTGTAAGAAAAGGTGAAATCATGCAATTTGCACTGAAGAGTATCATGAGTGAAGTTAGTCAGGAAAGGGACATACATAATTCTCTCTCTCAGATGTGGGACATAAAGAAGCATAGTAGTAAAATAATAAATGGGCAAAGGACAAAGAAACTAAGAAATGATCTTTTGAATTGAGCTTTCCATGGTTGGGAGACAGTGATGAGGTGCAGGGGGAGGCCCCAAGACAACAGTGGAAAGAAGTAATACTGGCGGAGAGTTGGAATGATGCATGCATCAAACTTTATCACTAACAGAATTGTAAATCCAGTGTCTAAAATAAAATTTGAAAACAATAGAAAAGTCTGCCGTTGGTTTTATTGAGATGCACTTCCAATGAAAAGCAGAGATAATATGAGTCAATTTTTTTTCAAACAAATTTCAAGTTCTAGACTGAAAATGTCAGTTTTGTGAATACATGAAGATAGAAATAGAAACAATGAGTAAAAAATCTGGTCTTACCTACCAAGTGAGAATGGCTTTTAAGATTATACTGGTTTGGGGCTAGAGCAATAGCACAGCGGGTAGGGTGTATGCCTTGCATGTGGCCGACCCGGATTCTATTCCCAGCATTCCATATGGTCCCCTGAGCACCACCAGGGGTAATTCCTGAGTGCAGAGCCAGGAGTAACCCCTGTGCATCAGGGTATGACCCAAAAAGAAAAAAAATAGATTATACTGCCTTCAGTCTGGGCCCGCAGTGACAAGACATGCGGGGCCTCACAGGATGGGAGTGGAGCTGGCCCTTTCCTCCCCACCCCAAAGAGCCCCCGAGTTGCTGCCCATGAACATCCTCTATGGCTCCGGATCAAGCTGCTTAACGGCCATGATCCCAGAGACTCAGAAACAAATCTCGGAACCCAGTAGCTTTTAGCAGAAATGCATCTGGACCGCGCATCCTCCAGAGGCCACTGGAGAATCAGGTTTAGGCCCTCAGTGATGAGACACATGGGGCCTCACAGGATGGGGGTAGAGCCAGCCCTTTCCTCCCCATCCAAAAGAGACCCCGAGTTGCTGCCTATGAACAGCCTTTCTGGCTCCTGGTCAAGCTGCTTAAAGGTCATGATCCCAGAGTCTCAGGAACAAATCTCGGAACCCAGCAGGATTGGGCAGAATCCCTCCAGAATTAAGTGTTGAAATTTCAGAATTTCAAAATCACATGGCCACTACTGCAGCCACAGGACATCATATGTTATTTGTAACCAGCAATAGAAAACAAATTGTGTACTGTTGCCTTTTCAGCAGATCTGAGTGTTGGGGTATAATCCCAAATAATAATGTGGAGTGTAATCCCAAATAATAATGGTGGGTCTGGTGTCAAAATATTGAATGTGGTCAAAGTAGAGAGAGAATAAGGGGGAAATCATCTTCCCCACAAGTAGGGGGAGGGTGTGAGATGGGGTATACTGAGGGTTTTGGTGGTGGAGAATGGGCACTGGTGAAGGGATGGGTGTTTCATTGTATGACCAAGACTTAAACCTGAAAGCTTTTAACTGCTCTCATGGTGATTCAATAAATAAAATTATAAAAAATGAAAAAAAGTAAGGTGGAGTTCATGTCCAATTCAATCAGCTAATCAGTGACTGAATAAATAGCAATACTCCTATATATATATATAAAAGATTATACTCCATAACTTCCCAACCCAGGGAACCCACAACATTTCATTTCTAAATGGTATGGACAGAACAGCAACATAGTGTAAGTATCTCCATTTGTAAAAATGAGATAACACTTTTTATCTTGCAGGGTTTATATTCAAAAGATCAAACATTTATGGGTCACCATTTAGAACATGGTCTCAGCCCTCAATACATTTTTTATATTTAAAGAGGGTAATCCTACATAAAGGCAAGTGATCATCAAATACAATAGTAGTGAAAACAGAGTTATTTAAAGCATTTTTGGTCTCAAATTAAAATATCTTAAATACGCACCAACACTGATCAGTAATTCTGATGAGAAATATAACTAAGGCAATAAATAAACTGCGGCAATTAGATTGATAAAACTGGTGATGATTAAGGTGAGCCCCTCAAAAAATTAAATTTTAGGAGAAAACTGATATGATAAAACATTTATATAGGGACTGGAGAGATAATATAGAGGTTAAGGTGCTTGCCTGACATGTGGCAGATACTACTTTGATCTCTGACACCACATGATTCCCCGAGTACCACTAAGCATCATCCCTGAGCACAAATCCAGGAAGTAAGCACTGAATACCACCAGGTATGACTTTCCCCTCAATAAAACGAAAGAAAATCCATTATATAAAGCTTAAAATATACTCAGGTGTCATATACTAATACTTTCTATGTTCCTATTACATGACCATTATTATATTATATAGAACATTTTATAATTTACATATACACTATTTTATATACTTCAGTATGTACAACTATTTACATTAACTACATGTCATGTCTATTATATAAAGAAAGCTAGTTATCTGCGAAGTACCAAAGCCAGAAAACGATTCTTTTAGTAGTCAGTGGACTTGTGTACTTAGAGGATGGGCAAATTAGTGAGTGATCATGTATTTGTATATATCTTCAACACTGTAAGATCATTTTAAAAATTGGATTAGAGAACAGTTCATATATATAACACAAAAAATGGAATATATACAAAAATGTCTAGGCTATAAGCAAAGACAAAATCATGCCATTTTATGCTATATGGATGGCATTGGAAAGTATTATACTGAGTGGAGTTGGCCAAAAGGAAAAGGACAGATAATGAATTATCTTATGCGTGGAGTATAAAAAATATATTATCAGAATAAAAAATGGTCAAAAATCAGGGAACTGGGCTTACAGAACTGAGCTTACCAAGGGTAAGAGGGTAGGTGTAGTTGGGATGTACCTTGAGACAATGGTGGAGAGAAGTAGGCACTCTGATGGAGGATGTGGTATTGGAACACTGTATACCTGAAACCCTATCAAATACTGCAAATCATGGTGATTTGAATAAAATATTAATTTTCCAAAAGAACCTACAGAATAGGAACTGCAACCCGTAGGTAATGGGGAAAGGAATGGGGGAGGAGCATTGTGACAAAGATGAAGGACCTGGTACTCTGGTGGGGGGTATGGTACAACATCACTGCAGGGATGAAACAACAAGATTGGTAGTGTTGTAAAAAATAAACAAATAAAGATAATTGGGAAAATAAAAATAAACCATAAAATAAAAACATTTTAATGAAAAGAAATAAAAATTTTAAAAGGACATATAATTTCAGCAGAGGGGAAGGGGAAGGCATTGTGGGTGTAAGGGGTCACGTCAGCACAGGAAAAATAACACATTTCAGGGTTGGGGACAAAATTTTTTTAAACACGCAAAGTGTCTTAGCTTTCAGCTGTTTGAAGATTTTTTTTTCAACTACTCAACACAAGAAGGGTTTTATAAATCAGGGTACCAAAGCCTGATACAAGAGAACCAAAACATAACGGAGTATCAGGCTCTGGCAGAAAGTGTAGACTTATTCTTTCTTTTTACTAGTGAGAACAAATTGGGATCCCAGGAATATACCACTTGGGAGATGGTGGGAGAATAATTTTATCCACAAGTATTAAGTTGTTGCCTGAGGACAGCTGAGTAAACAGTTTGCTGAAGTCTGTTTGAGGACTGCCAGCTAGTTACACCCATAATTTCATCTCTATTAACAAAAACAACTCATACTGTCGCAGTGCCTGCTTTGGCTACCCCGTGGTTCCGCAGTATTTGAATTATGGAGTGTCACTTGAGGAACATTCTATAGCAGTGGGGCTGTGTTTTGATGTCTTTTCATTACCCACCCCCACTCTGCTGATTTATGGCATGCCATGCTGAGGCCTAAATCAAACTCGAAAATACGTGTGAAATAATGCAAAGCAGAGTCACCGGGTTGGCAATTCCATAATTACACCTAAAGGGAAAATAATTATGTAATACCGTATGGCAAAAGTAAGTCTCGGAATAACAAATGTCCATACTGTAAATGCAGAATTCTGGGAAGAACATGCAGGGTCTTTGAAGAGAAGCCGAGGATAAAGGGGCCATTTCAAGAGGCCCAGAGACAAGTCTCTGGACAATATTTGGCCTCTGATCATACTGTCAGAGTCCAGGAAATGAAGGACCAAATGAGGGAAGAGACATGACCTGAAAAAATTAGCATTTAAAAGTGGGATAAAACTCAAGTAATTCATTATTTCATTTCACTTTCAACTCCTACCTGCAGGAGCTTTGGGCTCTATCTACCAGTTTAGATTCTGAAAATGCGAAAGAAATTCATTGAGAAAAAACAGAAAGCTGCTCCAGTCCGGACAATTACTATGAAAGGGAAAGTAATCCAACATTTAAATCTTTTTAAAAACATGCCTCATATTGGAAACAAGGAGAAGGAGATGCAGGAAGAGAAAAGGGAGAGTAAAAAGAATAGGAGGGGGAGATGGAGGAGGAAAAGGAGGAGGAAGAGAAGGTGGAGGAATAAGGGAGGAAGGAAAGAAGGAAGGAAGGAAGGAAGGAAGGAAGGAAGGAAGGAAGGAAGGAAGGAAGGAAGGAAGGAGAAAGAAGAAGGAAAGAAGGGAGGAAGGAAGGAAGGAAGAAGAAAGGAAGGAAGGAAGGAGGAAGAAAGAAAGGAAAGAAAGAAAGAAAGAAAGAAAGAGAGAAAGAAAGAGAAAGAAGAAAGAAAGAAAGAAAGAAAGAAAGAAGGAAGGAAGGAAGGAAGGAAGGAAGGAAGGAAGAAAGAAAGAAAGAAAGAAAGAAAGAAAGAAAGAAAGAAAGAAAGAAAGAAGAAAGAAGAAAGAATTCCTTGGTAAGCAAGAGTAAGAAACTCTCCCCTATAAGTCTACCAGTTAATGAACAACCTCTAAGTGGAGGGAAATATGAGAGAAATGACCCGGGCAATTTTCCAGCTCAACTCTTTATGTTGGAAAACAACTCTCCATCTACCTTCATATTGTAAAGTTCTGGCATGGAAACTGAAATGAAAGATGCTTGGAAAAGATTAGGTGACTAAGGCTCGTACAGCCCGACTTTCCTCATTAAAAATTAGCCATGAATTTGAGTGTGTCCTAAGTCCCTCACACTACGCAGAGAGTTGGAGCCATACAAGGTAAAACTGTAGGCACTCAGGAGACAAGGGTGTCACTAATCATCCCAAATAGGCAAATCAGGGAAAGGTGTGGCCTTCTCTATGCTGGGCTGGCAAACTCCAGTCCTCAGGCCAAATTAAGCTAGAGGCCTGAACATTTTGTAAATAAGGTGCTTATGGAATACCGCCCATTCATGGATATTCTGTCACTGTTACCTTCTAAATCCAGTGGTAGAGTTGGGAAGTTATTACAGACCCCATGTGGTCCACAGTTCAATAGAGTGATGCTGGAGTCTGTTTTAGGAGGTTTGCCCACCTCTGCCTTAGTTTTCCAGATATCAGAAATCACTTTAGATGTTAAAACCTCTAAGACTAGCTGTGGGTACATCTTTTAGGCATTTATGCTGAAGCATGCAAAACTACTTCCCTAGATTCTTTTGGCTTATTTTCATTCCAAGTTAAGAAAAAGTGTATATTATATATTCATTTATTCTGAATGATTTGAATTAAGTACCAACTTAAAAATAATTTTTTTGCTCCAAGCAAAAGAACTCGACAAAAGGGCAGGTAGAGTCTAATGCAATCAAACAGTTGTAAAATGATTCCTCTTGGAATATTTAAGGGAGGATTACTAAGGTATTAAATAAGAAGTGCTGTCATAGGAGCTTAAAATAGGACTTGTATGCTGAAAATAAAAATCATTTCTAAAAATCTCTAAGATATTATCTTGTAATAATAATTTTAATTCTTATATTAGATATAATAATAATTTTAATTCTTATATTAGATATCAAAAATAATCATTCAATGTTTTTCAACCTTTTCACACCTGTGTATTGCAGTGGACCATGGACCAGTGGTTGAGAAACCAACTACTGCATCAGATATCAATGAACCATTTTTATATTATGAGATTGATGCCATTGAGACAAAAAAAATTTTACCTATGAGAATTTGAAATGCAGCAAAATAACAGATTAGAGGAAGCTAGTCACAAGGATTCATCCTCAAATCCAAACACTTTCCATATGGTACTGTGACCTATAATGCAGTGTATTATAGAAATAAGGAAGGTTTCCTTAGGAAAACTGACCAATTTTTTGGCTTTGAGCCACACCTGGCAGTACTTAGGGGGCTATTTTTTCTACCATGCTTGGGATTACTCTCAGAGGTGCTCTGAGGCCATGAGGTACTGGGGATCAAACCCAGGGCTCTTTCACACTACAAATACATTATTTCTTCAAACTATCTCTCCTGCCCCAAACCGAGCATTTTAATCTTAAATCTGAGTAAGTTTGGTCCATTGTTTTCCTCTCCTTGCATATTAATTAATTTACAAAAATATATACTGATATACAAAAACTTTCTTGGTATACTTTATGAAACTATCATTAAGAATCTTATTGTTGGGGCTGGAGTGATAGTACAGCGGGTAGGGCGTTTTCCTTGCATGCAGCTAACCTGGGTTCGATTCCCAGAATTTCATATGGTCCCCCTGAGCACCGCCAGGAGTAACTCCTGAGTGCAAAGCCAGTAGTAACCCCTGTTCATCGCTGGGTATGACCCAAAAAACAAACAAATAAAAAATATCGTACTGCATACAGTTTTAAAAGATCTTTTTGTTTTGCAGAACTTCTCAGGGTCTTTATTATTGTATTTTAGGTAATTTTTCATTGACGCCACACTATTTCATAACTGGCATTTTAGGTATGCATTATTATAATTTAATACCTATATACACTAATTGTATGATGAAAGACAGGACTGAACTTCTGCTAAAAAGATCTTTTTTTTTTGTGTTGGGGAGACTTGGGATCACAACCGGTATTTCTCATGGAACACTCTTGGCTCTGTGCTTGGAAGTTATTCTCGGCAGTGTTCAGACATCCACATGTCATCAGGGATTGAGGCTGGCCTTCCCCACATGCAAAGCACTCTAGGCCATGAATTCTTGTCTCCTGTGAAAAGGTTTTTTTTTTTTAATCAAATCAGCCTTTTTGGAAAAGAATATGGACATTCCTCAAAAAACTAGAAATTGAGCTCCCATTTGACCCAGCAATACCACTTCTGAGAATATACCCTGGGTGTGCAAAAACACACAGCAGAAATGTGCACTTCTGTGTTCCCTGAAGCATTATTCACAATAGCCAGAATCTGGAAACAACCCGAATACCTAATAACTGGATGACTGGATAAAAAAAACTATGGTAAATCTACACAATGAAATACTATTTAGCCATTCGGAAGAATGAAGTCATAAAATCTCTGAAAAGGTTTTTTGAAAGAGGATTTACTGTCCTCTTTTAATAACCTCTGAGGTTATTTGGACATAACGACCCCTGCTACAAATGTTCTCCCTTTTCTTGCCCTCCAAAAGACCAAGCCTTCATGATTGGGAGCTCATAGCCTCTATTGATGTTCATACCTTCCAGGACCCTCCTGGGCTCTTTGCTCCTCCTTCTGAGGAGTTCCTGTTTAACTCTAAGAAGTGGCCTCCTTCAGAAAGTTGGGGTCATGTTGTAGACCTCATCATCCCTTTGCCCCAGCTCTCCACACTTCAGGATGAATGTTTTTCATTTATTGTTATTGTTATATTTGGGGTACACACCCAACACAACATAGTTGAGCATTTCTTGACCATTCTATGCTTGAGGATAACTCCTGGTATGACTGGGGGACCTTATGCCATGTCAGGAATCATACCCCCGTGGCCATATGCAAGGCAAGCATACTATTTCTTCGGCCTTTGAGCATTTTTTCCAAAAGGCCCGCAGGTCATAACTCCAGCTGTTTGAACTGAAATTGCTTGAGGAGAAACTCGGCCTAACAGAGGAAACTCCACCAGTTGGTCACTATCAGAGGAAGTGGAGTTTATAAGCGAAACTACCCCAGGTGCCCCCGAAAGTCTGACTGGCCAGCGGGTGGGCGGTGCCCAGGAAAGTGGGCGAGTTTCAGGATGAGAACTGCCCTTTGCTGTCTACTTTTTACTAGACCAGGAAGTAAACGACTTTCTCCTCATCAGAAATTTATTGTCCTAGAAAATAGAGACACACACCAGTCATGCAAAGCAGAGATGTGATATTCTTGACTTCAATTCAACTCCTCCCTCTGCCACTTTTTTATTTTTTTAAGTGGGCAAAGAGAAAAAAGTTACCAGCAAGAAAAATGTCTTCTCCCAAGAGACTGAACCCCGCCTTCCTCCCACCCACGGGAACTGTAAATCAGATATTACTGCTCAGCACATTGGCAGCTGCTGCTTTAAACGCGGGGACATGCCAGGCCCAGGGCTCTACACAGATCCTTTTTTGTTTTAGGCATTTGTTACTTAAGAATACATGTAGACATTTCTGGAAGGGTCAGGGCCCGCACAGACGAGCATGATATGAGAGGCAAGTCCTGATTCTAACATGTGCCTGATAAGAATCATTCCCTGTCTTCACCCACCAATTCCCCGTGGTGGCTATTGTTACCTTTCTGTTCAAGAGGCAGAGCAAGGCACAATTCAGGCTCACTTGTTGTGAGGATATTCCTAATCTGAGATGTCAACCCTGACAACAGAATACCAACCAACTCTGAAGTTTTCCCTTGAAAATTTGTAAAGATTGTGATGAGGATTATTTCTAGTTTGTCTTATTTTGTCCTACTTCCAGAATCATCTGAGGTTTAGAGAACAGTTCATCTATTACTCCTTAGAGAACAAAGAAGAAAAATCTGTTTCAAAATACTGGGGTACTGTAATCAAAGATTGAAACTGATTAGTGACTCTTTTGGGGAGTTCTGCTACTATTCTACATATATTTTCCAAATTCAGAGAAAACACCTTAGTTTGTGGGAAAAAGAATAAGGTACTAGTGATGGGCTAAGAATTTAAGGACGACTCACATACATTTTATTCACTGACAAAAAAAGACCAGTCAATTACCCGTTTAGGTCATCATTGATATGACTTTCTTTTGAGGGAGGTTTCCCATGAATGCTTGGGGATTGTGGGAATTTACCTGAGAGTTTCTGCTTTGATGGTTTTGCTATAGTTTTGCTAGGACCCAGCATTGCTGAAGGCCATGAGGATTACTCCAGTGGTGCTTCCCAAACTACATTTGGTGATATTCAGGGATCTATCTGGTGGCAAGGATTAAATTTGGGGTCTTATACATCTAGACATGCATTTCAGCCCTTTGAGCTAGCTCCCCGACCCCTGACAAGGCCATCTTTACCATGCTGTCCTTTTTTTCGGTGCAAGTTATTGTTCTGTTTATGATAACTAAAACAATAAGTATACTATTAAACATTTTAATCGCTCATATTAAGAGACCAAACATGGTGGTGTAGAAAAGTGGCAACCCAAACCATATGAACCAACACTATTATAAACACATGACCTGAGTTATAATAAATTAAAACTAAAAGAGTTTGCAAAGGAAGTGGGGTTGGGAAAAAAATCTTAGAACATTGAAGGGGATGTCACCAACACTGGTGGTGGGTTTGGAGTTGGAACAGTGTATATCTGAAACTCTAACCAGCAGCAGTGCAAAGTTTAAAAGGCAAATATTTTTTCTAACTGTTAAAAAGACTGAAAATATATCCTCATACAGCCAACAAAAATGTCCTGTTAATTCTTTCTTGTATTTTACTCAAGAAGGTGGGCAAGAAGAAGTTTTGGTCAGGACTGTAAAAGAACATGAAGATGCTCTGGGTTTTCTCTTTCCCCATTCCCAAACTCTAGTGGTGGGAAAAGCTTACAAGCAACAGAAGCAGATGCTGTAATATATGAAGCAAAGGGCATCCATCAGCACTCAAGCAGGCCTGGAATGGGTCTGAGTCTTGAAGTGAACAGTTCTGCTCTCATGAGAAGGGTAACAGACCAAGCTTCAGCTGAGGCCCTCTGGGGTTCACTCTACTTCATTTCCCTTCATTTTCCCTCACAGCTCAATTTATACAACGCTCACTTCTTATACAACATTTTCCACAAGAGGCAAAAATGAGGCTATTGGGAGAAGTCATGGAAGCCCCACTCCAGTCTAAGCTCAGCTTTTATGTTGTCACTAGTGGGGGCCAGAGCTCCCTTGGTACCTTTGTACAGAACTATCGGATTATTCACAACTGTCCTAATATCACCATGGGCAACAGTGCCCCCTTTATTTGTTATAATAAAAATATCTGATAGTAAAGCTAAAAGGCTATTCCAATGATCCTGTTCACTTTTAACATAATCCAAAATTTCAGCTCTCTAGTTTGTCCAATTAAAGAAGTACTGGAGCTCCTCAGTTTGGCCGTGGTCAAAGGTCAATTCCCCTGATAGGGTCCAAGATATTTTAGTCAGGTAACAAAGAATCTTTCCCAGTTCTCCTTAATAAGGAGTGCACTCTTAGGTCTAATCACAGCCACTTGAATACACAGATAATTACTTCATAGCAGCTATAAGATTCACTTTTTGGGCCTCCAGGATGTATCCTTCACGCACATGGGAAGTTTGTAGGCAAACAAGGTTACAACCACAGGTCTGATCAGAACAGGACTGACCTGATAAGATTTCAGTATAAAATCGAATGGCTAAAGCAAAGAAAATAAATATCATTTTGGAAACAACAAAACTCCCTCCCTAATTCTTAGTATACTATAGTCATTCAGGCCAAAGGCGGGTGTGTTTTATTTAGAGTTTCAGACAACTGAATTTATACCCAAGCATTTATGACTAGAGATCAGTATTCACTCATGTATAGAAAACAGTCTTCAGAACGGTCTGGTAGAAGGAGAAAAAGCCTTGCTTTGTCCAGGAGGCTGCCTATGGGGGAGAAAGGTGGGGCAGACTGAAGGCTATCTTTGGTGAAAATTGCTCAGTTAAGATCTTATCGACTGGTTGAAATGGTCTTCCTCTGGGAGGGTGGCCAACATGGTTAACTCATTTGGGTGGGTGGATTTTCTCTATGTGGCATCAGGAATGGCAGGATGAGACTGGATGACCCAATGTCAGTGTCTGTAGGACTTTTTTGATTCTTGTCCAGAGAATTGCTAAAAGCCTTAACAGATTCACAGAAACTAAAATCAGGAGAGACTATGCAAGAAACTTCCTGCCCCTTTCACGTACACAGGATCATTTGAAGGTTGCCGTACATTCTCAGAACAGAAAGAAAAAGCTCATGAACTCAAGAGTTCGAGATTCCACCCTGAGACACTGGTCTTTCTGAACTCTAACACCTTGTCCACAGTGCGAATTTTCATATACATGAAGATGATGGTTACTTCTCAGACGAGATTTTGGAGTTCCTTCATCTTTATTCAGTTTCTTGGTTTTCAGATTCTTTACTGATGCTGATGAGGTGATAGTTCCCTCCTCCCTAAACTTTACTTCATTTCTACATTCATGGCATTTAAGAGTCTCCAATACCATTAGCTAACTTCTTGAAATGTCTTCATCTCCACACCCTCTTACTTCCTATGCAGTCTTTTTCTTCACTAACCTCTAACCCTTCGAGTAAAGGAAAAAGATTTCACTCCCTCTCAAACAGGTACCTCATGGTCCCTACCGTATTCTACCAATAGCCCCCCTCAATCCATCCTTCACACCCTTACTTCTTTCTTTCCCCAAACATCCAAGTCACATGTACCACCACACTGGCCATACAAATCTAATATATGGGGAGAAAGACAAGAGTTTATAAATGAGAATATTATTTTCTATTCTCTGGTAAGAATTTTTCATTGACAAATTTAAAATACTTAAGAAAAACTAGAGCATTGCTAAAGGATATTTCCTGAAGGACTTTTCACTTTATATCTATAGTTGTTGTGGGGGCCATACCTGACAGTTCTCGTAGGGGGCAAAGGTCTCCCCAGGCTATGTTCAAGGGACCCTGGGAACTATACCCAGTAATGCTGAAAATCTTATTAGGATTGAACCCAGGGCTTCCTACACCCTCAAGATACAAGCTCCTTTACTTTGAGTCACATCTCAGGCTTTACTTTCATTTTTATTTTTTTACAATAACATAAAATTTCAATTTCTTCGTAGGCCATCTAGATGGAGTCAAACTCCCTTAAGCAAAGGCTAAACTTTATGCAAATGGATGAATCCTTTGGGAACTATTTTAAAGCTGAAGAAATTTTAGGCAAAAGGGGTTACTTCTGTCTCTTAGATGAGCAATCTGAAGCAGGGACTTGGTAATTTCATAATTTCAAAAGTAACTTTCTGTTACATGGAAAAAGCCACAGAAATAAAATTAAGGTGGTAGAAGGGTACTTGCCAATCTAGTCCACCCCACCGCCACCCCAGGTTAAAGGTTAAAATGCTCATCTGTCTATGCTGTGTCTCTCCTGATTCATCTTGGAAAATCTGAGTCTTCAGGGCCATGATGGGCTGAATGGTTATTTTGCAACATCTCTAATCAGAACCATTGCCAAGTTCAAAACGAACCCAGGATTGTTATTTACTAATAGGAAGATTCCTGAAAGGATAGAGCAAAGCGCAGACAAAGAAAGGAATGTAGAGAATACAGCAACCCAGGAGAGCGAACACATTCCAGAATTTCTATTCTCTCTCCACCCCTCTTGCTCCCCACTCTCCTTTTCTACTTTCTTCCTCTTCCCTGTTCCCTCTGTCCCTTTTATGGTCAGTAATGTACCACCTGTAGCTAAGTCTGGTATACATAATCACAATGCAGATGAAAAACAAAGAAACAAAAAAATCATACATGGGGCTGGAAGGTATGGGCAAAGATTTTTGAATTGGCTGTTACCTGGGCCCTTAAGGAAGTCTCTAATTTTACAAAAATAAGGCTATACGATGAAGACAAAAAACAGGGTTCTAAACTCTTTTCCTTCCAGATTTTTCCCTCGTATATTGCAGCATTAAATCAAATGTGTATTACAACACACAGACACCCATACAACACATAGAGACACACACACAGACACAGACACACACAAAGACACACACACACACACATACACACACAGAAACAGAACTAAATATCTAGATAGAAAACACATTCCTCTTTGGGTCTAAACTGGCGTACTTAGCCTGCCTTCATACTCCACTCAGAGTCAGAGCACAATGTCATCTAGTCTCAGAGCACTAGGTTGTCAGGGAAACTTTCATTGCCGAGGAGGCTCGGCTGTCTCTCTATTTCTCAGTGTAAAGGGATCATAAAGTCTAGAAGGTTTATACAAGTTTGCCTGACATGAAAACTTGACATTTTAAATCCTGGATCCTCATATGTTTGCTCTATGCTAACTGTACACTCACCAATTCAACTTCTCTTTTGTTTTTAAGAGGAAGCTAAATAGTAATTAAACAGAGTTAGAGGACTGTTTATATTTTTTACAGAGAAGCAAAATTTTGGAGGATTTAACAAAAATATCCTGGTATGGAATGCATGACATTTTCTTTATTTCATAAGACTTTTAAAATATTTCTCATTTACTAAATGATATTTAAATAATTTTAAGAGAAGGCTTATAATATAGAGAAAATAAAAGGGTCAAACAAGTGAAACATATTGAAGTAGTTCTTAGTATGTACTAGGAATGTCTTAAGTACCATACAAGTATTCTCATTTTTTCTTAATTGGGACTTCCAATTTATACCTAGGGAAACTGTAACTTCAAGAGATCTAAGTAATTTGCCCAAGGTGTTAACTTCACGTAGTCTGGTTTCAAAGACTTGCCTTTTCTTGCTGTTCCATCCAAAGAAAACTTCTGAGATTAGAGTCAATTTGAGGTTTATTCCCAAACAGACATTAGCTCTCACCATTAGCTCCAGCTCCCTGTCACTGCTGGGGAAATATAGGGTCTGGAGTAGGAGCTGGCCATAGTTGGAAACGCATGCTATTTGTCGCCTCTTTTATTCTCTAGGGGCACAGTCCTGTGAGCCCACCATAAACACGCCTGGATCATAGTTCTGGTGCCATGGAGGAGAATCAGGTTTTCTGCTGAAATATCAAAAAGATGCCTTTTCTTGACTACTCAGATATCCACCACCATTTTATTCCTATTTTTATACGATCAATACTGCTGAGCATATTTTGTGTTCCTTCTTTTTCCTATCCTGTCAGCTTTTGACTCTAGGAGAAACATAAAAATAGATGTCTGCCCAAAGTAATGGACAAGGCAAACAAGATTTCTATGGCATTCATTTTATTTGAGAGAGGAATGCCCAGGAAGCAGAACAACTACATGTTTAACTGCACACCTAAAATGCATTCCTATGTCTTGGAACAAAATGTTGGTAAACAGTCTTGAGTCAATACACTCACATTTTAAGTACTGGATTTCTACAAGGTATAAAACATCTAGGAAACACAGGCTTCAGTACAGCTGGCCTTTGAAAGGAAAACTCAGATTGTGTTCAAGATAATCACACTAGTCTATAGGTAAAGAGCCCATGTCTACCTTGTCTCTGCCCTATACAGATTCTATCATGGCAAAGTGACTACAACAGGAAATCTTCATATGCCAATTTACAGTAAAATGCACTGACTTTTAATAAGTAAAAAATATATATACTAAAACAGTGAGGTAATCAACGCATCTTATCACCATTCTGATAAACAGCATTCTAAGATACTTCATGACTATATTAAAAAGAATTTCATTTTAAGTACCATGTTAAATACACACATGGAGGACTGTCAAGGCAAAATTGTATTTTTCATATAAAAGATACTAAATAACAAAATAGGATTTATGTGACATCAACAGAGTGTGATGTTTAAAATTTAGAGTGTGAACTCTAAAATTTCATTATAATCAGCAATAAATTCTTCATTAGAGAAACAAAAGTTACCATCAACATTTATATCTAGCCAATAGCCATAAAAATGACAGTATTTCTTCTTAAACACATAAAAACAGACCAAAGTTTTTAAAAATCTATTAAGCATATTTGGAGAGGGTCATTTATTCCTCACAGAAATATAACAATTTTATGAATCAGTAATATTTGCAAAGGGTTATAAAACTTGGAAAAGCGTAACATGAAAATAGAAAACAAATAAATTATAGTCCAGACTTTTTTTAACCCACCCAGCATCAAATGGTGTAAGACCATCCAACAGGAATATTTGCACTAAGCAAATATTTGTACATATAAACCCTCTCATTTTAGTTTTGATCTTTCTCTTAAACATCAAGATTTTACAGTCTGGCAAAGTGTGGCATTTGCCATCCAAAACCCAGATGGCTAATGCAAGACTAAATGCATAAACTTCTAGGTCTGTCTTCTTAAAAGAGAAATAGGCCGTTTTTGTTTTGTTTGTTTTGTTTTTTTCACATTTTGGCTCTAATTTTTGTGTGGCACAGAGTACTTTGTAAATATATCAAAGCACTGAGTACTTTGTACATTGCACCATTTATGTCTTGGTTGAAGTTTTTTTTATTTAGATAACAAATAACATAAGTAAAAAAATTAGAGAATTTTGAGGTGAAAAGTGGTTTTCAGATCCATATTGATGAGCACTCACTGAATAAAACTTCCCCAGAACCACGAACACATTTCTATACTGCCCTTATTCAAAATTACTGTGATTAAATCAAGCACTAAAATCCTGTGAGGAGGAAAAAAATAAGTATTTTTTCAATATTTATCTTGGACCTTTACCTTTACCTCTATTTCTAGAATTTAATTTTAACATTTCTTCTCATTTTCAGGTATATTTGTGGTGTAATTTGTAGGCAGAGAGAGAAATGTGTGTTTTGTTGCAGGACCAGTTTTTTTCAAGGCTGGCAGGCTGATGGGGGCTTGGGTCGAGGATGCTGAACAGCATAGGAGCCCCACAGATTTCTTGATACTATTGAAGCAACAAGTTCAGGGTTTTCATATTGTTGAAAATTAAAATGTTTGCTCCATCCTAAAATAGTGGTCTGTTCTGAAGAGCAAATTAGGGAAAGAAAAGGGAATTCTCAGTGAAATTATTCCTAGACGGCTTCTAAAAGGAGATAAATTTGTCAAAGAATATCCTTCTCAGAACTAGAATGTCTGTTATTAAATGAATGCAGATATCAAAATTTGAGATTTTCCTTATTGCGAGAACAAGCATGTTTGTGTATCGGTGAGCAGATCATTGAGAAGTTTGCAAGGGGTTTGGGAGATACAAGAGAACTTTAGATCTACTACTTTCAGGAGACTCTTTCTGTTAAGATTCTCACATTTTCTTTCTTTCTTTCTTTCTTTCTTTCTTTCTTTCTTTCTTTCTTTCTTAAAGCTCTGAGTCTGTCTTTTTTCTGGGTAAATTTTGTGAAGGTAAGAAGCAAGTCCTACATTTAAACACAATACTTTTACAAACAAGCTCCTTAGAACTTTGTGTTTATGCTAATTAATAATTCAGGATAAGAATTAGTGAATTGTGTACGTCTCTCAATTCTAAAACAAAGCTACACATACATGAGGAAACAAATACCCATAAAGAAATATATGTTCTTTATTTTAGGATTCTTTAGCTTTTTGTGAAAACCTAAAAGTAATTAGAAATAAATACATTTTACAATTGACTGTGCCTTGATTTCATAAGAGGCCCTTGTGATTTTCAGAAAGAAAAAAAATTGTCAGGATTTTATTTTAAAACATAACTATTTTACCAAAGGAACAAAAAATTCCTTAGATTTACTGGTGTTTTGTTTTATTTTCTTTTGTTGGTAGGAGAGAGGGTTCAAGGCACAGAAGGCTTTCAGTTCTGGGTTCGTGGGTATATGGAAAAACAAACAATTATAAAATGGTCTCTAAGATTACATAGCAGAATTATTTTACGTTGACCCCCCCAGAGCATAAGCAGTATTCCGGCATGATATTTGCACTGAATGTATGTGCAATTTTTAATCCTATTAAACATCAATAACAGCACCCAAAATGAGTACACGTTTGTCAGAAATTCAAATGGTCAAATGCAGGTTATGTACAATTCTTTTAAAATGGAAATTAACTGATTCTGGTGTATGTAAAATTCTTTTTAAATGGAAAGTAACTGTATTGTTTGTGACCCCAGAATGCAAGGCGAAATTCTAAATCTGTAAAATTCTAAATCTGTAAAATTCTCGTCATATAAAATTTAGTTTTGTAAAGCAATTCTTTATTTAACTCAGGATTTTCTTTCAAATATGAGGTGTTTCCATAAACTGACCCAAACTGACAATCCAAAAAATAGTTTATGCCAAATGTGATAGCTACTTTTAAAGTCCAAGTTGTGGGCACATCATTGCAAGGCTGTATGAACATCAGGGGAAAGTTAGAAAGCTTTCAAGTAAATGATGTAGCTGACAAGTTTGCCTTTTTCCTCATTATAAACTTTCTCCTTTGGGAAATTTGATATTTAGCTCAGTTTTGTCCTCACCAAGTTATATTATAGCTTAGATTAAGATGTTTTCCTGCTTCTTAATATTTCTATTACAAGTCTGTTTATAAAAACAAACCTATTCCTCCAAAATTGGGATCACAATACATTTAAAAGTGCTATATATATTCAAGGAATTGTCAAAACTGCCTCAAATCTTAGCACAGCTAATTGGTTACTTTTCCTTACCAGTCATTTTTTACTTTACACATAAATATTCCCATGAAAGAAATCAAATATTACAGAGTGCACGCATGCGTGCACACACACCCGTTTAAAGAGACTTTGGGGTGAGGTGTGGGGAAGTAACCGGTCTTTCCCTGACATAGAAATGCTTGCATAGGAATTTCTCCAGCTGAAAAGCCCCTACCTTATTTGCATTTGTGATGTGTTGGTACAGTGCCATGAAAGAGAAATACTTAATTAAGTCTTGAGTTTAAATTTAATCAGATAAATGGACTAGGTAGAGATTTATACTATCCCAGCTCAGCAGCTCCTCAGAGAAGTAGCTGCTCAGAAAATGCTCTGCTGCAACCTTAAAGGATGGGAGCCTTGTTGTTTGCAGCAGAGATGGCAAATTTGAGAATAAAGCAACCCCCGAGAGGTGTCGTGTTGACACCCACAACTGTATGCTGAAGGAACTGGAACAGAGAGCAGTTGATATCTAGTCCCTGGCTCACAGCTGGCTGACAGCGGGTGTAGAACTCCATCGATGGTCCCTTCGGACCTCTGCACATATTTCATAGCTAAGGAACAACCCATGTAGGAAAATATATTTCTTTCCGACGCCCCCCCAGCCAGCTCCGTTTTGAGTATGAGCTCACCACGTATATGCTGGCTTGCTTAGAATTTCTGGAAAGTGTCAGAAAGTCTCTGTCTCTCTTTAGCCCCATCAATTTATGCTCTCCCGGTCAGCTCAGAGTACCCCACAGAACAATATTCACTCTGGTTTAATATGTGGGAAGCAGGGGAAGGGCATGGAAACTGAGTCCCAGGGTCTGAGCACCTTCCACATGCTAATCCCAGCACAGCACAAGCGGATATGCTCCTATCACTTGGATATGTTATGGGAGATTAATTAACATTTGTAAAGTGTGTTGAAAATGAAGAGGACTATTATTACACCTAATTAAATTTCGCTCATCTTTTCAACAACCGTTTCATTTGTATTTGTTTCTGTGCCAAGAGAATAGCTATATAGGTTCATAATGGCATTAATACAAAATTCAAATGGAAGTCTTGTCTTTTGCTTCCTTTTCTAAATTCTGTGATATTATAATGCCATGTCTCTTTACCAGGACTTCTCTGCCTGAGTTGCATATATAGGAGTTGCTGCAATATTTTGCAGTGCAATGCTTTTTTTTTTTAAAAAAAAAACACAACAGAAAACTCAAACAAATATGGCTTTGTCGTGCCTGACGAAATAGTCGACCAACAAGGTAAATGCTGATTCACAGAGAAACAGCCACAAAATGATCATCTCTGCCCTCCATGAATTACAGCAAGACTGCCATCAGATGAATACAGACAAGCAGAGGCAGCCTTGGTAGAAGCAAATACTTGGGCCGTCTGAATCATTCCCTCACATCGTCGAGGTGGTATCATCAGTAGGACCTTGTAAACATCTTTTCCCACTGGTTAGGCTACTGTCTTAACCTGCCATGATGCATCAGAAATGCAGAATAATTTGGTTGGTCTGGTTTTGCTGCCACATGTAGATACCCAGCAGAGTCTCCAGGGAGAGGAGAGAGGTGTGTGTGTGTGTGTGTGTGTGTGTGTGTGTGTGTGTGTGTGTGTGTAAACTCAATCTGATTTAGAAATCAACTCTCCTGTAGGTAATGTTGTGTTCTAATAAAGATCTGGAAATACAGACTCAGAGGGTGTAATTAACTGTGTTGGGAAATCAACAAGCCAGAAAACTGTTGAGAGAGAAGTATTTCTATTGTTCAAAACCTGTTTTGTGTATAAAAAAACAATCTCAAGTTCTTTCTCTTGGCATCTACTTTTTTTAAAAAAGCACATCAGCTAATGAAGGGGGCATCGGGGTTGACATCATAGCACAACCAGCAGCCTGAGACCTATTTGTATGTGGTTAGAAGCTAAATTCTAGTTTACTGCTGATGTCATTAGTCAGACGCGCATTCTTGATGTGGATTGGCAAGTTTTTCATTTTTCTGCAAAATAAACAACCATGGCATGCTACGGACAAACATAGACCAAAGTGCATCACACATCCCGAAAAGTTGCGTCGTGTATATATTCTGAACGGTTCCCATTGCCAGAACTGTGGGAGCAGAGAAAGACAAGCAGGAATGATGACACAGTCCCCTCCTGTTTTGTATTCTGTATACAAAAGCAAGTGACCCTCCATCCTGGCTGGAGCAGACATGGATGGAAATGGTTTTACAGCAAACGCACTTAGCTAGAAACACTGGCAGCCAAGCTCCACTTGGTAAACTCAGCAGGAAATAAAGAAAACCAAGCTCTCATTTAAGGAACACGGTTACATCTGCATGAATGTATACATTGTAAAAATCTAATTGTGCATTTATAATTTCTGGTAGACTGCACATATCTACTGTAAAAACCACCAAAGTATACTGCACATCTGCTCTGGCTATTGAAATTCTGAGGCAGAATTCTTCAAATACATTATTCTAAGAAATCCCATGTAAGTATAAATAACCAAAGTCAGACTTCACATATCTGGCAAAAGTAAATGTCAAAATTGAGTAAATTTATATTTTATTGCTCCTTCTCTTTACTTTGGAGCTATTTCCTTTCTACTTGGCAAGATACACAAACTCAGAAGAGTTTCCAATACAATCTCTGTGGCATATATGTTAACAGAAGTATTCTAGGTAGGTATTCCAAAAGCCTCATTAATCTTTATTTACTTGTTTTATTTAAGAAGGAAAAAAGATATGTACATGTAAGTGTGTGTGTGTGTGTGTGTGTGTGTGTGTGTGTGCGCGCGCGCGCGTGAGCACGCTCACGCCTATATGGGCAGTACCAACTCGAATATCTATTGCCTGAATAATCTCCAGAGGTTTCTACTGAAGTGCTTTCAAACTAGGGAAGTAGTTGACTTAATCACCCTGTGTACAAATGAGGGTACCAAGGACTGACCCATTTGCTCTTCCAATGGCCCCCTGACAGAGTGTGCTTTTCATTAATGCCATTCCCTTGGTGGAATTACTGACATTTCACTTTAAATATACTTTTCTGTAAGTCAACTAACAAAACTAATTAGGAACTGTGAAAGGCTATATTGATAGAGTAAAAATACATAAAACAGCTCTGACAATTCTCCTGGAGGACTCCATACATCATGGGACTTGGTGCTCAACTCAGGGTTCTTTTTGGCTAGAGTATAAATAAACGAAAGTAAAATCTCAGGTTTTAAAATGACTTTAAAGAACCACACATTTCCTGAAAGAACCGTTTTCAAATTACATATAAACAGGTTTAGTCAGTCTTTACCACTCTCAGTGGTGGGCAACTGCACAGGGATCTGACTCAGTGACCCACAGGCTACATAACTCAGCCCCCACCATGTCTTCATGAGGCTAGTGGACTGGCTGTCCCTCTGAATTGACAAGCTGGCTTTTCTTGTGAACTGCCTTCATTTCACTGGTGAGCCCCACAATCTCTAGCTGCACCTAACAAGCTTGAACATGACAGAGCTTCAAGCAATAGGAACTACCACTAGGAATGCACCCTAGCCTCGCTCAAGCTACAGCAGGATGACCAAACCAATGCCATGTTGTAACTGGCACAAACATATTTGAGTGTCAGTTTCCACAGGCTACAGGCACAACAATTTATTCTTATGTGTTTGTCTGAGAGTCAGAAAAAGACTCATCATTTATGTGAACATAATTTTTTTTCTTTCTCACTAGTTATCAGAACTTTCTAAACCTCAATATCCTCGCCCCTGAGAGAGAAAGACAATGATGACACACACTAGGGTGACTGTTATTACCAAACCATCACATTTACTACAACACTACCAACATCACTAATAGTAACTAATGTAATTAATAATAGTCACAAATAACTACAACTGTTGTTCTTTACTGCAACACTCTTCGTAACTGCTATGAATATATCACTCCTGCTACAATATGACTATAACACTACCACAACCACACTACTCCCATTATAATATTACTACTACAATAAATATACTACTACTACTACAAAGCCATTACTAAGGTAAGGTAAGGTAAAGGCCCTCCCGTTGTTCATCGATTTGCTCGAGCGGGCCCAGTAACGTCTCCATTGGAGACTTTGTTGTTACTGTGTCTGGCATATCGAATACGTCACAGGGAGCTTGCCAGGCTCTGCCGTGCTATCACTATACGTAAAAAAAAAAAAGTAAAGGCCCTCCCGTTGATCGTCGATTTTGCTCGAGCGGGCCCAGTAACGTCTCCATTGGAGACTTTGTTGTTACTGTGTCTGGCATATCGAATACTCTCGGTAGCTTGCCGGGCTCTCCGAGAGGGGCGGAGGAATCGAACTCGGGTCGGCCATGTTGGCCGCTTGTAAGGCGAACGCCCTACCGCTGTGCTATCGCTCCAGCCCTATACGACTTATACTATACTACTACTTATACTATACGACTTATACTATACGACTTATACTATACTACTTATACTATACTACTTATACTATACGATACTATACTATACTTATACTATACTATACGATACTATACTATACTTATACTATACTACTTATACTATACTACTTATACTATACGACTTATACTATACTACTTATACTATACGACTTATACTATACGACTTATACTATACTACTACTTAGCTATTGCTACCACTGATATGATCTACCACCACTGCTACTGTTAGTACTACACTATTCTTACTACACATTACTACTATAATACTATGACCACTGCCACCAGATCTTCCACCACCACTTATCTCCACAATTAATGCCATTATTCTGTATATTTCTTTCCTCATATTGCTGCCAATGTTGGCACAATAGTTAAGTCACGAACTCAAGGGGTAAAATATCTGAGTTAAAATGTCAGATCAGCTACTTACTGACTACACAACTTTTAGTGATATCTTGAACTTTGTATGCCTCAGTTCTTTCACTATAAAACTACAACAATATGAAATATCTCATAACGTTGTTATCAGGATTCAGCGTGCTAATATTGTTAGAGCATTTAGAGCAGTGCTTCATTCAGAGAATATACTATATGAAAGAATGCTAAAACATTAGCTTGGGGAATTGATGAGTGGCTATAATGTAATGTGATGGGCATTAACTTTTTAACTTGGAAGCTGTAAACAACATATTGTCATCTGTCAAAATTAATGTATTGTCAGTGGACTATACAATCTTAGAAAGGTGAGTGCCTGAACCAATTATGCATATAACTATTGAATTGTTTTAACCAGCTATTTAAACACCATGCAGGGATAGCAAATTGACCTCTCTCTTGTTCTCTGAAAACTGCTGTCAACTCCCAACAAATGTCTCTGAACATCAGTTACAAGGTTTGAGATATATGTATGTGGCTGCTATTAGTAACCAATGTAGAGCCCGAGAAGGTCCACCTTGAGAAACATACATTGTAGTCCTGCTCAAAGCTTGAGATTCTCAATTTAAATTTCTGGAAAATATTCCTTGGTGCAAAATGAATAAGGATCTATCCCACCAAAATGTAAAAGCAATATTGATGCAGTTTATTTTGACTTCGTGATAAAAGGATCAGGCAGGTCTTCCTTTGATGGGGTCTTGCCTTCATTTAGACTTCTCTTTCATAATGGGACCACAGAGTAATTGTGCAATGCCAGTAAATATTTATCAACAATAGGAAAATACTTTAAGATAGGAGATTTACATGCAGAAGTACTAGTATTTACATGGCAAACTCTGGACTTCATCTTAATACAAAAAAAATCTGTAAAAAAAAACTATGGGAATCATATGTAGGTTCTTTGATAATGTTTTTTATTTTGAATGTTCCTATTCAGGTCTCCCAAAGAATAGAAACAGCTATGCTTGGAATATCACGTTTTACTCAAATGAGAGAAAGAATCTGGAGTTCCGACATCCGTCGATGATCAAGAATCAGGGACGCTGTCTCATTTGCCAAGGTGTCAAAAATCAGATGGGCTGGTCACGTAATGAGATTTAAAGACGACCGCTGGACTAGAGCTGTTACCGACTGGATTCCACGGGATGTCAAAAGACCGCGTGGCCGCCCACCTACCAGATGGTCAGACTTCTTCATCAAGATCATGAACGATCAGTTTGAGGCTCTTCATGTTCCCAGAGTGAACAGATGCCATTGGGCTACACTAGCACGCGACAGGGACAAATGGAGACGTTAGTGGCATCCGCTCGAGCAAATCGACGACTAACGGGAAGTTAAGTGATTAAGTGATTTTGAATGTTCCTAGGGTCTATCGTGGTGCCCAGCATAGAATTGTTTTTGAATAAGTGTTTTCAAAATATATGTATTAATTAATAGACTTGATCTTGGCAGTACTTCAAAAATACATATACATGTATATGAGAAACTACCTGAGAAATTAGTGGGTCTTTTACTGGCAACATTTATTTAATTCTCTTCAGAGAGAACAACTGTCAGTATCAGCATTCCACAGCCATAAGTCAAATTAAGCACACCACTTAATCATTGTTTAATACTGCCCAAATTGGAACTTTGATATTTTTAACTGAGTGAGGTATTTTCTTCTTGTGATTAATAAGTATGGGTTATTCTTACTGACCATGTTGAAGTCACCTCTCTGAAAACCTTATTTCAGTGTGTCTCTCCCTATTCACAATCCTCCATGCCCAGCTTTTCTTAAGGATAATGGCCATTTCCTTAAACTGACATTCCAGAACTAGAATCCAAAGTCATCTTGCAAGGTGAGCTTTCCATTTCCTTCACATTCAGTGTCTCGGTTCTTTATCAAGTCTGCCACCAATCCAGAAAAAGAATTGGTCATTTCCTGTTAAATTCACCTTTTTGAGTAGCTTAATGAAAATGGCAACACCAGCTCTTTCTTTATACCATTTTCTTCAACTAGCGAAGTCAAAAACTATTCCTCCTGCTCTTTTCCTGCTGCCTTTAACAGGTTTTTCCCCCAAACCACCAAATCCAGATGCCTTTTTTCCCTTTGAATTCCAAGAGTGTTTTTGTTTTATATCACGCACGTGGTCATAAACTAGCTGTATTATTTAACATTCTGCTCTCCTTTTTCAGGGTCATAAATATCTCAAGGGAATGAATTGTGCAAACTGCCACCCCCCCCCCCCCCGCCGCCCCCAACAGCTCTCTCCATAGTGCCTAACCCAATCAAGCTGAAGCATTCATTCCCCTCCAGTCCTAGTTCTTGAGGAGTAATCTAGAGGACATGGCAATTGTACCACATCAATTCACTCTTACAGTTCAGGTTTGCGGTGGAGAGGAGGGGCTCCCTTTTCTGAAATTGGGGTTGTTAGCTCAGAACTTAGAGACAAATGTGAGTTCTTTTTTTCTGGAGAATTCTTGAAAGATAATTTATTACTGAGGTTATTATACCTTCTTATATAGGTATAAGCTAAGGCATGGTCACCATGTCTTTAAAATATCTTATTATTTCAATCGGACGCTGCTGGGCTGATACTGCATGAAGAGTATAGGACCCCTCTCCGTGGTAAATGAAGTGGTTAAAAGCTTGAAAAAATTATTAGAGGTGTAGAAATGAGAGTGGGTTGGATTTTTATTTCCAAGTTCTCACAACTCTAATAAAGATGGTGTTGGCAAAGGGCTACTTGCCAGAGTGCTCTTGGCATTTGACTTAATCCTCTAAGTTAGGAAGGGCTGTAGGTAAAACATAAAATGACACACATCTTCATGCAATGTTTTGGTTAAGAGTCAGTCTGCCATTCCTCTCCTGGGAAGGCAGACACACCATGTGCTCTGTTATGATGGCACAGCTCACTTCTGGATCGTAAGACAGAGGCATTGGAAATGAAAGCAGGTGACTGTGGTGAGAAGAGAAGGAGCAGAACGTGGCCCTGGCTATGAGCTGCTCCTCACACTTAGCTCTCTTGGAATGCTTGAATGATTCATGACACACAGGGCATCAAGACACAGGTAAGGGGGGCCACTGTCTGGTGCAAACAAACCAAGGCCCTCGGTGAGAAAATGGGAGTTCTGCAGCTTTAAGAAAGAGCTGGTGCACCCTGTAGCAGCAAAGCTGTAGATTCAGCTGTGTTCTTACCTCACTTTCCCTTCTGCAGTGACCTCACCCTGCCACAATGGTACTATTCATGCAGATGGAGTGGAACACTGCATACAAAAGTTTCATTTAGTCACATTAACATGAATATTTAGCAAGGTTGATTAAAAATGAAAGTTAGATGGCTGATTTTCTGAAATTTGGAGGGGTCGGATGTGACATCTTTGAAGGAAGATGTTTAAAGACAACCTTTGTCTTTAAAATGGAATAATGGAAAAAGTAGACCCCCTCACTCACAAATTATCTTTCCTCATAGTTGTCCTTCTCTCATGCTTTCTAGTATTGCTCCCCTTAGAGTTCATAGATTTTCCATGTTTACTGTTAGAAAATCTCTACATTGAATCTTTTCCCTCAAACTAAGTTTGGTTTTAAATTTGTGTGCATCTTATTAAACTAAGCGATTCATACTTGAAATAAACTCAGAAAGTAACATGCTGTTTAGTTGTTTGTACAATTACAATCCACAAAATATCAAAAAGAGTAATTAGAAAGGAGTTTCAAAGAATCCATTTTGCCTGAGGGTACCTGTGAGATTAGTGCAAGTTTTAAATTCTTAAAAGTATCTTTTCCTTGTTAATCCAAGAAGCATAAAGTTGGAAAATACACAAGAATAAGGAAGAAAAGTACTGTCAAGCATGATCCCAAACATAAAGTAATTTTCTGATGTATTCCTACAAATTGAACGTGAGATAGTTGACAGAACAGTATTGTATACTCAGGATTTTTTTTTCTCACATGGTATATTGCTGTGATCATCTTATCATTTCCTCATTACACTGTTTATTTTTGAAATTTAATTTATTATTATATAATGGGCTGGAGCGATAGCACAGCAGGTAGGGCATTTGTCTTGCATGCGGCTTACCCCAGCAGACCTGAGTTCGATTCCTCCATCCCTCTTGGAGAGCCCAGCATGTTACCAAGAGTACCTCGCCCGCACAGCAAAGCCTGCCAAGCTACCAGTGAATGTATTAGATATGCCAAACACAGTAACAAGTCTCACAATGTTACTGGGCATGCTCGAGCAAATCGATGAACAATGGGAGGACAGCAAGCAGTGACAGTGATTATATAACATTCTACCATTTTTTTATAGTTAGACATTTTCATTATTTTCCAAGTGACTTCCCTAATACTTCATAATAGCACTAGAGTAAATCTTCTTTAATACAGTCTCTGCCTAGTTTTATATTTATTTTCTCAGGACTGATTATTTTACATAAAGTAAAGGATACCCATATTCTAAAGATTCATATGCTCAAAGGACCCATTATATTTTACCAAATTGTTTTCCAGAGAGTGGAATCATATGTATGGCACATAATTGATATCTTTTTAACCTACCAATTTGGATAAGTATGTTAAGGGCAGCATCTCAGAAAACACCTTCCATCACCCAAAAATATTAACCTCGTATTTATGACAATTTAAAAAATACTGCTTTTAGAAAAAGACATGTGTAGAAGATAACCTCTAGTTTTTGTCAGTGATTTCAGGTCTAAAGAAAATACTACTTAGTTTTTAAATTATATTGTGGAGGAAATACTTTCACACATTATTTGAGAAGACATACATCATCATGGAAGGAGATATTGTAAACTGTCAACATTTACTAGGCGAGCCATAGTTTAAATGTAATAGAACTGAGATTGTTAATTAAAATGAAATCCTGGAAGAACCCTTTAGAACCATGTGATTTCCTTGGCTAATGTCCTTTTTATGTATTTTGCACTGAAATTTACTAGAACTTTAGCAGAAACAGTAGAATTACCATTGACCTATCATTATGTTTTCCCCAATTCTAGTACCTAACATAGTAACTCAAGTAATTTGATCAAAATCAGGAAATTAACATTGCTTTAATGCTGTTAGCTAAATGACAGACTTTTAAGATTGGAAAATAACACATCAGTATTTTTTCCCTAAATTCAGATTTTTATGTAAAGAATTTTTATTTTTTAGAGTATATTTTAGTTTCAAAATAGTTACTCAAGATACATACTAATTATAGAAGGAAACATAGTGAATTCCAGTAGAGAAGCTTGCAACACAAGTCTTTCACTCCAAGACCAAGGTTAATATCATTAATATCATCATGGATAATATTTACCATCATGTCCTTACCCATAAAAATGGGCACAATATTCCCTCTTGGGTAATGTTCTAAAATATGTGAAACCACAACAGTCATGAGTAAACAGCAGACTAATATAAATTGGGGGACACACTATGAAATAGCTGACTTTTTAAAATAGCATATTATGAAAGACAGGAAAGATGAGGAACAGCCACAGACAAAAGGAACTCAAGGAGACAACTCAGTACAGTGTAAGATTCTGGGTTGGGTGCTGGAGAAATCTAAATAAAGTCTGCGATTTGCCTAAATAGCATTATTCCAGCATTAATTTCCTGATTTGATTTATATACATAAATATACTACATGTATGTGTGTGTATATATGTTTTATATAAGATGGTAACAGAAGGGAAAACTTGGTGAACAGTATAGGGGAATATCACTATTTTTGTTACTTTTTCATAAATCTTGATTATTTTTGTGTAAAATATATAAAAAGACAACATTAATAATAAAGAATAAAAAACCTCAATATACAGCTAAATGATACAAATATGTCGTGTAAGGACGGAAACTGGTAGGTACCGAATTGTTCTGAAAACTTGCAAGCAATATGTAACCCATGAGTGAGTAAAGAATGACTGTCAGTTCTGAAACAGCTTACTTAACATGTCTTTACTGAAATCTGAGAAGATGGTAAAGACAAAATCCTTTGAATCATCACATGATCCACATGTAAATTCCAAATAATTTTATATTTCTTTTCTGGAAAATAATAACAGTGGCACCCCAGGCAAGCTGAGATGAGCTTTCATAGAACTCCGAAAAAGGCATCTTAGTGAAGAAATGTTCAGAGAAAAAGAAGTTCCTCTCCTCTCCACTCTCTGTTCAGTTCTCAGTTTTCACTGCTATCATATGCTCTCCAAGCTTGTGGGCAAATTGCTTCCTTTGTTAGCTAATGAGGAAGGCAAAAAATTGCCTTAATATCTGGGAGAAGCCTGAAGGCTCTAAACCAAAACCTTCTGCCCAGGGATATATCATTTAATTCTTGGTTAGGTTATCTAATAATCTATTTCTACCCTTAAAATATTTCAAAGTCCGTATGCAGCCAAATGAATAATTAAAAGATTCCATAGGAATAATTAGGCCTATGTTTAATATAGTCCTGAAAGCTGATGGAAACCTGAAATTTCATTACCTGATAAATTCATTCCATAAAAATTAGATTTCAATTCATGACACTTCAATTACGTATTTAAAATGAGTATTTAATTTGATAATTATTACATGCTAATTAGGTATAAGTGTATCATGGAAAATGCATCTTCGCTGGGTTTAATTACCACATTGCAGAAACATCAAAATAAGATTTAATTTATATGTATTAATCATCTTTCACTAATTAAAATATTATAAGGAAACTACAAGCATCTCTATATCTATAGGCTAAAATGATGAGCATACTGTCATTCTCTTTCTTAAAGTGAAATTCAAACATTTCCTTTGAGAAACTTGTGATGTTGGGTTGAAAAAGAAAATTTAGACAACACCAAGCCAGATACTATTTCATGCAAAACTTAAAATTAAGCAACATTAAACAATATGTTCCTAAGAAATTCATATATGCATGATAAGTCTATGTGTTAGGTTGCAAGGAATAATGATCATAAATTTCAATATAGTGGTACCTTTAGGTGAGGTAGGAGAATAGAATATAGAAGAATATATAAAGATTTAGAAATAAATGCCTGACAATGAGCCTGGTGGTAGGCTCACAGATATTTGTTTTATCATTAGCATTTATAACATCCTTGTGTACTCTATATATTCACTTTGTAAATATCAAGGAGAAAGAGGAAACAAACGTAAATGTACAATTCCATGAAATGCTACTGCTAGGACCAAAAGTTTATCCTTTATCTATATATAATTATTATTAAAAGTTATACTTTGGATTATTATACCTGGAAAAGATAGAGTGTACTATTTTACATTGTGCACATTTTTAAAAAGTCAGTTGCCAAGAAATGATGTCAAAGCTTAGCTCTTGGCCAATTTCTTGGCCAATTGGATTCTACTTCTGAGACATGTAAAAACTATTTATCTTGCAGAGAAATCTGGCAACTGCATTAAACACTTCTATTCATACTGATGTATTAGGTACCCCTAGCAACCTAATAAACAAAATAACCTTAAAGGTTGCCTTGAAAAAAATCAGCTGATTCTATCACTATGGACATTATTAAAATGAGACCTATGAAGTGCAGATGACATTTTGAGAGACAAAAAATAATTTAAAATCTAATTTAATATTTGCATCCATGGCATTTTGCTTTGATAAAGACACTAGTACAATGAACATACAAAAATGATCAGGTTTGGCAAGTGTGCATACTACCTCACAAATTGCAGTATCCATTGACTTCTTCAAGACGAATTTTCACCAATTTAGTTGTGTTCAACCCACTTCTTTTAATTATCTTTTGAAGAGGTGTACCCTACAATAGCTGGGTGGTACCCAAAGGGGCCAGGAGCAGAGGAGACAGGAGTGACTCAGATTAAAATAAAAAGTGCTCTATAAAACAGTCACATAAAGCACCAGGACATCCATCAGAGCAGTGTGCCCTTTCTCCACAGCTGTAGTCATGAAGTCATGGGCCTGCTATGGGGCTAGCATATTATTAAAATAAATCACTGGTCTAAAGACTGAGTTGACTGAGTTTAAATGCCAATTAACTCACACAAGTAAATGGGAAGGAGCTGACTTGTCTTACCCGGAACAATGTTTGGAGAAATTGCTGAAATTACCACTCTGGCTTGAGGTCTTTCACCACTCTCGAAATACCCAGAAAATAATGCACCATCACATGTACCTGTAAGACTGATTGCATTATATTCTCCCACCCAGTGTTCTTTTCTCCAGGATGGCAGCTGCTGGCTTAAGATAGCTTAGGTAGGAGCTTGGCCTTTCAAGAGTTAAATCCTCATTGATTGCTAAATCATGGTCACGGTCCTCCCGTTGTTCATCAATTTGCTCGAGCGGATCCAGTAACGTCTCCATTGGAGACTTTGTTGTTACTGTGTTTGGCATATTGAATACATCACGGGTAGCTTGCCAGGCTCTGCCGTACCAGCGAGATACTCTCGGTAACTTGCCGGGCTCTCCGAGAGGGGCAGAGGAATCGAACTCAGGTTGGCCATGTTGGCTGCATGCAAGGTAAACACCCTAAATGAAATAATAAAAAATTAATTTTAAAAAATCACAGCCTTTCATTTTATTTGGTTGTTTAGTTTGACCTTGCATAAAAGTAATTGTGATATTGGAAGAAAAACTGTTGAAATTTTCTGCTCTGCTATCATGGATTGATAGAACCATGTAGAACCTCACGAGGACACACAAACTTGCTGTCAGATGGCCGAGGCCTACAAGCCATTCAAAAATCTTAATCACAGGCTGGGACCCAGGCAGGCTTCTTTTCTTCCTTGGCAGGCAGAGGTAAGTCAAGTCTCTGTCAAGTCAAATAAGTCAAGAGACTTCCTTCCTTGCTCAGCAACGTGCTCCAGTGCCAAGTTCTAATTGAATTTGTTCCATGGATAATGAAGTCTCACTTCTCAAGAATAAAGTTACCTCCACAAAAACTGTTCAGTGCAATTGAAGAATCTTCTCCCCAAGTCTGCCATTCTTCTGGTTCGACAACAATGTACCTCACCCTCCTTGGTGAGAGCCCATTCTCGCTGGTTGCATGAGGGTCATGCTCAGAATTGCTGACTCTGCCTTCCACCCTCACCCTCCAAGCCCCAATCATCAACCGAGACTTCGAGGAAAGAACACTGTCCCCATACACATGCTACTCTTTCTCATGATGACAACTGGAGTTATAATTTAGATTTCAAAGGAGTCCTGGAACATCTAATTGTTTGCCTCATTCATAAAAATCCAAGATGGCCACAGACCAAAGTGACTTATCACTGAACCTGGCTTATATGCATATGGCCTGGACTGCTGAAAAAGAAAACAAACTACACTTTTAATCTCTACTGTCTCAATTCCAAGGGATCAACAGACATGTTATGAAAATTTGTGGTCTAGTGGTTGAATATTTCTTATCCTGCTTATCCAAAACTGCCACATAACAAACCATGAACTGAGTCCATCACATGGCCTCACATTCATTGACCCTGTCTATTGTTCTGGCTTTTCTTCTTCTGGAACAGACACCATGGTTGATGATTCTAAAGGGACTATGCCCACACCTTTCACGATGGACTCCATCTCCCCTTCCCAGCTGAGAAAGCTTGCTTCTTCAGGGTAGAGGCAGTGGTATTAACAAATTAAAGGGGGCAAACTGTCAACAAAGGCTGTTTTCCATCATCCATTACATTCTGTGAGGCTTTGATCTCTGTATTATGCAAAGTAGGGTCAGAGTATGACTTTCCATCATTTACAGGACAGTCCACAGGCTTTGTGCCAGCCTGGGCCAGAATCTGAACCTTCCTCATAGAAAGAAACTGGACAACAAAATGGGTCAGGACTGGCCCTCCTAGCCTGGGTGTCTGTTCAAGTTAGAGCTGAAGAGTGTGTCTTTCCTCTGTTCAGCCGGCTGGAGAAGAAGAGAAGTGAGTTCCATTCACTCTTACAGGTTCCAGACAGCTGCCAGTAAACCCGTATGACATAGTTTCCTCCCTCACTTAAAGGGAATTGGCTGTAACTCCCTTTGGGCAGAATTCTGCCACGCTGCAGATAACTGTCTTGTTGCTCAGCCACTTTGCAGTTCTAAATGCTTCTTTCTCATTACAGGATTCATTTTGGCTTTAACCTTAATGAGGAGTGATTGATGTGTTCATCGTCTATTACAGAAGTGATCTTGCTGAGTATATTTCACATGGAGATGAAGAAAAGACCCTCCAGGCATGCCCAGGTACTGTGTGTACATTTAGTATGTGCACGTGTGTGTCCCCTTCTTTCTCCCTAATGATCTTTCTTCTTAAAAGATTATACACTGTGCAGTTCTCATCACATTTACTTATAGCAGAAATAAGAAATTCCAAATGTGCCCCAGGAAGGGAAGTTTTAATTCTAACCACACCCCTCACACCCAAAATTGAGAAGATGGGAGTTAGCGAAAATAGATACTGAGGGGTCTTTTTTCCCTTTTGTTTTTATTTCATTTGGAGGCCATACCCAGCAATGCCTGGGGTTACTCCTGGGTCTGCACTCAAGCATCACTCCTGGTGGGCTCAGAGGACCATATGGAATGCCAGGGATTGAACCCAGTTCAGTGATGTATAAGGCAAACACCCTACCTGCTTTATTATTGCCTCAACCCCTGAAAGATTCTTATTTGTAATATTTTGAAAGGAAAAACATCAGAATTGTTTTGAACTGAAACTTCTTTATACACTTGATTCTAAAGCTCCCAACTCCATCAGATTCCCTGTCTGGTATCCTAAGAAATGTCTGTGAACCAATAATGTTTTCTCAGGGGATTTCATTACTGAAAGGGCTCATTAAGAAAGACATTAAAATAAGAATTACCTCATAAACTATTTAGTTGTGTACCCAGTGGGAGTGTGTACTTACTAGGGCCTGAGGTTTTCACAAATAAAGCTAATCAATTAAGCTTCATTAGAAATCTGACGGGGTCATAAAAAGATTGAGAAGCCTAGGACCCACTGAAAAAGGATCCACTGAAGGGGAAAAAAACATCTTCTGACACACAACTACTAAAGTTAACTAGCAGTCTTCAGGTAGTGAATAATCATCTCTTCAGGTTCAAAGACTTATCAGTGCGCTCCTCCCAGGGGATGTGCCAACAAACCACCTGAGGAGATTTGTAAGTTTAGTTCAACTGAAGGAGAGGCACTGTTACAGCGCTCCAGAAACTTTCCATGTGTCAATGATGCTCTGGGTTCAGGGTCCCACTTTGAACAGAATGCTCTCAGGCTCCATCATTCCGCGACAAGACACAATTCAGTCAGCCTTTGGATGCTAACTGATGGCTACTGACTGATGCCAAACTACAGTTCCTCTTCTTTACATGGTGTGACAGAATTACAAGTTTCAGGTGCCCTTATAAAAGATTTCTTTCCCCTCGGGTCTCTGAAGGATTAAAGGACTTCTTTCTGCTAATGTTGATGGTTAAATTTTACACACACACACACACACACACACACACACACACACACACAGAGTCCATTGCCAAATTGGTTTTGTATCACCTCAGAGGCTAGTTTCTTTCACTTTTTTTTTTTAACTTTTTGGGCTGGAGTGATAGCACAGCGGGTAGGGCATTTGCCTTGCAAGCGGCCGACCTGGCCGACCAGGGTTCGATTCCTCCACCCCTCTCGGAGAGCCTGGCAAGCTACTGAGAGTATCTTGCCTACCCTTGATGTATTCAACAACAAATCTCACAATGGAGACGTTACTAGGCCCACTTGAGCAAATCGATGAACAAGGGGAGGACAGTGCTACAGTGTTACATAGCTTTTTGGGTCACACCTGGCAATGCACAGGGGTTATTCCTGGTTCATGCACTCAGGAATTACTCCTGGCAGTGCTCAGGGGACCATATGGGATGCTGGGAATCGAACCCGGGTCAGCTGCATTGAAGGCAAACACCCTACCCTCTGTGCTATCGCTCCAGTCCCGTTAGAGGACAATCTCTAAAAGAAATTTTACAATACACTTTGACAAGTCAAATAGTAGGGTAGTGCCAGCTTTCATTTTCCCCTCAGAAGCAGGAAGTATGCAGCAAACTCTCCAGCTTGTCCTGGAGGGATCTGGACTTCTGCCTAGGGACCTCATGCAGTATCTGAGGGTGCATATTCTTTTTCTTTAAAATTCATTTTTTAATTTTAATAACTGTTTTGAATAATTTTGAATTTATAAAAATGTGGATAAAGAAGTTTGAGGGTTTTTTTACCCCTTACATTTACTCCCATCATTCCCATTGCCTTTTTTTTTAAAAAAAAAAGTTGAATCACAATTAGATACAGTTACAAAGCTTTCATGTTTGAGTTTCAATCATACAATGATTGAACATCCATCCCTACACCAGTGCACATTCCTCCTTTCCACCCCTCCCCCTGCCTATATGGCAGACAGTTTCTCCCATACTATCTCTCTCCTTTTGGGCATTATGGTTTGCAATACAGATAATGAAAGGCTATCATGTTGGTCCTTTATCTACTTTCAGCACACATCTCCCATCCTGAACGATCCCCACAACCATGATTGACTTAGTTATCCCTTTTCTATTCCAACTGCCTTCTCCCCCAGCTCATGAGACAGGCTTCTAACTATGAGGTATTATTCCTGGCCGTTGTCTCTACTGTCCTTTGGTGTCAGTCTCATGTTATTTTTATATTCCACAAATTAACAAAGCACATGATCTTAATCCAAAATATGGGAGCCAAGGGATTCTATGAGGCATGAAGATGTTCACCCTGCAAATCTCTTACAAAAGTGTTGAGCTCAAGCTCCCCTGATGATGCCAGTTCCTTAGGAACATCAGCATGTCTTCAGCTTTGGCTCAAAGTACTATACGGGTTAAGAAGCAAGCATCTCTGTGTCTGGGAAGTCTCAAACCCATTTCTATAGCAGCAGCATGTTCTAGAAATGGAAATGCATCTATCCTTGCTGGTGGGGCTCTGCTCTACTACAGCTGAAATGATTTCTCAAGTTCTGTCCAGGAGATACAACCTTAAGCAGAGAGGAGGTTATTTTTGCTTCTTTTCTGCTTTCAGAACACATATGGACACTCCAGGAGGATCATGGCATTGATATATTAGCAAAGACCTCAACATATTCTCCTGGACATCCACTAACACAGCAGGTTATTGACTTTCTTCCTCAAACTTTCTTGTTATTCTCCAATATCCAAGTCAGTGGTTTTCAACCAGTGGCAGTTTGCATGTAGGCAAGTGTAAAAATGTTGAAAATCCCTGTTCTAAGTCGTGGAGCACATGGCTGAGGTGTGATCAGGAAGAATAAGTGCAAAATATTATGCAAGGAGCTCACAATTGATTCATGGCTTGTGTTATCATGAAATAGGGTGTAAGAATGCCAGACTCATATCCCCTCTCCTCCCTCTATGAAGAATCACACTATCCATCCACTTCTGAAAATACATAAACTAAGCTGTAATTGAAAAAAAAGATGAGTATGGCACATGGATAACTTGTGTTATCCTTGAAGGAGGTGTTGGTTCAAAAATGATGTAAGGCAGGTACCCAGGGCACAAGATTTAAGGGAACACTTAATCTCAAATTCATGCAAAGGCATTGAATGAAAAGTCATCACCTACAAAATTCTGGGGATGAGTGGTTGCTTAAAACCAGGCTCCTCCATTGCCTCACTCTCTTCCTGAGCTTATGTTCCAGATATAGTAACAGACCACACTGTAAGCTACTATGTAATCAAGGGGAGAGTTTCTCCTTGGAGATGTGGACCCAGTCCTGTCAGGGTTTACAGAGTCCCTCACTGAAATTTGATGTGTGCCTTAAAAGGTAAATCCTGGGAATCCTGATAAGGGTTTTATTCACTATTTGAAGATATGAGTATAGTTGATCCTTAAACAACATGGCTTTGAACTACATAAGTTAACTTGTTCATGGTTAAAATAAATGAAATAATTAGTTGACTCTACATATCCTCAGATTCCATTCTCAACAACAGTGCTAATCAACCAACAGTGAATGTCCATTGGTTGAATCTGCAAGTGAAACCTGCAGATACAGAAGACTGATTTAAAGGGTCATCAGCATCCTCATATTTCCATTCATGTGGAGAGCAGGATGAGAACGCTATTCGGGTCTCTCAAAGAGGAATCAAAAGAGTTATGCTTGGAATATCACGATTCACTCAAATGAGAGATAGAATCCGGAGTTCTGATCTCCGTCAATGCTCAAGAATCAGGGACGCTGTCTCATTTGCCAAGGCATCAAAAATCAGATGGGCTGGACACATAACGAGGTTTACAGACAACGGCTGGACTAGAGCCATTACTGACTGGATTCCACAGGACATCAAAAGATCGCGTGGACGCCACCTACAAGATGGTCAGACTTCTTCGTCAAGATCCTGAATGATTTGTTTGAGGCTCTGCATGTTCCTAGAACGAACAGATGCCATTGGGCTATGCTAGCACGCAACAGGGATGAATGGAGACGTTACTGGCACCCGCTCAAGTAATTCGATGAATAACGGGGGATCAAGTGAAGTGATCAAGTGGAGAGCAGAGACTGGTCCTAAAACCAATTCCCCAAAGATACCAACGGGCAACTAAAGTTTAGTTTTAAGAAAGTCAAAAGTTACTCATATGCCTATGAGTGCTAGGAATAAAATTTCTCCCCGTAACAACACACAAACACACACACACACACACATTCTCATCTTCAGGACATACACACAAACACTCATCTGCAGGCCAACGAGAGGGACTCAGCACAGAGCATTGTCTCTCAAAGAGACCAATCTTGCCGATACTATTATCTAAGACTTTTAGCCCTAGAACTATCAGATAATAAATATATATTGTTTAATAAGGTAGCACTAAAAAATCGAGAAACAATTCCAAAGTTTGTGATGTCCATTTCTCTATTGTTTAACCTTTTCCTTTTCTTTTTTTCTTTTCAAAAAAAGATAGCTATGGTGACTTTACAACACAAGTTTCAGCTTCTTAGATGCTGCACTGCCATTCAAATCCAATTGAATGAAAGCAAAACAAGAAAAAGCCATAGTCTGTGATCATGGCTAAAATGCTCCCAAATTTATCACTATGGGGAATGTAGGTTGGAAAAAGAGTGATTTGCTTTTGACGAAGTCATAGATATAGTTATCAAGTAGTCAAAATGTTTGGAAATGCTGGTGTTATTACTGATGAGGAGGAGATGAAGGGCTTGCTGACTAAGATAAAGGAAGCATATAGAATTGCTTCAATTAGTTCAGCTCTCACAGGGGGGAGGAGATTCAATCTTTTGCTGGGTTATCTCCATCACTTCTGTCTCTGGTTTCAATGCTAAAAAGAATCAATCAATCAACTGTTCTGACATCAAAAAGTCACACTCTATCAACTGAATGTGAGAACAGTACACTGAGGCTCTGTTAAGAGCTAAGAAAAATATCAATATTTTAAGCCAGTAGATACGTGCCTCTGCTAATGACCAGTCCTGGGGCATTGATTTCTATGGTCATATGATCATAATTCCTCAGGTTTCTAAATCCAATAATGGTGTAGGCTAACCATAACAAAACCCATAAAGTGTGTGTGGGGGGGGGGAGAGAAAACAATGAGAGAAAGTTCAAAATATACTCAATTCCAAAGGTACTGAGCTGTGTTTTCTAAAATAAATGCAATTATTTTTTGCAGTTTCAGGGTTCAAATCTAGGGTCTGACATATGCAAGACAAATATCCTATTTCTGAGCTATGTCCCTAGCCCGAAAAGAAATACATCTAGGGACCAGAGTGATATCTCAGTGGGCGAGATGTAGGCCTTCCATGCAGAAGATCCAGATTCAATTCTGGCATCACGTAGTACCCAAAGTAACCAGAAGTGAGCCCCAAAGATTGAGGCAAGAGTTTCTCCTGAGCACTGTAGGGAATGACCTGTCTCCTCCACATAAGTAGCACTGTAGCACTGTCCTCCCATTGTTCACTGATTTGCTTGAGCGGGCACCAGTAACATCTCCATTGTGAGACTCGTTACTGTTTTGGCATATTGAATATGCCACAGGGAGTTTGCCAGGCTCTGCCATGCGGGTGGGATGCTCTCGGTAGCTTGCAAGTTTCTCTGAGAAGGACAGAAGAATCGAACCCAAGTCAGCCGCGTGCAAGGCAAACGCCCTACCCGCTGTGCTATCACTCCACTCCATATAAGTAAACTAAATAAAATAATTAAAATAAATTCGTATTGATTGATAAAAGTTCGCTTGGCCTGTGATTGAGCCAGGATCACTTCAGGAATAGAGTCTCTTCAGAGAGAAATTCCACTTCTTCTTGCTGATGTCCAGGTGTCTGGTTCAATGCACTGTCTCCAAGGACGTGGCTGGGGAGCCTGACCCATACTTCCCTCAACACATGTTGAAGTCCTCTTTCAGAGACATTATGGAATAAAAGGCTTTTGTGGGCAGCCTTGGGAAAGTAACCATTTCCGACATCTCCTGTGAGGAAAACTCTGTTTTCAGTTCTGAATGACTGACTTTTAAACACACTTGGGGAGCGGCAATCCTTGTGGAGCTCCAAGCCTGCCCTCAATCAAACTGTTTGCAGGAGATTCACCTTGGAGCCTTGAGCCTGCCTTCAATCAAATTGTGTGCAGGAGATCCACCAAAGGCAACATTAAGATTTTTGAAATGCGCTCAGTCCGAAAACATTTGTTTTGGGTAATCTCAAAATCAAGAAGAAATTGGTTAATTGAACAGCATGCAGAAAATTTGTTTGTGACCTGGGATTATGTCCACAATGTGTTTCTTGAGAAACTCAAAACGGAAAAATCCAGACAGGTCATTGTCTTTTGGAATTTCTTCTGCTTGCATAAATGTCAGACTATGTCTAACGAAATGTTAGAAATTCATGCCAAGTGAGGATGACAAGAAAGATTCTTCCGCCCCCCAGCTCCTGCGTGATACCATTCATGCAGTTTTTCCGAATGCCTTTTTGTTTTCCAAAGAATGCATATAGAAGAGTTTTAAATAGCAAACTATACTTACCCCAATTTAAAGGATTTTTTTTAATTTAAGTTAAAAAAATTTTTTTGTTGGTTTCTTGAGGCCACACTCAGCTATGCTCAGGGGTTACTGCTGACTCTGCACTCAGGAATCATTCCTAGTGATGCTCAGGGAAACACTGGGTATCAGGGATCAAAGTGGCCTCATGCAAGCCTTACCCTCTGTACTATCTCTGTGGTCCTTTAAAAAAGATTTCAAGTAAAAACTACAATTTTTTTCCTTTGCCCACTATTTATAGAATTTCTAAAGACCTTATTGATTTCAACCCAAGTTCACATTTTTAAAATAGTTTTGTTAAAAGAGAACTTTATCTTTTGCTCTCTCAAATTCTTCCCTTCCTGACTGACTGGGAGAATTCCTTCCAACAGGTTTCTGTGACTTCTGTTTCCCAAACAAGGTACATCCCAAGCACAGTTGTAGCAATGGAAGGCCTGTAGTTTTGTGATGAGAGAGCACAGTTGCTTCACAGTCTCCTAATAGAAAATAAAAACCAAAGAGAAAAGGGAGTGGCCATTATCAAAACACCAAAGAATACAAGGCCAGGGATGAGTTAAACAAGATCTCATTGTTCAATTCAGAGAATAAACTATATTGGCCCATAATCTGATATTTTCATTGAATCTAAGTTAACGGTGCCATAACACTCCTCAAACTACTCCCATGTTCCCTCACCTATTGGCACAGAAAACCTGCTTTTTTACAGAAGTTTCTACTTCCCAGCCTACATGTCAGGCAGTGATTTGCATAATCCTTAATAACTCCCCAGCACCACCAGCCCCAGCTCTTTCTTCAGCCACCTAATGCAAACAAGATCTGGCTCAAGCTTCCCTAAACTAATCCATGCTAACACCATTTAGAAGGGAGGCTATTTCATGTAAGTTGGCACAGCCGAATAAGCTCCCCATTGTATAAATGGCAGACTTAGTCGAAAGACATTCATGAATATGCCATTGGGGAGAGTCCTGAGCTTCTCAGTGGCTTGCTGGACCTGAACGCTGGAAGAACTCTGCGAAATTAGAATAGTTTTTGAACCAAGATAAGGAATTTAATTCCACCTCCCAGCCTGAGTCCAAATAGTTCTTCGACCCAGATCAAGAGCATCAACTTCAGGAATAATGAAATCCTGAACTAAATGAAAAAGCAGGCTGAAAATACAATATTTTTTGGTGGGGGCTAGGGAGATAATTTTGTATGACACTTTTATTGCCCATCTATATGAAAGTTATTTTCACTTTGTAAAATTCACAGCCACAGTATAAATGGTAGATACTTCTTGAATAAATGCATGCATTCATATAGACCTTACAAAATATATATTAGGAGTCAGTGAGATAGCCCATAGTCCCCTGAGCACTGCTAAGAGCAAATCCCAAGGACAAGAATAGGAAAATAGCTTCTAAGCACTATCAGGTCTGGCTCATTGTATTGCTATTTCTTCCCAAATATCCTTAGGCTTTAGACTCATTGTTTATTCTACCTTGAAAACTATTCCCTAGCACCCTTCTGATCTATTTAGAAGGATGCTGTTGTTTAGAAATTTCTGGAATACTGGAAATGTTCCTTATCTGTGCTGCCCTGTATATAGTCATGGACTACTTGTGAATATTAAGCAATGTGAATATTGAGCAATTACTTTATTATTACTTTGTTTGTTTGAGGGAGGAAAACCTGGAGGTGTTCAAAACTTACTCCTAGCTCTATGCTCTGGGATCACTCCTGCTGGTATTCAAGGGAACCATATGAATTGCTGGTGATTGAACCTGGGCCAGCTCTGTGCAAGGCAAGCACTCTGCTAACAACACTATCTCTCTGATACACTATTTTATAAATTTAAAACTTAAATTATTGTATGTGATTTCTGGCAACCAAATTGGTGGGCACAGGAACTAGAATCTTCTGTGAGGTCTCTCACCCTTGACAGCCCCTTATCTCAGCCCCAGAAAGAGATTAGGTACTTGAACTCTGCACTAGACTTTGTCACAATTATCATTACATACTTAGTTGTCTATTTGTTTACTTTATTCCTTCATTGGGCTGAATGATAGCACAGCAGTAGGGCATTTGCCTTGCACGCGGCCAACCCAGGTTCGATTCCACTGCCCCTCTCGGAGAGCCCGACAAGCTACCAAGAGTATCCTGCCCTCATGGCAAAGCCTAGCAAGCTACCCACGACGTATTCGATATGCCCAAAACAGTAACAACCAGTCTTACAATGGAGGCATTACTGGTGCTGCTCAAGCAAATCGATGAACAATGGGACAATAGTGCTACAACAGTGCTACATTGCTTCATTAAACTGTCAGTTTCTAAAGACTTAACTTATAGGCATTCACAGTTTTATTCATCCAAATCAAGTAGCTATAGACATTTTTGGAGGCATTTGATCATTTTTATTTATTTATTTATTTTACTTTTTATTTTTTTCATTTTTTATCACTTTTTTATTAGTGAAACACCATGAGGTACAGTTATAGACTTATAAATTTTTGTGCTTGGGTTTCAGTTATACAATGATCAAGTACCCATCCCTCCCCCAGTGCCCATCCTCCCCTACCACGGGTCCTAGCATCCCTCCCACGCCCCATCCCCCACCCGTCCCACCCTGCCGCTGTGGCAGGGCATTCCCCCTTGTTCTCTCTCTCTTCTTTTGGGTACTGTGTTTTGCAAGAGAGACATTGAGTGGCAATCATGTTTGGTCTATAGACTACTTTTAGCATGTCTCTCCCACCCTGGGAGGGTCTTCACAACACCCTTTATTTGGTGCTCTCTTCTCTACCTGAGCTTCCTTTTCACCTAGCACATGTGGCTGGCCTTCAAGTCATGGAGCAAAATTCCTGGTACTAATCTCAGCCATTCCTGGGTGTTAGTCTCCCGTTTTGTTGCTTTATGTTCCCCAGATGAATGCAATCTTTCTGTGTCTATCCTGCTCTTTCTGACTCATTTTCCTTAACATGATATTTTCCATGTAGTACCACTTGTATGTAAATTTCATAACTTCATCTTTTCTAACAACTACATAGTACTCCATTGTGTAAGTGTACCAAAGTTTCTTTAACCAGTCATCTGTTCTCGGACACTCAGGTTTTTTCCAGATTCTGGCTATTGTAAAGAGTGCTGCAATGAACAAACAATTGCAGATGTCACTTCGACTATACCTTTTTGCCTCTCTTGGATATATTCCCAGGAGTGCTATAGCTGGGTCAAATGGGAGATCAAATTCTAATTTTTTGAGAATCGTCCATACTGTTTTCCAAAAGGGTTGGACCAGCCGGCATTCCCACCAGCAGTGAAGGAGGATCCCTTTCTCGCCACATCCGCGCCAGCACCTGTTGCTTTTGTTCTTGTGGATGTGGGCCAGTCTCTGTGGTGTGAAATGATATCTCATTGTTGTTTTGATCTGCATCTCTCTGATGATTAGTGATGTAGAGCATTTTCTCATGTGCCTTTTTGCCATTCGGATTTCTTCTTTGCGAAAGTTTCTGTTCATTTCCTCGCCCCATTTTTTGATGCGGTTGGGTGATTTCTTCTTGTGTAGTTTAACCAGTACCTTGTATATCCTTGATATCAACCCCTTGTCGGATGTGTATTTGGTGAATATTCTTTCCCATTCTGTAGGCTGTCTTTGTGTTTGGGTCACTGTTTCTTTTGAGGTGCAGAAGCTTCTTAGTTTAAGATAGTCCCATTTGTCTATATTTGATTATTTTTAAAAGAAAGAATTAATAAATGGACTGCTCCATGAACTGGCAGAGACATTTCACAGAACAGAACTCTTGGAATCAAGTGAGCAAGAGGCTAAGAGATTAATGGTGGTAATATGACAAAGTGTCGTTGTTTAAGGAATACACAAAGTACTTTAGCTTATCTTTCCTTACAAACACAGATCCTGTCTTCGACATCACTGGAACTTAGGAACAGTTTGCTGCAGAGCTCCTAGTCAGTAATTCATAACTCTGCCCAGACTTAGCCTTTAAGAAAATTCCCAGGAGATAAAGTTCACTGCAAAGATAGAGTAAGATAAGCATGTTTTTTGCTGAGATCCCATGTTCTCACATACCCCATACTGATCAACAGAACAGCTGGACTCATTCATCAGATTTGAAAATAATCTGGTCTTCACAGTCTTTGTCACGGGTATGGTTGTTCCAAAGGATATGTTCACAGAAGAACTTGCCCACAAACCAGAGAGTCCCCATCTTCATCCAAGATACTGGAGAGCTCTAGCTCCTTCACTAGCTCCAAATCCAAGTGTATAGTTTAAGGAAAATTCTCATTCAAACCAATAATGATCCTTGGCATTTTGGAAAAAAAACAAATGCCAAAAGTTGGCATGGCACTGCTCATTTCATTTTAGGGTACACAGTTGAGTCTCACAGCTAGACATATTCCAAATATTTGTATAATTTAAAGCAATTTGTACAGACACAGTAAAAGTCTATTTTAGGCAATGGAATTTTATATATGTATGTATGTATGTATGTATGTATGTATGTATTTCTTAGTGAGCCCTTGGTCTTATTGTAATTTTGGCTCTAATATTTTAACATTAAACTATTTTATGTTCCAAAATGTTTTCCTATTCAATTGTTTGTGAGTGAACAAACCATAAAACAATGCCATGTGTTTAAAATTTTAAAACATGCAGCACTGGATTCTTCTTTTCTAAAATAAGTTTTTAACTGTTTTCAAAAAGTGTTTAGAAGAGTCATCTTCATTTTTACGTATTTTAATTAATTGGTAAATTCAAAGCAAGAGCTTTGAATTTTTTTAACAACCATGGTTTTTTAAAAAATTTTTTAACAACCATGGGTTTCCATACCCAAGTCTCTATAAGATGCATAGCAACTTAGTAAACTAGTCAACACTAAAAGGGGAATTCTAGAACTGAGTTTAATACTACTTTGTGGAATGATAATTTAGTGAATCTTTTTTTAAAAATCAATCTCCTTTGATCTCAGTTTACTCTTCTATGAGATTCTGCACTTTGTACAAGGGAGCAGGAAAAATGAAAGGAAAACATACATACATATATATGGAGATACACAAATATGCATATACATGATCAAGGTCCTCCAGTTGTTCATCGATTTGCTCGAGCGGGCCCAGTAACATTTTGAGACTTGTTACTGTGTTTGGCATATTGAATATAAGTTTGGCATGTTGAATACATCACGCATAGCTTGCCAGGTTTTGCCGTTCAGGCGAGATACTCTGGGTAGCTTGCCAGGCTCTCCGAGAGGGGCAGAGGAATCGAACTCGGGTTGGCAATGTTGGCTGCATGTAAGGCAAATGCCCTACCCGCTGCGCTATTGCTCCAGCCCATGCATATACATATATTTGTATATCTAGAGAGAGAGGTGTGAAATGCAGAAAAAGAGAGAGGGGAGAAAAGTGACAGGAGAAAGAGAGGCTCAGGGCAAGTAAAAAGAGAGAATACCAATTCCAATCCTGTGTCAAAAGATTTCCAGGTATTACCCTATTTAGTCCTCAGTGTAACTCTGTAAGAGAAATCCTACCCTCACCCCCATTTTGTAGATGAGAAAATGAGCAACTGAGGAGTTAAGTAACTAGGTCACAGAGCTAGAATAGAAACCAGGCAGGTAAGTCTAAAGTCTTCCAACTAATGCTTCTTCCTGCTTCTTAAAGAGAAAACTAAAGGAAAGCAAGAAAAGAAACCCACAAAGAAAAACACCTTCTTAATTAAAGTTGAGAATTATGGTTCCTCTAAGAATCATTCCATGACCTAGAATAGTTTGCACTTCTGCTAGGACACAAATCTGAACTTCATTTCCCACTCAGCTGTGGATAGGGATAGGGCAGTCATTTCAGCCTTTCTTAATCAGAGTGAAAATTGAAATTTGCTCTCTGTTGCCTGGATGCAGAAAAATTATGTGTTACATGTATCCCTTCTGGAATTCACAACAATGCCCAGAAAAGTCATCAGGAATGTCAGGGGAGCATCTTAAAAAAGAGAAAAGGCTGAGTGCAGCATTACACTAATAGTAAATCTCTGACAACTGATTATCCCAATTGCTTCAATAGTTCCACATCTACTATAACCCGATCCTCATACTGAGTTTAGGTCACCAGAACTCATACTTATCATGAAGATGTCAGAACCAGATGGGGTTCAAATTCTCTATCTGCTATTTGCTTTCTGAGCCATCTTAGACATTGTCCTTAGTACATTCGTTCATGATCTTGCCTGCCTGGGGTAATTTTGAGGATTCACTAAGACAACAAGTAAATGTGTGGTATAAGTGCTTTATTTGTCCCTCACACAATTCACTGCAAGGAAAACAAACATAGCTGTGATCAACACACTATAACCAATGACTCATCATTTAATGTGAATTATTTTGTGTCAGATACATGTCAAGTGTTCAGATCCTCCCTTCAAAGACCCTAGCTTCTAGGAAGAAGTTTATAACCTAGTTAATAAAAAGATTCACTCAGTATTAAAACACAGTTCCACTAACGTCACCCTATAAGACTTTAACTGTTTACATTTTGTTTAACTTTCTTGCTTTAGAATGCATTCAGTGAAATTTAGCCATCCAGAAATGATGATAAATTTTAATCAATGTAAATTCACATACGTACGTAGTGACTGGTGAAATAAAAACAGAAATTGATTTCCCATAAATAGAATATGAACAGTGTTCCCTATAATTTTATCTTGGGTAATTGCAAAAATATTGAAATATATCTTAAGTTTATTTAAAATAGGTATATGTTTAAATAAGCAAAGTCTTGATCAAATAAACATAGAAAATGTCAAAGCCACATTTATATCAAAAGGGAACCTAATATTTTGGCTATTGCAAAAACAAGCTGAATATCTCTTTAAAAAACTTGAAAGTTTAGACCTCCTTTAACAACATAAGAAAACTATGCTTTCAAACAAAAGTAACATGAACTAAACAAACAATACAAAAACTATTGAATAGGGCTGGAGAGACAGTATAGTGGTAAGTGCTTATCTTGCACACAGCTGACCCAGGTTTAATCCCCAGCACCACATATATTGTTTCCTGAGTCCTGTCAGGGTCTGTTTCCTGAGTCCTGTCAGGGTCGATCCCTGAGACAGAGCCAGAAGTAAGTCCTGGACACAGCCAGGAATGTCCGTACCAAAAGAAAACCAAACAAACAAAAAACTACTAAGTGTATTTTATGGCATGCAGTTGATTTTAGAGAAAAAAATAATCTGTAAAATAAGCTAATTCAATTAAAAAATAAAATAATTGGTGATGGAAAATGTACACTGGTGGAGGGATGGGTGTTTGATCATTGTATGAATGAAACTCAATCATGACAGCTTTGTAACTATCTCTGCACTCAGGAATTACCCCTGGTGGTGCTCAGGGGACCACATGGGATGCTGGGAATCGAACCCGGGTCAGCCGAGTGCAAGGCAAACGCCCTACCCGCTGTGCTATCACTCCAGCCCCCAAAATAAACATTTTTAAAAACAACACTTACCACCAAATTTCATCAAATTTACATTAATTCCAGTATCTTGGTGATCAATATGGTGAGCAATAACTTTTTTTTAATTTTAAAAAGCCATTTTATTTATAAGAAATGGAGGACAAGAGAGATAGAACAGATATTGTATCACTTGCCTTACATGTGGCTGGCCCCAGTTCAATCCCCAACACTGCAAAAGGTCCCCTGAGCACCAACAAGAGTGATGAGAAAAGAGATAGGAGTAAACTCTTTGCACTGACAAGTGTGGCTCCAACTTCCTTCCTCCTCACTAGGCCCGAAAAAATGAAAAAAGAAACTGAAAAATGTAACAGGAAGGACAACCCATCATTTTTTTCTAGAAATAATTTATATTATCTCCCATTAGAAAACCTTGGTTTGAAATACAGAACCATATGTAAGGGAAAAAAGTGATTAACAAACACAGGAAAAGGGGTCAACATTACCCATAACGTAAGAAATACACCAAAATTTGGTGAGATAACAGAATGGGTAAGTCCGCTTGCCTTGATGTGGCTGTCCTTGGTTCTATCCCTGGCATTCAGATGGTCCCTCCAACACTGCCAGGGAGTGATCCCTGAGTGCAGAGCTAGGAGAATTGTTGGGGGTGCACCTCTCCAAATTTTAAAGGGAAAAAATGCAAACAAAAATAGGCAGAGTTTGTTAAAAATGAATAATGCTTAGGGACAGGAATATAATTCAGTGATAAAATATATGCCTCACATGTGAGTCCTAGGCCATTCCTGAAAAAATGTACCTGTCCATGTACCTGTCCTCCCGTTGTTCATCGATTTGATCGAGCGGGCCCAGTAACGTCTCCTTTGTGAGACTTGTTGTTACTGTGTTTGGCATATTGAATACTCTCAGTAGCTTGCCAGGCTCTCTGAAAGGGGTGGAGGAATTGAACCCGATTCAGTCCAGCTGGCTGCACGCAAGGCAAACGCCCTACCGCTGTGCTATCTCTCCAGCCCTGAAAAAATATCGCTCCTGAAAAAATAGTAGAAAAAAATAATTTTAATGCTGGAGTGATAGCACAGCAGGTAGTGTGTTTGCCTGTACATGACTGACCCAGGTTCAATTCCTCCGTCCCTCTCAGAGAGCCTGGCAAGCTATTGATTATAGCCCACTCACATGGCAGAGCCTGACAAGCTCCCCATGATGTATTTGATATGCCAAAAACAGTAACAACCAAGTCTCATAATGGTGACATTACTGGTGCCTGCTCGAGCAAATCAATGAACAATGGGAGGATAGTGCTACAGTGCTACAATACTTTGGAAAATACTACATAAGACAATGGTATCTTTCTGTGGCATACGAAGATATCAGGAAAAATCTTTCTGACATAGGAAGATACTGGAATTAATGTAAATTTGATGAAATTTGGTGGTAGGTGTTGTTTTAAAAAATGTTTATTTTGGGGGCTAGAGTGATAGCACAGCGGGTAGGGCGTTTGCCTTGCACACGGCTGACCCGGGTTCGATTCCCAGCATCCCATATGGTCCCCTGAGCACCACCAGGGGTAATTCCTGAGTGCAGAGCCAGGAGTAACCCCTATGCATTGCTGGGTGTGACCCAAAAAGCCAAAAAAAGTTTATTTTTAATATTTTTAAATACTAGAGTTTTTAAAATGTTTATTGCCTTTGGCCTACTAGTTCTGATTCTGGGGACTCTATTCCAAGGGAATAATCAGAGATGCAATTAAATAGTTTTGGATCAGTTTTTCTGTTAAACTGTAAACTGTTTCCATGGTTAAATTATTAATTTTTGTAGAACAAATCAAAATATTCAGGAATAGATAAAGAGCAATATTCTATGTCATATTATACAATTTTTAACATATTTTCAAGAGATGTCTAATGATATGAGAAAATATTCATAATATTTGTGAGATTGATTAAAGCAGGATAGTGCTCCTGAATTCAATTTTGAATTTACATATATGAACAGGAGAAAAGGACAAAGAATATCTTCATTCTAACATAGCCCCCAAAGTTTGCTACCACATGGCAAACTGTATGTTTTCAAGAATATATGTCTTTAAATATAGTAACAAAGTTGTTGGGCCTTCAGCAGGAGGATTTCAATTCTGAAGTGTCAAAGCCCCAAGATAAAGCTAAGTCCTCCTTTGGGCTGTACCACCCAGTGGCTCAGGGATCTCAGGCTCGTTTTCTCTGCAGAGCTGAGCTTGGATATGGCTGGCGGAACTCCTCAGGATCTGTGAAACTGTGGAAACACTTCTCACCTGCTCAAATATCTCTCTTCCACCCACTTGCCATGGGTCCTGAAATGTGATCATTCATGAGTCTGTCATCTGAGTTAAATCCTACCTTATCCCTGGAATTTAAAACAAACAAACAAAAACCCAACAGAGTGACATTCAGTCACAAGAACATCTGAATTAGTGTACCAGATTTTCCTTCCTTTATTCTCTTCCTATTTACCCAACACTTATAACGTTCAGAGAAGAGGCCACGCTGGACCCTTGCATTTAAATCATATCGGCCTCTCTTGTAAAGGTGTTCAGAGCTTGGCAGTGCAGTGGGTACACAGACAGTGAGAGGCAGTGAAGCTCTGCAGGGAAGAGACCAGCAAGGTACAGATGGAGCCTGGGCTAGGCTAGCAGAGAGCGTGTCAGAGTAAGTTGAAAAGACTTCACAGGAAAGGTGCATTTGAGCTGAGTCTTAGGAAAAAGGGATAGCATTTGCAGTGGTCAAGGAAATAGGATCAGAGAGCCAATGCTGCTAGGGGAAGCAAGAAGTCTCAGGTAAACGGCAGGCTCCCGCGAGGGTATTTCTGAGAGTGGCCATGTTGTACAGAGGTGACTGAAGCAGAAGAGACTGGAAGGGACAGGATGGGTTAAGGCCCAAGATCCACAGACACAAATGCAGTCCATCTGTGTGGGCTGGGCCAAAGAAGGACATTCCTGGGAAGGGTACAAGGGAACCATGCGAACTCTGAACCCCTGCCCAAGTGTGTCCTGCTGCCTAACACACTCAGCCTGGGGAGCAAGTATAATTGGGTGAGTGTCTTGCCTCTCCAGTTGCACTTTTAATCTCTAGGGCATGGTTGGGTGAAAAATCTCATCCTCTTTTTAAACACATCTGTTCTGGGAACTGCAAAGACAGTTCGGAAATAAAAATACTTGCTATGCATTTTAATGGTTCGGAACTTGATTTTGAGGACCTAACCATATTACCTTATTTATGCTAAGGCTGTAAGTGAATAAGGAAAGGCTACTAAAATCTCAGGGCTGAGACAAATGGAGATGTTACTGGCACCCGCTCGAGTAAATTGATGAACAATGGGATGACAGTGACAGTGATGCTAAGGCAAATACAGTAATCAGACAGTGCTATCCAGCTAGCTTTTCAACTCAAAAAGGATAAGAGGAGAATTTCAAAATCCTGCCAGCAGAGAGAAAATCTATTCTTTGTTATCTTTGGACTTGAAGATTGGAGTCACCCCTTTATATTTTAGGAACAATAAAATCCCCAAATTACAGGAAACCCTTGCCTCCTCTGTCAACCCTGAGGTTCTGCCTTCCATTCTCCACCCCACCCCCAGAAGGCATAAATTTTCTAACAGATCCTCTGAACTTTCCACATGAAAAAGCAAACCAGGGCAGCTCCAGCAGCCCAAAGTGCAAAGCAAACTTTCGTTATTAGTTGTGCTGGCAAAAATCTTGGAAAGTGTAAGCAATATAAATTCCAAGAAAAAAAAATCCCAAAATGTATCTCTGCAAAAAGCAGAACTTCCCTGTAAGAGTTTTAAATGTACTCCCCCTGTCCTCGCGGGCTTTTCCGGCACAATGTGAACATATTTGCACTATGTTCCAAAGTAGACAGGGACGCATGCACGCATACACAATGCACAAAGAAGGCGTGCCTGAAAAATGTCTGAGAGGGCGGGCGGTGTTCCGACCAGGCCATGTGTGGTGTCCTCACCCAGATGCATCTGACTGGGGAACATTAAACAAACACAATAACAAGGCACAGTCGAGCACGTGCTTGGCTGGATGACAGAGGCAGCTAGCAAATTTTGGGATGGTAGTTCACCTGTTGCCATGGTTACCACAACAGGGCGGGTACTGGCGGAAGGAGAAAGAAATAAAACTGGGAGGACAATCAGTTCTAGGAGAAAGTTGGAGAGAGTGTGTGTGAGGAGCTGCTGGGAGTAGAGATCCAAAGGAAAGGGGACGACAATTCTCCTTTGTGTTGTGAGAAATCGTGAAACCATCTCGGCTCCACCCCAGGGCAATGCAGAGCTCCAAAAGCCCAAGTAAGACCCATGCAGAGGGAAAAAAACAGGAAGGAGACTTCGGAAACTGAACGTTGCCTGGTGGACAGAAAACCACAGCAGCTGCGACCAAGTATCAAGGAGGAAATATTCCGTGTGTACTTACACATGGGGTGATCAGTGTTTAGTTATCTTATGTCAAGTCCCCCAAATTTCAGAAAAAATGATTTAAAACAAATCAGATTCATTCCTCTAAGCCAGCCTGGTGGCTTCAATTCGTAGCTGACATAAAAGGGGGGTGTTGAGTGACTGTCTTTTACCCAGGTTTAACTTACCTGTGTTGAAAGAAATGGTTCAGTAAACACCCTGACTGCTCCCTTAGAAAGTGCTCTAGCACAGAAATCAACAAAGAGCTCTCCCAATTCATTCCTAGGCATAGCACAGAAAATGAGGTTCTGAAAATGTGAACATCTGGGATCAGTGTTCTGATTGTCTGTCTTCCACTAATTAGCTATGTGATCTCGGAGAAGTTATTCATTTCCTTTCTCAAAGTAAAAGAGTTTTGCTGAAATTAACCTTGCTCTCCTTTCTGCCTTGAAATCTGGCAATTTATAGGCAATTGATAATTTCAATTTTTTTTCAGAGCAGTTATTATGAAATGTTTTAAACCCATGCATCAGAGGGTCCCATCTGTTCATAAAAGGTACATTCAGATAGGATTTTATCTTGTTTTGTAGAAATAAATGATTGTGAGTCTCGTTAATGATCTCATAATGTAATAATTTACATCTAGCCAAAACTCTAAAAGAGAATGTAGTCCCAAATGGAACTTTCTACAATTCAAATAGGCAAAGTGGCAAGGGCAACACTTTGAAACAATAGAAAGCTTTTAGAGAACTTTTAGAGTTTCAAGCAGCTTTTAGAAACATGTTACCTTCAATTTTTAATAACATTAGCTAAGCTCAAATTCAGCACTCCTCCTGACTAGTCAGGAATGTAGATCAGTCTACATTCTTTGGTCTTTATATTAAAACTCTCTTTGGTCTTTATATTAATGAGGATTGTGGAGTTTAATAGACAAGAAATAACAGGTGGTTGTTTCTGAGCTATTAATTTGAACCTCATCTTCCATTACTCCATAGAACTTCACTTTCATAGGAATCGTCTTTAAGTCAAAGAAAGTTATCATTAAGACGCCAGGAAAAGCATTATCTAGTAGAAATAGCACAAAGTCAAAGAAGAGCTGGCCTCAGATCAAGGGATTGACGTGAGAAAAGTCACTAAACTTTCCCATAAATGTAGGGTAGCAATATTTCCCTATTGCTCTTTCAGTATGGTGATGAAGCTCAATGAAACAATGAAAACGGAAGTGCTCAGCAATTTGGAATGCAATCTACTAATAAGCACACAGGAGGATCATCTGCTCTGTTGGTAAAGCCTCATGGTTTAGGGCTCAGAGTCAGGGTCCAATGCCTGGTTTCACTTTCTGGAACCTTATTTTACCAGCAGTATGTTCTACAAGTAACCCAACATCTCAGTTCTTCATCAGTACAATGAGACTAAGAATAATGTCTCCCTTACCTGGAAAAATAGTAGGATATCATATTGCTAGATGCTTAATAAGGTTGTGCCATACCTGCAGATTTTTAATTGATGTTAATTACTATTTTTACCATGACTATTTTTTTGTGGCTACTCCTGGGTTTGGACTCAAGGGACACTCCTGGTGGTGCTCACAGAACCATACATGGTGCCACAGATCAGACTGGGGTTGGCCAAAATTCTTGTTCTATCTCCCTGGCCCTACCATGTTTTAAGACAGCAAACAGGTTTTAAAATTAACTCATACATACTAGCGAAACTGAACATTTTTGTTTTTCTCATGGGATCTGGCATGAGTCCTATTCATCTGCATATTGGACAGTGATGAAGGAGGCGGATTCTGTAAAAAATGGTCATGTCAGTTCAATCCATCATTGGATTTGATCTCACTTGCTACAGAGACTCAAGGCAGTTGGCTGGCACATTTCAAAAGTTAACAAGAGCTTTTTAAAAGTCAACAACTTTTACTGCCTTGCCACAAAGCTTCTGAGAAGGAGACAGCATATTCATTCATTACTTTAAAAAAATGTTTTTTAATTCCTGGACTTTTAGAAAGTGAAGCTGAGGATGATTGAAGCAAATAGGTCAATCTAAGAATTGCATTTCTCAACCATGCCAGAAAAATGTTACCTGGAGGCTGTCTTTTCATGTGTATAAACTTTCTAGCAAGTCCATGTGGAGCCCGACTTCTCTGTGAGTTATCTGTTGGACAGTGGGTGGCCAAAGGGGCACTGTCTGCAAACAACAATCCAGCTCGATAATTAGGGAGGGAAAAGGCAAACAAACACACCCAGACTGACATTCAAAACAAAGTGGAGATTTCACTAGGATTGCTCACTGTACCACCCCTGCCTTAGCCTGCCAATCGGCCAGGAGGAAGCATGGAGCTAAGAAGAGAAATCAATCAGTAAAGTAGACAAAGCACAATTCTATGGTTGGGGATGGAAAGCCTGAGTTTGGGGTCCACTGTTATTTTCGGATAACATTGATTTGTTCTTTCTCCTCCATGCAGCAAGGAGCTTAGGTTTACTGAGTAATATCCATTACAATGCTCCCAAAGCATCCCATTCCCTCAGTGTTCATCTTTAACTTCTTTTTTGTGCTCTGCTTCTCCTAACTGTTAACCACCTATATCCCCAAATCAGATCCTGTGACTTGTAAGGTCAGACGCTTCGAAGGACCAGAGTCCTTTTGTATTTGTCAGTGAAATATTGCTTACCTCTTTCCCTTGTGTCCTTTGCATATTTTACTTTAGAGCAATCTCCTTTTTGTTATAGACACAAAAAGATAGTTATGCTATGCTTTTTAACTTGGGAGTTCATTGACTCCAAATAATATTTACTCCTGGGCATCTGTCATATTTACTCAACTTAAGCCTCAGTTGCCTTTAGTTCCTAGCACCCCAAAAGCAGGGTCCTGGATGGACCCAGCGCAAGCTGTAAGCTACCCTGGCATTGAAATGAGATAGACCAAGGGCCATAAAGCTTATAATAAATTAAGAACAAGGTCATGAACAAATTCTGTCATGACTCAAAGACAAATGACTGGACAAGGATCCTGCTGGGGTTAGGAAGGACTAATCTGGCCTGAGGACTCAAGATCTATAGTAGTCTGGGATCTACAGTGAGATGTTTCCAGGAGAGCCACCCTTTAAGCTTAATATATTTCTTACTGTGTCCATACAAAATGCAAGAAAGATTATTAAGAAGTAAACTTAAGGTGACTGTTTAAATGTTCATGGACTAAAGAAAGGAGAAATACAGCTTTAGATGAAATTCCATTCTTGAGCATATCTCCTAGCCAGATGAGATCTTTGTCTTAAGAAGAGCTTCCCTGGAAGGGCTTTACATATGTTGACTGTCCTATCTGACCTGGGTGTATTTACTACCCCAACCTTGGAGAGTGAGTTTTTGACTAAGCTGTGAGACTGTGAGGGGAGGAGGAGATGGGAATGAGGGGCAATATACAACTGGAATGGGCTGCACAGTGAGACTAGAATAGGTGCATGAGGAAAATGGAATAAATGATGGGATGGAGATTAGAATAAATGGCAACTGATCACCAACCGCTTGGTGGCCCTGTTCCCTCCTTCATGTGTCTGTTGGAGGTAGCTGCAGGCCCTGGTGAGGAAGAAGCTCATGGCCTCTGAACACATATGACAAGAGCCCACACACATTTTGTGAACATAGCGATATGTCTAAATTATGGCTTGATCGTCCTAAAGCTTTACTGGACCTTAGTATTTTATCTCACAAAATGAGTAATTAGACAGTCTTCAGCCTCAATCTCTAAAGAAGATTGAGTCTTTATTAGACAGTCCTTGACTGTCTAATATGTAGGGGTTAATTTTATTTATTCATCCATGCCTATACTTATGTATCTTTTTAATAAATTTGTAAACTAACTGTGGATGACTTTCTAATATCTAATGGCCAAAGCAGAGCATAGCCAAACTAGCATAGTTGAAGAAACAGCCTTCAGTTCTAGCAAGTACCTGCTGTACCATCTCTGCAGCCCCAATCCTGTATACTTAGTGGCAAGATCAGTGTTGAGATGGAAAAAAGCATAATTATGGAGTGATAGCACAGTAGGTAGGGCATTTTTCTTGCATGTGGCAGACCCGGGTTTGATTTCTCCGTCCCTCTCGGAGAGCCTGGCAAGCTACCAAGAGTTTCCCGCCCACACAGCAGAGCCTGGCAAACTACCCGTGGCATATTCGATAAGTCAAAAACAATAACAACAAGTCTCACGATGGAGATGTTACTGGTGCCCGCTTGAGCAACTCTATGAACAACTGGAGGACAGTGCTACAGTGCTACATTTACATTTGAAACCTTAAATTTTGTTGAGCCATTTTTTAATTTCTCGAAATAGTAGAATGGAGCCAATTTCCTTATCATGGTACTTACTATTCAGAGGACACGATCAGGTCACAGTTGTACAAACCTTATCTCTAGACTTCATTAATCATATTCACACTTAAGGTAAAATTTTAGCTGAGTGACAAGAGCTCTCTCCAAATGGTCACTTATAGGCATTCTTCTCTCTGTCAGTTTCAACACCACAATAGTCATTCTACCACTAATTAACACAGATGAGCATTTTCCTCATTCTGCATTTAGCTTTCAACCCACACATGGGTTTGTTTTTCTATTTTCATATTTTGTACTGTGTCTGTGTACATGTGATGCCAGGGATAAAGCCGAGGACCTCACACACATGTAGTATGCACTTTACTGAGGAACCATATCTCCAGTTCTACTGCTTTCTCTGAAAAAGGAAAATGGTGAAGGGTAGGGAGAACAGAAACCAAGATCTTTCGTAGTCAATCAGAGATTGGTTTAAGTCTCACAAATAGAAGTGCTCACAAATCTCCAGCACCATGAAAATACCAGATCTACATAAACTCTGGCCAGCAGAGAGGCTGGAAGTGAGTTCCATCTCATTTGTATGTCCTCTACATGATCTGTTTCCTTCTTTCCACCTTTTCTTTTTCTCTCTTCTCACTGCCCCCTAACCTTCCCTTTATCCTTGGAATGCTGAAAACATTCGGTGAACTTATCTGCCAACTCTTCAGTGCATTTCTCTTCTAACTAGCCCCATTTTCATGGAAAACCCACATAGATGCTGGGGATCTGGGAGAAAATAACATGCATTGTCGATGGATAGAAAGATGGAGACTCTCAGAGCTTTGTCTGTTTTGACCCCAGATAAAATTCATAGACAAGAAGAGAGCTCAAAAAGCAGGAGCACATACTTAACATGCAGGACTCCTGGGTTCAGTCTCGATACTGAAGGGTCCTTGAGCATCACAGGGTACAGATCTAGAGCACACTGGTCCCCACCAATGAAATCCAACCTGATGTAATTCACTTGTTTAATCATGAGACCATATATTCGTTAGTTTAATTCTTCAGCAAAAGAATCCATGAAACTGACTTATAATCTGCTAGAGTTTTGATGAACCAGCTCAGCCCGTTGTAGGGCTACTGAAAATCAAAATGCAAAAAGAGAAAGAACAAGTGTGCTTCCTGATTAGGAATTACACTGTATTTCTTCTTGGAAATATGTAGTGTGCTCTTTGCTACAGTAGAGACATTTACAGTATAGTAAAACCAATTTGGGCCAAGATGGAGGGTGTCTTAGAAGATGTACATTTAAAATACATCTGTCTTAAGCTCTCCTCCACTTTCAGGACCCCTAGACTCTTCTGGAGATTCAGAAGAATGGTTTTGCAATGGTTTTGCCAGAAGCTAGGAGAATGAATGGACTGGAGATTCTCTCAGCGTGGCCCACAGGGACTAGGTCTGCATTGGGGTGGGGGTGGGGCAGGCGACTGGCAACATCTTGCTTTCAGCACTCTGATTCCTCTTGTGCTACCAAAACACATCCCACAGAGTGCACAAGAGTCCATGTGTGACCTTCAGAGAAGTCCTTGAAAACAATGAAACTAGAGCCTCATTTTAAATCTGGAATCCATTCCAGCCTCAAACAGGAAGAAAATTAGGCATATAACAACAAAGTTCAGAGAAACCTGGGGAGGCTCTAGCTGACATTAAAATAGGGAAGATTTTTCTTTTCCTTCTTCACCTTCACTAGTTTGTAGTTCATGAAAGCTTTTCATCTGAGTCACCCAAAGCTTCTAGACAATACAGTTAGTTGATGGCAATACGTAGTTTATCCAGTGGATAAAGCATTCAGAAGAAGAGATGTTGAGTAAAATAGTCAAAGTCACTTTCTCACTCTATTTTAAGCTACTAAGAGAATTCTATTGTTTCCAAATATAAGGGACCAATACTACCGTTTTCTTCTTGGATTAATTTCAGAGTCAAAGGTAGGTGCTAGAAGTGAAAATATTTTCCCCAAAGCCCCAATTCCATTAGCCCAGAAATTATGGATCTGGAATTATTCATTCACTTAGAACATAAGTCAGCAGAGTTTGCTTGCTTAGTAAAGTTAACTTGACAAACATTTGTGGGTTAAACCAGTTTTGATTAAGTACAGACAATTCGCTTTTGTCTGTACCTGATATTATTCATGATCAATTTTCCATATCATCTTTTTATTTTATAACTACAAATAAGTATACACTTGGAGCAATTTCCCTTTTTGCCATCAAGAAAGGGGTACTTCTGAGTCACATGGTGGCAATAAAATCCAGTAAAAATCAATTGACAGGGAACTTTGCTTTGGAATTATATCTTGAATATATCTATAGTTTATCTGGGAGATCTCTAAAGCAAACAAGATACTTCTAAAATAATGCAATAGAAGGTAGAGGTGGAAGATAGAATTTGATGCTTAGATTTAGAATTCTTATTAGCTACATGCATAACTTAATTTTGTTTTTTTCTTAAGTACCTTCACAGTTCATTAAAAAAATTTTCCTTAGAAAAAAAGTAAGAAAGTTAAATGGCATGACTTTGGTCTCCAAAACAGATGCCAGTTTGAACTTTACTCTGCCAACAACTATTTGGTTTGGCGCTGGAGGACTTGGGCTGAAAAAATATTTGTCAGTTCCAAAAAGATTTCACAAGCTTTTCTGGCGAACCTGGTGCCATGTGGCATATCCCTGGGACTGTAACATAGAAAGGGAACACTCCTGACCACAGATTTGCCGTGGCCAGCATGGTCAACGCTAGGAGCTCACTCAAACTTCCTTGGGTCAAGATGCTGCAAGTCAAAAGAGTGAAATTTCAAAGAGCAAGTAACTGAAGTAGGCATCCAAAATTCTTGCTGGCAGTGAAAAAAAAGTCACTGGGTTTTGATGGCTCCATTTTCCAACTGTCAATAACGGCCCCAGAGCAACTATCAGATGTGATCCCCAACATGTCCAGTTATTCACAAAACCACGTAAATCTCAAACTCCTACATGTTATCCTTAGCCAAGAACAGATAGGAAAAAAGAAAAAAGAATGAATGAAAAAATAAAAAAGAAAGAAAATGCAAGCAGATCTTTTATTGCCCTCCGCAAGCTTACTAATTTCATTGTCAGCATTTAACAAGACAAACATGGAATGGCTTGTAACTCCACAAAAATATAAGCAGCATATTTAGTTAATATCGCACATAGCAGTGATTCTATGAATACTTAGTACAGTATAAAGATCCAATCTATCACTGGGATTTGGAAAGACTAGCCAAACTGCCCATAAATCTTAAATGGCTATAGTCAATGAAGGTTGTGGCATAAAATCATGCATTTTAGTAAGGGTCGCAGCTAGTCTAGAAGAAAATAGGACTCTGATGCTTTCAACTTAGTCACATCTAACCACTATCACAACAAAAACAAACAAAAAGAACCCCACTATATTTTCATAATTGCATCTGCTTAAAAACACAAGTCTGTTTCAATGGGATGGACTTAGAACAGCACCAGAACTTGAACAACCTCGAAGCACACAAAGTCTAGGTTATATTTGCTCATTTCACATTATTCACAAATGCACCTCCCATTCAGTCCTCCGAATCTCCTCAAACTCCTAAAACTTCCGTCACTTTCACCAAGACCACACACGGCTCCAAGGCTTGCTACGTGATTGTCAAGGATGCCAAGATTCACTAATAAATAGCCTCAAAAAGAGAGCCAAGCTCCAAACTGCCTCTCTACAGAAAAACTCATTCAATTTCAACAAAGACAGTGCCACCATCTCCCAACATTGCTAAAATGTAGAAGCCAGTATCAAACTCAACAGAAAAAAAGTCATAAAACAAATGGATGATAATTGTGCTTTACCATTTTGGTTTCTGAGTGCATTGGCTGGACTTGGGGAGAAGCACAGGGGTTGCTGAGATTCGGGCCCTGCATCCCCAGAAGACTGGAGTTCACTGACATTTGTCTCTCCATCTAAGAGAAAGGAAAGCAACCGAGTTAGGAGTGTGAAAATAACAGCAGGATTCACAAAGCTGCATTTCTCAAATGTATCACTCAGAATTTTTTGAATAACTTAGGAGAAAGTCTGTGCAGTGGGGGAAGGTATGTAAAGTGCTACCAAGGACATCAAACACCTGTCGGAAGCTGTGCCTCCCAGAAAGAGGTTCCATCCCAAAAGGATTGTGTTGTCGCAACAGATTTCCAAACAAAGTTTATTTCTAGTCTTGCAAACATGCCAACTATTCATTTCTATAACTATGAAAAACAATATTTGCATTGAAAATTCTGGAAGGGGGCCAGAATGACAGCACAGAGGGAAAGGTGGTTGGCTTGCATGTGGCCAACCCAGGTTCCATCCCCAGCATCCCATATGGTCACCCCTAACCCTGGCAGGAATGATCTTTGAGTCCAGAGCCAGGAGTAAGTCTTGAGACAAAATGTCTGGGAGTATATTTACATACCAAATGATTATGTCTTTATTTTCTCCTTAGATCTTATGCAAAACATACATCATTTTAGCAATATAAAGTAACTGAAAAGCAGTGGTACTCTCAACTGTGATGAGACTTTCTATCGTTTTAGCCCATATGAACAAAATCCAAATGATAAAGCACAAATTTATATCACAGCCCCTAAGGTTACTAACAGCAGTGGTTTCAGGCATCACAGCAGGGATAGGTTTCTGGGTAAGTGCAAAAAGCATCCCAGGACATTGAATGGCAGATGACCAGGCAGATGATGATGCTCCTACACTGTCCTGCTGGCCTGCCTAAGAGTCAGGAATTAATATCACTTGACTTGAGTGCTGGCATTTCTGTATCTAGAGTGTGTCTTTAAAAAGTCAATACAGAAAAATCTCTATTTCACCAGGGAAGGTGTGCCTGGTTAATATTTTCTGTTTAGCAGAAAGTTAGCACATTTCAAAAAAGTTTAATAAAGCAAATGTACTTTATACTAAAACCATTCTGAATAGAAAATTACTTTCCTGAGGGCAGGAGAGTATTCCCCACTAATACAAGCATTTTTTTCCATTTGCCAGATGATGGAAATGAAAACAATGGTCGGAAATTTTAGAGAACCAAGTTTCTGCCCAAAGTTAGCCTAGGTGGTCTTGGGAAATGGAGCTCCTTATCACAGGAGTGCCTCAGAGAGGGAGGACGGAAACCTCCCACACTAGCAAGAGAGTGTCAGTCAAACAGATCCGTCCAGGGCCGGCCCTTCCATTGTTGAGATTCTTTAACTGCAATTCCTGATGTGTCTGCCTGACAATTAAGGTCTGGACGACAATTAAGACATCAATATGTGGGTTAGTAGAAAAGCTCTCTCTAAGTCTCATAGATGACCAGGAGTGAGTACTCCCTCTCGCAGCAAATCACTTTAAGTAAGCCTTAGCTTCACCTGTCATCTAGCACTGGCCAGCTATGTAAAACCATTTGAAAAGAAGCCATGTATCGAGGAATTTCCCATTAGAGCACTCCAGCAAACCTTACGAAGCCTTCACAGTCTGGTAAAATAAGAATCAATTTTCAGGCCAGGGAGATGGCTCAAGGGGCTTAGAGCACATAATTTGTATGGAAGCTCAGTTTCATTCCTTCCCCAGTATCACATGGTCCGGAGAGCACAATCAGGATCCAGTCCTGTGGATATTAGCCCTCAAGTATCCCTGGATGTGACCCCAAAATAAAAAATACAAAAAAAGGATTCACTCATATTCCTATTAAATGTCCAGGCTACCTAAGGCCTCCAATTTGAGCCAGAGGCACACTGAGCAGTGCTCAGTGATTATTTCTAGTTGGGGTCACAGGATGCAAGGCAAGCGCCCTATCTCTCCAGCCCAAGAAGACAATTAAAAAAAATTTTAACTGGAGAAAAATAAATACAGACATAATATAGAAATATATGATTATATACAATGCCTAGATATGATGACAAACACATTAATGGGTGTACAGATGAGCATTATTGAGGACATTAATATTTGCGAATTACAAAGCCGTGAAGATTTCCCTGGAGATGCTCATTACTGCCCACTCCCTCTTGCAGAGGTGGGTAATAGGAGGATAGAGGAGCATTTCACCTCTGTTGCCAACTGGTGATCCTCTCCTAGAGGAAAATCAAACCCAAATAAGATTTTGCTTTCAGTTTTCCAAAGGAAGCTCATTTAGAAGTAAAAATGGTTGTTCAATGACTTCCCAGCTTCCAGCCTTGGCGCTCTGCAAAGTCGAGAGACAGTAGCCTGCTCGCAGCCTTGGATCCAGTCAGCCACACTTCCCTGCTTTCCGGAAAAATCAGTGTATGACTCTTTCTACCCCATGACTCACAAATTAAACAGAATATTCAAAACAGACTGATTTCTCTATGTAAAAAGAAAAACAAAACACATTTTTCCATCTTAGTGATCATAGGGGGTCAGCAAGAGCTTCTTCAAAATAACTTGCTGGTGTTTGGTGTCAATACAACACCAAGGCATTGGCTTAGCTTTGATGGGCAGTACAGAATGAACAGTGAGGACAAAACATAAACACACAGACACACAGACACACACACACACACACACACACCTAGACACCATACCACAACCCCCTTTCCCAGCCCCGCCCATCATCGGCTTTGTTCAACTGTAGGGAACTTTGAGCACAGCAGGTAAAATATCCAGATTAAGGAGCACATTTTGTTTAAGTTGCATGAAGAAAGAAATTGGAAAACAGATGTTTAAAGAACTTTAGTTCACAAGGTTTTTTTCATTAAAAGTGAGTGCTCAGAGCTATATTTTGCATGCAGGGTGCCTGGGTTGGATCCTCTGTGGCTGGAAACAACTTCTGAGACACACTGAGGGCTCAAAAATCAAACAAAAAATGTGGGTGCACATAGTAAATTATTTCAGCATGTGAATTTCAAGACAGGAAGTTATAACCTCGTGACTCTTTGAAGGCAACACTTGTTTTGTTCCTCACTCCATGCCAGCTTTATATAGGACATGGCACATAGAAGGTGCTCTTTGCTAAAGCTTGAAGGAAGACAGAAGGGAGGGAGGAAGGAAGCTTAAAGGAAGGAAGAGAGGAAGGACACATTGTCATACCTGGGGTTTTGTGAGAATGTTTGGTCTGGTAGCATGAATGCTCAACTTAACCCACAAGACAATTACTCCCAGAGAATCACAGCTTCCCTAGGGAATATCTCTAAGGGAAGAACATGCTTGAAATGGCAAAGTTAAAGCACAGGAGCTGGCGACTTATTAATAAGGACATTTAGGTTGCAGATACTTAGTAGCTAAAACACTTTCTTCGTCAAAGGTGGTTCTAGGCTTTTGAGAGATCTCTGTTCACTAGTATGTTATCATTACTTTAGACTATGGCTTCTGGACCTCAGCACTATTGTTGCTTTTTGTTTGTTTATTTTGTTTTGTGGCCACACCTGATGTTGCTCAGAACTTATCCCTGGCTCTTTACTCAGGGATCATTTCTGGCACTCTCAGGGACCATATGAGATGCCACGGATTGAATCCAGGTTGGCCATGTGCAAGGAAAATGCTCTATGCACTATAATATCCCTCTGGCTCCCAAATAAGTCTAACCGAGTTTGATCCCCAGCATCCCATATGGTCCCCTAAGCTCGGCATGAGTAATTCTTGTGTGAAGAGTCAGGTGTAATCCCTAAGCATAGCCTGGTTTGTGGCCCAAAAACAACAACAACAAATTCTTTATTGGGGGCTATGCTGTGCATTTTTAGGAATCTGGATTTTATGCTCTAAAAGTCAATAGTGTTCCCCTGATCCTGCCCTCCACTTAAATGACAATCAATCACTGCTCTACACTCATTCCATTGCCATGGCAGCTATGCACACCCAAGTCATGGCCCTCCCATCAGGGTGGCATTCTTGACTTTTTGTCTAATCTGCCCCTGGACCATACACCTGATTCTTTCCTTCTATTGTGAATCAGCAACAGGAGGTGAACTGGTGACATAAAATGATATGTTGGAAATCAGTGGCTGGTACCTTTCCTCAGTGCTCTCCAGGCCCAGGAGTTCCAGCTTGGGCAATGGTGTACAGTTCAGTAAACTGATTAAGAAAAATAAAATTTAGAAATTGGTATTTTTCTAGATAATCATAAGATTTTTGAAATGGAACTGTTTCTGAACAACAGGAGTTTATTCTTTTGTAAACTACAGTTCTTTAAAAAACTGGGGTTTTATTGGGGGTTACACTCAGTAGTGCACAGGGCTTACTCCTGGCTCTGTGCTCAGGAATCTAGTGGGGCACAGGGTACCATATGGAGCTCTGGGGGGATTTAATCTGGTTGGATGTGCACAATGCAAGTGTCCCACCTGCTGTATTTCTCTGGCCTCTAGACAAGAGGGTTTGTTTTCTTAAAGCACTGACTAAAACAGGAGATAATGGCATTGGTGGTGCTGGCTTTCCTTCCTCTGATGATGGCAAGGTGAGCAATGCATCGGATCTGTCTCTGTAGCCCAATCCTGCAAAGACTAGGAAGCACATGGACTGCTCAATACCTGCAGTGGGCAGGTCCACTCTGAACTATGACCACCACGGCCTTCTCCACTCTCTGAGAAGGCTGCTGGGGGTAAATGAACAAGCTGCTCCCACCTGTGTAAACTGAACTAAGATTTCCAGTCACAGATCTTTCTCACAAACTGGGTGACATTAGCTCATTCCTCTTCTTGCTCTTCAGCTTTCATTCATCAAAGGAGTTATCAATAATTACTGCTTTCTTCCCCACCTACCCATTGTTATGAAGGGAGAACAAACAGAAATAATGACTAGCAGACAATTCCATAAATGTCAACTGTTCTGCAAAGAATTGCTAGAATTGTAGGAGGGTTTTACTTTATTTGATAAATTGTTTTCAGGGCTTTTGAGCTCTTGTGGCCCTGTGAATAGTAACACAGCCACTAAAGCACAAAGTCAGTGAGGATGAGGAAAAAGCTAAGGGTAGGGACTCTCACAGACGACTGAACAACGTCTGCTCTGAAATTGTCAGTATCTCTCTTGGAAGTTATTTTGATGTTCCCAGGGGGCAGCAGGACTATGGAATGGTTTACAAGTAAATCAGAGTCAGACTATCTGGATTTAAATCCTGATTAACTCACCTCTTAGGTCTGTGAGTTTAGCCAAGTTATTCAGCCCCCCCCCCCCAGCCTCAATTTTGCCACCTGTAAAATGAGACAGCAGTGTGTGCCTTATACATACTGTCTCACTGTCTTGTCAGAGCAGTGAAAGAGAATCTATGTATCATGCAAGCACTGGGCTCCGAAGCTAGATTTCCTGGGTTCAGAACTCAGCAGCTTACTTCATCACTGGCCTAGTGACTTGAATAACTTTCCTCATTCAAAAAAATAGGGAGAATACCGGGCTCTCTGTCTGAGGACTGTTTCATGTGCTGCAGTGTTTCACAAGTGACTAGCACATGGTAAGCATTCAACAAACACCAGTGTAATGAAAAACACATGAGGTGCACTAATAAATATTAGCAGCTATTCTGGGCCATGTTTTTTTTCTTTTTTTGTTATTTTTATACCACTATATCACTGGAACGATAGCACAGTGGGTAGGGCCTTCCTTACACGTGGCCGACCCAGGTTCGATTCCTCCACCCCTCTCGAAGAGGCCGGCAGGCTACCGAGAGTATTTCACCCGCACAGCAAAGCCTGGCAAGCTCCCCGTGACATATTCGATATGCCAAAAACAGCAACAAGTCTCACAATGGAGACGTTACTGGTGCCTGCTCGAGCGAATCGATGAACAACAGGAGGAGAGTGCTACAGTTATTTTTATAAATATTACTGAGGATGACTGAACAGCTCACTGGTAATTGAGACACAGTCATAAAAGTTAATGTCCTGAAACCAGTTCCTGATGTGGTGACCATCCTTGTCACCTGTGGGAAGATGGGAAAAGCCTCCGTGGGCAGCACAGAAGGATGGTGGAACTGACAGGATGCCTCCGATGGAGAACAGGACTTGAAGAGAACCGGCACGAAGCTCCACTCTCCCTCCAGAAACCATTCCTGCCAGTCAACTTGGTCTCAGCTTTTTTCATGACTCTTGCAAAAGCCTCAGCAGAAGCAAGATGCACTTACTGGCATCAAGACGGCGGAAGATCCCGGCATCGTGGGGTTGGGCAGGGTCCCAGGCATGGAGGCTGGCATGGGCTGTCTCTGTCGGCTGTGGAGTTGGAGCAGAGAAGATAGAGAGCCTGGGACAGGCCTGGAAACAAAGACAAAAGGCAAATATTAATCCTGAGGCTCTGCCTGCTGCTTCTTGCCATCCAGAGCAGGGCTACCCGGGGGAAAGAGCAACAGATCAGACCCTCTGATGGGAACCACGTAATTGAGGATATTAGGGAAATCATAACAAATGAAACACAAGCCTGGTTTCCTTCGCTGCTTCCTAGTTAATACATCAAATTCCACTCCATTTCCTGACCTTTGATCTCTAACCGATGGTCAATGGTCAAACAGCCAGTGTTCGCCCTCGTATCCCCCCATCTTCAGAAAGGGACGAGGTGGCCACACCCTGTGTTGTGTCAGAAATCTCTGTCCCCTGGCAGGTCTCCGAGTCTGAGATCCTAGTGCATTTGTTTTATCTACACTCTCTCCACTCTTCCACCTGGAAGCCTCCCTGGCTTTGCTCTAGATACACTTCCAATAGCTGGATTTGCAGAGCCAACTTCATTCATGAATTCCCATTAGGAACCTGCCCTGATTATTTTTTTTCAGAGTTCGCTGTTGTGAGTGGAAAAAACCAATGTCAGGTCACAAACCGAAGCAGTGGATGGAGGCTGACTGCACTCTGGCCAGCCTTTCCCTGGTGAGTCCAGAGCCCAGCCCCCAGTTACCAATCCCTCATTTCATAATAACTCGAGGTGTTAGGCTGTTTGACAGGAACAGAGCTTGGCCTGACCCACAGGACTTGGGTAAGCATTCCTCTGGGGAGTACATAGCTGGAGCTTTTGCTTCAATTTGCCAGAAAATTGTTTTAAGGGCCTTAAATTGATTTAATGAGCCAGGGAATGTGGGGCTGAGGGAAAAGGGGAATTATTTGTATTTATTAAAAATAGCAAACAAGTGACCTCTTTGGCTAAATTCTCAATCTCCTGATGCTTTTGCCCTGGGGAGCTGTATACATGTCAAGCTTAACAACAAATAAATAAAGGAAAACAAATAAACAAACACCCCTCAGTACCCCCTTGGTCTTCCATGTTAAACAGTCTTCTGGAATCCATGACAGAATAAGCTCTTTCAAAAGTCATGTATTTTCTTGAAAATAAAACCAAACAGAACTGATGCCTCATCCTCAGAACTGGTTCTTGTTCCAGAAAGAGATATCCTGTACAAGCTGTCACCCACCTGTGCTGTTCTGAAGAATGGTCCTTCTCAGAACCCATTAGAGCAGCACAAGAGTTTTTTCTTTGAAGTTCATTGCTGGGTCAGGGATGCGACTTAAGTGGAGGAGCACAACCTTTGCATGTTCGAGGCCCTGGGTGTGATCCCTGGCACTGCATGGTTTCCTGAAGGTCACCAAGTGGGAACCTGATTACACTCTGCACCCACACCAACAGCCAAGCACTGCAGGGAGTAATCCATATAGTGATTACATAAAACAAAAAATAGTGCTGCTGTTTTTAAAAATATGTAGGGGCTTGGGAGATAGTCAATGAGCTGGAATGCTTATTTCACATGCTAAAAATTCTGTGTTCAATCCTCAAACCATAGGATCCTCCAAGCACCGCTTGTAGAGACCCCTGATCATTGTCAGGTGTGGCAACACAAATCTACAAAATTCCCTAGAAATAGAGCCCACTGTCCTTCATGGATGATTTATAAAGACATGTAGACTAAAATGGAAGAACTTCAACATGTTTTTCCTTCCCATTGCTATTATGATTCCAAAGAAGATGAAATTTTTTATTTTTCCTCCTGAGAACTCCTTTGGAAACAGAGCTAGCTGTCACAAGCTCACACATCACAGAAGGATTAGTCACAAATTTTTACATGATTAAGAAGTTGTGCATATAAAAATAAAGAAGAATATAAAAATTATACAGAGTATGCAGCGCTATGAAAAATCACACCCAGTTTTGTTTATAGGACATGTGTCTAAGTAGTTATGAAGACCAAGCAGCTTATAATAATGAAACAAGTGTTTTCAGAGACACATATCAAGTACTATAATTATTTATTGACATGTGCCTGTGGGACCCCTGGAGTATGGATTAACAATAAGGATTAGTAAATTTTACAATTCCAGGAAATTACTGGTTTCAATGACTAAGAGATTCTATAGTAAGTTGTGACTTCACTTATTCAGTGAAAATTCCAATAAGATTATGGGCTCTGTCAACAGAAAATATTAATTTATATGTGTGTGTATTTCTGCAGTATTCATGTTTTGTTTGGGACCTGTAATGAAAAGAGCTGTATATGAAAGCATATGAGGTTTGGTCACACAAAGCTCCTCTAAGATTAATACTCTGAACTTCCTAGTTTCTGATGAGAAACGTTCATTGAGATCATCTCAAGAAATCCTAGAAATGGCTCATCATTCATTCACCCATTCAAACATTTGTCTATCTACCCTTACATAAAGGTATATAAAAGTGCGATATATATAACATTTCTATATGTACGTAGATCGTGCATACATATACATAAATATAGATTACTACTCTATGTTCCTGTAATAACAAGAGGAGAATGCTCCGATTATAGATAATTAGGGACATGTTAAAAACCCAAGATGATTTACAACATCATCCTTATGAGTAAAGGGTAACATTAACATCATTTATATTTTGTTTTCAACATGACATTAAAAATAATCTTGGTTATCAAATTTCATTGATGGGTTATTATTTTAATAAAGCAATTTAATGATGGTGTGAATGGAGATGCAAAGTAATTAAATTCAAAATGAGCTTTAATTTTCCCCAAACTATGGAAAACTCCTAGTTGTTCAAGATAATTAGAAATGGTATTTTTTGATTCAATGTTATTATTTACTCAATTATTTCCACACAATGTATAGATACACTATATTTTAAGATCAAGCATTTCTCATTAATTAATAAAGGCTTTTAGGGTATTGGGCTTTCCCTGGACTACAATAATAATTATCTAATGATGCCAATCAGAACAATTAGCAATATATACTTAAAAAGGAAAATAATTATTTAAGAGAGCCTAATTATAACTTTGGATTCTCAATAATTGTGACTTGTTCTTTAATATAGATTCTGTAGTAATTTCTCTACAAAACTTGGTTTTAAACTACATGAATTTAAAGCAAAAGAGTTTATGCCTGCCCATCAATAGGTATTCAAAGTATAAGATGGGAATTGTACTTAGCTTGGTCCAAAGAACAATCATTTGTTCAGAATATTAAGACTGTTGAAGCAAGCTTGGTATTGGAATCACTGTTAATCATCTTTTTTTCTTTTTGTTAATAGAAATGAATATCATTTGATTCCTGACACTTGCATAAAACTTCCTATATTACAATGTTTCATATGGCATTTGCCTTGCACGCAGCCAACATGGCTGACCCGAGTTCGATTCCTCTGCCCCTCTCGGAGAGCCCAGCAAGCTACCGAGAGTATCTCGCCCGCACGGCAGGGCCTGGCAAGCTCCCCGTGACGTATTCGATATGCCAAACACAGTAACGACAAAGTCTCCAATGGAGACGTTACTGGGCCCGCTCGAGCAAATCGATGATCAACGGGAGGGCCTTTACCTTTACCTTTACCATATTTTTCTAAGTATTCTCACCTTCACATGACTTGATACGTGCAATGTCGTTCACAGACCATATTACATCCTTTTTACTCAGAACTGAACTGAATACAGAAACACTTAAGTCTTCCCGAGGACATGCGGTCATGAACAGAAGCAGGGCTTACACTTAGCTTGCAACCTGAGGCTTCCCTGCCACACCTTGAGCGTTTCCATAACTAAATTCTTATTGATTTTCTAGACTAAAACAAATTCACGGTCCATTTTCCATGATATTCACACTGCTCCCTGGAGTTTCCATGAAATGCTAAAAATTTGGCAGTACTACTAACATGAGGAGTCCCTCATCCATGAGAAATTATGCTTTTTCCTTAAACACACACACACACACACACACACACACACACACACACACACAAACTTCCCAAACAACACATCAGTTAGACTTTAAAAATAAGAGGGCAATTGCAGTAAAGTTGTGAAAACAAAGACCCAACAGTCTTTCTCTAGTGCAGGCTTGTTGCCATGAGCTAATAATTCCAGACTTTGAGCAAGCCGAGCCTCCTTTTTAATAACCATATGCCTCTAGGTAAAGTATTTCTACTAAAAATTATTGAGGCATGGAACAAGGTAAGATGTGTGAGCTCATGTTGGATTGTTCAATTACTAAACTGAGTCTCGTAGCATTAAGAGTTTTCCAACTTGACAGATTACTCCTCTTTACACACTTGTATAAACATACTGCTTACGGCTGAAATCTATGTAAGCTTTTCTTTCAATTAAAATGTCAAGGATGACAGACTGTGTTTTCATTGTCCTTAACAGGACGATAGGCACCACAGCAAGCGATTTCATGTCCTCATTTCCACTCCACTCTCCCAAAGGATGTTTTCCAGTCTAAGGGTGTCTGAAAAGCGTGGGCTATATCTGCTGGTCTGCTTTGCCCTTGGACATGTCTGACCAGTGTGAAGGAGCTAAAGGCCAGTGCTTTTGTTTAGAAAATCTCAGAAGGGTCACTCCACACAGCTCTCCTTTCCCATGTCTTCAAAAGATCAGTGGTACCCAGGGATTGTCTATTAAACTCCCGGGCCAGATGATCTGCCAGGTTTGTGGTCAAGAAGGCGAAGAGTCACATGTACACGCATGCACGCGCGCACGCACACACACACACACAATCTTAAGCAGATCAAAAGGACTTGTGGGGTGCAGGGCAAAATAAAAGGCTTCAAGGTAAAATTATGTCAGGAAGAGCATAAGAGAAAGAGACTCCATGGAGAAGAGATTCCTTCACTTTGGGGATCTCTATACCATTACCTCTCCAGTGAAAGGATCAGACCACAGACCCATCTCACAAACCCTTGAAAAGATAAGAGTAAGATTCTAGAACTTAAAATGAAAAAAAAGTTCTTCATCTAGTGAGACCTGCATATCTCATTATGATATCAGTATTCATAATTGTCTGTGAGGGCAGTTTGAACCCTAACACACTGTAAGTAGGCAGTGTCTAAATTACATGAAACAAAATTGGGAGTGGGGGTTCCCAATCAGTGCTCAGGAGGTCCAGGGCCTCAGTGGTGTTTCCTGGCCAAGCAAGCCAGCAGTTCAGTGGCCCAACTTAAGGGCCTGAGGATGCAGTGCTTTTTAGGTGCTTCAGTGTCTGGGGATCCCCATGCCATCCTGTCACAGAGCTCACCAGAGCCATATCTGATGGTGCTCCTGGGTCTCTGGGACTCTAAGAGTCTCAGAGAACTCATGTGGTGTTGAACCAGGGACAGCCACATGTTAATTTAACCCCTGTACTTTCTCTCTGGCTTAACATTTAGTTCTTAATGTCAAGACTCCATTGAAAGCATTAATAAATTCCCAAATGAAAGGTTTTCTAAAAAGTGAGAGAGATAGTACAGCAGGTAAAGCATATCCCTTGCACACCACTGATTGTCCACTGTTTGATCTCCAACTGACTGACCACCATACAATTCCCAGCAATGAGCCCTACCAGAAGTAATCTCTGAGCACAGGGCCGGGAGCAGTCCCTGAGCACAGCTGAGCATGATCCAAAAAACTAACAATAACAAAAAAAAAGGACTTGATATGGTCTACGGCATCGACACTTCTCTCTCATGTAAGTATAATTTGATCACACACAGACTTCATAAAAAGTATTGCCCACTCTGTCTTTGCTTATGGAAAGCACGTGGTTTTCCCTTGGACTTTCTTAAATGAAGTGTTGTGGCCTAGTTCAGTAAATTCATTTAGTCTGGATTGAGCAGATGAAGAACTTAAGAGGGGGATATAAACTCATTTCCGTTGAGACTCTCTGCTTGTTCCTCCAACATTCCAAGTACGATTAACCTACCGGTTGACATTCCTAAGCCCATTCTGGAATCAAAGGTGGATTCTTCTACCTTCCATCTGGGTCCCGGCAGCCTCCATATCTGGCCTCCACCATCTTAGCCAGCTCATCTCCCTATCTCCTAAAGTGTATAGCTGCATATATTCTTCTCAATACATCTCACACTGCCCATACTTATGTGCCAGTGGGTGAAGACCAATAGGGAAGGAAAAGAGTAACACCCAGCCTAATCTTGTAGAGACTTCCTGTGGCACCCACTCTAGAGATTCACTCTTAATACAGTGAGAGCACACCAAGACAGTGGGAAAGTCAGGTAGAAAGTCAGTGTGTAAAAATAATAGTTCAGAAGGCCCTATTAGGACCAGCAGCATTGTAAACTCTCAGGGTATGACCATGGTGAAACCATGTTAAATATGTTTAATGAGACCAAAGAAATTATGGCATAGGCAGTCAGCAAAGCACAGGAAAGGATGAGTCAAAATGAAAAAAACTATATTTAAAAACAGATAGAAATGAAGTGCATATAAAAAACTAAATAGACTCTGCTGTGAGCTTCAAGATGAGATGTAGGAAGTTTCTAAAAAATAACAGAAGATGAAAAAAATTTAAAAGAAATGAATGACACACTGGAGCACTATGTCATGAGATTACGAAAAACAATATAAGACTCAGTGGTATCCCTGAAGAATAAGGATGTGAATTTGATAAAGAACCATTAGTTTAAGAAACCATAGATAAGGAGTTCCCAGAGTACAGGCAGCCAGATTCAGAGGCTTGAAAATTCTCAGTGAAAATTGGCCCTCCCATACAAACAAAAAAGTCAAAGGCAGAATTCTGAAAGCAGCAAGATCAAATAAGGAGCTTACATGCAAAGAAAAGCCCGTAAGATTCACAACAGATTTATCAAACGAGATTCAACGAACCAAAAGAGAATAGTGGAATATGATTTTAGAAACTTCACCAAGAATGCTCGATTCAGTTAGATCATCATTTAGATTTAAAGGAATGATACAAAACTTCATGTATAGGTTGTAGTTTAGGAAATTCATAGTCTTAAAATCAGTTTTGCATGAAATGTTAAAGAAATTTCTTTAAAAGACAAGACAAAGATTTCAACTTTGCTACTGAGTATGGCACTCACGGAGTTTATTGTTGCCCTATACAAGATTTCTAAGAAATACTTGTTTAATCTGAGCTTTTTATATATTTTTAATAACGAATCAACATTTTATTTTACTGAACACCTATCCAGGTGATTTTATATCCATAGAGATTTCTTATTATAATCTTTCACTTATTAATACAAATATTTCAGCATAATATATGATACATTTTCTTATCTAAAGCCAATATTCCCTTTTTAGGGTACAACGCAGTTTTATGCTTTTATAGACTTATTGAGATTCTTCTCTCCTTACTCTTAGTAAATTTCATATTCATAGAATAAGTAGCACTGCACTGTCCTCCCGCTGTTCATCAATTTGCTCGAGCAGGCACCAGTAACATCTCCATTGTGAGACTTGTTAGTCTCGAATATGCCACAGGGAGCTTGCCAGACTCTGCCATGTGGGCGGGATACTCTTGGTAGCTTCCCAGGTTCTCTGAGAGGGACAGAGGAATTGAACCTGGGTTGGCTGCTTGCAAGACAAACACCCTACCCGCTGTGCTATGGCTCCAGCCCATTCATAGAATATATATTTATTTTTTCAAGTACATTTAAATGGATTAGGACAGAATTATTCTTTCTATTAATTTTTAAGATCTGTAGAAAATATAGATAAAAAAATTATCAACATTATCTTTTATAATTTAGTGGAATTTCACTATTTTAGTTTTAGTCATCTACATATAAGTAGGCATCACCACCTCCACAATACAAAAAGATCTTTTCCATATGTGGGATATAAAGAAGCACAAAAAGGGAACAACAAACTGCCCAAAGCATCAGAAATGGAGACGCTATCTACAGAACTGAAAAACTGAGCTCGTGATGGGAGTGGAATTCGAATGATGTATGTATGAAAGCATAATTAACAACTTCGTAAATCACGGCACATCAATAAAGATGGTAAAGAAAAAGAATTATCATTTAGCCCTGGATTCATGCCCTGGCACTGGAAAGAAAAAAAAGAAAAAAAATATTATTAATGAGCAAAAACTATTCCCCTTATGAGAAGGGAAATTTGTAATGAGCAACATGTTTTTACTCTTCTCTTAAGTGGAATTTTTAAAAATTCTTTTCCCCTTCCTTTCTTCCCCCCATTGCCTTCCTTACCCCTTTTCCTTCCTTCCCTTCCCTTTATTGTTTAAAAACCAAGTCATCAGAATACTCAAGTATAATATAAAATAGAAAGGCAATATAGTTCATTTCTTACATAGATAAAAAGTGCCCGATAAAACCGGTAGTGAAAACATGGGTTTGTGGGTTGGTCTACTTGGGTTGGAATTCCAGCTCTGCAATATTCTAGCTGTTTGACCTAGAGCAAATTGCTTGGGCTCTCTGTGCCTTAATTTCTTCAATTTAGAAATACAGCTCAATTGTAAAATGAAATGACAGAGATATTTACCTCATGACATAAAGTGAGTTCTTGCATAGTAACTGACTTTCCCCTGTAACTCTGGGGTGACCCAAGCATCCACAGCATTGCAGGGCCTGAGCAGGATCACATCCTCAGGCCCCTGCACTGAACACAACGCCTGGTTGGCTGAGACCTGAAAGTGGGGTCCTGGGACCTCCTCCGCACTGCTTGGGGAGCCACTCTCAATCATATACATGTCCACATGTTGACTTTGATCACTTGACTTCCCGTTAATCGTCGATTTGCTCGAGTGGGTGCCAGTAACATCTCCATTTGTCCCTGCTAGTGTAGCCCAATGGCGTCTGTTTGCTCTAGGAACACGAAGAGCCTCAAACCGATCGTTCAGGATCTTGATGAAGAAGTCTGACCATCTGGTAGGTGGGCATCCACGCGGTCTTTTGACATCTCATGGAATCCAGTCGGTAACAGCTCTAGTCCAGCGGTCGTCTTTAAATCTCATTACGTGACCAGCCCATCTGATTTTTGATGCCTTGGCAAACAAGTCAGCGACCCTGATTCTTGATCGTCAACGGAGGTCGGAACTCCGGATTCTTTCTCTCATTTGAGTGAAACGTGATATTCCAAGCATAGCTCTTTCAATTCCTCTTTGGGAGACCTCACTACCTCCACTACTCAGCTGCCACCACACTCCAGGATGCTTTCCGGACCCGCGCGGCCGCTCCGGCTGAGACTCACACACAACTGAAGCCCCACAGAACAAGATAAGCGGAACTCTCTGAGACCTTGGACTCCAGGCTCAACGGACCCAGGGAGAGAGATACTCTGCTTGCTCCCACCAACCACAGGTGACGAAGGGATTCTAATCAGGAGCCCCACCCTACCCTGCCCTGTCTGCTTCCACCAACCACCAGAGACCCAGGGATTGGATTGCGCACAGAAGACCCACCCTACCCCTACCGGGACCAGATAAATACCTCACTGGCAGACCTCCACTACTGACACTACCTCCACTACCCAGCCACTGCCACACTCCAGGACGCTTTCTGGACCAGCGCGGCCGCTTTGCGGTGGCGCGACACATTATAAGACACTAAATACCCATCTTCAGGAATTGCCGTACCACATTTGATAGGGTTCAAATATGGTAACACCTATGAGGGCAATTAGAGGTCTCCCCAAAAGCCTCTATCCCTCTCAGAAAGCCTGGCAAGCTACCGAGAATATTCCGCCTGCACAGCTGAGCCTCGCAAGCTATCCATTGTGTATTTGATTATACCAAAACCAGTAATTACAATGGGTCTCATTCACCTGACCCTGAAGGCTTCACCAATATGTTGACTTTCACGTCACAGTCCTCCCGTTGTTCATCGATTTGCTCGAGCGGGCCCAGTAACGTCTCCATTGGAGACTTTTGTTGTTACTGTGTTTGGCATATCGAATACATCACGGGTAGCTTGCCAGGCTCTACCGTGTGGGCGAGATACTCTCAGTAGCTTGCCGGGCTCTCCGAGAGGGGCGGCGGAATCAAACTCAGGTCAGCCATGTTGGCTGCGTGCAAGGCAAATGCCCTACCGCTGTGCTATCGCTCCAGCCCCATGTTGACTTTATTCAATAAAATTCAATATTACTATAAAGACAGATCAAACCATACATTAATCACTATAATTATTAAACAGTCTTTTAAAGTTGGGACCTTAAAGAATACCAATCCTGGGGCTGTAGTAATAGCACAGAGAGTAGGGCATTGTCCTTGCACACGGCTGACCCAGATTTGATCCCCAGCATCCCATATGGTCCCCTGAGCACTGCCAGAAGTAAGTCCTGAGTGCAGAGTCAGGCATAAACCCTGTGCATCGCTGGGTGTGACCAAAAAGCCAAAAAAAAAAAAAAGAAAAGAATATCAATCTTTAGCTTTAAAGAACTACAATAAGTAAAGACTAAGAACCCCAAATTTTCTGCACCTATAAGGTATTTCTTAAGAAAAAAAATCAACACAAGATTTTCAATTCCTTTTATGAAGTGAACCCTCTCGCTCATAATTTTATAGAATTAAAAAATTACTTCATAATATTTCTCAGAAAGATTGCTGAAAATTTCCTCCAAATGAGTTCAAACTTGTTCCCCAGAGGTTAGTCCTCAGAATCTTGTTTTCCCTGAAAACAACAACACAAATCCAACAGAAGCACTAATTAGACAAACAAGATAGTTTTCCCACTCATCTTTGAGAAGACATCATATTATTTGGGTCTTTTTTTGTTTGTTTGCTTTTTAATGAGCTCACATACTACAGCACCTCGTCTTGCTGCCAAGTTCCTGAAACTGAATGGAAGATAATATCGTTGCTCAATAATATCAATAATTAATTGAATTAAAATATTTATTGAAAAATGAGAAATCTGAGAAAATGTAGCACTATTTAGTCTGAGAAAAGGTACCAAAATATCAACAAATTTTTCTCTTCAAAGTTTTTTTAGGCTCAAAGGCAGATCTTTGATAAAGACAGACCTATAAGAATTATCTCCCCACCTTCACCCATTTTTTTTTACATTTTCTCTGGTGACAAAGACATTTGGGTATCCAGAAGTGAATTTTGTCTTAATGTCTGCATATATCCTGGCCCCTCCCTCCCCTGCAGTCCCGTCTTCTCCGAGAAAGCTGGTAAAAGAGTCGACACAGTAGCAACTGTGGCAGTTTGTTGGAGATCTCAATAATCTCTTTTCTTTGACATAGATCTGGAATTGAGTCCGAGGTCATATCCAGCTGTCAACTTACTGCATTTCTCCCCTTTATTTTATGAATACAACTGATTCTCACCACCTACTTTGGGACACCCCAGTGTGCAACACCTTTTAGGAGTGTTTTCAATCTATTTTTCCCTAGTCACATTTACTACTTTGTATTTAATGAGTGATCAAGTCCATCAATACCAAAAGCAAAGTATGCACCTAATATGTGTCATTTCAGAGTGGAAAGTTGGCGTGGCAAGTTAAGCCACTCACGTAATAATTTGTCTATGAATTTCAATAGAGGATAACACAAAATAGAACACTTTTTGATGGTCTCTTGAGCTTTTAGCATTTCAGCTTTTCAACTCTAATTCACCAATGACTTTGAGTTTTTAAAATACCTCCGCCCAGCTAGACAACAAATTTCATAACTTAGAGATTATGTTAGCTTGTTTATCAACAAAAAAACTTCTAGAATTTAAGAAAGTGCACATGGTAATTAGTAGGTATTTTATATTTCTTGAATATGAAAGCATGCATATCAGAATCTTTTCAACTAGCAATGGACATTGCAAAAGACAGCAATCAATCAGTCAATGAGTTTGTGATAGAATAAGAAGAACTTAAGTGAGTTACAAGTGAAACTCCAATCCAAATCACCAGCCTAATATAACCCAGTTCTGGCTTTAAATTGAATAATTGGTTAACAAAAGGTAATCTGTACTTTTTATCAGTACCCCTTAGATTAAACACAAACTGTCAGATGATTTTAAAATTCATTGTTTTTGTACCAAATTCATTTTTATTTGAAATTATACTTCTAAGTTTTTCATAAGAAAGTCCAAGAATAATTCAGGAACTCTCATCTGTCTCCAATCTATAAAATATTTTAAAAATTGGAAGCTTGCCCTGAAATAAGCTTGCACTTTATGATGTTCAGTGCTGTAGGCTTGGAGTTACCAATTACATCCACACCATGGTAAACCAAACATCTCTCCTTTGTTCTGACTTATCAATATTGACAAGATCCCTTTTGAAATCATTATCACCAGCAATGTTGGAAATTAAATTTACCATGCAAGATAAATTTGGGCTCTTTTAAAAATTGAATTTTGTACATCTGACACCTTTATTTTATAGATGTAGTATCTGATAGTTTGGAAATGCAACTTTTTCGCCCCCTTTAAATTAAAGTGTGTCTGTAATAGGACCAATGGTAGTAATAAAAAGTAATGCAGCTAACAGAGCTACATCCTGCTAGAGCCTTTGCTGGATTTTATAGTATATACACTGCATCTACTCAGGCAGTGGAGATGTTTACCAGTGCTTTCCACAGAGGGAGAAGAAAAGGAGGGGAGGGGGGAATGCGAACTTATGGCTATTCTGTTAAGACTATTAAATCAATCTCTTTTTTCCTTCTTTAATGACTGATTTCTGCACCATTAATCTAAATTAGTCATGCAGTCAGGCTGATTCATTGAAGTTAACCCAAAATATTGAAATGATTTCTAACGTTCTATTGTAAAAAAATAAAATCTGTTTCCAAAATCTGTTGTTTTATCTTTTTTCCACAGAGTTAAAAAGTTCTTTATAAAGACTCTTTATAAAGACCATGAATGCCTGAAAAATTTGGCTTTAGCCATGGGTCAGACATAGAGACAGGAAGAAATAGCTTTCAATTAGCCAATAACTTCTCAATTGTTCATGAAGCACACTTAGAAAAAGCAGATCAAAAGACAAAATTAAAAAGATGAGATTTGAATGCAGGCTTAGATAAATGATACACATCTGACTGGCTGGAGAAAATTTCTTTAATGAAATCAATCTTAAACTCAAATTCCTCCATACTTGTAAGTTGTTAATAAGCTTCCTCATTGCTTCACAGGACAAATAAGCAGTCCTCTGATTATGAGCCATGTCATTTACATGTGATCTCTGCTTGCCTTCATTCACCATAAATGAATAATTCATGAAAACATTCACTGACATACTTGTCGGAATGTTCTGTAGAGGCGGAGTTCCCTGAGCTCACAGACACCCCTCCCCCATTTCTAAGTCAGCAATTCTATTTTGGTTTCTCTTGGGATTTTCAGCTTGTCAGTTACCCCTTTTTAACAAGTAATTTGCGCTGGAGGCCCTGCCCAGCAGGATCCTCTTGCAGGTATGTTCCAAATATACAGCTTAATTTTGTCACAGAAAAGTAAAATTTTCAACTGCAAAAGGCGTCACTGAAAATAGATGAATTCTTCAAAGGATCATCCCTGCACCCTTTGGATATCTTGCACGTTTGGTAAAGCTTGTCACTAGCTCCTGTCCCTAATGCCTTAGAAGAATTAATTTCTTCTTGAAGCTCAAGGCTCCTAGGCAGCTTGCAAAGGACTCTTTGGGGAGATCAAATTTATGTTCCTCCTCGCCCATCCACTGGCCAGGATTATTTCTGCTCTTCGGGAGGTGGTGCTCGGAAATGGTCCCTTCTGCTCTGCCAGCAGGAGAGAGGATATGGCAGTGAGGTGGAAGGAGAGGGTCAGGGCATTTGTGAAAACACGGATGGACTCTGCAACCTGAGGCTGCTAAAAACCTGTTTCCTCAGATGGGACTCTAAATGACAAAGCAGCACAAGTGCAGAGAAGGGAACTTGTTCTCTGAGAAACACTGACAAAGACAGGTGCCGGCTCTGGACTGAGCAGACCCCTCATTAAGTTACATCCTAGCAGAGAGATATAGACTCCAAAGCGTTGCTGCAATCCAATCACCCTATACCAGAGGATGAGGTGTGAGATCTTGAAGAGAATTGGAGAGTCCAAAGAAACATAGCTCGACAGTAAGAGAACAGAAAGCAAAATTTATGTGAAAAAAAATCAAGGGACCAGGAATTTTGTAATCATTGACAGAGATAACAGAGAAGTTGGGAACGGACAATAGCAATAATCTTGAAGTTTCCAAATTCTGATACTCAGGGCTGGGGATGCGGCTCAGTGGCAAGGCATCTTGCCTGAGATCTGGGTTCAGTCCCTAACACCTCAACAATAAGGACAACAACAACAACAACAACAAGAAGATGTAACAGAGCATAGACCAAATCCTAAAAAGTCAGAGAACAGTGCACAGTTATTTTCAAACTCAACTGGAGCAGAATAACAATAATAAAACTTAAGCACATGGGATTTGAGTTTAAAGAATATCTCCCAGAACAAATAGTGTAAAACAATTAAATGGCTTATGGAGGTTTTGGAATTTCCTCTTATTAGGCTCTTAAAAATAAATTTATCCCCCCATCTGGCATGGTTCGTAGGGAGGAGAAGGGACTGGCAAACCTCTCCTAGTCCTAAATTAGGTCCATTACTTTCACTCTTCCAGTTAGAGTGGCTGACAGAAATGATAGAGATAATACTGGCTGCCATCATTAACCAGTAAATCGAATAAAGCAGCTTTGTGTCTTTGTAGTTGACCAGGCAGAGGCCTGGGGCTGCCTCTGGCTCTGTCTTAGACATGAGTGTGTGATCTGCATAAGTCACTGAATTTCTTTGTTCAACTTCTAATCAGCAGACATAAACTATCCTACCCCACCTCACAGGTATGGCCTGAGAATGATTTGATCATTATAGATGAGATAAAATTTTGTGTGTGCTTAACCCAGGGAAGAAGATCCACGAAGAGTTGATTATTCTACCATAGAAAAAAAAATGATTGCTCCTGTCATTTGAACACACAAAGTAGGGTCTTCTGAGTTTCAGGCTGCAGAGTTTCGGGTAAGAGACTCAGAAATTTTTCATTTTTTTTTTTTGGACATCTGAATCTTTTCCATTTGGGAGAGTCCACATGTATCCCGGTTACATCATCTTCTTGGGGTGCTTGTTTACTCCAGGTCATGCTGGTCCCTGCTTTGTAATTTGATAGCTTATGCCAGTCTTTGCTGGATTTAAGGCCATTATCCTAGAGCCCCAAATGTGGCCCACAAAAGGAGCCTCCTAGAGGTTTGTTGAATGACTTAATGAGGTTAACGTGGTCTCTGATTTTCCAACAGAAGTGATGTCCTGACACTGTCACCACAAGCCCCTCCAAGGACCACGTTCATTTGAAATACTCTCCTGAAGGGACAGCCAACTTATCTTTCACATGGACATGGGTTGAGAGCCTGGCGAAGCGGGGGAGGGGTGGCGTTTCGAGGAAACTGTGAGAGTTTCTTGTGCAACCTTCCCTGAGCTACTTTTCAAGTTTCCCCACTTTGCAGAAGCACTTATCATGAAGCTAGACTGATATCCATCTGAAACACTTAATAAAATAATAGCAATAAAGTTTGTAATAATGATACTTGGCATTTGGTTGACACTTTTCCTCCAAGATTGCAAAGGACTTCCAGTGAGGCTTTGCTATTTTCCGAGTCACTCATGGGTGGACACACAAGCCAAGATACCACAGCGCAATGCTTCCTTGTGGATTCCATTGGTTCTAGCATTAAGTTTGAAGATTGGGTACCATTCTAAGAGCACAGACACACCCTTGCACACAAACACCTCCCACACCAACATGGAGGGTCAAAAGTAAACGTAAGATAATGAGTTTAGGTTCCAAAATTAAACTTTATCTATCCTGGTGAGTCAAACCTTGGGAGTCAGATATGCATTTTGATATATTTACTGTAGTGTGAGTGTTCTTAGTGTATTTATAAATACAATGGAAACATCTGTGTCTGTTCTTTAAAGGCCTGGTGTGCTAAAGAGTTTACTTTCTTCTTTTAACTTCTTTCTGAAGGAAGTTTTGTCTAGGCTTAAATGATTAGTTAAAAGTCACACCAGGGACTTTGCGGGGATGGGGAAAGAGGGAGTATATAGAAAGGGTCTCTCTTCCAAGACATTTTTCCCTTCCCTGGTGGCTCTGCATTTTGCCAGCGAGAGCAACTTATTCAGTTTCCCATATTATTCCCCAGGGAGTCCTTTTCCTACTCCCAAACAAATGTGGTATTTGGGGTTTCGAGTTTAAAATGTAATTTGGTATCATTTCAGATGTCTTCCTGCAGCTTAATAAACATCCTCCCCAGAGGGATTTGGGGTCTGATTTTAATTTGTGGTAGGGTTATGGACACAGTAAATGTCAATTTCAGCTATTGACAGTGAGTCCCCACTTGAAAGAGAAATGGAAAGTGACTAGCAGTGCATTGGGGGAGCAGGCACCATGCTACATTCGCTCACAGGAAGTTTTTCCCAAGAAATTCCTTCACTGATCTGTGATGACAGTTTGGCCGCCCCCCAGGACTCTGAAAATCACTCATCCACCCAAACAGAAGGCCTGAGTGTGCTAGCTTAGGACGCTTCAATATGATGAGTAGAGAGTGTTACAGGAAGTAGCTGAGGCCTTCCTGGTAGGTCCTTGAATCCAAACACCCCAGCCAGGTCCAGCTCTCTTAGCAAGCCAGTGACCTCTTTTCCATTTCTTTTCATTTAAAATGAAATGGCCCAGCCAACAAATCTTTAAGGGCCTTTTCTTTTCTCTAATTGAAATGACATTAGTTTGAAAACTGCATGTATTTTAGGGATACAATTCCATCCTTCCTCAAAGTCTATGTGACCACAACACAACCAGCAATATTCTTCCAACACATTCCAACTTCCCCTTCCCCCATCTTCACTTCCCCCAGCCTCACTCCTTCTCCATAAATCACTCCTCCATAAATCACTCCTTCTCCAGAAATCAGCTAAGGGTCTGAGGACCTTTATGACCATAGAACTAATAGGGCAAGATAAGATCAAATATGGGTAAAATGAGCTGTGGCAAGATCCCAAAAAGCTTCATTTCTAAGAAATAGCACTTTGGCTGAAAAGCTGAGAGACGGAGGCTGGGAGTAGGTGGGGTTCGGCGGGGTGGTGGTGGTAGGGGCTGCAAATGGATCCTACCTTGGATATTCCATTTCCTTGAAGTTAAGGCAGGCTCCAAACGTCCCTGCACATAGTTAACATTTAGTAAAGAAGACAGGAACCAGGACTCCTGAGAGGAGGGAGAGGGGCTGGTTTCTTCTAATATTTGAATACCGATTCTTTTAATTAGCTTTAAGTGAATAGTTCACCCTTTTGTACACTAGAGAAGTCATTAATGTTATACCAAATAACATCCTTTAGAAGAAACAGGATGTGACCCCCCTCCCACCCCACATAAGTAGTTCTATATTTTCAGGGAATTCCTGTCAGGTCTATGAAGAAAGGATCTTAACTGAGCATTTAGTGAATGACTAAAGTTCCCCAAGTCTGTGGACTGCCAGGGTCGGGGGAGGGGGGAATGTTTTGTACTACTAAGTGGTAAATGCTACCCTACCAATTAAAAAGTGAAGAAATACATTCCCAGACCATATGTTGAACCTCCTGGATGAGCCTTGTCTATGGCATCTGACACGGTTTACCTTATGTGTCAACTTAACTGGGTCATGGGATGCCTAGATGGCATTTCTGAGTGCTTTTGTGAATGTGTTTCTGGATAAAAAAAAAAAAAGTATTGAATTAGTGAACCAAGTAAAACTGACGTCCCTTTCCAAGGTCAGTAGACTTGTGACAGGCCCAAAGAATGAGCGGGAAGAAAGCTAAACTTTTTCTCTCTTTGTTGACTGTTTGAGCTGGGATATCTTCTTCTGCCCTGGAAGTGGTACTTAGACTTCAACTCCAGATCTCAAGTCTGGACTTGAATTTAAATTGACACTGACCATTTGCCTAGATCTACAGCTCATATAGCAGACTGTGGAACTTCTCGGCAGCCATAATTCGTGTGAACCAATTCCCTATAATAAATTTTATTACATATATTCACATCCACTTCCTTCTATTTATTTGGAGAATCCTGACTAATACAGTCAGTAGCCTTGAAGTTCTTTTCCCTAGAAAGTGTCCTATACTTCTTTAAATATATTAGATAACAGTGAATTTAGTGGAATCCCTGCACTAACCTTGACATCTCTCATCTAGTTCCAAACATTTTTAATCAGGTTATATTTACTATGCCCACCACCCCCTACCTCCCATAGATCTGGAATCCATCCACTTGGCTCTAGCTATACACCTGCACCAAAAACCTGGACACAGACCTCTCTTGCTTGACTTTTTACACTGTTTCTACTTCCAGTTTTTTTCTTCTCCAACTGAGCACTCAAATTCCAGTCAAAATGATCTTCTTGTGCCAATGATTTATGCATGCCCTTCCCCATTTCAACAGTCTTTTGTGACTTTCCCTAGCAGTGAGGATTTAAATGTTCTACTATGTGTATGACTACTTTCCCATCTAACTTGATACGTGATGTTTCTCTCACATTGTTTTTTATTGACTTCCAAGAATATACTGATTTCTAATCTCTTTCTGATCTCAGCGTCTAAATCTATCCTGTTTCCTTTGCCTGGAACAGTTTTCTGCTTTGTTGTTGTTGTTGCTATTATTGATCATCTCTAACTTTGAAATCTTGGTTTAATACCACCTTCTTTTTTTTTTTTGGCTTTTGGGGTCACACCCAGCGATGCACAGGGGTTACTCCTGGCTTTGCACTCAGGAATCACTCCTGGCGGTGCTCAGGGGACAATATGGGATGCTGGGAATCAACCTGGGTCAGCCGTATGCAAGGAAAACACCCTACCTGTTGAGCTATCGATCCAGCCCCTCTGACTGTTCTTAATCACTCGTACTTTAGATTAAGGTAGCATGCTCAACCCACACCCCTCTCTTTCCCCCTGTGATTTCAATTTTGGAAATTCCCACAAAGGTAAAAATATCGCAACCTAATGGAAGGATTTCTAAGCATAAGATACATATAGATACCAAGCAAACCTCTGTAGTTAAAATAAAACGTGAATAAATATAGTTTTAAGTGTCTTAAACTGCTTTTCCTGTAAGAAAAAAAATAAAAGAACGACAATTCATTTGTTAGTTGTGTTTGAGTTTGTTTTATTTGGGAGTCATGCTCAGTAGTGTTCAGGACTTACTCCTGGGTCTGCACTCAGAGATCACTCCTTTTGGCAATTGGGGAACCACATGGGGCGCCAGGGGACAAACCCTTGTAGGCTGCATGTAAGGCAAGCACCCTACTTACTGTACTATCTTTACAGCCCCTCTCAGTTTGTTCTTCATGCAAAAACGAGCAAAAAAAAAAAAGCAAAACAACTTCTAAGTCCAGAGTGTCAAGGAGAACTAATTTTCTTTATATGGAGTGGGTTCAGGTATGATGAGGTAGAGAAAATGACAGACATGGATGACTGTCTACTGCAGACTTCTAGAAAACTTTTTGGCCTATTGGTCCACAGCCAGTGTTTTTTCTTCATAAATGAATTCCACATCTTTATTAAGTTAAGTATTTCTATTTAATTATTTGAAACAATTTAAATATTTTGTCTTATGATGTCCTGGAAACTGATACAATTTCTTCCAGATAAAGAAATATGGAAAAATAAATTATATATTTTTCACATTGAGAGTGATTACACAAAAATTATATCCCAACTTACCTATTACTATGATTATCATTTGACATTATGTGGAAAAGATAGTCAGAATTAAAGGAGTCCTTCTGATTAGAAGAATCAGGTATTTCTAACAAAAATCCCTAAGGAATTATTAAATAGGAATATATCCCTAGCCTTGATTTGCACAACTATAGTAAGAATTATAAATTTTAAATGATGAGAAAACCCCCTGTAAGAACTAATCAAAACACACCAAAAGGCTGACATGAACTGCTAATGGCAGGTCCTTTACATAAGCAAGTTATAGTTTGTAATCCAGAGAATGAATCTTATTAAAATAAATTTTATCTGCCATGGATGAAATTTCAAAGTTGGCTCATTTACAGATGAGTTAATTGGCTTTCTTCAAAAATGGAGGAATTTTTTGGGTCATTTAAAATCATTAGGTTGTTGGATCAGGGTGCAGAGAAGGGCAGGGAAGTCAGGCCAAGCCCTGAGCAGAAACTCAGTTGCCTACACCACTCTTCAAAACCAACTTCTCAAAACCTCCTAATGGGTTTCACTGTTTTCTTTCCAGTGCTTATCATAATCAGGAACCACACATTTGCATCCCTAATGGACCCTTTTCAAAAGTGTGTTGACATTTCAGTAGGTTTAGAATAGCTCTGAAGGCTTTGCTCAATTTGGGCAGGTGCCCACAAATATCCTTATATGGGTCCCTACATATAGACTGTCTGCTTTACTCATGGTTTGTTGTTTTTGTTTTTCTTTGTTTTGTTTTGTTTTGTTTTTAAATCCCTGGGAACCAATCTTAATTATACTCTTGAAAAAGTGAAAACTCAGTCGTCAGATGACTCAGAAAAAGGGCATCCAGCTGGTTGTCCACACGCAGGCAACATCTTAGCTCTATCTGCAAACTCAGGTCTGAGGCAAAAGTATCATCCTTGTGTGGTAAATTCACTTTTTTGGCTTTCTATTTTTATCAAAAGGAAATAGATCTAAATAAGACCCATCCAGATAAACATCAGTTAGGGGAAAAGTCAAAATCAAGCAAGGAGCTCATCATCTGAGCTGTTCAACTCTGAACATTTGCAATAAGTATTAAGAACTGAGAAGGCCTGAGGAGGGACAATTTCAGTCCCACCTAATTTTTGTGGCTTCAATGAAAGCTCAATCCAACAGAAACACAATTATTATTTTTTATTATTTTTTAGTTTATATGATTTTAAACACTTATTCAGCTCCTGCTATGTGTCAGAACGGAGTACAGGGTAAATAAGATTTCATTCTTATCCATTAAAAAAATCCGTCCTCTAGTAAAGGAAAGAGATAAGACAAGGAAGTAAGTGCAAGGCATATTGAAAAAACTCCCCTAAATGACATATCTAATAATCTGGGGGGGGGGGCTAGAGGAGGTGACTTAAAAGTGAAGAAATATGAATACTTCAGGGAAGTTGAGTTTGGTTTCGCATTAGATGCAAACACATGTATATATTTATGCCATTGTGTGTGAGAGAATAAGGGAGGGGTTGTTCATGGTAGAAGCCAGGTTAACCATCAGTTCAAGATAAGTTGTTAAAATATGCCAACACAGGACATAAAGATATTAAACAATTAATTTAATTGCTGCTGTTTATTGCTTAACACAATATAGAGACAATTTCTCTAGATGAGAAACCTTTCCATCTAGAAAATCATGCTTTATGATGTGTGCCCCATTCAGATTGATCCCCTTGGAGATGGATAAATTGGGAACCGCATACATTTAGAAGTTTTAATTTTTTTTGCATTTCTTCAGCTACATCCAGCTGTGCTTAGGGCTTACTCCTGGTTCTGCAGTCACAGATCACTGCTGGTGGTGCTTGGGGGACTGTACAGGGTGCTCATGATTAAACAGAATCAACTGCACACAAGGCAAGCACCCTACCTTCTGTACTATATCTCTGGCTTTATTTAGAAGTTTCTTTAAACTGATTTTAATATAACAAGATAGACAGGGCTGCGTAAATTTGATCCTTGAGACAGAAGGCAATGTAACGAAAATGACAGAGATATTCTGGGTAAATGGGAGAGAGGCTTGCAGAGGTCTGGGTTAGGGCTCAGCATATTTTCAGTCAAAGAAACTCTTTTTGGCACCCTTATTTTATATTCAGGTACTTTGCAAAAGATTACAATGGATCCAAAATCTGGTCCTACTTCTTTGAAGTCTTTTCCAAGACTGAAAGTCAGTATGCAACTGAGTTTCCTCTACAAGATTTCTAATTTTTATTGATTACATACTTAGAGCTTGATAAATATAGATTAGCATGGCATGGGAGGAGATGGCGGTTTTCTATGTTTCTTGGGCCCCTTATTCTTTCTTTGAATCCTTCCTTTGTCACAAATCCCTTTTCCTATTTACAGAGAGGATGGTTCTTTCTCTGTGCACTGTGTGCAATGCTATACTAAGAAGAGAACTAGATTTTCCTGCTACTTTCAGCCTAGAATTTAAAACACATCAATTTAAAGATAGGCATTTAGAGAAAAAAAAATCTCCATGAACTTGAAATCGTTTGAAAAGTACATTGTTGTCCCCTCATTTCTAAATCAATATTGGCAGCCACTGAATACACCCTTTCTTTCAAAGGGAAAGAGAGAAAGGAAGAAAGGAAGGAAGGCAGGCAGGAAGGAAGCAGGCAGACAAACTTTGTCCATCCTGGCTGAAATATGAAAATGAAACAAGAGCGTGAGGCAAGGTGGATTCACAAGCATGGGTGCAGCCCAAGCCTTTTCAGTCAGCTTTTTTTCTTCTGCTATGTTCCTCTTGCTAAAACCCTCTCTTTTTCTGTATGCATAAGTATGAAAAACGAGGCTGTAAAAGTGTCAGCCTGCTTTTGTCAGGAAAAGCTAGTAAAAAAATAATTGGAGGGTATTTCATACCTAAGATGCACAATCCCCATAAGATAATCAGTTCCTAGGTTCTTAATATGTGGCTCTCAGGTTTCCTCATACCAACAAGAGTTCTAAGGTGTGGAAAAGTTCTAGTGTTACTTATTAAATAAAAAGGCTCTAACAAAATTCAAGTCACCAAGACCTTTCTCAGCAACTAACAAATAGCACCCTAGATCCTGTCTCTATAAGGTACCACATATTCACACTGCAGCTGTCTGAATAAAATGAATAGGGTCGGTCTTTCCCTCCAATCTGTTTGCTTTTAGTGGACTTCACCCACCCCCACCCCCGCCACCACTTCTCCAAAGAAGCTGGCATTATAATGTCAAGCAAATGGCTAGAATAACTATGCATTGCTCTAGACACCAATGAATAAAATATATCAAATATTGCCTATCCCTAGAGTGCATTATTCCACTTAAAAGTGGTATAATTGACTTTGGGTACTGTGAAGGGAAATCCAAGTACTTTTTGAGTTGTGGGGTTATTTTCGGATAATTGCCCAGCTAGCTTGAAACTTCATTTTGTCAATCAGATGGTCCTTTTTGCTCTATCAATTTTTTTTGAAGAGAGGGGAGGTGGGACAGTGGTTACTGAAAGAGAGCTGGGAAAATGGCTAACCCCCACGAGACTTTTTTTCTTGTCATAAAGCTGTTGTCAAAAAGATTCACTATTATGTTGGGGATGGGCAAACTCCATGGCGTTTTGCATTGAGTAAAAATGTCTCAAACCATTTTTCAAACATTTTGAGGTTTGGCAAAAACCTGAAATCCATCTTGCCAAGCACTTTCCCCCTTAATTCTTAAACCCATGTGTCTTTCAAGGGAAATTTAATCCGTATGTTTCTGATTCATTTACACTTAACTCATCAAAATGGTGTTTTGTAAGAGCTATTTGATGTCCAAGAAGTCTTATGAACTTCTCTTTTTATAAGTCTGAAAAGCCTTTCTTTCTGAGAACCAGAAAATTGTATTTTACCAGCTGTAGGCCAAATGATTGGAGCTGTGTTAAGATTCAGGAACCTGCTAGACTTAGTAGGCAAGAAAATAGCAGTCACAGTGGCATAATAAATGTCCTCATGTGTTTGTCCCTCAGACAGCTACGGAAGGGTATCTTACTTGTTATTCCTCCCAAGAACCTAAATACTATGTCTTGTTCTGATTGAGGGGATTCTTTAATTTCAGGAGAAAATGTTCTGATTTTAGGGATTCTTTAAGTTCTGGAATTTCATTACAATAAAAAGGTGACTCCTATTCTGCTAAGGAATTTTATATACTCGCAATAATGAATTAACATTTTATTTCTATCAAATGTTTAAAAATAAGTAGCTAAGTAGACGCTGAAGATTCCCACTTGAGAATCCTAGCTCAAAAATCAATGAAAGCAAAACCTAATGTATTTCATGTGATATATCTATCACTTAGGAAACAAAAAATTCACTAAATGGCTTTAGTGGAAAAGATGGACAAATTTCAAGTTCAATACCACTGAGTTCTAAGAATCTTGCACTATTAAGAAGGACTGTAGGCCAATCCAGGCTCTGATTTCCCTTTTGGGCTTTGTCCTCAGATGATTTTTAAAGCAAGTTATCTGAGGGTAAATTCAATTTGAGAACAAATACCTTAACTCTGTCTAAAGACACTGAGATCTAGGAAGGTGTTTGGGGGTTGGACTAGAGCTTAGAATCTGACCCCAGGGTTTTTGCTATTTTTCTAACAGTTCAATGACCTCTCCACACTGCCAATGTCTTTTAGAATGATAGTTATAGTTCTTTAGTGATAAATGAGTAGTCCATTGGATATAATGTGACAAGCATTTTAGAAAAATATATGCTACCCATGAGTGTCATGTCCAGCATATGTGCTAAGTGGTGTCTTGTCAAATATTGATACATATATACACACATGGGTATGCCCGGCTGCAATATATATAAAGTATCTTTTGATTATTTTCCACTAATATCACCAGAAAAACATGATAGTTTACTGGGAGTTCGATCATGCTGGTTTTCAACTTGTCTCCTTAAACATCACATGGCCCAAAAGGTCCAACAAGACATCGCCTAACACAGGAAATCCACAAAACACTGGCCTTGTTCACCAAAAGCAGTTTCCCATGTGGACTGAGAGCAACAGACAAAGAATGTGTGTGTGTGCATGTGTGTGTGCGTGTGTGTGTGTGTGTGTGTGTTTGTGTGTAGGAAAGGGGAGGGAAGGGTCCAGATACCTAGCTGAGATAAGAAAGGTCATGTTCATTTAATATGATTTACAAATGGCAAGAATGATTTCCGACTTGCCTACTGTCCAACTGCACAGTGAAAAATGCAGACATCTGAGTACCAGCATATTTCCAGAGTGCTTTTTCTGGGCACTTAACAATCATTAATTAATTAAAAACATCCTTTTAAGGTCGAGAGGCACAATAGTTCATGTCTACCCAATGGAGCTGTGAAGACTTGGGGGAAGCCAATAACCAGCACCTGGATCATGACTGGGCGAGATTAATTGGGTTAACTGGCTGTGAAGACTCTTGTGATAAAGCATGATAGAAACTGCTGCTCCTGTCACATGGCTTCATGTCCAGAGCCAGCAGGAGAACTTTGTGGCTAGCAGCTGAAAACTGCCACTGTAGAGAAGGATGCAAAATCATCAAAACAACAATGAATTCTCTCTCTCTCTCTCTCTCTCTCTCTCTCTCTCTCTCTCTCTCTCTCTCTCTCCATCTTAACGAAGTGACAAGTTTTCTATGGTCACAAAGTGCTGGCTCCTCTTTGGGATTCAAGTGCAAAGTGACACTGTGCTGGGAATTGTGGACCCAGAAGTTTCCCTAGGTGGGGAGGAAGAGGGAGGGTGCCTTTGCTGCTGAGCCCAGAGGTCACATCCTGCAGGTGGGTGGGTGCTGGTTCTGGGGCGGCTTCCAAGCTTTGGCCTCACTGGACATGCACTTAACCTCATTAGGGCTGGTGTGGATGGAGGGAGGACTGGAGAAAGTGGTGGGAAGCAGTGAGAGTCTCACTCCTGGCCATTTACCCCATTTCAATTAGGGTTCAGGGACAATGCAGCCCACCCACTAACTAGACACCAGGGAGCTTTTGGCTGCAGGCAGATAGCAAGCTCTAGATATGTCCACCTCCCAGCCCCTCTCCAGCTGACAGCAGAATCTGCATAGCCAGGTGACGAATGAGCACCAGCTTCTCTGAACCTGCTAGTGGCTGCTGCCCTGTAGGTCTATACACCATAGTCCCTCTTGACAGTTTCTCATCCCTCCCTCCTCTGGAAGCCAGAATTCAGACGTTGAGCTTGAGCAAAGAGACAAGAGTGGTTGTTCCAGGGACACCCAGGAGTCCACCAGGATGCCCCTCACTGCCAGGTGCAGGTCTGTCAACAAACAACTCTGAGATCCCATCCCAGACAGTTGTGATCATGCCTTTGAGCAGCCTCCACTTCTGAATCTGTATCATGAATGGGTTGGGCTGAATGATCTCTAAGTGCCCTGCCTTATCAATGCCTTTGGAATCACAGGATACTTATTCTAATGCTAAGGAAGCACTGGAGGATGGGAGTGAAGAAGCCTCATCAAATGAGATCCTTGTGACTGGTGCTTCCTCCTCATCCTGGATGGAAGGAAATAGCCAAAAGCTGTGAGGTCGTGAACTGGGCAATTTCTGAATGAAGAACCGGTGCTTTGCCTCGGGAGAGGCAGCTGTGGAGCCCATATTAGGAGAGATGCTGTCGAGAGCAAAACTAGAGGTGAAAATGCAACGCCAGAGTAATTTACATCTACATTTATTCTAAATGGGTTTATTATAATTGCTGTTATTATGATTAATTCCAGAGGAATTAAAGGGGAACAGCCCTGCATTGCATTGTTGCTGAGATGACTGAAGTAATATGATAAATAAGGCCAAGAAGAGGCAGATGCAAATGAAAACCTGCTTTATGCCATCAAAAAAGGAAACCTACTATTTAACTAAAAGAATTGAAGGGGTGGGATGTGGAGGAAAACCTGAGACTTTATAATAATGAGATTATTTGAAAGTGAGTTCTTGAACCTCACTCTTTGACTCATGAAGATATGGTCACATTTACTAGAGCCAATGGTAGGATTCTCTCTTGTCCAGTGCTCACAGAGTGCCAGCATCCTGTGACTCAGTTACTCTCTCTGGAAGAAGCTGGTAAGTTACAATATTTTTACGTTATTGAGTCCCCAAATATACCATTTCTCAGATTTCCAAAACAGTCCATTGGTTCTATGATTAAAGAATTAACATTTACTGAACAGTTTCTATGCTAGGTATATTATAGTCATTTCCTGAATCCTATTTTATGAATGAAGTAACGAAGCCTCAGTAGTTTCACAAATCTTTCCCAAACCACACAGTTGGCAAGCAGCAAAGCTCAAGTTTGAACACAGATCTGAACACAGATCTATAACATTTTTTTTGGGGGGAGGAGGTGGAAGAATTCGCATATGGGGCCACAACCAGTAGTACTATGGGGTTACTCTCAGCTCTGTGCTCAAGAATCACTCCCATTGGTGCCCATTGGTCTGTGTTGCTAGGGATTGAGCTGAGATTGGCCACAGGCAAGACAAGAGCCTTAATCCATTGTTTCTCCAACCTCTGAATGAACATCTGTATGATTCCAAAACAATTCATAGTGCACAAACACATTAGATCTTACTGATTTCGAAGAACAGTCTCCATCTTTGCAAAGGACCATATTTGGCAAGCCTTTCTTTAGCAGTGATGGCACCCCATTGTGGTCGGAATGGCAGAGCCAGGCATGTGAGGCGCCAAGGCCAGCTGGCTTCTCTGCCAGAGCAGCATGCGTATCTAAGCCAACGTACCTTCAGTTCTTTAAAATCTTGGATTTTACAGAAAACAATTTCAAAAGCTCCTAAAACACAGTAATTCGCATTAGGCACTCTAGCTTACACACCACAACTGCTTGGCCCTGTTTACCATGTCCTGCTCCGAGGAGTGAGTGATATACACAAATAGATACCCTGGCATTCATTTAGAGCTGTTTTTATTTTCGAGTCCTTTATTTATTTTTTAAATACACCCAGTCTATTTTAGTCATTCAGATGGCAAAGCAAAATATTTTAAAACAGAATTGCACATTGGGTATCCTATGAAGGAAAAGAAGACTTTGCTTATAGCTTGATGGATCTTGGCTATTGTATAAGCTAACTGTCACACTCTCCATCATGATGGCAAACTATCGATTAATTCTTCTTGGGTGCAGCATTGCTTCATCAATCATTAAATAAGCTCCCTGTCAGTGTAGGTACAGGAAGAAAATATGTATAGACTCGCTCAAAAGTGTCTGTGTACTACACAGTGGACTTTGGAGTGCTAAGTCAAGCCAATTTCAATTTTCAAGGGTGTGAGTCGTCAAGGAACCGCTGTTGTTGCAACTGAAACTCATGAAATACATACATAGGAAGTGCCAAGCCTTACGGCATACATTTTCATCAGACTAGCAAAGTCTGTTTAAAAATCACACTTTCAAATTGAACCATGGAATCTGTACAGGCCTGGCCCACATTTATCTATGCCACCCATTTCCTTTCCTGCTCTTGGCTGCTTCCCACATCTCTGCACTCCCACAACTTGCATGCATATCTTTCTGCAATCCAGTGCAAAAGGAGCCCCTTTAGCCAGTCAACGGTGCATGAAGACCAAACAACAAGGAAGCAGGAAGGAAAAGCTAATGTTCACTCTACTTATTTTTTTAAAGTTATTATTAGTTTTTAAACTTCAGCCTGGATAGGCGACCCTCCTGACTGTGAGGTGCAAGACAGAGTTCTTTCTCATATCCAGATGAACTTCTGCCTAGCTGGCACTCCTGCCCCCACCGTGGCCAATGCTGACCACATTTTTTGGTGGGAGAGGAAAAGGCCTCCCAAGTGATGCCCAGAAGGCCCCAAAGCCCCACCAGCAATTCTCAGTCACTAGCTGTTGGTTCAACTCAAGGATGCGATGAACCTCAGGCCCTTTGGTGCCATGACACTGGAGCCATCCTGGCAGTACCTGGGGCCTCCGGGCCATACCTATCTATGATCAGGGGATCTTCTGGAGCTGGGACTTGGCTGCTGGGTGTGTGCTACAAATGTGCCTTCATCATTGTACTTCCACTTCCTCCTGTCAGCAAGGCAACATTTTGTTTGCTGCTGTTGGTTTTATTTTTCATTTTGGGGGCCACGCCCCATGATGTTAAGGGCTTATTCCTGGCTCAGTACTCAGGGATGACTTCTGGTGGGGCTCAGGAGACCGCATATGGTGCCGGGGATTGAAATCCGGTTGACCATGTGCAAGGCAAGTGCCTTATCCATTGTACTATCTCTCTGACCTTCAGGACCCTCAATATTTTTATCTTAAGGCAGCTTGAGACAAACTAGGTTGAATTTCCAGCAGGAGTACAAAAACTCTACAGCAGAACCATGTATATATGCTCTGAATCTCCATTCTGTAATCCCACCAACTGCATCAAACACCTTTCCACGAGCCTTCCACTCCAGAAAAGCCCCTTCTCAGGGCCGGAGAGATAATACAGCAGAGAGGGTGTTTTCCTTGCACACGGCCAACCTGGGTTCAATCCCCAGCATACCATATGGTCCCTCAAGCACCGCCAGGAGTAATTCCTGAGTGCAGAGCCAGAAGTGACCCCTGAGCATCACTGGGTGTCACCCAAAAAGCCAAAAAATGAAAGAAAAGAAAAACAAGAAAAAAGGAAAGAAAAGCCCCTTCTCTCAATTTCTTAAACACCAATTTTTACCAACAAGAAAGATATGTGAGAGGGAGGTGGCCAGTTAAAAGTCAAGGTTTGTATTACATACTTAGGCTACTACAAATTGAAACTTAACTAAGCCAAAGTAGAATCTGGTTTTCACCACGGCAGTCACTCATCTCCATTGCACTTTTCTGTCCCCTTCACAAAGCCACGGGAGAGCATGAGTGTGGACACAAGGGTCCTTCTGGCTCCTGTCTCCCCTCACTTCAGGTCATTGGAAAATTGGCATTAGTCCTCCCTTCCCTTCCATCACAATGGCACTTTTACTTCTCTATTTTTAGTGTGTGATTTGATCTCAGACCTGCTTGATTTCCTGAGTAAAAAGTAAGGCATAAGAGAAAAGATGCTGGAGAAGGAAGAAGGTCTAGGAGTGGGTCACGAGCAGCAGACTGAGAGGCTGACATGGCCATCCTAAAGATTATAGCTACTGAGCTGTGGGCTTGTCGTATGCCAAGGACTTGCCAAGTTATCTCCACCTCTTCCAACTCCACATGGCTGCTACAATTATTTTTACTTTGCCAAGCATATAGAAACAATGGCACAGAGGTTATCATGATATCTGACCTCAGACCTTACGACCTCAAAGGCTCTTTCCTGAAGACCTTAAACTTCCACTCTGATCGATAGATGCCCCCTTGCAGTTATCCCCTTTCTTTGTGTCTTTGCTGTGTCCACCAGGGCAAAGCGGGGAGGGCAAGAGGGAGAGCAGGGTGAAACACAGGCAAGAACAGCTGGCATTACTCTGCTTGGAACTGGCACACAGAGGGGATGGATTTGTTACAAATCTATCAAAGCTTCCCCTCCCACTTCACCTGCTAATGTGCTAAATCTAGCCACAGAGAGCCCAACCAAGGGAAGGCAAAGCTGAAAGTCTGCTCATGACCTCAGGGAATGCAAAATATGGACCATATCACCAAAATTCTGTCTTTACTAGTACAGCCCCTTCTTTTATTAAGTCTTTATGATTATGAGGAATCTGTCAGTTAGGGTAAGTCCGAGAGAAGATCCCTCTTTATTTATGCTGATGAAAAATAACACATGCACAAATGAGAGCTAGAAGAACTAACTAGTAAGGACTGGATCAAAGGAAGATATTGTACCCAACATCAGTTCCAGGTTGCCCGTAGTTTCTAAGATGTTGCCCTGGGTACAAAGAATCTGCACTGGGTGATTTCTAACAAATGCATATAAGTCTGCAATTAGCTCAACAGAAGCTTCCATTAAAAAAAACCAACAATAATCAAAACAAAACAATTGCCAGATTGTGGACACAATGATATAACTCTTCTGGGTGACAGTGTGGCTGAAGTGAGGTGGTAGAAGTCTGATGGAGGAGGCTCTCTCTCTCTTTTCCCTTCTCTCTCTCTCTTTCTCTCTCTCTCTCAGTCCCCAGCTGGACATTTCTGATCTTAGATGAACAGATGAACAACTCTGGCCCAAGTGAACCTAAATTTCAATGCACTAAAAAAAGAATGCATGCCTTCTTTATTCCTGAAGAGTCCCAAGCACATACTTGGCACTTATCAAACTTTGCACAATGACTAATAAACTTCACCACTGGTTTCACTTCAGCTCTCGGTAATTTCCCCCCCAGACAGGCATAGTTGTGGTCTTTCCCTAGGCACAATTAAGCTGGGTCCATAAATACATACTTTACAATAAGCCTCGTACAGTGGAATTTGGCTCAAGAATAAGGATATTGTTTGGGAAAATTATCTTTCTAACAAGCACATAGAGTTTGGCCTTTCAAGTTCTTGGAAGGTTTTTAAGAGTAGCCTCCATTCTCCTGTATAAACTTGAGTTGCTGTTAAAATTGTAGAAACAGTATCAAGCATTCTGGACAAGGAAGAGGATAGACTCATCACAAATAAATTTCTGCACCGCAGGAGAATATGTTTCTTGGTTTTTGTTTGTGGCTTCAGCATGATGTGTGTACATCTGAAGGATGGGTGGCATTTTTGAGGAAGTGTCCCACTGGGTAAATTCTCCCTTTCTGTGCTGCTACTTCACAACACACTTACACAGAGAATTACCACAGGTGGGGCTTCAAAATTAAGAATCACACCCCATGAAGAATCATCGCTCCCAGAAAGGAAAAACAAAAAATAATCTTCAAAGTGGAGTAAGACAGACAGACAGACAGACAGACACACACACACACACACACACATACACACACACACACACAGAGGCACTAATTCATCTCGAATGCAAATGGACTTTTCTTTGAACCGCAAGGAAAACACCTTTCAGCAAAACTCAGAGAACACTGACACAGAGCTTCCCTACAGGAAGGGTCTTGAGAGATCATCTCAGATTGGTTCCACAAAAGGAGAGGGGCGAGGGTGGGGGTCTTACAGCCCACCATGCAGGCTCCTGCATTTCAAAATGCAACCCAGATGGGACAAGCTCAAGGTCATCAGGATTAGCATTCAGGCCTTTTGACCTCCACTGCGCCAGGCAGTTTCTCTTCCCCTCCTCCAAGTTACCTCCTGACTTTCTCTGCTTTTCCATCTCTACACCAAGTCCCAAAGAGAAAAGACTTCCAATTTACTATATTCCCAATGTGCTTAAAATAAACGTAAACACCCTTCTGGTATGTGCCCCATGCCTCTTCTTACAAACCCCTGTAAGAAGGTGAGGACGAAAGGAGGCCCAGAGCTTGTGAGGAGTGAGGAATGGCAAGCCGGTCCCATGAAACTCTCTGGTAATGCTACCTGGTATCAGAAAACATCGCAGCGCTAGTTGTAGTTCATGCGACATGGTAATCATTTCTAAAATGTAAGTCTCCCTCTCTGAGTACCCAAGTTCCAGACAGCATTAAAAAAACCCTCACCGGCTGCTTTCCCTACTGAGTTCATGCTCATTCCATACTCACAAATAAAAACTACTATCTCTAGACAAATCAATGCAGAAATGTTCATCCTCCCTCCCAGCACCACAGCGTAGCATCTTAAAACAAGCTCCAAGATACAGACATCTCGACGGGAGCCCTGGAGGAAGTTGTCACAGGAAGCAGCAGAAAGTTAAAATTCTCCAGCAAATGCACGCTCCTCAATACCACGAGCCGAACTACCAGGTGGAAGTCAGTGTGAGGGGGTCATCACACAGGAACAAATTCAAAACCCTACAGTTCAGTACAGAGCAGGGCAGGCAGACGTACAATGCCTCAAACTCAGCATGACACACAAAATACTTTTCCAGGCACTTACAAGTCACCAGTTACACGCGAATAGCCACCCCCTCACCCTACCATCACTTTTGCCCTCCTATGAAATGATAACCATTTTGAACCGGTTGAAGAAAAAAAGGAGAGCGAGAAAGGCGGAGATCCGAACGGAAAATAATCCACAGCTGTGATAATATCATGTTTTTTTTTAAAAAATACCATAATATAGTTTTACTTTTAATAATAAAAGATAAAAAAGGGGGGTGTCTGTGAATAATTAGAGATTGCAGTCTGAAGTCAGTTAGAGTCACTGCAATTGATAATAAACTGAAAACCCCTTGAGAGCAGGTAAATGCTTTGCAACCCTGACCCCCTCGCTCTCACATTACTTAACTACCCTGCGGTTCTTGCATTACATCACCATTCAAGCGATTGGTTCCTGCATTTTAACTCTCTCCCTGTCTCCTCCGATTAGGAGCGACACCGCAGCAAAGAAACTTCGCCTGAGTTTGCTCTTTCTCGCTTGGATTTTTTATGCATGGCCTTTTGGCTCCTGTCGCTTTGGTGGGCTCTGCTCCCCTCCCACCCACCCCTCCCTTCTTCTTTACTTTCTTTCCTTTTTTTCTTTTTCTTTCTTTCTTTCTTTCTTTTTTTTTTTTTTTTGCCCAGCCCAGCCTTAGTTCAACTCACTCAGGTCGCTGTACTGGAACAAAAACTCTTAGCAAAGTGAAAAACAAATGCCTCCTCCTCGGAACCTGGAGAGGAGTGGAGGGACTGGGAAAAGGAAGAAGACAAACAAAGCCGGGAGAGACAAGCGAAGAGAATGAAGAGGAGGAGGAGGAGGAGGAGGAGGAGGAAGAGGAGGAGGAGGAAAAAGAGGAGGAGGATGGAGACTCCAGAAGAAGAGATTGTAAGGGCAAAAAAAAAAAAAAAGGATAAAATCAGAAAAAGAAAATAAAATTAAAAACAAACCTCATGGACATCACTGAGGCTGAATTCCCTCCTGAGGTGCAGAACATGAGCGCTCTGGAATGAGTGTGTGTAGAATTTGAGCCAAAGCTTAACTAGCCCGAGTGAGTCATATCCTTCCCATTTGATTCCAGGCCAAGCGATGATGTAATTCGCTGGCCCTTCTCTTGCGCCCAGCTCTGGCTCTCTCCCTCAGGCTCGCTCACTCGCGCTCACTCTTTCTCCAGGGCTCGCCCTCCTCCCCCTTATCCTTTTGAGCTCAGTGCTGGTGAAGTCACCATTTAAATCTGGCAGAACTGAAGCAAAAACTTCAATGTAACCAAAACAGCCCCAGGCTGAGTTCCAGACTCGGGGAGCCTTCGTGGTGCAATTGCCCTTAGAAACGGATAAACAGCAAGGGAAACAGTGCCGCCTGCGGATGGCCCGGTGGCCGCCTGGAGCACGGACCGGGGCCCAGAGCCGTGGACGTGGGTCCAGGAGCTGCGTTTTAAAAAAGTATGCCCTTAAAAAAACATTCATCATCATCATCATCATCATCATCATCATCATCATCATCATAAAGAAAGGAAAGGAATAAGCCTGTGTGTTTGGCGAAAGGACGGTCCTGTGGACAGGTGAAGGCATAGTGGGGAGGGGCAGGGGAGAAGGAGGGGCTGTCGCAGCAGGTCTGTTCCCAGCTGGGCTTTGGTTCAGAACCCTGTGGCAGGTCCAGTCACCCAGGGCGTCTTTTCTTTCCTGAGCTGTTGGGGATTTCTACTGCTGAGTGCCAACTAGCCCTCGGGAGATGGCTGGCTCCTGACCTCCCAGATAGCCAGGGCCAAAGGCTCGACCGGTTCAAAGCAGCATCCAGAGCAGTGAGTGAGTGAGGTCTGGGAAATGGGTCCTTTCTCCGCTGGGTCCCTTGGAAGCACTTAGAGGTAAAGGGGCCAGGCGGGGTAGCTTGTGTGTTGGAAACTAGAGGGAATTAAAAAACCTGCTTCCCCCCTCAACACCCCCCCCCCCACACACACACACTGAAAGACAAGAGATGTGATCCCTTCCCCCTGCTCCTGGGCTAGGGCGGGTGGGGCCTGTCTGAGTTTCAAGGTATTCAGGGAGAACAAACAGTATGTGTGTCTCTTTTTTAATTACAGACTGAGCAAAAAAAGCCTGAGGCTGGTGGTGGTGGTTGTTGTTGGTGGTGGTGGTGGGGGGGGGTCCAAACCCTACCCTTCACAAATGACAGTGAAACCCCTTTAATTGCTGAATTCTACCTCTCACTTCACACCTCTCTGCCCTGACTTTAACTCCTTCTCATTCTCCTTTCGGAATTCCCCCTCACCCTCCAAGGCAAATGGACAGACAGACAGACAGAGAAGAGTGCTTCTTTTAAAATAAATAAATAAATAAAACGGGAAGTTCACTCCATTTTTTAAAAATACCACAAAAGCAGAAGAAAGGCATAGATGGCATTTTTTTTTTCAAAAATAATTATAGTTTTTTTTCTGACCTTCCCTGGCCACCAGGGATTTACTTGAGCAGATGATAGCAGCAGCAGTTGTCACTTTAGCTGTCACCTTGCCTGAGAAGAGGCCAGTGTCTAAACTCTGTCTACAGATGCATCTCTCGTATGTTTTAAGGATCTCAGCTGCTAGAGGACAGGACTGTTCATCCAAGGCCCTTGGACTTTAAGTGACAACTTCAGGAAACAGCGCCGGCACTCCACTGGAGAGAAGGGAGAGTGCGGGTGGCCTCCCCCAGTCTGGTCTCGCTGACCCCGGGGAAGAGTACTCTCTAGTCCCCCTCCCCCTCATGACATCCTCAATTGCTGGTGATGCCAGAGTTGCCCCACTGACACCTTTATCAAGGCAGGCAGCTCTGAATTAGAGGTGATCAGCCATAATTACAGCTGGCGCCACTGAAGCGGTGGCCTGACAGCGGCAAATGTGGTTGTTATAAAGTTTGGTCCACCATGTCAGTGGCCTGTATAACTCACTTACGTCTCCCTCGCTGAGCACCTATTGATTTTTCTCCTGATGTAGGGAATAAATAAAACAGAGTCTTCAAGAGCTCCTACAAGCCGTTGGACTTCCAGGCAGGTTGACAAAGATTTTCTCTAAATGACTTTCTACTTCTCACCCCCACCTTGCCCCCCCTTTTGTTTTTAACCTGTGGGCTCAGAGAAGGCAAAGGTCTTTGCCTTTCCATTCCCCACAACAAACCCTCGAGCTCCTCTTGGTTTTCAGAAGGGATGCTTTCTCGAGGGTGTATGCGAGGTATCTCAAAACAGATCTGCAATGGCAAAACATCTCCTGGGACCCAGAGAAAGAGAGGGAGAGAGAGAGAGAGACAGAGACAGAGACAGACAGAGAGATTGACCCCGATTTGATCCCTGAAACCCCATATGGTCCCCTGAGCACTGCTCAGGATCCCTGATCCCGGGGCAGAAGCGAGCCTTAGCACCTGGGCATCAGTAGATGCAGCCGACACCTGTCACCCCCAATTTTTGGCAAATTGAACCCATTTAGGTTCCAAATTGACATCTTGCAGAACTCAAATGGAAATACACTTGTTCCAGGATCTTTTTCTTATAGGAACCCAATTGAGCGGAGGGGCTGTCGTTTTATTTTTCCTCCCAGGAAAGGAATCTTGTACCTTGAGTAAAGATTGCAAGGATAATGTAAAGGTGAGTTTCTGGAACCTTCTTTGGACAGTGTCATAGTGCCAACTTGACTAAACCAGACACAGACCTTTTGGGAGTGGAGAAAGGGGTAAGGGGCTATTTCCCGGGAGGTGAGTGTGCCGTGTGACCTAGCCAGGGGGTTCCTGCTGCAAGCACCAGCCCAAATCCCAGGACCCTGAGTTTGAAGGTGATGCCAGTAATGTGCTAGGACATGCTGACACTTCATTAAGCTGGCTTGAGTTGAAATCTGTTTTAGAGTTCAAAGGGGCCTGAGTGTTTACATTTGCACTTGCTGGGCCCCCACCTAAGGACCCCCTCTCTCCACCCACCTCCATTTCCAAGTCAGGTATTTTCTCTGGCCCCTGGGTTACTCTCCACTTGAAACAATCCTGTTTTCCCATTTTCCTTCCTGTGAGCAACTAATGAGAGAGAATATCCTGTTCCCCACAGGAAACACTCTTCAGACTCAAGAGCTTCCTTTTTCACCCAGTTGGCCCTCTCCTCACCCCTTCTGCCATAAGGCTGTTCCTCTAAAGAAGGTGGGGGGGGGGAGGCTTTGCAGATAGGAGTTGTGAGATGCTGTAATTCCAGAGGGAGCCTTCTTAGAAGTAGCCCCCAGCCAACAGGCTAGGCCCCAGATTAGCTGGTTTGCTCAGGAATGCTTACAACACCCTCCTTTCAGAGCGTGTCATCCTTGGGGAAAGGGTGGTGGGTACCGCGCAGCTGTTCGCTGTAACTCACTCACATACTCCGGGCTTCTGATGAAATGTGCGGCTCCAAAGAAGTGGAAACTGCTGAGACTTGAGTTTAGAGTTCAGAATGCTTTTGGATTCACTCCAAAAGACCCCTTCAAAAAGGCATAACTTGGGTTGCATGACAGAGGGGCATATCAGCCGAGTTAAATAAGCTTTTGTGTGGCAGGATGAAGTTCTGAGTTCAGCAACGTGGAAAGCTCAGCAAATAGGAGAATCCGGAATGACCCCTATGCAGTTCTTCTTCTTTTTCCTTTTTATTTCAAATTTATCCTCTTTCAGGAAGAGCAGCCCATCTCCTTTCAGACATTGTGTTTAAAATTTAACCCGTGATTCCTCCAGCCCCCATGGAGTTTGAGAGGTCAGATAATTTCAGAGTTAAATAAGCTATAATGACTATCACATGTACCCAACCAGAAACCTAGTATTAAAAATTATTCAGAAAAAAAAGTGGCATCTCTTCCTTTTTTAATTTACAATAACCATCCAGGTGGTGTTTTAGGGCCTCCTTTGCAAATTGCTTCCAGCAAACCTTCTGGTCACAGACCACTGCTCACCCACGTGGTGTCTGTCAGGCCATTTCCCCTTCAACTTGGGTGTCCCGTGTTTTCAGAGTGGACAGAGGCAAGGGTGAACCAGTGCAGCCTGCATGCAGTGGTGTGTGTGTGTGTGTGTGTGTGTGCGTGCGTGTGTGTGTGTGCGCGCGCGCATGCAAGCAATATGAGCTGGCTCCTATGGCTGGGTCTGCTAATAGCAGCAGGCAGCACATTCAGAGAGAAACCCAGAATGGCCTACCCTTGAAGATTCTGTCCTGTGACTTGCTGCCATAGCACCCGCCCTCCCCAGCCTCACACCAGGGCTCCTTACACAGCCTGTTAGCCTTTCCTGTGCTCCAATCTTTCTGAACTCTTCTGCAGTGGTCTGCTTCTCAGTTAGCCTGAGAAGAAGATAACGGGAGGGTATGTGATCAACCCTGAAACATCAGTATCCAGTCTGTCTACTAAATTTTCGTCTTTTTCATTTCTACTCTGCCTTCAATGTGTGGATGTCACTAAATCACCCAGACCTGTCCCAGTAGCTGAAAGGCCCAGTGGATACTTGCTGAATAATCAAACGAGGGAATGTATGAATAAAATGTATGTCTCAGCTCAGCATTACCCTTTCCATAAATGCCTTGCTGAACTGCTAGGCTGAAAATAAGAGTGCCCAGGTGTCTGGACACCTAAGGCATTCTGGCCCAGAAATAATTTGGGTATAGAGAGTATCTATTTCCATCCCTGTCTTTCTCAGGCATCATTCATTAGCTTCTTCAGGGCAGAGGCCTGCACACCCATGGTCAGCCCTCAGGAAATGTGACTGAACAGAGGAACAGAAGAGAAAACTGTGTCCTCTATAGACTACTACTCAGTCAGGAGAAAAGATGAAATCCTGTAGTTTGCTGCTTAATGGGTGGAGATATCATGGAAAGCAAGTGAGTCAAAGGGAGAGGACAAATACCAAATGACCTCACTCATACATGGAGTGTAAGAAACATTGTAAGGGAATGAAAAAGAACCAATGACTGGGGCTGAAGTGGTAATACAGTAGTTGGAGCGCTTGCTTTGCATATAGTCAACCTGGGTTTGATCCCTGGCATCCTATATGATCCCCTGAGCCTGCCAGGAGTGATTCCTGAGTGCAGAGCCCAGGGTAACCTTTCAACACTATCAGGTATAGCCCCAAAATAATAATGACAGCAACAATAACAACAACAATAAAGAGTTAGTAATAGTAGACCCCCAGAGTCTACCTATAGAAATGAGACTAAGAGAGGGGAGGGGACCTTGAGACATCGATGGTGGGGACAGAATCTGGTTCTGGCTGTGATTCTCGAATCGTATATGCCTGAAACATTACTCTTAAGAGTCTAATAAATCATGGTATGTAAAAAAAGTTTTAAAAATGTTGCTTAATTTATTTTTTATTCTACTTTGCCTTAAAACACCATAATTTACAAAGTTATACATAGTTTACAATTTCAGGCATACAATGTTCTAGAGCCAAAGCTACCACTGGTGTCAACTTCCCTCCACCAGTGTCCTTGACAGGCACATTTTTTAGTTTGGTTGTTGTAGGTTGGGTCTCCTGCTGACATTGTTGTTACTCTGTATATATCTATGGACCATGTCTACAACACCCACATGCCAAAGGTGCCTGCCTGTGTTACCTCCTGATTTCCTGCCTGCCTCTTCTAAGACCCCCATCCCACAAATTTTTGTTGTTAATGTGAAGCAACACGATAATGACTTTTTTCCATCCTCACTTAGAATTTGCAGAAATTGCTTTTTGGGCTTGTGCTGTAGCTATGGCCTGTGCCCCCCCTTTCACACACACATACACACATATGCATATATATATTATAAACATATACATATGTATAGGTATAGCTACATACATATAGACATACACAAAGATATATATATCCATTTACATGTGTGTATATTTGGTGTATATATATATGTATATATGTGTATATATATACATCTATATATACATACCTATATTTTCATACCAATGGGGACTGAGAACCTTACAGAGTCTTGATTTTGATCAGAAGATCTTCCAAAAGAAGACAACAGAAGAGGCAGAGACGTGTGATGCCTATCAAAACACCAGAAACTTAGGGTGCTAAGATAGTATTGCTTAACTCAGCCTGAAATCTCTTCAGCTGGTATAACCCAAAGCTAAAAGCCTTAATCGGGCACCCACCCTGATACCTTTGAGGATCCTTCCCTCCCCATGTCATATGTGCCAGCTAGTATCTGGCCGTCATTTGCTACCAATGTCTATCTGACAAAGCAGCCAGCATGAAAAGATGTTCTTTTGCATCTTACGAATTCAAGACATTGGGGTGCCTTCTTGTTGAAGATTCACCCCCAAATGCTTTGCAATGGCATGACACAATAAGGCTTCTTGGTAGAGCTCTTACTTACTCCTTTAGATAATAGTGTTAACAATACACTCTACTGGTTCTTTTTACTGTGAAACATTTTCTGATGGAAACAAAAAAACTTTCCAACTACAAAAGTAAGAATGAATTTGAAGAGGTTTTGAAGGTATTAAAAGTAAAAAGGAAGGCTTAAACTAGGGAATTGTATTTGTGGTTTCATTTCTTTTCACAGGCATCCAGCTGTAGGGCTCTGTGTGTATTTAATAACTGACCTTTCCTTTCTCTGAGCAAAGAAGTTCAGCAGCAGTGATTTATTCAATGGGTTCTGAGAGGAGAACGAGCCCTCCAAGACTTTTGCCTGGAGGGGATGAAAGGAATTTTTTTTAACCCCAAACATGAAACTCTGGGGGCTTCCAAATAAAATTATCTATGTTTTCATGAACAGGGCCCTGAGTTTTAAAAAAATTGGTTTTGATAAGAGAGAATAAATGAAAGAGAAAACTGCTGACATAATATTTTGGTTTCCAAACCCACTTCCACATTCTACTGTCCCTCTCAGGCCTGTACATGATTGCAGCGTGTGTATTTACACCAAATCCCAGAGAGAAAGGTTCAGTTAATCCTGCTGTATGCTAAAAATGGGTTCTTCACTTGAAGAAAATGATCATAGCTTCCTATGTGTCAGTCTCTATTCTGCTTTTGCAGAATAGAGTTCAGGACTGCATGATGTGTAAACCATTTATTCTCCTCCTCTCCATTTCTAAAAGCGTGGAGATGATGTACAAGCACTGGCCTTGGGAGTCAAGAAGCCAGCATTTTTCCCTTTTCATGAACTTTAGAATCCCACTGATGTTAATAGAAATGGGAAGGAAAATGAATTTAAAACACCAGCTGGACCCGTCAGAGTTGCCAGTCTGGTTCTTTTAGTACCAAATAGTACCAAATAATTATATCAAATAGAAATCAGGCTGTGAAACTGGTGCTGGAACACAAACTCAGCTCACACAACTATCCTCCTTTAGAATAAAATCCTCCTTTTAATCACTGGACCCCAAGTTAAAACCACACAAGAACAGCACATTCGCTTCATATTAAATATCAAGCTACACTAATTTTCCAGCAGGTGAAGAAAAACAGGCACCTCCAGATGAGCCTTAATTGTGTTGAAGGTGAAGTGTCACACACACACACACACACACACACACACACACACACACAGTCTCTTACTACCTGTCCATCTAACCAACAAACCTCATATCATCTAGCTCAGTGGTTCTCAGACTTGATGTGCATGAAAATCTCTGGGGAAGAGATCCCAATGCAGATGAAAATGTCCAGGTACTACCTATGTGTTTGAAAAGGTCAATGTAAGGCCTTGGGTATGCATTTTATTTTATGTTATTGGTTTGGGGGCCACACCCAGAAATGTTAAGGATTTTCTTCTAGCACTGTGCTCAGGAATCTTCTAGCACTGTGCTCAGAAAATACTCCTGAGGGTATTCAGGGGGAAATATGAGATTCGAGGGTCAAACCTAGGTAGCTGCATGCCAAGCTAGCTTTCTCCTGCTGCAATATCATTCTGGCCCCTCGTGTTATATATTTTAAAGCAAAAACTTTAAGGAGACATTGATGAGAGAATTGAATGCTAGGAATACATAGACCATAATCAAGAACAGCTGATTAATAGGTACTTATCCTGTGGCCATAGAAACTTCACATATAGGCAAAGTAAGGGAAAACATATAAATCTGTGTGTATTTCTCTTGCTACTCAGACACCAATGGAGCTGGACTGACAGTGAATTTCTTTCACTCTACTTTTTTTAAAGTAAAACATAATAATCCACCCTCAAATTATCAAGCCTTTAAAAAAATCAGTCATGGTAGTTTTTCCAAAACAGGATGAGTATAGTGAATGGAAATAAACACGTGTGTTCACCGTAACATAACGCCATCTAAATGGCCTATGGAATTACGGTCTCCAGGACTTGATAAGATTAACATTTCCTGACTTGTGGCTGGTTTTGCAAAGCATTTCTCTTCTATGTTTACTATCAATGTACCCAGATGTTTACTTTACAATATTTCCAGTCATCTAATGCCACAATCGCAGGGAGGGAGTTTTAGGGAGGGAGAAAGGAGGATTTGAGGTCACTGAAGAGTGTATTTCAGGGAATAGGCCCACCACACCTTTGGCCTAATTCGATTATCTGCTTTTACCTTAGTTCACCATCACCAGTGGTCTCAGAGTTAGACTAAAGAATACTGCCAATTTGGCATAGAATCTCCTTATCCCAAGTCCTGTGCGCATCATTTTCCTCAAAAGACACTCTGAAAAAGAACTCTTCTCATGTCTATAATTTTGACTTTGTAAAGTCATAAGCTCTTGAGGGCAGAAAGTGCCCATCTGTCCACAAACCCCAACCTGAGTGCTAGATGAAGGGAAATTGGGATCAGGACCTGTGAGTCACCACGGGCCTCATCGATTGCTAAGTGGGAAGCAAAAGTCTGAATTACAATGATATACCTTGTCTAACTTCTGTCTGCCCAACTCTCTGTCATATTAATACTGTCACAGCACCACCAAAGCTGCTACAGAAAGACCACACACACAAGCTGGGGGAACAAAATGAAAAACACTGGTGAGTGAAGGAGGGGGGAAATAATGCTTGCAATCATAGGGAAATACCCGGCTGAACATGACAAAAGCAAAGGGGTTTCTGAAATGTTTTTATGGTCTCTGATTACCCTTCTAGTCTAGGATTAGTCAGCATTTTCAATCTGATAAATATTGAAGTCTCTGACATCCATTTGCTCAAAGAAACTTTGTGTTAAAATAAAAGAAAATCAAGATTTGAGATTAGGGAGGTGAAAAGAAAGTAGTCATTTTGAGATAGCAAAAGAGATAGCAAAGGGGTTAAGGCACTTGCACACAACTGATTTAGGTTCAATCCCAAGCACTATATACAGTCGCCTGAGCATTAACATCATCAGGAGTGACCTCTGAACACCAAGCCAGGAGTAAGTCCTAAGTACCACTGGGTGTGGTCAACGTCCTCCTCCCAATATATATATTTGATTTTGGTTATTTGTTTTGAGGCCATACTCTGTATGCTCAGGGCTTACTATTATCTCTACATTCAGGAATTACTCTTGATGGGGCTCAGGGAACCTTACGGGATGCCCAGGATTGAACCAGGGTTAGCTGCGTGCAAGGCAAGCACCTTACACACTATACTATCTCTCCAACTCCCCCAACATTTGATAATTTAAAGGAAACAATTATCACCATGACAATATCTTTAAACCAAACTGTTGTAAGGCAGAAATTCTCTGTAATGGCTTGGGTACTTTCAGAAATAATCTTTTATTGCATTAAAATTGTCTTTCTACTTGGTGGGGAAAAAAAAAGTCCTTCCTACATGAAAGAAAAAGAAATCGAGCAGAAATATAAGAGGTGGTTGGGAAAAATAACAGGGTAACAGGTCAGAGATCTCAGACATATGGGTGGTGTAAAGGTGAGGTGTGTGTAAGTAATTAAACCACAGAGCCAAGGACGCCCAAAGCATGAGACCCAAGCCACAACAACCAATCTTAAAAAGGCCTCTCAAGGAGCCGGGTGGGGGTTATAAGGGAACCTGGGGATACTGGTAAAGGGAAGTTGACATTAATGGTGAGATTGGTATTGGAACATTGTATGCCTGAAACTCAACTATGAATAACTTTGTAAATCACAGAGCCTTAATAAAAAAAAATATTTTAAAAAGTACTTCCTGTTGACTTCTTGGAGTCCCGTAGGCTTTGAAGCATCCCTGATTGCAAATGTGAGTTGCTGCTGGGTGCAGGAAGGCATGTGTACTGTATCCCCCAACTGGAGGGTTGGTTAGAGAGGGCAGCACAATTTTGCCAAGTCAAATGGTAAAGCCTAGAATGACCAATAGTTCAGTCTGGAGAAGCTCTATTTTAATCAGTCAAAGTGGCTGCTGTAGTAACAAAGGTATTGCTTGATATCAAACCTGAGCAAACTTGAGATCTTGAGATTTATTTGTTTCCTTCTAGGCTCCTCTATTTATTTATTTACTTATTTATTTATTTATTTTTACTTTAAGAAGTTTAATTCCTTTGGAGGCTGGAGCAATATCACAGCAGGTAGGGTGTTTGCCTTGCACGCAGCCAACTAGGGTTCGATTCCCAGCATTCCATATGGTTCCCTGAGCACCAACAGGAGTAATTACTGAGTGCATGAGCCAGGAGTGACCCCTGTGCATTGCCGGGTGTGACCCCCAAAAAAGGGGGGGGAAGTTTAATTCCCTTATCATTCATTAATTTTTAAAATACAATAGTCAATATCAATGTTGCTCTTACTTCAACTACTACATATTGATTTTTTTTTCGTTTGGTTTGTGGGCCACACCCAGCTTTGCTATAGGCTCCTCTTTTTAGTACCTCTCTGCATTTCCTGAAAATATTTTGTTCTTAACTGGCTTAAAATCATTTCACAGAAGAATTTAGTTGATAAAGGCAAATCATTCCTTTTCATCTAGCAAAGACTCAGAGTTTTAAGGGCTCAGGCAGGTATAGGAGATAGCAGGACAAAATGTGGGAGAGAAGTATTTTGGTTTAGGGATGCTGATGAATTCTAGAAGTTTCATTTCTGGGTTTCAGAAAAAGAGCAAAAAACATCAAAATAGTTTCAGACCTGAGAGTTGGCATTCTATTGTGTGAAAAGAGATGATGAATAAGTAAAGAAGCAAGCAACTCATTGTAATTGTGAAAATTTCTATAAAGAAAGAAAACATGAGGATGAGAAAGTCTGTGTGTTTCATAAATTCTTTCCGGTAAGGTGATAAGAAGAGTCTTCTCTACAAAGATGCGTCCTGTCTGTGGACTTATTGATGTAGAGATGCCTTTGTAGATATGGAGTGGAACATGGAGAAAGGAATAACTGGATATAGGCCTAAGAGAGGCAGGAATTCAGTTCACACATGGAAAGGAGGCCTTGGGAGGAAGGAGGAGAAGGGAGGACAACGTGGGAGAAGTAAGTGAGATCATACAGGCCATGACCAAGAACTTCTAGGTAAAGGTTCAGAGGCACCAGAGAGATAATATAGTGAATAGGGCATTTGCCTTGCAAGCACCTGACTCAGGCACTGCATATGGTTCTCCAAGCACTGTTAGGGTTAATCCCTGAGCCAGAGCCAGGAATTTACTATGAGCACTTAGTGTGGCCCCCAAACCAATCCTAATAATTATTACATATACATATATAATTTATATATAAGCATATATATATAGACTTAGAAAAATTGCTATGAAGTCCATAGAAATGGTGGTATAATCTGATTTTTTAATTGGTGGGGCAGGAGAGGGCATCTTAAACATTGCTCAGGTGCCCTGAGGCTACCGCCATTGCCTGGCTAGCCAGGCCAGGTGGCTCAGTGGCTCAGGGTTCAGTCCCAGGATGTTTCACTGCTCAAGCCCTGCAGAACTGCCTCCACCCCCAGGTCACCCTAGGAGTCCTGAGGGGTCTGGTACTGTTGGGTCTAGGGCATGCAGTCCTGGGGATTAAACCCAGCTCCTCTATGCTATCTCTCCAGCTCCAGGATTTTTATTTTAATGAGATTGGGCTAACTGCTCCATGGAACACAGCTTGTTAGAGTATAAATTCCAACTAGGAGCAGTTTTGAAATTTTGCAATAGTCTGGAGAGAAATGATGGGGCTTGCACAGAGCTGGTAGCAGAGGTCTTGGGTGAGAAGAACTGTGTGGTGGCAGAACAAAGGCAGGATTGGAACTGGCCAAAGGAGGAAGAAAGTGGAACAATCATATATGATCCCCTGTTCAACTAGGTCAATGCTACTCCTACTTACTGTGATGGAGTATGATTAGGAGCAGGCTCAAGTTTTGCATTGCACAAGTTCATCCTGAGACATCTTTAGACATACAGATGGAAAATCAGGAAGAGAGTTTTGGTAGGAGTTGCTGAGTACAGCAGGATGACAGAGTTGAAGAGACCCATTTGGAGTTCTCCCTTTCTTCCTCTTTCCCTCTCTCCTTCCGTCCCTCTCTTCTTTATTTTCTTTTTTCTTCCCCTAACTTTTTTTAAACACTGTGGCTTACAAACTTGTTCATAATACAGTAGTTTTGGACATTTAATGTTCCAGCACCAATTCCACAAACAGTTGTTCTCAGTTTCCCACGTACCCCAAGCCTATCCCCTTATAAATGGCTGAGCTTCACTGCTTCATGACTAATCTCGAAAAAGACACCAAGCCAATGAAATTCCCAGGTGCACTGGTCTTCGGGCTGAAAACTCTGGGATCTTCTTGCACTGGGACTCCTTTCTGACTGACCCCCTTGACTTTTATTATTTTTTTTTATTATTTTCGTTTTTTTCCCCATATCAAGAAATGGGGACTTGTCTTGGAGGACTACTTCCAACATGTGAATCAGGGGTCAATCCTGGTGTGCTCTGGAGATCATGTGCATTGCTGGCGATCAAACTCAGTTATGCCACATGCAAAGCATGTGCATTAGTTCGATTCTTCAGTCACTTCTTGGGCCCCTGGAATGGTCATCTTTAAAGCCACAGACTAGAGTGAATCTCAGAATGGAGTCATGCAGGCCACTTAGAGTAAGAGGTGGCTAGAGAAGCTAGTGAGGTAGAGGTTAATAAGAAAAATGGAAAGAAAGAAAGAGAGAGAGAGAGAAAGAAAAAAAGAAAAACAGAAAGAGAGAGAGAGAGAGAAAGAAAGAAAGAAAGAAAGAAAGAAAGAAAGAAAGAAAGAAAGAAAGAAAGAAATAAAGAGAAAGGAATTGTGAGGCTGGACACTTGTCTTGCACCTGACCAACCTGGGTTTGATCCCTGACACCCGATATGATCCCCTAAGCCCTGCAAGGAGTTACCCCTGGCACAAAACCAGGAGTAAGTCCTGAGCACTGCTGGCGTGCCCCCCCCCCGCCCCTCAAACAAAACAAAACAAAAACAAACATACAAAAGAGAAGTGTGAGGGAAGAGTCTGGGAAACAGAACACAGGTAAAAATCACATCTGAGGCCCCATTTTGTCAGAGAACCTATCTTTCACTCCTGTAGCTGCTCTCTGCACTAGAAAAGAGGAAAGGCAGCAAAAGTCAGAGGCACGAGAGAAGCAGTACCCTCACCGCCTTGCCACCTTCCTGCAACAAGCCACCATTTTTCCCCGGTTGTGAATCTCAAGTGAGAAAGGCAGGTGATGTGGAAACGGAAGATTCCTATTTACAAGCCGCAATAGATTCTAAGCTTAAGGGGATTCAACCAGTAACCAAAAGTTTTTGGTTTTCTCTTACTGACTTTACCTTTGACAATCGCTGTCCTCTAAGAGAGAAAGCATAGCTCCAACACCCAAACAAATACCTGCAGTTCTTAGCAACAGAGAAATTTGGTGCCAATAAGAATCTTTCTGTCATGTCAAGAAGGAAACTTCACGTGACTTTTGCTTTATTCATGACTGTTCTTGAGACTAAGAAGACATGATAAAATTGTAATTACCTGTGGGTATTAGATGGATAACATCTTTTGTCTCAAAGTCTAGGGAGTAAGATAAAAAAGAAAAGTCTGAAAGATATTTTCACACAGTAAACTCTACTAATGCATGTGATTTTAATAGCTCCAGGCCATTATTTTTCACTTGAAGATGTTCCCAGATTGGTTTATAAAGGTATGCTGTACAATGATATCTACTTTCCAGCACTTTCTGGAGGAAACAGGAATCCTGGGACAAGTTTGAAATGAGGAGGGTATTTGGGAATGTGTTATGACATTCATATTAGATCCAGAAGACCATTGTCCTCCCGTTGTTCATCGATTTGCTTGAGCGGGCACCAGTAACGCCTCACAACAAATTGTGAGACTTGTTGTTACTGTGTTTGGCATATTGAATACATCACGGGTAGCTTGCCAGGCTTTGCAGTGCGGGCGAGATACTCTCGGTAGCTTGCCGGGCTCTCCGAGAGGGACGGAGGAATCAAACCCAGGTCGGCAGCATGCAAGGCAAACACCCTACCCGCTGTGCTATCGAAGTGTTAAAATTTGATTCCACTTGGTATAGATAGCATCCAAAAGAAAAGACTTTCCTTTATAGCTTCCCCCCCACACCCCCACCCCCGCATCCCTGCTCTTTCTTAGAACTAGCTTTAAGGGCTGGAGGGCACTGCCTGGCAAGCAGAGCCTGAGAATGATCTCAAGCACAGTTTGGAAGGCCAAAATAAAGAGCTTTTTAAATCATCGCAGAGATCTCCAGGAAACAGCCACTTTGCTACATTCATAGAACATTTAGTATTAGGGGTCTGCGTGCAGTACTTTGGGTAGGACACTGGCCTTGCACACCACTGATCTGGGTTCATCCCAGGTACCCCAAATGGTCCCTAGCCTGCCAGGAGTGATCCATAATTGCAGAACCAGTACTAAACCCCAAGAACCACTGAGTGTACAACAAAAAAGTAAAAAAGAACATTTAGTACTAAGAGCATAAAAAGTTGGCTTGCGCCCCCAAACAAAAACCAGGTCCAGAGTGATAGTACAGAAAGTATGGTGCTTGCTTTGCATGTGAGCTGCTTTGGCTTATCTTGGTTTGATCCCTGATCCATTGAAGCCAAAGATAGAGAACTATTGTTGTGGCTCAGAACCCTCAGCCTCAGTGGTTGTATGCTATAGTTTACTTAATAATCCACATATACTAAGCAGCTATTATGTACAAGGCAATATGAAGAATTCTCACCTTCAAAAAATTACAAACCAGAGGGTCTAGTGATAATACAGTGGGTAGGGTGCTTCCCTTGCATGCAACTGACCCAAGTTCAATCCCTCGCACCCCTTATGATCCTCCTGCACTGCCAGGAGTGATTCCTGAGTATAGAGTCAGGCCCAAAAGCAAAACTTTAAAAATGCAGGGGCAGGAGAGACAGTAGAGGAGTTAAAGCACTACTATTCTGTACCCAAAAACCTGAGCACAGTGCCAGGAGTGGTCCCTGATCATCTCAAGTTGTGGCAAATAAACAAAACCCCATCAATCCAGACCCTGAGAGATGGCTAGAACACATGCTTTGGATGCAGGAGGCCCAGGTTTTATTACCAGCACTCCATTGTTCTCTGAACAGTGGCAAGAGTGACCCCAAAACCATCCAAAGTAAATTACAAAAGCACAAATCTAGAAAGGGTCATATACCCAGTGAATACTATAGATTTGGTGGAACATTTTTTGAGAAAACATTTCCTGGCAAGGCTCCATGAGTTTTCAAACATTCCACTTTTCAAACAATACATACCAATTTATAATTAAGCTCTTGGTTTGTGTGTGGGGGGGAATGTACACTGTTCTGGGTTCTCTACACATTTTAAGAAGGCTTCCCACACCAGAGAAGGCAAAAACCAAAACTGAAAATGAAAAAGCCCCAACTTTCCACCTTTAAGAACAGAGATCAACATAGTACTATAAATAGACAAGCACAAAACACTCAGTACAACATTAATTATAGCACTGTAGCACTGTCCTCCCATTGTTCATCGATTTTCTCGAGCGGGCACCAGTAATGTCTCCATTGTGAGACTTGTTGTTACTGTTTTTGGCATCTCGAATACATCACGGGGAGAGTTCACCAGGGTCTGCTGTGTGGGCGGGATACTCTCGGTAGCTTGCCAGGCTCTCCAAGAGGGACGGAGGAATCAAACCCAGGTCGGCAGCATGCAAGGCAAATGCCCTACCCACTGTGATATTGCTCCGCCCACAACACTAATTAGTCACTTAAAAAGGAAGTGGTAAATACACCTGTGCATCTAAAGCCAGAAACAACTCTTCAGGTTTGTACTCTAGGGTATAAAGGACTATTATCCTTGATATCTTTTAGGTGTTTCTTAAACTTCAGGGTACACTGTGGAGGGGCCAGAGAGATAGTACAGTGGGTAGGGTGTTTGCCTTGCATGTGGCAGACCCAGGTTCAATTCCTGACATCCCATATGCTCCCCCACGAACCTCCAAGAGTAATTCCTGAGCACAAAACCAGGAGTAACACCTGAGCACCACCTGATGTGGCCCATTCCCAAACAAAACTCTCAAAGATGCATCCTGGGAAATTTTGTTAATTCGTTAATGCTGCTTCTCCAAACCATGTTCAGAATGGTAGGATCTAGAGTGTGGGGCTGCATTCTGAATATGGCTTCTCCAGTGCAAACAGCTCCTAGACTGGTTCAGTCACAATATCACTTTACATTAGAACAAAACATAAGAAGGTAGATGAGCCATGGACTGCAATTGTATTAAAACTAGAGTTTAGTGGTATGAAATTCAGTATTTATTGAATAGCTTTTGTGTACAGAAACCTGCCCAAAATTAGTCATGTCACTTCAGGGTTTTAAGGCTTACAGTATGGTCAAATATTAATACTATGGAATATAAAAGAACACAGTGTGAGACTAACAACCAAGGGCAGGAGGGACAAGGGGTAGGAGGATTGCTCCGTGATAGGAAGCCTGCCTCATGTGCTGGGGGAGAAGTCAGTTAGGTTAGGATGAAGAAGAGAACCACTAAGTCAAGGATGGTTGGAGGGATTGCTCAGGATGGGAGGTGTGCTGAAATTAAACAAAGGACCAAACATGATGGCCTCTCAGTATCTGTATTGCAAACCATAACGCTCAAAAGTAGAGAGTAAGAAGGAAGGTGCCTGCCACAGAGGCAGGGGTGGGATAGGGTGGGAAGGGAGGGAGGGATAATGGAAACATTATCCATAACGTTCATAATTCATAACATAATCCAGAAGACATGAATCAAAATTCAAATGAGGAGCAGAGAGAAAATACTGGGGTTAATCCACTTGCCTTGGATGCTGTGGTCCCCAGTTTAATTCCTAGCATGGTATATGGTTCCCAGAACACCACCAGGGGTCATTCTTGAGCACAGAGCTGAAAAAGCTCCTGGGCACTGCAGGGAGTGTCCCACCTCGCACTCTCTTCCAGCTATAAACCATAGATGGGAGATTTGAGAAATTGAAGGTTGGATATTTCTTTTTTTTTGGCTTTTTGGTTCACACCCGGCGATGCACAAGGGTTATTCCTGGCTCATGCACTCAGGAATCACAACTGCCAGTGCTCAGGGGACCATATGGGATGCTGGGAATTGAACCTGGGTCGGCCGTGTGCAAGGCAAATGCCTTACCTGCTGTGCTATCACTCCAGACTCAAAGGTTGGATATTTCAAACACCAAATAAAAGAGCTGCAAATCTGAGGGGGAAATTGTAGATATTTCCTGAAAATTCTATTATTATAGGTAAATCCACATTTTCCTAAATAGTAATATGGGATCTAAATTGAACCGCTATTCCCTGAAAATGACCTAAACTGACCGCAGGAAGAGGAATGGAGGGAAGATGTGAGGGTGGGACACTAAGGATACTTTCTGAGAGTCAAAACAGACTGGGATACTAAGGGGTACAGGTGCTTTTAAATTTGGGGAAGAAATCAGAAAACTTTCAAAGTGTTTTATTCCTACAATAAATAGCAGAGTGTGAAGCCAAGGAAGACTTTAATGTCCAACTTTGCTCACTTTCCAGAGTGAAAAAATGTAAGTGCCTAGGGGTGAGGTCGCTTGCTCAGCATCACTAAGAGCCCTGTGGGTATTTCAGAACCTTTTGTCTGACACCTCTTGGGGCCAGTATCTCTCTTATTTCTGGGGGAAGTGTCATTTAGTGAGGTCTCTGAAAGTATTCTTGATCTTAGTCTCTTGGCGTGGAAGCTGCGTCCTGAACAAGAGGCCAGCCAGGAGCACTGGAAATCACCCACAAAACAACTGCTGGGGCCCAGGGTGTTTCCCCTGAATGGAGTCCGGACAACTAGTCTCTGTCAACTCATTTTCACCAGAGCCTATTTCATAGCACATTATTCAATATCCCAATGTTTCTGTAACCAAATACAGCATTATGGAAAGACACTTTTCCTGATGCTCTCTACAATAGCCTGGATCTGTTCTTAGAAGTAGATAAAAAGCAATACCAACTCCAGCCATAGTCCCACTCATCTATTTATATGTGTTACAAAACAAACAGTTTCTTTATTTATACTCCTGGAACTTCTCCCAAGGAGAAAGCTGAAATCAGAAAGCTAAAATGTCTTGGTCTAAAACATAATTTTATTAAATAGGTCCCCTGGTCTTTTGACATTTAGCCCAGTGTTTGGTGTCTGTTGCCCCCATAATGCAATTTTTTCTCTTGTCTCCTGGCTACATGCTATTTTATAATGGAAAGTGACTTTTGTATTTGATTGGCTCTGGTGGTTGGAATTCTCTTTATTCATTCATTGTGGTTGTGTGTGTGTTTATAAATATAAATCGCATTAAATTCAACAATTTAACTTTTTAAAAATGTTCACGGGGCTGGAGAGATATTATAGGGATTATGTCATTTGCCTAGCATGTGGCTGCTGACCTATTTCGAACTGATATGATGCCCTATATGGTCCCTTAAGCACTTACAGGGTCACCCTTGAGCACAGAGCCAGTAATAGACCCTGAGCAACAACAGGGTCTGATCCCTAACCTCCCTCCTCTCTCCACAGAGAAAATCTACAGTTCAGTCAGATGAGGCACGTGGCTGAAATTTTGAGGTGGGAAATAATAAGCAAGTGAAATAATAATCATTATTACAGGCCGACCCAGGTTAGATTCCTCCGCCCCTCTCGGAGAACCCGGCAAGCTACTGAGAGTATCTCGCCCGCACGGCAAAGCCTGGCAAGCTCCCTGTGACATATTTGATATGCCAAACATGGTAACAACAAGTCTCACAATGGAGTCATTACTGGGCCTGCTCAAGCAAATTAATGAACAACGGGAGGACAATGCTATTACAGATTTTATTACTATTATTATCATTATTATAGATTGGTTGTGGAAAATGTACACTAGTGATAGAACGGGTGTTGGACCATTATATGACTGAAACCCAATCATGAACAACTTTGTAACTGAATCTCATGGTGATTCAATAAAATATTTTTTTTTAAATTTTGAAATTCAAAACAAAATTATTATGGAAACAAAAAATTAATTAGAAGGGTCAGAGAGATATGGGTACAGTTGATACGGCATTTTGCTTTGCACTCAGTGACCTGCGGTCAATTCCCAGCACAAAATACGGTCCCGAAGCCCTACCAAAAGTGATCTCTGAGCACAATCAGGTGCGACCCACCAAAAAAAAAATTTTTTTTTAAAGTTAAAATATCTTACTAAATGCCTAGAAAGCTATTAAGAATGAATTTTTTCTTTTTATCTCACTTAGTTCTTGTAAAGAAAATCTGACAGCAATTTGTATTCTTCTCTCCCAGACCAGAGTTGAGAGAGGTTAAGGAACTTGCCCAAGGTGACTGACATAGCTGGCAGGGGACTGAGTCAAATCCAAATCCAGCCAGTTGACTGATGTACTCATACACCAACTAATTGTGTGTGTTGCTTTTTCTTGGGGCTACTATTAAACAGAGAACAGTGGGAAGACTCAACTCTTCTTTCTTGGCTTTTCTGTCTGGCTTTAATCCTCATGTGTTTATTGGCCAACAAACAACACAAGTCCTATCAGAATGCTTAAAGAGATTTAACACAGCAGAAAAGGCAGATGCTTCTTACTTAGCCCTGACAATCAAAAACAATGAATTTTTCCACTGAAGCTACCAATGTCTAAGACTGTTTGAAGGTACTGAAGCTGACGCTTTGGCAAAAGAAAATTGTACGAGAACCTGAATTGTTTCAGAAGAGATCATGGAAATCAGGAAAGATTTTTCTAAATAGAAAGATGTCTAAAATGATTTTTCAAAAAATTTCCAAAAGGGGAAGGAAAAAAATTCCAAAGAAACTTAATTAACCTAAGGGGCCAAGATGATGGCTTAAAAGGCTGGAATAACCATAAGTACTGGATCAAACAAACAAACACTTCAACTAGTCTGTCCACACCTTCAGATAACAGACAGTCACAGAAAATGTAATTATAGCTTCATCAACTAAGAAGGGTGCTATAGACAGAAAGAATAGAAACATTTATTAACATGCACATACCTGTATGTTTCTATCTTTGTGAACTTTAGGTATTGACTTGTTTTGTATTCTCAAGAATTTTTATGTGGCACGTAAGAAAATATTCTATTTTTAAAGCAAACTTCAATGCTTTAAAAATAATGATGGGTCTCATTCTCCTAAATAGCCTTGAATATAATCTCAGGGCAAGGATGAAAGAGACGTTACTGGGGCCTGCTCGAGGCAATCGACGAATAACAGGATGATGAAATGAAATGAAATGAAATGAAAGCAAACTTCAAGTTTATAATGAACTATGCCTACATTATTTGGGGATAAATTACCAGTTACTTTTGTCTGCATAAATTGTCATAGAAAATAGTTTCAACAATGGAAACAGTCTGCAGAATTCCAAACTATGGTGTTTTTTGTTTGTTTGTTTGTTTTTGAGGATTTTGTGGCCAGAGAAATATTAGAGTGGGCATCTGCCTTGCACGTGGCCATCCCGTGTTTGATCCCAGCACCACATATGGTCCCTGAGCACAGCCAGGAATGATCCCTGAGTACAGAGCCAGAGTAAGCAATCAGCACTCTGAGTATGGCCCCAATCCCTCTGTTGGTAAATAAAAGACATTTTTTTTTAAAAAAGGGTTTTGAGTGGAGAATGCACTTTAAATCATAAATTAACTGCCAGTGAACTCAAATGAGCACTTTTCAAATTATGCACCAAGTAGTCATAAAAACACTCTTTCATCACATGCTGCAGAGTGCATTTATTTGATCAAAAAGGGGTGGGATGGTGGGAGGACTGTACAGGAAATAAGAAGAGAAGACCAGCAGGAGATCTCAGCGAGTCTGGTGTGCATGGATCCCCAGAGTGGTTTTAAACTGTGAGAGATGTCTTTGTGACCAGGAGCAGGTGAGAATGCAAAACAAAGTTTTGTGACATAGGAAGCAAAAATCCAGAGCTTGTAGGAAAAAAAATAGCTTTACTTTTGTTGTAGGAACTTGGCTTGTCGCCACAATCAAACCATCTCCTCCTGTCCCTGATGTGGAGCTCTGTGATGAAAACAAAGGACTGTCAAGGAACATGGTTGTTGTTGGTTTTTATTTTGAAATAATTTCAGATGGATTGCAGATAGTATAGCATCTTCACTTAAGTATTTCCCCTGGTTTTCCCTAAAAACCACATCTTACTCAAATAAATCCTAGCACATTTACTGAAACTAAGACATTAATATCGGCATAGGAAAATTAGTTCAACCAAATACTACCAATTAAACCACAAACTTCAGAAGTTTTTTCACATACTCTTTTTCTATTCCAGAACACCATCCTAACAGGTCTTTCTTTGATTGTACCCCATTGCTCAATAGCAAGGTTTTCAGGGTTAATCAAAGTTAAGATTGCTCAGTTATATCCCATATTTGGTTGCATCCTATATTTTAGAGTCATTGGGCAGTATTCACCAATAAGTACCCTGGAAGGTACAGCCAAACTGGACACATCTGTTTTTTTTTTTTTTTTTTTTTTTTTTTTTGTCGATGCACTCCAATCTTTACTCCATTGATGATTTTGTTCGGTCTTTTGTAAACATCTTCCCAGAAGTCTGATCTCTGTCTATAAACACAAACAAAGTTCTTTTTACTTCCAGAAAACATTACCGCTTCCTTGTGTCAGATGGGTTCCTTCCTGCTTCAGGATGTCTGGGGACAGTGTGGGTAGTGATCTGTAGTGCAGGTTTGTTAAAACCACGTGCCACAGAACAAGGCAGGGTAGGAGAGCAAGGACTGTTCAGTGAGGGTTCAGAGTGGTGCAAACTCCTGAAAGAGCAAGTGGGGGAACCGAAATCTGAGGGAAGAGTCATGGTAGGGAATGTGAAAAGAAATACCATGCTGTATCATTCTAGTAAAACTCTAAAGTTTTGGAATGCTTGAGTAAAACAATAAAAATTTGACCTGATAGAGACTTGAAATCATATCACAAAGATAACATCAAATGAGCAAGTTATATCAGACCTATAACATTCCATGAGTTGATCAGGAATAAAATCTATTTTCCCTCAGATTGTGTTCTGAGGAGGAAACCTAATACTTGGTAAACTTTTTGGTGTTTAACTCTTTGCATCTCATCTTCCTTTCCTTATTATCCTCAAAGTAAGTTTTTTCTTGCATAGTCACACTTTACAGGAAAGCATATATCATTTGCTATAGCAAATTGCACTATACTTTGATAATTCTATGTTCATGATGCACTATCATAAAAGTTTGGTCACAGATACATACTAAAAATTATTGCTAAAAAATAAAGTTTGACATATCCAGAAAAGTTTTCAAAACCCAGACAATGGAATGGAATGCATAGCGTGACCCCTCATATCAGAATGCAGAACACTCACTTTTTTTTCTGCAGATGAAAAAATGTAATATGCTTTTTATCAGCTTTCTTATATATTTTGGCATTAAGTTAGCAAAGGAACTTAATAGAATCTGAACAGTATAAACTGAGATCATGCATTAGAGCTAGGAAGGATAGCTTCATGAGTTTTCTTTTCATAGTCTCACAGTGAATTCTGAAGCAAGCAGAACTGAATAGAAATTAAACTGTGACATATGGAATGTAAGGTTTTTACCTTGCAATACAGTCACCCAGATTTAATCCCTGGTACCCCAAAGGGTCCCCAGAGTACTGCCTAAAGAGATCACTGAGCATAGAACCAGGAGTAAGCCCTAAGCAATGCTGGGTGTGGGGTTCCAAAAGTGACAAAACATTAAAAAAATATATATATATAACCTGATTATGAACATTTCTTGAAAAAGTCTGATTTTTGTATATGACAATGCAATCTTCAAGGCTGTAAAATTATTCAAGAGGACATATGATTAACTTAAATGACTAAAACGCAAACATGCAATTTTTAAGTCTTTAATTAACTTATGCATTGTAACTGATCTTCTCTTTAATGGCAAAACAAAAGCTAAAAAATATATTAATAAGAAATGGATACTTACTACTTTGCAGGGTTTTTTAAGGGCTTTATGTACTTTTCAAATGCAAACATAAATGTGGGACTAATTTCAAATCCATGAAACAAATTTATTTTTATTTTTTGAGCTTCGACTTTAAAGGGAGACAAGAGGATGTAACTTCAAACACAAAGGTATTTCAAAAGTGTTTGCAGGGGCTGGAGCGATAACACAGCAGGTAGGGTGTTTCCCTTGCACATGGCCAACCCAGGTTCGATTCCCAGCATCCCATATGGTACCCTGAGCACCACCAGGAGTAATTCTTGAATGCGTGAGCTAGGAGCAACCCATGTGCATCGCCGAGTGTGACCCCAAAAGCAAAAAAAAAAAGTGTTTGCAAACTTAGAAATAGTTTTCAAGTTTATTAATAAATAGAACACATTCTTTTTCTTATATAACACTAAGTTATTTTTATAAAAAAACTTTTTTCTTTTCTTCGTTTTTTAAAAACTATCCAATAGGATTTCTTTATACGATTATTCTTATCCCAAAGGAAAGAAATATTTATGCATATTTATTCATCGACTTGATTTAATATGATTAGGAGTAGCTTTTCTATACTTCACTAAAGAAAGGAAATAAAGTCACATTTTCTCTGACATATTAACAAGTAATTTTTATTCCCAAACCACAAAACATCCTATATCTTTCAGGATTTTAATATGCTCTCAACGTAGCAGCTTCTAAAGAGGAGCCCAGTAGTTATTTTATTTGTCAACAACACAGTTTTGATGGCAGTTTTGAGCAATTATTCAGTGCTTACAAGAACACAGATAGAAGGACTAGGACTCTAATACCTCTGGTGGCATTGTGGTGGCTAGGAGGCAGGGGCCAGGCATCTGAGAACCTTTTGACAGGACTCTGTAATGCTGGATTTGTTTCAGTGTCAAGTCAGAAGCATCCACATGACTGCAAAAGCTTTAAACCTTGTCTTATTCCCCACATCAGGGAAGATATTCTTGCTACAGCTATCTGTTTATTTGATCCAAACAAAATGTTCAACAACCAAAGCCCAATATGATCAAATAACCAGGACCATGGCTGGATGTTTTTTTTTTTCTTTTTGGGTCACACCTGGCAATACATAGGAGTTACTCCTGGTTCATGCACTCAGGAATTACTCTGGCGGTGCTCGGGGACCATATGGGATGCTGGGAATAGAACCTAGGTCAGCTGCGTGCACAGCAAATGCCCTACCTGCTGTGCTATTGCTCCAGCCCCTGGCTGGATGTTTTTAAGTGAAATTAGATTGCAAGGCTTCGCTTCTTCCTTGCTTCAGCTGCTCCCAGCATTTTCATGCTACCTTTCTTTGGACCATCCCCTGCTCTGACTGTTCTTTCTTTCTTTCTTTCTTTCTTTCTTTCTTTCTTTCTTTCTTTCTTCCTTCCTTCCTTCCTTCCTTCCTTCCTTCCTTCCTTTCTTTCTTCCTTTCTTTCTTTCTTCTTGGGTCAAACCCGGCAATGAACAGGGGTTACTCCTGGCTCTTCACTCAGGAATTACTCCTGGCGGTGCTCAGGGTACCATATGGGATGCTGGGAATCGAACCTGGGTCGGCCATGTGCAAGGCAAATGCCCTACCCATTGTGCTATCGCTCCAGCCTCTCTGACTGTTCTTTAAAAATATATATATATATTTATATTATATATATATTTTTTAAATTTTTATTAATGAAACACCATGAGGTACAGTTGTAGACTTACAAATTTTTGTACTTGGGTTTCAGTTATACAATGATCGAGTGCCCATCCCTCCACCAGTGCCCATTTTCCACCACCACTGTTCCCAGTGTCCCTCCCATCCCCCATCCCCACTATCCCACCCTGCCTCTGTGGCAGGGCATTCCCTTTTGTTCTCTCACTCCCTTTGGGTTCTGTGGTTTGTAAAAGAGGCATTGAGTGGCAATCATATTCGGTCTATAGTCTACTTTCAGCATGCATCTCCCATCCTGGGAGGATCCTCCCAACACCCTTTATTTGGTGCTCCCTTCTTTATCTGAGCTGCCTTTTCCCCTATCAAACAGGCTTTCTCTGTTTCTCCAAAACATGGCATCTGCATCAGAAATAGTTCCATTAACATCAGGAAAGAGAAGATGTTTGTGACTGATTCGAGGCAAAGAAGTTTCAAATCACCACTGACACCTCCAGGGTTTCCCTGGAGGTCTCCTGTATGAACATCAACCTCACCCAGCCCTGCTTATAAGAGCTGAACTGAAGGTGGTATGGCCACCAGCCATATTAGTCATTGGCTATATTGAGTCATATACATTTATAAGGGGTGGGCACAGAACACTGAATATCCTGAAGGTGTTTTGTAACTTGAATAATGCTTCTGTGCCACAGAGTGATGAAGCTCAATTTCCAATTCTGGGTATAATGTGGAAGTTTTGTCTTCACAACAGACTATTTTATTTTTTAATTTAAACTTTTGGACATCACCCTCTCAATGTGTCAACCTTTCACACGTTTCCAAATAAATAGGCTGATTCTCTTTTGAGCAGTGAAAATATAAGGAGACAGCAAAAAGAAAATTTCCTTAGCTTATTTAGAACATTTGTTCCATCATGGGTGGAATGGCCTTACCTATAGATCTGGTCTATGTTTTAGATCTAAGAAACACCTTTTGTTTTGACCTGTTCTTTTTAGACTTACTATTTAACTTTGCATGGTTTCCCGGAAGTTTGTGGAGCCTCACAAGTTAATTTGTGACCTTGGCAGCATGCATGAAATTTTACGCACCTCTGTCTTGCTTTCCATTCTGGTTAAATTGTTCTCTAAACAATAATTTGGTGCCATAAAGAATAAATCTTCTATCTGTTCTCTCAACCACGACTTTGCTTATTGGTTCAAGTCAGTTCCCAGTAAATTCCTCTCTTGACAAAGAGAAAAAAAATTGGTCTTGCTTGCATGCCTCGTCCCCCTGCCTACCTTTATAAATTTCCTAAATACATTCTTGTAAGTTTCATTTAAACTGGGGCATTTGGGGAGTTTATAGTTATAGCATGCTCACAGCTGTGGGAAAGCTGACATAAAAAATAAGCAGCTCAGAAAAATGGCCCATGCACAACATCTTTGAGTTTTTATGTTTTATTAGCAATTTGGACTCATTACTGTTTGGGGGAGGAAGGAAGGAGGTAGATGTTTTTGCAAGTTGTTTCTTTAATGTATTAAGCAGAGTTTTCCAATCAGAGTTAATGTGACTCTGCTACTCCCTCAAGTTGGGCTCTAGGAGATCCAGGAAATGTTGAACACTGTCCCTCCCCATTCTCCTACATCCCTCTTCCCCTCCGCCCCCATCTTTTCACTCTTCTCCCACTTCCCTTCACTGAAATTCATTATCTAGCACCAGAGGTCGTCTGAGTATTTCATAAAGCTTCTGTAACAAAATGAGATAACCTCTTTATCCTAACCCAGTACCCTCTCTGATTTCTCCAAGCCTTGTTTTCTCAGTCTTGGGCAAAGGTAAGGTTACTACTTGCAGCTACCACACTGTCACTGTAGTTTTGAATTATGACAAGCCAGAAAGTGCTGGGTAATATTTAAGTGTCTGAGATTACAGACTTTCTAACATAATGCTTAGTCAAATCTCCCTCTCTTTCAGAACTCTCATTATTTGTACACATATGATGATTTCTTGGGAGAATATACTCTATCTTAAACTATCTTCCCTTCCCATTTTGCTTTTCCCTAAAAATAACTGTTTTATTGATTGATTGATTTAGGGCTGGAGTGATAGCACAGAGGGTAGGGCATTTGCCTTGCAAGTGGCCAACATGGCCAACCTGAGTTCAATTTCTCCGCCCCTCTCAGAGAGCCCGGCAATCTACCGAGAGTATCTTGCCTTCACGGCAAAGCCTGGTAAGCTCCCCGCGACATATTCGATATGCCAAACACAGTAACAACTGTCACAATGGAGACATTACTGGGCCCGCTCGAGCAAATTGATGAACAACGAGAGGACAATGACAGTGACAGTGATTTATTTATTTGCTTTTTAGGTGACACCCGACAATGCACAGGGGTTACTCCTGGCTCTGCACTCCAGAATTACTCCTGGCGATGCTTAGGGACCATATGGGATGCTGGGACTCGAACCCGGGTCGGTCGTGTGCAAGGCAAATGCCTTACCTGCTGTGCTATTGCTCCAGTCCCAAAAGTAACTGTTCTAAACTCCACCTATCTGAAAAGTCTACCTGTTATCTTTAGAATGGATATTAATGTCAAACATAAGTTTTGAAATTTTTGGGTGCCTCTTGATGAAATTTTGCCATGTATAAACTAAATACAACATGGCTGACCCTTGTTCAATTCTTGGCATGGATATGGATTATGATTAGTCCCCCAAGCACCATCAGAAGTGACTCCTAAATAGAGCCAGGAGTAAGCCCTGAGTATTACTGGGTATAGCCCCCAAACCAAAACAAATCAAACCAAATCAAACAGAACCAACCAACCAATAACAAGAACAACAACAACAACACACACAAAGCCTCTGCAAGCTGAAATAGTCTTGTATGGCAAGATACAGGAAAAGATCAATGAGGGACCAGAGAGATAGTGCAGAGGGTAGGGCATTTGCCTTGCATTTAGACAACCTGGATTTGATCCTTGGAACCCCATATAATCCTCTGAGCTTGCCAGGAGTGATCCCTGTGTGCAGTCAGGAGTAAACTCTGATCTCCATTGATTGTGGCCAAAAACAAATCAAATAAAGAACAATCATTTGAGAAAATGTTAAATACACAAATATACAAGCATCATGTCTTCCTGTTTGGTTACTATCCTTTCTCTAAGAATACAGGCATGAAGATAATAAAATACACTAGACACAGGAAGGATCAGAAGAATGAATTAGATATATTATTATTATTATTATTATTATTTTGTTTTGAGGGACCATATCCAGCACTGTTTAGGGTTCTGTGAAGAGCGATCACATCTGGCAGTGCTTGGAAGACCATATGTAGTGTCAGGAATCAAATCTGGATGGATCACATGCAAGGCAAGAACCTTACCTGCTGCCCTATCTCTCGGACCAGAAAAGATTATTCACATAAATCTGTGATTATTCACATAAATCCCTTAGAGAAAAGAAGAAAAGGAAGGATGAAGGAAAAATGAATGGTAGAGGACCAAGGAAAGATGACCTGAAAGGGTTGGAACACATACTTTGCATGCAGGAGGCCTGGGTTTGCCCCTGTACAATGTGGTGGTCCCCTTAATTCCTCTAGTAGTGACCCCTAAGCATGGAGCTCAGTAGCTCCCCACCCCTGCCCCATCCCCAAAGCAAATGGTCGCATTTTAATCTTGGCATACCCCAAAATTATTTTTAATGTCCTCTATAAAATAAAATTGAAGAAGATTTGGAATCTGAAATGTCAAATTGTACTTGAAGGACATTCCTCTGCCCCTCTCAGAGAGCCCGGCAAGCTACTGAGAGTATCTCGTCCACATGGCAAAGCCTGGCAAGGTACTCTTGACGTATTTGATACGCCAAACACAGTAACAACAAGTCTCACCATGGAGACGTTACTCGGCCCACTCAAACAAATCCATGAACAAAGGGAGGACAGTGCTACAGTGACAGTGCTACTCGAAGGACTGAATTAGCTCAGTGCTCCTTAATCTGACACATAGCTGGGAGACTAGAATATTAATCACTTCATCAATAAAATGATTGATTCAGCTAATTTTTCATAACCAAGTGGACAATTTTTTTTTTCATCACACCCACCAATGCACAGAGGTTACTCCTGGTTCTGCACTCAGGAACTACTCCTGAAGGTGCTTGGGGGACCATATGGGATGCTGGGAATCAAAGCCAGGTCAGTTGTATGCAAGACAAAAGCCCTACTCGCTATGCTATCTCTCCAGCCCCCAAGTGAACAATTTTAAGAAAGAAAGACATTAAGAGCTAAGTAATAGAAAAGTTTGACAGAGTAGGTTTCTACGGAGTACAGCTACAGAAGTCCTGGGACCAGCAGAATCAATTTCACCTGGAACTTGTTAGAAATACAAATTGCTGGGTCTCACTTCAGACCTGCAAATCAGAGTCTCTGAATGTGGGGCCCTGGAAACTGTAGGGTTCACTTCCAGGTAATTCTGCAGATTAAATTTGAGAAGCACTGCAAATACTTCCTCTAAAAGAATTCAGCCAGGTACTTGAGAAGGAAGAGTAATTGCTAAGCTCCCATTCAACAAAAATAGCATTTGTCCTAAAGCATGAGAAGGCAAGGTACAGAGCACATTTATTATTGGTAAATGAGAGAAGAGGGTAGAATAAATGAACACACATGAACACACACAAACACACATACACACACACTTACACACAAAGAGAAGGCTAAAACCATTAAATCTCTGAAAGAAAAAAAATAGGGAGGAAAGAAATCAAATCACCATATGAGAACAGGCTTTTAGTGTCTGATATTCCAGTCTAGAAACCAGAGATGGTTTCCACTAAAAATATATATAAATGGAATCTTAAACCCAAGATTTATGGTCCCATCATGCCTTAGAGACTCTTTTAGACTTCAAAAACAAAAGGAAAGATTATTTCTCCGGGTAATATCATCATCACTAGATTGACAGACATCAGAAGTGATTTTAGTAACTGGACAAATTGTGATCTTTCAGCTCTACTGATACCCTCACATCTACCTTTCTCAGCAGCAGTGATTAATTCATTGTTTAAACCCCGAAGGTTAAGCAACGTGGAGTAGACAATGGCTAACTAATAAACCAAAGATTTTGATGTGTTTTAATTAGCATCTTTGAAAAAAATGCTAAGAGAAAGAGAGAAAAAACAGAATTAGAGAACTTGTCGTTGTTGTTGGTGGTGGTGGTGGTCGTGTGTTTGTGTGTGTTTGTTTGTGTGGGGGAGACAAGAGAGAGAGAGAGAGAGAGAGAGAGAAATGAGAGAGGAATGGATATAGAAGGAGGGACCATTGTTTACAGGTAAGTGCTTAAATCAAACTTCAGAGAGAGATGACAAGTCAACTTTATGATTCGGTCCCTAAAGAATTGCTGTGGGGAGCAGAAAATCAACAGCCCTCTCTGCAGCACAAGTTGCAGTGGGCCAAGTTTAACCACTGCCATTTCCTGCCGAGTCAAGCACGAGAGCTCACTTAAGCCACATCATGTTTGGAACTCCGCTGGCATAAAATCCTGAGCTGCGGTGAAGCCACCTGGTGAAGTCACTAACCATTAGAGCTTTTTAGGTACTCAGGAGAGCTATATCTCATTAAAGCTCAGGACATTTGAATATCTAGTCCAAACCAACTTAGCTCTTTTCCTCACTTTTTCAGTCAGGCCTGGAAGTTAACCCAGAACAGTAAGGCAGGATTTCCACTCAGAAGACGATCAGAGACAGAACCTTACTTTTCTGCTTCCTCTCCTTCGTATCCTGGTGTAAAGATTTCTGTACATTTTTGATGACCAGCAAATCTGCAAAAGCAGACTATTTGTCTGTTTTTCACTGAGGGGCAATCACACTCTTCCCAGGATCTGGCGCACACAGACCTAATATGAAATGCACTCACGGGAAACAGATCCAAAGAACTGCGTCCCTATTACATGGTGTTTCTACCTAGGTACATTTTGTCGGTTTCCTTCACAGCTGGTGTATTTGTCTATTGTTAGAGAAGAAGCAGTGGTTATCAATAACTATTCCAAATTGGCTGTAACTCTTGTATTAAATCCTCATGATGTCTTTCTTAAAAATAGTGTATTCAATTTCAGACTTTGTAACTGCAAGGGAAGAGTAATGATCCAAGCTCCCACTACAACGGTGAATGAATGGGTATAACTAAAAAGAAACTGAATAAAATTTGAAAAAAATAAATCAAAGGCTGGGCAATAACTCAGCTGATAAGAATACTTGCCTTGCCTTGCCTTGAATCTGTGAGTCCCTGGGTTTGATCACAGAAAACCTGTCTCCCCCAAACCAATCAAATGTTGTTACTCACAAGAAAAAAAAATCCAGACAATATCAATGTAATAAAATCTGTAGCTTTTGATAAACACAGGGAGTTTTTCTTAATGACTTTCAGTTTCTCTAATTCTAACCAGTTAATTTATGTTGGCAAAAAAAATAGTCAAGGGAAAAGAGATAATGTGTTGAGAAAATTTGGCTTTCATGCATAAATACTAAGTAGTTTCCAATGATGTGAAGACTGAATTCCAAGCAGCTGGGAGAGAAAGAAAAGAGAGAATATTTAAGGTGAAATTTTTATTCCAAGTCAGAATATCAGTTCAAGAAACACAAAGTATCTAGCAAACCTGATCCACATAAATAATAAACAACTATAACATAATAAATGTTATAACACCATATGATGTGTCAAAAGATGGGCCACTGGGAATGTGGGTTGAAGTGGAAGGAAGCAATTAGAGAATGTTGGGGGTCAGAGTGATAGTACTGTTTACTTTGAACATGACCCACCTGTGCTTGATTCCAGCACTCTGTATGTCCCCCTGAGCACAGAGCCAGAAATAACCACTGAGCATTTCTGGGTGTTTCCCCCAAACCACAAAATTAGTTAAATAAAAAAAATGAAATAAAAAAGAAAATTTAACTGATGACATAACTTCAGAACTGGGGTTTGGAAGGTAGGAAGAAAAGTAAAAGACAATAAGATCTTTGAAGTGGGGTTGATGCTTCCACCTTTTGCACTGTCCTCAGCCTGCATATTTCCAGTTCCAACGTACAGCAAAAGTTGGTGCTAAGTGAATTGGTATAAAAAAGAGCTCAAACAGGAAAAAAAATCATTAAGAAATACAAGGAGTTTCCAGAGTGGTTGGCATGTTCAAGGTCTGGCAAGCAATGGGAAAAGGCAAGGATTATGGAAAAGAGAAAATGAGGGAAAAGTTAGCTGAGGTCATATTGTTCAGAAGCTTTGAAGGAAGTGCCAAGGAGGATGGTTTTTCCTCTGGAATCCAGGACTTCCCAGAAAGTATTGTGGAGAATATTTTTACAGAATATTTTACAGAATATTATTAATTTAGGAATGAGAATATTAATTTTTCCAAACAATTGGGCAGGAAGAATAAAAAAGAGATATCATTTCATATTAAAATCACCTTAGGACATTTTAGACTAAACAAAATTACCCAGATATTTTATTGCAATATTTCTCAGTTTTAAATAAAATAGATTTTTTTCCTCTCCAACTCATGACAGGCAGAAGTTGGGATTTATCTTATCTGCTTGTACTGTGCAGTTATTTGATTATTTATCTCTGATCCCCCATATTTACTATCAGTTCCAAGAGATTAAGGACTCAGTCTTTGGCCACCCTTATACCTCCTGTGAATACAGAATGTCTAACACACAGGAGTGCTCAAAAAGAGACAAAATGAATAGATGATCATTATGCTGGGTATAAAAATCTAGCTTCAAAATAATTTTTCTAATTTTTTTCAAGGACAATTGATCTTTGATTTCTAGCAACAGGTGTTACTGCAATAAATCTCAGGTCATTATGAATGCTATTCTTTCATTGGTAATCCCAGTGGTGATCAGAGGACCTAGGGGAATCACTCCTTGCACTGTGTGATCTGACAGCATGTGAACCACTAGTTCTTTCTACATGAGCTTGACAGTTCAGAGCTCAAGCTCAAAAGAGCTGGTGGCCATCAGGTTTATAGGCAGAGGTGGGGGTTATGGAAGGATTGTGATGCTGGGGATCTAACTCAGGACCTCAAGCATAAAAGACGTGCTTTCTACCTGAGACTGATTTCCACGAACATTCCTTAGTCTTCTATTATTGTTGTTGAGAAAATTTTAAAAATATTTTTCCTTCCCTTCCCTTAGTTCTTATTGTTGCTTTTGATGCTTTAATGTCACCTGCCTGGTTACTAAACTCATATCTCTGCTGTGTTGCTTGCTGGGGGTTGTCCATTTTTGTTATGGTACTCATACACTTGATTACAGTGCTCTCTGGGAATCACACACCTCTGGAGACAAGGATTACACTGGTAGTGTTGCAGAAGGTTGTTAGTATCTGGTGGTGTGGACTGGTAATAGGATGAAGCTAAAGGTTCATGTAGATCTGCCACTAAAACATCTCCGGCTCTTTCTTTTCCTTCTTAAAAATGGGTCATAAACTACATGAGTCTTATATGCAGCACACTCTGCCATTACAGTAAGGATTTTAAAAATACTATTGACAGAGGAAAAGAGAGACTCCACAGAGTCTCAAAATCATCTAAATGCAAATATTTATGAATTTATGCCTTCAGGTCACTCTTGGTTTTTGGACATGATAACTTGGACTTTGGAGCATGACTGAAAAATCTTGGACAACAGTTTCCTCTTTTGATCTACTGATATGTTCTAAAAATGATTTAATAATGACACTCTTTTCTATATCCCAGAGTTGGGTTAAAGTTTTATTCATGTACACATATCTATTTGGAAATATATATTTTTTTCTTATAAAAATTCTATGTGTATTTTATTTCCTTAAGGGGAGATAAGTATATATACTTGGTTTACCATCTTTAACCATTACTTTTATATCTCATTTTTGTAACTTCACCCAATATTTATTCAAAATATAAAATCAGGGATTAGATAGTATAATGGGTAGGGCATTTGCCTTGCATGCAGCCAACCCAGGTTTAATCCCTGGCACTCCATATTGTCCTCCAAGCTCCACCAGCAGTGATTCCTGCACACAGAGCCAAGGGTAAGCCCCGAGGACTAGGTTTGGCCACAAAACAAAAAGACAAACAAAAAGAAATATTAAAATGATACTGAAATTTAGTTCGATTTACTCTAACTCATACTGAAATTTTTTTTTTTTAATTTTTATTAGTGAGACACCATGAGGTACAGTTGTAGACTTACAAATTTTGTGCTTGGGTTTCAATTATACAATGATTCATACTGAAATCTTAAGTGTAGAAATTGGTAACAGCTTAAAAACTAAAGATAATTGTGAAATACACTGTCATAAAATTATTTGTATTTATATCTTGGGTTACAACCCTTCAGCCAAAAGGTAACACAAATTTTAACAAAATGTTACTCAAAGGCACTAGACTTCTGGCATGTTTGAATATTTGGCTATAGGACAGTATCCCAACATACTGAAAGAAAAAATGTAAAAGCTTCTGAAATGACTTTAGTAAGAAGTTTCTGCAGCTGATACCTAAAACTTCTGCCTTACTTGAAAAAAAAGGCTCCTTCAGAGTCTAGTTTTTCCTTCTTTAGCTTAAAAGATCCCACACCATATCAAGCATTAAATTCTGCACACCATTTCTATTTTCTGATGTGCCACAGGAACTGATTCCAGCTGCTGAGGGGACTTTCCAGATACTAAATAATTGCCTGCAAAGACTGTACTCATGCGTGCCTAACAAACAGAAAAAAAAAAATCCCATCGCCCAATGTTTTAAACACTGAGTAGGTGTTTAAAACATTGATTCTCTTCCACATTTGTGAAATGAAAGATACAGTGGGTCAACGTTCTAAGACATAGAACCAAACAAAATGATATTTGTTTTGGAATTTCCTCAATATTAAGACTTAATTATATATATAATACATATACATATATATGATGTTACACATTCAAGACATATATAAATGATATGCAATGACTTAAAGAGCAGAGAGCGAGAGAGAGAGAGAGAGAGAGAGAGAGAGAGAGAGAGAGAGAGAGAGAGAGAGCCAATAGATTATTTGAGAAAGCATTCATTTCCTGCATATAGTCTATGGCATATCTTCGTGCTATTTTGTTCCCACTTCAATAGGAGACTGCTATCTCTGCCCATGCTTGTCTCCAGTTGTGCAGCAGCTGTCAGCCTCTTTCTTATTCCCCTCCCCAAACTAGAGACTCAACATGGCCTTCCCATCACCCCTTGCTTTAATCAGCTTGGAGTCTGAGAAAGCCAGGCTTGTCCTCCTGGGAACACCACGAACTGCTGGTGGGCCACTTGGCCAGACCTCAGCAAGCTGTCTATTTGATAGTGTCTCTCACATTTCTGTGTGCATGAGCGCAGACGTGCTTTGTTCAAGGATGTCTGTGCTCCGCAGTGCAGCTGCAAAGACTGCCTTCTTGTGCAATGAAGATAATTGCCGTATGCATAGAACAGAAACTCTTGCCTTCTTCACTAGTGTTTTTCATCTCCAGGCTATGTGAAATTCCAAACGAAAGTCAATCTAACAAAAGAAGACTTTAAAACAAAACAAACACTCAAATCAGTTCATTGGCGGAGGCAGATCAGACATATGTTTTAGGGCTTTTTTCCCCCCAAATTTTGTTTCTTTGAGGGGTCACGCAACCCATGTACAAGTTGTGTGAATTTTACTCCTTCATTTTGGAAAACTTACACTTATTCTTGATAAAACAAAATTCTAGGAAGGCACTGGAGGAATTGCTTCAAAAACAATTAAAAACCCATATCATCATTTATCTGGAGCCAAGATTATTCTGGAGGTACAAACCATGTTCTAGCCTTATCACTGCATTTATTTGCATCACATGTTCTACATTAAGGAGGACAAAGGTGTAGAGTGAATGGCTGCATGGTCACTGATAACACTGTTTACACAAAGTAATCTAAGATAGATTCTAAGATGCTGCTCAGTCAGCAGATCAGGAAGAGAATCAGCAGCTCACCACTCTATTCAGTGTTCTCTATGTGCAAACAAAGAGACTAACACACACACAATAAAGCAATACAAGCATCCTTCAGAATATTTCAAAGAATGAGTTTATAATTCTAATGAGCCATGAGGGCATATCTAAGCAACTGGCTTAGAGTAGTTGATTGGTTCCACTACTTTACAAAGGAGACACACTATCTAAAATATAATCTTTTTTTAGAAGTGTAGACCAAAGGTGGATTGGGTTGTGGGGAGCATTAAGATTGCAGAGACAAAGGGAACTGAGGAACCATTCAACTCGAAAGCCATCAAAGCAAAGTTGTCAAAATCGGCTCTGAGGTGGTCTTTGAACTCTCCTGATCTGATAGATTATATTTGGAAACCAATTGCCCAGAGACACATCCTCGGATCTTTGGATGGTCACTTACTTTTCCAGCACATGGTATGAAGAACACTTTCACATTCTTGAGGCACTTTGTGAGTATGGGGATGATGCTTTACAGATGAAACAGAGTGTTTTAGAAGGAATCATGTGTGTCCAGGGTCCTGTCAACATGGAAGTTTGTATGCACTTGCAAATTCTCTGACAAAGCTTCTTTCCTTCCATGTTTTTTCCCTCCTTAATAAATAGTATCATTTGCGAGCCTATGATTTAGATATCTTGCAATTCTATTTTTAAATAAGGGGATATAGGAAAAGGGAATGAATATTGCATAGATGCAAATATAAAGGTTAAAATTTTGCTTTGCTAGTCAAGGAGGAATGCAAGTTCCAAGTATAATGCTCATATTACGGAATATGATTGTAATAACTTCCCTCTGGAAACTCCCAGGGTGACTAGAAGAGTTGCCTTTGTGGAGACACTCTTTCTAAGAAAAATTTCTGCATTTTTCCACTTCTCTGATCCCACTGCTTGTAAAGTCCAAAGGCTTATACAGACAATCTCTAAAGGTATCTATAGTCCATATCCAAGACCATGCCCAATTAGCCTGTTTGGGCAATGACATTCTTGACTGATTTTAACTTGGAACATTGCCTTTATTATAGCAAAGGAAGGACTTATTAAGTGCAAAGAAATGAGTATTTTCTTAGTAAGGAGGATGGTCACAAGAACTTCATCCACAATGATATCACATGAAGCTCAATACTGTGTTACCAGATTGACTTTGGAAATGAGGAAACCCTTACCAATCACAACAGGTGATGTCATGTTTAACAAACATAAGGAGAATGTCAATAAAAGGCTCCTTTACTCTCATCTTCATAAAATATTTTCTGCATTTTTACTTTTTGCTGAACTAACTTTTTAAAAGATACATTTATAACCAATTAGGGTTCACTTTCAGCCAACAGTCCCTTATTGTTTATTGTTATGAGGAATTATAATGATATTGTTATGTGACCAATTCCCATAAGTGCACAGCTGGGCTGGATTTTAGACAAGTACCTAAACATATCTCCATTTATTTTTCTCTTTTAGCCAATAGAAAGAATTTTTCAAAACATCCCAATTCCCCACACTTAAAATGTTTTAGAATGTGTTAATGAGCTGTTGATTTTGATGGGGGTGAATTCAAATCTGTTATTTCTATCAGACTCTTTGCACTAAGCTTAGTTGAGCAAGGACAAGCAGAGCTCCCGATATGCTTTGCTGTGTAAAACAAAGACACAAACAAATGTATTTATATTTTATTGGCATATATAATGCCATTATAAATAGCTATACTCACATTATAACTAACAGAAACCATTTAGATTTTTTTACTTAAAAATTTTGGTGGGGTGCTTTTCAGACAAACACAAGTTTTAAGATGAATACAACAAAACCCTAAGAAATCATCCCTCAAGCTAAGAAATAAAGTTACAAATTGGATTAGACTGACACGTGTATCTCATCCTAGATCCCCTTCCTTCTGATGAAAATGCCTCCAGGTCTTGAATTCAGTGAGTATCATTCCTAAGTATACCTTCACACTCAACTTATTATGTGGACACTCTCTTGTCTTATCTAGTAAGCCTAGTTGGTACATTTTCAATATGGATTACGTAGGGGATGCTAAAAGATATTTATACTTTTCTTTATTTATATTTTAAGCTTTTAGGATAAAAAAAATAACAAAATGGGCCACTCTGGGACCTTCTGCATGTAAAGCCTGCAGTCAACCCACTGGGCTATCTTTGTGGCTCTATTTTTCATTTTATTTTCCTCTTTTTCCCCCTCAATGTCAGGGAGTGATCTCAAAGCCTCCCAAGTGCATAACAAGTGTTCTACACTAAACTGTATCTTCAAACCAAAGTACAGTAATTTGGGGATTTGAAAAAAAAATATTGCTCTTATGCCACACATCTCCATAGCACTTGCAAGCTTACCACTGGTGAGCCCTTCCTCCAAAATAAGGTACAGTAAAGACAAGCTAATGATCCAGGCTCTCATACAGCAGATAATCTGAGGAGTAGGGGTTTTTTTTAAATATTTAAACATTAATGTTTTAAAGAAAAACATTATGCTCTCGCCCATGCCTCTCACTAGCCTCTAATCCTGTTGAGTTCTAGTGCTTCATAATATATTTATAACTACTCTGCAATATATAATAAATCATTATTTATCGATTTAAACAGTGCCATTTGCAAGTCTTAAAGCGCTTCACTGTATTACCTACATACAGGAATCAAGTCACTTCACCAGCCACTGACAGGCAGCAGTGGCTATTGGAGTGCAGTCAGCAGAAGTCCAGCAAGCTGAGAAGAGGAAGAGGAGGGCAGGTTATATAAGCGTTCAGCCCAGGCTAATTGCTGACGGGATATGACTCTAGTTTAGATATTTGGCTGTTTGGATAGAGTGAGTCTCTTCAATTTATATGATCAATGTTTTCTTTCGATATCTGCTGTGTCTGAAACTTCATAGGTGTAATATACACTGGCTACTGGAAATAAAAGATAGCTTAAAACAATGCAATACGAATAAAGAGAAAATCTTACTGCTCCTAGAGGCACCCTCAAGTGATAGACACCTGTCAGTTTGATTTAAATGATTTTGGAGTCAAAATCAAATTCAAAGAACTAGGACTTGAGATTTGAAAACTCACTTTAGCAGTGATAGTACTAGTCACACAGCATAGTGAGAGCCAGTTCTTTACTATTTCAGAATCCTGGAAGCAGGCTCTTAAGCTCCTATTGGTAGAAATGGACCAAAGCAAGAGCAAAGAATTGACTGGTCACTGTGAGGAATGATGAAGTTATTAATTTTCTGCAACAAGGTTGGAACTGGAAGATATCAGGTTGAGTGAAGACAGAAGAAGAAAGTCAAACACAGATTATACTACTTATCTTTGGAATATAGAATACTGGATGATAAAATGTATTTTAGTGAAAGGGGATGCCTAGATCACCCTTGACCCCAGTGTTTAGAGAGGAGATGGTCAGAGAAGGAAAAAAAAATATCAAGGGGTGGGGGATAGAAGAAGAGAACAAGAAGTAATGGGTGAGTGCACATCAAGGATTCAGTTATATCAGTGATATATATGAGTGATATATAGCCATATAACCAAGGCAGAGATTCAACAAAACTCAGAACATGAAATCGAAGCAGCAAACATTAAAGCTTTGTAACATGCCTGTCAAGTTGACAGGCATGGATGGAGCTGGGATTCGTGTGGGGAGGGAATCTGGGAACACTTCTAGAGGTAAACTGACACTGGTGGATGGATTGGTGTTGAATTATTGTATGCTTAAAACTCAACTATCAGTAACTCTAAATTATGGGTCTTTAATAATTTTAAAAAAATAAAAGAAATGACTGATCACTACAAATCAGGATGAGGCTCTGCAGGCAACTGATTTACCAGCGCACTGTGGTGTTTATCCCTTTGTGCGATAGAGTTTGCATTTGATTCCAAATTTTCCTGGATCTTGAAGACTCTTCAGAAAGGTTGATTCACAGATTACTATTATAGGGGGCTGGAGCGATAGCACAGCGGTAGGGCGTTTGCCTTGCATGCAGCCAGCCCCGACTAGGCCAGGTTCAATTCCTCCACCCCTCTCAGAGAGCCCAGCAAGCTACCAAGAGTGTCTCGCCCACACGGCAAAGCCTGGCAAGCTACCCATGATGTATGCAATATGCCAAACACCGTAACAACAAGTCTCAAAAGATGGAGACGTTACTGGGCCCACTAGAGCAAATCGATGAACAACGGGAGGACAGCTTAACAGCTTAACTATTATAGAAAATTTCTATGTAGTCGTTTGTTGAATGCAGTAAGGTGATATCTCTCCTGCTTTACTGGATAAAAGTAAAAACTCCATTTTCTCAGTATAAATCAGGAAATCACTATCATGGAACGAGCTACTTCTAAAGAAATAAAATGAAAGCATAATGAATGTTTTCACTTCCATTCAGTCAGGCTCAATGAAACATTGCTTTCCTTCATGTTGGAAGTCTGAAGGAGCAGGAGTTATATAAGCATGCTGACAAGTTACAGAATTATTTCTGTTGCCAGGAAAATCATAGACATCTCGAAATCCCATCATCCCAGACACCTCAAAGGGAAACACAGCACCAGTTCACAAACTACTGGTGAGAAGGCCCAGTTATACTTTTCAAATGGTGTCTCTAATTCAATTATTATGGATGGCTCTTCTAGGATAAGAGTTGCTGTTCAGGTGGTATCTTCATATCTTTCGAGTAACACTGGCACACTGTCCTCCCATTGTTCATCGATTTGCTCAAGCAGGCCCAGTAACGTTTCCATTGTGAGACTTGTTACTGTGTTTGGCATATTGAATACATCACAGGTAGCTTGCCAGGCCTTGGCATGCGGGCGAGATACTCTCGGTAGCTTGCTGGGCTCTCCGAGAGGGGCAGAGGAATCAAACCTGGCTCGGCTGGGCTGGCCGCATGCAAGGCAAACGCCCTACCACTGTGCTATCGCTTTTAATCTTTTGATTAAAAGAAATGTTTTTGACTTGATCTTGACATTTTGCATGGAAATTTTCTAAGGTAATTTCTACAATTCCCTGCCAAGTCAAACATTTTGGGTTACTGATTTTCCTAATTTTAGTTTCACTTCTATCTGGGGACATGAACCTTAATGTTGTACCAAGTCTCACTGAAAAAGATTTCCATAGATGAAAGAAACACGGTGGCATTTGGAATATCTATCACCACATTTTTCACTTCGGAGGCCAATGTTTAAAGCAACTGAACACCAACTATCTTAAATTTAGTTAGACTGTCCCTATAGTTATGTAGCAACATGAAACCACATATTGGGACAGTTGTCTTACTAATCCATTATGCTAGGCTCAGAGAGATAGTGTAGGAGTTAAGACACATGCATTTCATGCAGATAACCTTGGTTTTATCCCTAGCATTTTATTGTCCCCTAAGTATCACCAGGTGAAATCTTATAGGCCCCTGAGCATCCCTGAGAATGACCATGGTGGCTCCTGAACACCACTGGGGTGGCTAAGGTAATCACGAGCACACAAGCAGCACTGTATCCTTGCAACCTCAAAGTGAACCATCAGAGAGGCTCTTAGGTATCCTGAGCAGTACTTGGAGCCTCTTTCTTTATCTCTCTCATGTACCTCACCAAATAATAATACATTCAAATCCATAATAAGAGTTTGTGAGATAGTTCAAGTGGGAGAGACACATCATGTCTTTCATGTGCAAGGCACTGAGTTTGGTCTTTGGCACCAATGGACCTCCAAAGAGATAGCTGATATCCAAATGGAGGTGTCATGTGATAATAGCTTGTTGAACATATAGCTGTTTATTATGTGATAACAGTTTATTGGGCATCTAATCTTGGCAAAAAAATTACCTTATGTTTGACTACTCTAGAGCTTACAACATCCCTACAAGATACTTTTCTTTCTATTTTGTAGACAGAGAGACTAAGGCTCAAGTTAGCACTGTATCACTGTCCTCCCATTATTCATCGATTTGCTAAGTGGGCCCAGTAATGTCTCCATTGTGAGACTTGTTGTTACTGTGTTTGGCATATCAAATACATCATGGGTAGCTTGCCAGGCTTTGCTGTGCAGGTGAGATACCTTAGGTAGCTTGTTGGGCTCACGAAGAGGGACGGAGGAATTGAACCCTGGTTGACTGGGTGGGCCACATGCAAAGCAAATGTCCTACCACTGTGCTATTGCTCCAGCCAAGGCTCAAATTAACTTAAAAAATCACACAGAAAGGATAGGAGACAATTTAGCTCCACTCCAATTTTTCTCTTTATACTATGCCACTTGGGTCAATATAGTGCTATTTTCACTAGGCCATAAAATAATACTCTCCCTTTTGTATCTGTTTCCTATAAATAGCCATGCTTCTGCCATTTACAAGATTATAAGTATTAAGAGTTTTGGTTACCGGAATAAATTTCTATAAAACCATAATGTGAAAACATTTCCATTATAGTTTTAAAGCAATTTGAAAATCGGAGCTTTCATGTTAGGCATAAAACTATGAATTATGAAATGCCATCCTATTCTAACTATTCTAGCAATAATACCTACTATAACACAAACACTGTCCTCCCATTGTTCATCGATTTGCTCGAGTGGGCTCAGTAACGTCACCATTTTGAGACTTGTTGTTACTGTGTTTGGCATATTGAATATGTCATGGGTAGCTTGCCAGGCTTTGCCGTGCGGGCGAGATACTCTCGGTAGCTTGCTGGGCTCTTTGAGAGGGGCAGAGGAATCGAACCCAATACCTACTATAGAGAATATAAATACCACTATTTAAAATATTAGATATTGGGGTCAGAGCGATAGTACAGTGGGTAAACTGCTTCCCTGGAATGCAGTTGACCCCAGTCTGATCTCCAGCACCCTATGTGGTCCTCCGAACCTTCCAGGAGTGATCCCTGAGTGCAGAACCAGGAGTAAGCCCTGATAAGTGCTGAATGTGTCCACCCCTCAAATAACAAGCAAAAAATCCAATATTAGTAATCAATATAAATATTGAAATAAGATTGGCTATAAATTTGCCTTCAAAATAGGCTTATTTATGAATGATTGTTAGTTATTTGGAAATCAAGAAATTGCTACCTTACTGAAGGACATAATTAGGTTATTTTTACCAATCAATGTCTTTCACTTTTAATTATAGAGAGCAAGTATTTAGGTATCAGGGGAAAGAACTAGTAGCTCAAGACTTATTTAGCCAAATAAAAAAGAAAGGAAAAAAAAGATTAAAAAAATTTTTTTTTCTTTATATTTTATTTTTTTATTTCTCATGGTCTTGTAGCTATGAGAAATCAAAACTAAGGTGGGAAAGCAGCAAAGGAAAAACTGGAATTTACAGGTCCTATCTCATGCTTTCTTCTGCATGGAGTGGGGAATTTAGAGATGTTTTAAATGGTAAGAGTATGCGCCAGGTGTAATTCTCCTGATAAAAGAATAAAAAATTCCAGCTCTATTGCAAGCAGCTGACTCCAGTTCTATACCCACCACATATGATTCCCCCCCAATACTGCCAGGAGTGATCCCTGATCTTAGAGCCAGGAGTAATCCCTGGGCACAGTTGGTTGTAGCCCTGCCCTGCCAACAGAAATCCAGCTCTAAAAGTAGCTTGTTTTGAATGTAACGCAATTCATCACTCAGCAAGCATAGAGAGCGAGCACGTTTTGATGGGAAGAAAAGGAAGTTAAGCAATAGCTTGGATCCAGCACATACTGGTACCAAGTGCCTGGTGGAGGAAAGATAACCAGAACAAGTCAAAACAGAAATGAAAAGGCCAGAAGTCTTCCTAAATCTTGTTTCAAGTTCATTTGGGGCAGATTCTGTACGTTGCTCCATACATGCTACTCCACCACCAATAGGAAGACAGCATTTTGAATCAATCACTGGGAAAATCTTGTTAGTCACCCCTGACCCTAAGAATGCAGTTATATATTTCATGTACTTTTATTTTTGGATTTTTTATTTCTTGAACATCCAACAGTGCTCAAGAGTGACTTCTGGTACTACATTTAGGAATTACTCCTGACAGGGCTCCGGGAACCACATGGGGTCAAGGGGTTTTAAGGATCAAACTCATGTCAGTTGCATACTAGGCAAGGCATCTTGCCAGCTGTACTATTGCTCTAGATCTTTGGTAATTTTTTTTTTTTTTGCTTTTTGGGTCACACCCAGCGATGCACAGGGGTTACTCCTGGTTCATGCACTCAGGAATTACTCCTGGCCGTGCTCAGGGGACCATATGGTATGCTGGGAATCGAACCTAGGTCGGGCTGTGTGCAAAGCAAATGCCCTACCCGCTGTGCTATCACTCCAGCCCCTCTTTGGTAATATTTTTAATCTTTTCTGTCTCCTGCATTATCTAACAGTCACAGTAATACTATTCTTCTAGATAGGCCTTTGAGTCTTTACTGTGATTTTCAATAACAAAATTTATTTAACCCATAAAAAGTATATGTGTCAAGAAATATGTTTATGTTAATTTTCCAGGAAGTTCAAAATTGGTTTTTCAAATGATGGGGACTGTGTATTTGTGGTGGTGTGTGCGCGCGTGCGTGTGTGTGTGTGTGTGTGTGTGTGTGTTCATTAAAAACAAATTTATGTCTTTCAGTCTTTTTCTCCACTCTCTTTTACACCACAACCAAGTCTGGATTGTTGCCACCACCGGAAACTGTATAGGGACCACACACCCTTGACATCATCATGAGAACCAAGAAAATGACACTCAAGAAACTGCCAGTACTCAGTAATCAGTAACAACTAAAATTATCACTGGCTTTCTTCTTTTTAAAAAGTAAAAGATAATTGAATTGAAGATCTATGAGCCATCTTCTACCAAAGGACCATCCAGTCTATGATAATGAATGCATCCAAAATGGAAAACAAATGGTGCTAGTTTCTTTGGTACTATGAAATGGGTGCTCCATACTTTTCTGATCTGTGTTATTAAATGACATAAATTTCTGATTGGTTTCTACAACTACCATCATAAATTCTCCATGGAAAAAAAGTTATGCTCGGCAAATTCTTTGTTTCAGTGTTTTGATATGCCAACATTCCACTAGAAGTTTTTGAGGCTACCTAGATCAACATGATTGCATTAGTGAAGCCTAGAATAAGCAATCATTCCAGGCTGCTAAATGATGTGTAAATGGAAATGGCCACACCATTGATTAGACCAAAGCAATCAATACTACTTTATGAGAACAACAACAGCAGCAACAACAATAACAACAACAAAAACAACCCAGCAGATCAGCTGGACTCAGGTCCTACTCAGTGGCTGCAAATAAATTACAAAGCAATTTACAAAGAATATGTTATATAGAAAGACTTGCTCCAGAGAATCTGGGTTTTCTCAGTATAAGAGAAATGCTTAAGTCAACAGCAAACTTGGAAAAGGTGTTTAACAAATGTTACTTTTCCCACTTTATTCTGGTCCTAGAAGTTTTCCGGTTTATAAAGGCATTATATATTTTCAGTCTCAAGTACAACCTTCATAAACAGATGTTGGGGACTATGGAATGTACACACTTCACCTGGTGGGTACAGAGACAGATCCAAGTCAAAGAAAGTTCCCGACTGGCTTTGCACATTTCCTGGGGCATGGACATCATTCAGCACTTTAAAAGGGGAATGGTTAAAGTTAAACTATGGAAAATGTGAACAATCTGGATTATTTTAGTTGAAAAAATAAACCATTGATAGTACCCTAATACCTCTAAGATTTATTTGATAGACCTTAAAGCTTTTCTTTCTTTTGAGTGTAAGTTTCTATTGGGTCAATTCAACTAATAAAATCAAAATCAGATTTAAAAAATAAAATAAAAGGGACTGGTGAGATGGTTCTCAATTAAGAGCATTTCTTATGTTACACTGTCATATTTTTTATATAGCTCTGTTTTCTAGCAATTTCCTGACTAATTTGTTGATTGTTCCATGAGCTCTATGATTCTGATATTTCATATAAGAAAGAATTAGAGGGAATAATTTGTTCTAAAACACTATCATCTGTCACCCTATTTGCTCATTATTTCATTAAACATTAACTTACAAAATCACTATCCCCTTGTAGATTATAGAACACTACAGAGGATGTAAGAGACAACAGACACTTTTTACTGTTTCATGTGCACGTGAAACATAGAGAGGAAAAAAACGCCTCCCAGGAAAAGGCAAAAAACTGCCTGCCCCTTTGGGCTGTCACACGGTCTCCGCTATGTTCATTATGCTGCAACTACCAGCAAACAGGCATGGCTGTGTTCCAATTAAATCTTATTTGTACACTTTAAAATTTGAATCTCACAATGTTTTAGATGTTCCCAAATTCTTTGGATTTCCCCAATCATTTAAAACTGTTAAAAATACCCTAATATCCTGGTATTTGATCATTGTATAATTGAAACTCAAGCACAAAATTTGTAAGTCTACAACTGTACCTCATGGTGTGTCACTAATAAAAATTTTTTAAAAATACCCTAAGATCCTGAACCACTCTGAAAGGGATGGGATGAATTTGGACTATAACTTACTACACTCTCCCCTACTTTAAAGAAAGGATTTTTTTTTTTTTGGTTCCCTTCCTGGGAAAATCATATTGGTTATTGTGAATGATGGGGGGTTAACTGTTTGCTTAGAACATAGCACATTTTTGGTGACATAGAATACACCTTGGTGACCCACACTTTCCTGGGTTTGTAGCACTGTAGTTTTCTGCACATGCACTGAATACCAGCCTCTTTCTCTCTGGCTGGGTTGCTACCAAACGTTGCCAGTCATCCAGTAGTGTTCTATTAAAATACCCAATCACCGCCCCCCAAATTTTCAGTTCCTTTGCCCTTAATAAAGGAACTTCTTAAATATCAAGTAAACTATTACCCATTTACTTGATATTTTAGTTACTCTTAATAACCCAGTCATATTTTTTCAATATTACTTTTGAAAATTATCATCGCTTGATTTCTCTTGCTCCTCAAGAAGTAAACCCTTAAAGATGATCATAGTTTGGAGATGATTTAAGTACTAATGTATTAGAAAACATTACTGGGAGGTCCTCTCAGCCTTGCTGGCTTTATAATAATGATCCCCTCTAGCCTCTGGTTAATTAAGAGACTCCAAATAGCCTTTGAAAAAAGTGCTCTTTTTCTGCTTAAGATAGTACAAAGGGGCATTTGTTTCTTAACTCCAAGAACCCTACTGCCATATCACTTTCCCATTCTACCCTCTATGTTATTCCTGCAATCTATAACAGGTTAAATCTAGCTTTTATTCAAAGAAGTAAGTTTACATTCAAAGGATTTTTATTATTGTTGACATTATATCACAGTACTTGGGCATTATCACAGCAGTACTTTAAAAACTTTATGGTTCTGTTAATTGTGAAATAATGTAGCCACCCAATTAAAAAATATCTTGATTGCAAAAGGATTATTTTGGCCTACAAACAAAGACAGAAGAACATAAAGAAATCACATTTAAAATTCCCAGTGGTATTTCCAACTTGCCCTTTGGAATTCTGTGTCAGAAAACATTATTCCTTCTCTGAAAGATTTCTTTCTTCTAAGTTTAAAGGCTTTGTTCTTTGTTATTCTTAGTAAATGCTATCTCGGTAACTGGCACTATCTCTCTTCAAAACACATGAAATAATCCTGATGCAACTGCATCAGGGAATGGTCTCTTGCACTGTTAACATAGTCATAATGGAGTTTGTGCAAGGGGGTATGGTTTTGAAAGATAAAGAATGTCCAAACCTCAAATGGATGTTTCACATTACTGGAGGGGAGGATAGGAATGAGTCTTTATAGAAAGGTGTGACTTATATTTTCTACTCCTTCCTGTTGGATTTCTTGGAAACTCAATATTGAGACATTACTAAGAGAAAAGTAAGGTTGGGAGAACTCATAAAAGAGGAGTTGACAGGGCATTCCCCTCTGTTTTCTCTCTCCTTTTGGGTGTTGTGGTTTCCAAAAGAGGCATTGAGTGGCAATCATGTTTGGTCTATAGTCTACTTTCAGCATGCTTCTCCCATCCTGGGAGGATCCTCCCAACACCCTTTATTTGCTGCTCCCTTCTCTATCTGAGCTGCCTTTTCCACTAGCACGTGTGACTGGCCTCCAAGTCATGGAGCAAAATTCCTGGTACTAATCTCAGCCATTCTTGAGTGTTAATCTCCTATTTTGTTACTTTATGTTCCCCAGATGAATGCAATCTTTCTATGTCTAGCCCTCTATTTCTGACTCATTTTGCTTAACATGATACTTGTAAATCTACAACTGTACCTCATGGTGTCTCACTAATAAAAATATTTTTAAAATAATTAAATAAATAAATAAAGTAATTTGTTGGTAAGATTAAAAAAAAAAAGAGGAGTTGAAACCACAACACCCCAAAGGAGAGAGAGAACAAAGGGGAATGTCCTGCCACAGAGGCAGGGTGGGATGGGAGGGATGGGGGGTGGGAGGGATACTGGGATCCGTGGTGGTGGGAAATGGGCACTGGTGGAGGGATGGGTATTTGATCATTGTATAATTGAAACCCAAGCACAAAACTCTGTAAGTCTACAACTGTACCTCATGGTGTCTCACTAATAAAATTTTTTTTTAAAAAAAAGAGGAGTTGAAAGTTTTCCTGTTTCCCTGAGTAAGCTTTTTCTCCAAACTAAGACGCCTCATTTGTACATGGACTTATACCTTTTACTGGTATATATAAATATCAAAGAAGGATGAAGTATGTGCCATTTCTATTATTTCTGACTATTAAAAAGAAAAATTCTTGAGGGCATGAGATAGAGTAATGCAGATTAGAGCACTTGCTTTGCATGCTAATTGCCCAAGTTTGATCCTGTCACCACCACAAGAAGTCATTCCTAAACACTGGTTGGTGTGATCCCAAAACAAGCAAACAAAAACAAATAAGAAACATAAACAAAAGTCTACAAATAAGCATAGCACGCGTAAAGTCTATTTGTCTATTTCTCTTTATATTTCCATTATTTAGAATCTATGTAAGCTTAGGAAATTTCAAGCATGCTGTATTCTGTTTATGTTTAATCCATATTCTTGGATCAGAAAAATCACCCTGAATGAACCCGAGATCATTTCACACTAACAACCAGCTCTATCCCAAATTTTCTAGAAAACCAGAGACCACAAGATGTCCCAGCAAGGAGGCAAAATGATCATCAACAGACCAATTATAGTTTTATGCTAGTATCCCAGGAGATCATATTTTCAGACTGAAATAACCTTCCTTATGAAAACTCAGAGGAAACTCAAATTTTACAATAGTGTAATTATACTAGCAAGGACCTCATCTTATAAATTAAGGTGAGAAAAATTCTTAAAGATGTCGACTTTTCTGTCTCTGACAATTCCTTCCTTAACTGAAGACAGGGCTAAAACCTCATTGTCAATCTTTAGAGAGGCAGCAACTAGGATAGAATTTGGACTTATCTGAATATTTACAAGCTGAAAATGGAACTGGAGCTCTCCTATTTGAAAACTAAGGGTTGACCTTGGACATCTGGAAATGTGTCCATCCAACTCGCTTCCTGTGGTTGTCCTCTATAAATACTCACTGGGTTTTGCCTGCTAAATGTTACTAATGATCATTAAAAACAAAACCAATCTATAAAATTGGCAAAAAGTGTTATCAGTGGGACTACAAAACTAATGTTTATTTATTTGGAAGGGTTTCCCAAGCATGCTAAGCAGGGGGTGATGTTTTAGGGCCACTCTCAGCAATTCTTGACAATAGGATCAGATGGTTTATGACTGATATAGGATGCAGTGCTACCCAAGCCCCAGAGATCAAGGGGCTTATATTCAGAAATAATTGGGCACCATTAAGTGTTGGGGATTGAATGTACCTCTAATCTCTGTGGTGTCTCCCAGTTCCATGACACAGTAGGGAATTTTGGGGGGTATGGGGAGATGGTTTGAGGGCTATACCCTGTGGTGCTCAGGGATTACTCCTGGTTCTGCGCTCACACCTGCAATGCTCTGGGCATCTTATGTGGTTCTGAGGATTCCACTTAGGTTCAGCTGCATACAAAGCAAGCGTCCCACCCACTACACTCTGGCACACAAACTCTTCTTGAAAAATATCTAATACATAAGGTTATCAGGCACTCTATCTTCAATGGAGACATCTACACCGGAGTCTTCCCAGCTTTCATTTGTCTTTTCTAGCCATAAATGATATCTGATTATGAAATTTCAATTGGATCATAAATTTTCATCCTGAATTTTTGTTCCTCAATCCCTAGCCCTTTCACAAGTGGTACCCTTGGTTTTCTAGTTTTCAGCAAGGTGGAATATTGAGGGTCCCAAAGAAAGGCTTCTGTTTCTAAACAGAGTTATTTTTTGCCATCATAGGAATTGCTTTCATAGATTATAGGTTCACCTTTGAATAATCTGAAGTCCCAACTGATTAGCTGGAAACACTCTCTGGTACGATTCTGGAAAACCCAGAGAGATTTTTATTCATTTAAAAAATTATCAAGCATGATTGAGACCTAGGTTATGTGTCAGGCCAATCTAACACCAATACACCTATTCCAAGAGAGGAAACTGTCTTCTACGGGATTCTATATTGTAAAAGCTCCTTCTAGCTCAAAATAATGATGAGGAGGATGGTCAAGCTAATACTTCCTGTCTCTACTATGTGCTCAGTACTTTCCAATATAAGTACATTATCATCTTATTTAGTCTCATAATACCTATTTAAAGCATATACGTTTATTGCTCCCCCTCCTACCACACATATCCATTACAGACAAACTAAAGTCATTCAGTTTAGAGAGGTTGTGTGTCTTTGTGTGATCATGCTTGGGTGACATGATCACCTAAGGTTAACCTGAGGAACCAGGTAGACACAGGAATGAAAGGAGAATGAAATGTTCCACTCCAGCGCCAGTTGACATTCCAAATACACAGACACTAAGAAGTACAACTAAGTGTACTTTCCAACCTCTTAGTGGCCTTAGAAGAATATTCCCTAAATTTAGCTGAAAAAGTTCTTTGGGGAATTTGCAAGTTGTTTTTTGTTTTTGTTTTTTTTTTTTTTTTAGAAATTCCCAAGATTCCAGGAACTGATATATAACTTAACTATCGCCACTTCAGTCCGTCAACTGAGTGAGAGGAAAAGTTCATAAAGTCTAAAATTCAATTTTCTTATGCTTCAACCCTTAAACTGACAGCTAAGAATTTAATTGTGAGGCGGAAAGGAGAATGTAGTAAAGGGCAAATTTTGTGTGTGTGAAACCCTGTCTTGCATTCCTGTACCACAAAACTCGACAATTATCATTGATCCAAAGATGATCAATTTTTCACATTGAGGGGAGGAAGGGGAAAGCTCCCCTTTCTTTCCTTACCTCCTCTCCTCTCCTCTTCTTCTTTATCTCTCCTTCATGAGAAAATTACTTTTTTCTCAGGTATCTAGAATAAGGCCCAATCAGGTCTGTGTGTCTGAAGGAGTGAATCAACCCTTTGTGGCTGTATACAACTTGAAAAAGAAGGGAGGCTCCACTCCCCGTCCTGTCTCTTTTTCTCAGCAAATCAAGATCTGGATATACTCTGGGCCAAGGTTTAAGTGCGCTTGTTTTCATCTCCCACAACAAAAATGCTAGTTATTTCAGATGTACATTTCCATCTGCTGCTATTTCTATCCTATCCATATTCACAACTCAAAAGAGTCACAAATCAAGTTCTTGATGGGATGAGCCACAGATGAGAGCATTGTCAGCAGGAAGAATGCCACTCCCACAGAGTGGATAGAGTGGCCCTGATAAGTGACCTGCTGGTGGTCAACTTTGCCTTGACAAATATTAGCAGACTGATTGGCAAATCGTACTAAAGTATTTCCATAAAGAAAAGGCTTTTGTAAGGGAAACAGTGAAAATCAAGTTCAGCCTGAACTGATTTTTTAAGAAAAAAAATAAATAAAATGGAGTGGGTTGTGCATGATTTTGTTGCACAAAATAGTTATGTTCATATTGGTAACTGCTTTTCACTTTCTGGACTTTTAATTATGTCTCTTGGGACTGGGAGAAGGGTGAGGGCGGGGGATACAGATTTTAACAGCTTACTTGGTTGCTGTCCCTACCTTTACTGCTGCTAGAACTAAAAAAAAAATCTCCACAGGCTAAAATTCTTTACATTGCAAAAAAATAGTTTTTCCCTGGTTTTTATCAGCATAGGTCCCACAAGGAGCCGACAGCCGGTTTATGTCAATGAACAAGACTTATTGTTTTCAGATTTATTTTTTTATAGCAGAAAGAAAAACATGGTTGGTGTTGCACTTAAAACAAAGGCAACAAAGAACAATAAGGATTCTAATTTGGGGTTCTAGCACAATTGTTGGGTTGACTAAAGGCCACTTTGCTCCAAGCTATTTGTGGGAGAACTCATTAATTTGGGTGCTCCTCTCAAACTTGCTTCATGCAGGCACACACATGAACACACATGCTTTTCTTTTGATCCAATGGGCAGATTATGTTTGTTGTGTGTGTATTTCTAGTTTCCATGATTCATCTATATAATTGAATGAGACTGACTAGAGGTCAGAGAAGCAGAGAGTACAGAACGGAAAGGAAATCCATAAGGATTTAGGAAATTTCATCTGAAACAAGAACAAAGAGGTGATATTCCTTGCTGAGCTGGAGCTAGAAAGTCCTTTTCAATTTCAGTCTAATTTCCTTTTGTCCAAAGAATAGGAGGTAGCTAGAAATGTGGGAGATTCAAAGTACACTTTTTCCCCCAAAAAGTAAATGTCTGTATTGTTCCACCATTGCCTGTGTAAAGGCAAGTGCCCTGAGGCAGAGGGAAAGAATAAAGGATAGGAAGTCCTTTATTCTTGATAAGTCAGGAAAGCCTTGAGCTAATTCTGCCTTTTCCTTCAAGTTGCTATGCAGATTTAAGCAAATCACTAAACTTCTTTTTGAGTCTCTATCCGAATAAGGAACTTTTCCAGAAATCTGCCTGAATCCGCTATTTCTTGAGTCCAGGCTTTCGCACTACCAAATTTTAGCCCCATCTTTCATAATCTAAAAATGGCTTCTCCTAAGGCAGCTGGAATAGAGAAGAGATCACTAAGAAAATGATGGCTTGAGGAATCGGTTGGGATGGGAGATGTGTGCTGAAAGCAGATAATGGACCAAACATGATTCCCTCTCAGTATCTGCATTGCAAAACATAATGCCCAAAAGTGGAGAGAGTATGGGGAATATTGTCTGCCATGGACGCAGGGGGAGGGTAGGAAAGGGGGGGTATACTGGGGATATTGGTGGTGGGGAATGTGTACTGGTGGAGGGATGGGTTTTTGATCATTGTGTGATTGTAACCCAAACATAAAAGCTTGTAACCATCTCACGGTGATTCAATAATTTTTTTAAAATGGCTTTTCCTGTCACCATTAGATAGAGGACATTTATCACAACCCCTCAAGCTCTGTGAGTGGACTGTGATTCCAGAATTTATTAACCACTAGGACCCGAATTCTACCTGGGACAAATAATCTCATCCAGGCCATTAATTATCACTAACCCAAGTGTGTCAGCAACCAGAAGCACTGCATTTCTGCTAGGGAATTCTCAGATTTTTAATGTTCACTAATCATAGAATTTAGGCTCCCGACACAGCATGGAAGTGAGGAGTAGTTTTGGGTAATCTTTTCAATGAGACTTTAATCAACCACTTGGTGAACACCAACATTCTAAAAAGAATCTTTTAGAATTGGAACAGCAGCAAAATGTGTTTAAGAGCTGAACTTGATTTTAAGCTCTGTCAATAGGGTTTACTGGGAAAAACAGTTAGAGTTCAAAGCTTTCTAGGCCTATGTTTTGGCAATGACCAAAGAACTGAAGGAGATAAATAATTCTCTCTCACTAGTATGGAGAAGGGGGTCTTCTGCTTGAGGGAACTAGGTGGGAATTGTCATCTAAAAGAAGGGAAACATGAGTTTCCTGTATTTATGGAAGTTGTATAATTTTAAAATGCTGTCCAGTCATATTCCCGATCTCAATGCTCATTTTCTTTTGGTATGTGGCCAGCTCATATTTTGTAATCTCTTCTAATTACGAAGCTCACTATGTGAAAGTTACTCCATGATGCTTCCATATGATCACTATAAAATATAAAATGCTCTCAATCTAATTTTCTTAATCCAATTTTGCTACAAGTCATGAGAGAAATAATATAAAAGAAGCATTATTTTCCCCAATAGTGAAATGTCTTGGCAAAGTATCTATTGTGTGTGGCAGTTGTTAAGATTCTTATTTCATTCTGATTGTTGTTGTTTTGAAAGCTTTGGGGGAAACATTTCATCAACCTCACAGTCTCTCAGATATTCTAGTGGCTCCTAAGTGATCCAGATAAAAATATCCCCAGAGGGGCGACTAAAACCTCATGGGAAGGGGGGCATTCCGGTCCGTCCTTCACGCCCTACCAGTTGCCCCCCCAGCCGCCCCCCCCCCCCCCCGTGAGCGGCTCTCCAGCACAGCCACGGCCCCAGAAGCACAAGGACTTAATGCAGAACCCAGCAGCTTGGAGCAGAAAAGTGAACGAACTATGCGTTAATCCAGGCCATCAAGTCTGCCCGGAGGGGAAAGAGTGTTGCCCATTCGCCCTGTCTTCTCTGGAAAGAAGGACGGCGGCCGCATGGGAGCCTTGTGGACAGCAGGTATGAGCCGGGGGTGTGGGGGCGACTAAAACCTCATGGGAAGGGGGGCGTTCCGGTCCGTCCTTCACGCCCTACCGAGGCCACCAGTTGTCCCCCATGAGCGGCTCTCCAGCACAGCCACGGCCCCAGAAGCACAAGGACTTAATGCAGAACCCAGCAGCTTGGAGCAGAAAAGTGAACGGACTATGCGTTAATCCAGGCCATCATGTCTGTCCGGAGGGGAAAGGGTGTTGCCCCATTCGCCCTCTCCTCTCTGGAAAGAAAGATGGCGGCCGCATGGGAGCGGGAGCCTTGTGGACAGCAGGTATGAGCCGGGGGTGTGGGGGCGACTAAAACCTCATGGGAAGGGGGGCGTTTCGCTCCGCCCTTCACGCCCTACCGAGGCCACCAGTTGTCCCCCACGAGCGGCTCTCCAGCACGGCCACGACTCCAGAACACAGAAACCAATTTCTTAATTATCTGACTTTCAGTAGAAATACTTCCAGGGTCAATAAGTAAAATAGCAGAAATCCAAAACCAACATTTAATTCTTGAACCCAGCTGTAGAAAGCAAATCACTTCACAATGCTTTTTCAGCATGTCTGATTGGGGGGGGGGGGGTAAACTCTAAATAATAGTGGTGAATCTTTTATTGAAACAATGAATCTAATCAAAGCAGATAGAGTGTTAACTAGAATTCATCTGCCCCACAGGGACTGGGAGGGGTGGGAGGTGGGGTTTTATTAGGGTTCTTCATGGTAAAAAATAAGTATTGGTAAAGGGAAATGTGTTTGATATTTGCATGACTGAGACCTAAACCTGAAAGCTTTGTAACCTTTCCCACAGTGATTCAATAAATAAATAATTAAAAAAAATAAAATTAAATTAAAATATAAATAAAATATTTAAAATTAAAATTAAAAAAAATATCCCCGGAGGTATTCATTGACTCTGTGTGGCGAAAATGGATGACTGTAAACAATGTAAGCTAAGAGAAGGTTGAAGACTGCTTACCACCTTCTGTTGGTGTTAGCAGCATCGGTAAAGAATTACACTCTAGCAACCGGTGTTGGCGCGGAAGTGGCGAGAAAGGGACTCTCCTTCACTGCTGGTGGGAATGCTGACTGGTTCATCCCTTTTGGAAAACAGTATGGACGATTCTCAAAATATTAGAAATTGAGCTCCCATTTGACCTAGCAATACCACTCCTGGGAATATATCCCAGAGAGGCAAAAAAGTATAGTCGAAGTGACATCTGCACTTGTGTGTTCATTGCAGCACTCTTTACAATAGCCAGAATCTGGAAAAAACCTGAGTGCCCGAAAACAGATGACTGGTTAAAGAAACTTTGGTACATCTACACAATGCAGCTGTTAGAAAAGATGAAGTCATGAAATTTACATACAAGTGGTTCTACATGGAAAGTATCATGCTAAGTGAAATGAGTCAGAAAGAGAGGGACAGACATAGAAAGATTGCATTCATCTGGGGAATATAAAGTAACAAAAATAGGAGACTAACACCCAAAAATAGCCGAGATAAGTACCAGGAGGTTCACTCCATGGCTGAAGGCCAGCTGCACATGCTAGAGGAAAAGGTAACTCAGATAGAGAAGGGAGCACCAAGTAAAGGGTGTTGGGAGGATCCTCCCAGGATGGGAGATGCATGCTGAAAGTAGACTATAGACCGAACATGATTGCCACTCAATGCCTCTTTTGCAAACCACAGCACCCAAAAGGAGAGAGAGAACAAAAGGGAATACCCTGCCACAGAGGCAGGGTGGGATGGGGGGATGGGTGTGAGAGGGATAGTGGGACCCATGGTGGTGGAAAATGGGTACTGGTGGAGGGATGGGTACTCTATCATTGTATAACTGAAACACAAGCACAAAACCTTGAATGTCTACAACTGTACCTCATGATGTTTCACTAACAAAAATTAAAAAAATAAAGAATTACACTCTCTGACATAGCTTCTTGATTTACTATCTAGAGTTTGACTCTTAAATATTCTGCTACTCACTTGCCTCTGGAGTTCTAATGCCAGTAATCACAAATCTTTTTCAGACTTGAATCTGTGAGGTTCTGGTTCTATCCAGAGTTCAGAGGAACATAACATATGGGAAGATGATATTCTTTTAGGCACAACTGATTTGCGTGTGCTCTTAGTTCAGTTTTTTTTTTCCAGAATTGGGAGCATCAAAGACCAAGACATCAGTTGTGAATTCCCATTGTCTCCAGTAGGATTAAGAAATACACTTGGCGAGGTCACCAGTTGCCCCCCACGAGCGGCTCTCCAGCACAGCCACGGCCCCAGAAGCACAAGGACTTAATGCAGAACCCGGCAGCTTGGAGCAGAAAAGTGAACGGACTATGCATTGATCCAGGCCATCAAGTCTGCCGGAGGGGAAAGGGTGTTGCCCCATTCGCCCTCTTCTCTCTGGAAAGAAAGATGGCGGCCACATGGGAGCCTTGTGGACAGCAGGTATGAGCCGGGAGTGCGGGGGCGACTAAAACCTCATGGGAAGGGGGGCGTTTCGGTCCGCCCTTCACGCCCTACCGAGGCCACCAGTTGCCCCCACGAGCGGCTCTCCAGCACGGCCACAGCCCCAGAAGCACAAGGGCTTAATGCAGAACCCAGCAGCTTGGAGCAGAAAAGTGAAAGGACTATGCGTTAATCCAGGCAATCATTTCTGCCCAGAGGGGAAAGGGTGTTGGTCCCTTCCGCCCTCCTCCCTCTGGAAAGAAAGATGGCGGCCACATGGGAGCCTTGTTGACAGCAGGTATGAGTCGGGGGAGTGGGGGTGACTAAAACCTCATGGATCGGGGGGGCGTTCCGGTCCGTCCTTCACGCCCTACCGAGGTCACCAGTCACCCCCCACGAGCGGCTCTCCAGCACGGCCATGGCCCCAGAAGCACAAGGACTTAATGCAGAACCCAGCAGCTTGGAGCAGAAAAGTGAACGGACTATGCGTTGATCCAGCCCATCAAGTCTGCCGGAGGGAAAAGGGTGTTGCCCCATTCGCCCTCTCCTCTCTGGAAAGAAAGATGGCGGCCACATGGGAGCCTTGTGGACAGCAGGTATGAGCCGGGAGTGTGGGGGTGACTAAAACCTCATGGGAAGGGGGGCGTTTCGCTCCGCCCTTCACGCCCTACCGAGGCCATCGGTTGCCCCCCGCGAGCGGCTCTCCAGCACGGCCACGACTCCAGAACACAGAAACCAATTTCTTAACTATCTGACTTTCAGTAGAAATACTTCCAGGGTCAATAGGTAAAATAGCAGAAATCCAAAACCAACATTTAATTCTTGAACCCAGCTGTAGAAAGCAAATCACTTCACAATGCTTTTTCAGCATGTCTGATTTGGGGGGGGGGGGGGGTAAACTCTAAATAATAGTGGTGAATCTTATTGAAACAATGAATCTAATCAAAGCAGATAGAGTGTTAACTAGAATTCATCTGCCTCACAGGGACGGGGAGGGGTGGGGGGTGGGGTTTTATTGGGGTTCTTCAGGGTAAAAAATAAGTATTGGTAAAGGGAAATGTGTTTGATATTTGCATGACTGAGACATAAACCTGAAAGCTTTGTAACCTTTCCCACAGTGATTCAATAAATAAATTTAAAAAAAAAAAAAAGAAATACACTTGGGCTCCATAGTAGCATTGTTAGCTCAAGGTTGAAATGATATTCCTAAGTGTCAGTAAAACTAGGTTATATAAAATTCTCACCTGCCTCATGCTTAGCAGGGAACTGAGTCCCAACAGCTGAATGTCTGTTGACATTAAAACAGAGCACATTTATTTTAATGAATTGTGTTTTACTGCATTTTAATTTGCTTTGAGAAGAGACCTATGGGGGCTGGAAAGAAAGCACAACAGGTGGAGGTGCTTGTCCTGCATGTGGCTGACCAGGTTCAATCCTCGGTAATTCAAATAATTCCCGATCCCTGACTTGAATGTCCCTGAGTATAGAGGCAGGAATAATTCCTGAACTCCACCAGATGGGGTCTGAAAGTGACAACAAAGTAAAAAAAGAAAAAAATGAAAAGAAAATACCTATACATGCATAGACATTGGATTTATCCTAGAAAATGTTAATGACCAAATGAAGATAAGTCTAGACAAAGAAATTTATTAGACCCTATTAGGGTATCTTGAGAAATGTATAGTCAAAATGTACTTTTAAAAAACATAGATGTGCTAATTTTCCTTATTATATAGCACGAAATCAGGACAAAATCACAAACAGTTCACATATCAAGAATTTGGGAAGGAGCACTCAACTTTACTAATAATCTAATTTCTTTACTTAGAATCTAATCCCTTTATCAATGGAGAAAAAATGTTTATGTTTTTCTCTGTGATCTTTATCTGAGTTGAAAAAGTTCATCGCTAGATTATTGCTCTCAGGTTATTCATACAGAAAATAAACTATTTTTAAAAGGCTATGTGGAACACATTGCTTCAATGGTAAAGGTAAAGGTAAAGGCCCTCCCGTTGATCGTCGATTTGCTCGAGGGGGCCCAGTAACATCTCCATTGGAGACTTTGTTGTTACTGTGTCTGGCATATCAAATACTCTCGGTAGCTTGCTGGGCTCTCCGAGAGGGGCGGAGGAATTGAACTCGGGTCGGCCATGTTGGCCGCGTGTAAGGCGAACACCCTACCAGCTGTGCTATCGCTCCTTCAATGACATTAACTAAATGCTTTGGCATATTATCTATTAAGACTAAGAAAGAATATATATACCTTTCTAGCAACCAGTGCTGCATATATGTATGATGATTTTCTTTAATTGAATGAAAACAGGATGCAGATTTTCTTAACACTATTGTATCATTGAATAATATAGGTTCTTAGTACATATATATTCCACTAAATCACTCAACAACACTGCATTCAACAAACACAAACCAAGAAATTTGATAAATACTAGAAAAAAATCAGAAAGGGACAAAGGTTTTAATTTAACGTTTACATCTGGGAAGGAGATTCTGAGTACCAAAGGCTAATAATATTCAAAACAGATATGTTAAGTTCCCCCCAAAATGTGCTGTGCTATTAATAATAATAAAAAGAATAATGTAATATGGAGCGACAGCACAGCGGTAGGGCATTTGCCTTCCACGCAGCCAGCCCGGCTGAGCCAGTTTTGATTCCTCCGTCCCTCTCGGAGAGCCCAGCAAGCTACCCATAACGTATTCGATGTTACATATTTGACATGTCAAACACAGTAACAATTGTCACAATGGAGACGTTACTGGGCCTGCTCGAGCAAATCGATGAACAACGGGAGCACAGTGACAGTGACAGTCCATACAATTTGAAGCACCAGGTTATCTGAATTTCTTTCCCTTTCCATATCTAGGATCTGTTAATCTTCCTTGGTGGAACTATTTGCCAAATTTTGTGTAAAATATATGGTGAGAGTTATGGCTGGAGCAATAGCACAGTGGGTAGGGTGTTTGCCTTGCACGAGGCCGACCTGGCCGACTCAGATTCAATTCTTCCACCCCTCTTGGAGAGCCCGGCAAGCTACCAAGAGTATCTTGCCCACAGGGCAAAGCCTGGCAAGCTCCCCATGATGTATTCGATATGCCAAACACAGTAACTAGTGTCACAATGGAGATGTTACTGGGCCCGCTCGAGCAAAATTGATGAACAAAGGGAGGACAGTGACAGTGACATATGGTGAGAGTAAAATAAAAATAATAAACCAGCAATACTTTGTTTAAGCATAAATTCTTAATTTATAACATATAACTATAAAGATTTAGATATCATTTATCACATCATTTCAGCATTCTTAATCTTAATCTTGGGGTTTTATCTAAAACATCACTTTTTACATTTTCTTCCTCTTTGCTTTTCTATATTTGTATAAATTGTAGTGACACTGACAGTCATTCTTCTGTCCTACTGACAATAATCACCAATTAAAAGTTTATATTTCAATACTTCATACTTCATTATGATACAACTTTATTCATACTTGATATTTCTTTATTTGACTCTTTCTTGTTCATTTGTAAAGTTCACTCACAGCAAGCTATTACAGAAAGACTAGCAAATGACAGAATCTTAGGAAAGTTCCAGGGTACCACTGAAACTGGACTTGTTCTAATATAGAACGTGATCAAACCTGCACTTGAAAAAAGTAGCTCAGGCTGTAGGAATATGGAGGTTAACTAGAAGAGATTATTTAGGAGGACCAGGAAACTGGCTCAAAGGGGAAGAGCATATGTCTGGCAGGCATGAGGCCCTGAGTTCAATCCTGGTATGCCTGAGCTTCACTAGATGTGATCTTGGTGGTCCTTGGTTGTTGGCACTTCTGATACCAGGCAGCAATGCATCCCCAGGTCTAAGCATTGAACCATATAACCTGGATTGCTAGCTCAATTGTGGCCAGGAATGGTCCCAGGACCCTCATCACTGGTCAGAATCCCCCATGCTCAAGAAAGAAAGAAAGAAAGAAAGAAAGAAAGAAAGAAAGAAAGAAAGAAAGAAAGAAAGAAAGAAAGAAAGAGACCAAAAAAAAGAGACCACAGTAAGGTCATTATGACAGGAATGAATAAAAATGAACAAGTGTGAAATTTTCAAAGAGATTTTAACATAAACTGTTAGAATAGAGGTTATGGCTAAGAAGGAAGAGTCAGTAATATCAATGAAGTTTCATTCATTGAACAAATATTTGGATATCACAGGCAGACAGCATATGTATCATTATAGAGTTTGTATTTTAGAAGCAGAATTTATTTGCATATTTATAATATGCAAATAAAAACTATCATTTAAATTAGTGCTACACAGGAAACACCTGAAAGTTATATGATTGTTGCCTTCATTAAGGTAGGGGCTAAAAAGTAAAACTAAAATGTATGTCCATCCAGAATGTCTAAGGAGAAGCAAATCTGGAGTAGAAGAATAATAAAATTTTGTGAGAATATAGTGCATGAGATAGGAGCACAGACATTGGGGGTATTGCACCACCAGCAGGTCAACCTATACCTGCAGGGCGAGCGCATCAGCAGCCTTATGGTGCCTTCAGGCTTCTCGATACCCCAAAATTGCTGCTGTGCCTTTGACCAGACCCCAAAAAACTTGAAACCAAGTTTATCAAGAAATTAAATGGCCAAAAGTTAGGTATGTGGGAGCCATGTCCATAGACCACCTCCAGCTCAGCTATACAGGCTCATTTATTGGCCTTACTTAGATAAATAAATCTCAAAAGAGATCAAAAGCCACAATTAATCTCTGACCCGTATGTGGCTGAATTGACTGGAGTAAATTGGAGGGGGACAGGTCAGTCTGCTGCCCGCCCAAGCAGAATCCCCGGCAGCTGCTTGCTCCCACAATTCAACATCTCCGCCATGCGCCTGGCCTGCCTGCACTGTCTCAGGACGGATCTCATCAAGATATAAATCTGCTGAAAATTTGGGTATGTGAGTTTTGTGATTGAAATCTCCGTGCTTTCTTGGGGTCAGGATGGGCTACCTCCCTTTCAGCTCCCTGTGCTTCCAGGAACCTCAGGAGTCACATCTACACCCCAAAGCTGCCACCCAATTGTAAAGTTACTCCAACCTTACCATCCCAATAAAAATACTGAATGCCCTGAACAAATATTGTGACCTATTAGCACCTATTGCAAACCATAATGCACACAAGGAAAAGAAGAAATAGAGCAAGAAGGAAAGTGCCTCCCATAGAGGGAGGTTGGAGGTGGGGGGTGGGGTGTTGGGGGATGGTGGTAGGAAAACAGGGGACATTGATGGTGGGAAATGTACACTGATGGAGGGATGGGTGCTGGATAATTGTATGACTGAATCCCAATTATAAACACATTTGAAATGATCTAACTCACGGATACTAAATTTAAAAAAATATAAAAGTAATGTGGAGTTCATGCCCAATTCAATCAGCTTAATCAATGGCTGAATACATAGCAGTATTCCTACATAAAAAAATGGAAGCACAGATATGACTTCTGGCTACGGTTGTGTGACTGTACTTTTCATTTCCTCTTTTGTCAAATAAGGAAATGGTGTGTATCCACTCACTTATTTTAAAATGATTAAAATATGTGTGACCATTAGATATTCAAAAGAAGGGGGGGAAGAAAGAGAGAGAGAGAGAGAGAGAGAGAGAGAGAGAGAGAGAGAGAGAGAGCCTGCTCTAGAGATAGAGGGGTGGGGTGGGAGTGGGGGTGGGAGTGGGGGTGGGAGAGTAACTGGGGACATTGGTGGTGGGAAATGTACACTGGTGGAGGGATAGGTGCTGGAACATTGTATTACTGAAACCCAACCATGAACAGCTGTGCAACTGTGTATCTCTCAGTGAATCAATTAAAAATAGATTAAAATATGAAAGTAAAACAACATCATCACATAAAGCTTTTTAAAATGAGGAACTTGAAAAGATGATCCCTAAGATTTCATCCAGTTGTGCAATCCCATGCTTTTCTTGCTCAATAGCTATCTGTTGATTTGATTCCTTTGGCATGCTCAGTTGATGTGTTCCTGGACATGCTTTATTCATCTCTTCACAAAATTTGGCTCACAGTACTAAGCTACACGTAAGAATGGTGTGACTTGGGAGCAATTCAGAATTCTCAGGTGGGCTGCCAAGAGTTTGGAAGCAGCTATGTCAACTGGTACATGCCATTCTGGAATGCTGACTAGGTCCAGAACAAAACATGAATGAATGAACAATAACAGGAGAATCAACAGAGAGCTTATACTGTAGACACCAAAAATATGTTGGTGCAATAATAAGTAACCATAAACCAAAATAAATATAACTTAGAGATGGTAATAAAGATATAGATTAATATATGCTAGAGAGGGAATAAGAAAGCATAAAAATAGAAAGACAGTTTTTAATAGTTTAATATTGCTAACATCTCTTGATCTGCAGCCTGTCAGTTGAGCCAAACATTCCAGCTATCTCTTCAGGATGATAAAAAAAAACAAAAACTAAAATATCTGTCCAGAATGACTTAAGTGCATGTTAAGTGTTTCTTGCCCCATGTGAATAATAAATGTGTGTTATGTGTTTACTTTTAGGAAAATGCATTCCTAATTGATATAGTGTTTTATTATTTAGTTGTTTATAACTGCTTGAAGAAAACAATAGCAATATGTAAAAAGAATTATAAATTTAAAGTATAAAATTTAAGGAAGATGTGGGACACACAGATTAAATTTTCCCAAGAGTCCAGAAAGGACTATAACCCAGAACTAAAAAGTTGGGAATCTTCTGGGACAAATAGGAGGATTTTGTTTTCTGGAAACAAGAAGAAAAGACGTGCAAAATTTCAGCTCTAGCATGAGTTCGTACAGAGAACCAGTGGGCAACTAAGACAACGGGCAAGATACACAGGGGAGAAGTCTGATTATGGCAAATGGGGCCTCCTAAGGCAGGGAAAATAGAGTCGCATGACACACAGCTCAAAATAAAATCATTGAAATGTATCTATATAAACTTTAAAATATTTTTATCTTGAGAATAGAGGAAAGTATGTGGTGAGACTATACAGACATCTTTTCACCCCTCCATAATAAAACATCTGCTAAATTTAATTCCTAAGTATAAATTTATCTGTTCAATTGGTCTGAAAGAAAAATGACATGATTAAAGATTTAGGTGAAAATTGTGTTTATTAGAAAAACTTTCATTTTGAGTCAAATGAAGCCAATCACTGTTCAAAGACAGGTTGGACAGGTACACTAAGCTTCAAAAATAAATTTGTGTGGAAAACTGCCGACCGTTCCATCAGGCTTTAATGAGAAACACTAAGACTACACTTTTAAAAGATTGCCAACATTGGAAAAAGATGAGGCTCAAAATTGTTATCAATTACTTTCATTTTGCTTTTTATTCTAGAAATCTTAACAGATCATAGCCAAGATAGGGTAGAGTTTCAGCTCATTGATTTTCTGTTGACTCTTTTGTTTAAAAGCCAGACTTCTGGCTTCAGATAACAGTGATTTAAGGGATTGGGTCTCATTGTATAAACTGCACAGAGCTTGGAGACTAGAAGATTATCCTTTAGATCTGAAGATTCATGACCAAGGGTCCTCAAGAGAAATGCAAGGTCATGCTCCCTGTACTTGTTTTGTTGGACAATATCACAATGCCCAGACATGCATTCAGCAGCCCATACACTCGAAAGTCTCCTTTTCTACTTTTCTCTTCCATGAGTACCACTATCATTACAGTCATAACATTAGATCCAGAGTGGATTGAATATAAATAAGCTAAAAAATGGAAAGGATGTCTTCCACTAAGTTCTTGGATCATTCTTGTCATCCGGGTTTCCTACAAGGATGCACCATACATGGGGTAGAAATAGCAATTGTTGACTCTAGTGACACTTTTTTACTCAAAAGAATTTTGGTTTAAATTTCTTGTGCAATAAAAGCAAAAGAAAAACCCTCTTCCTAATAATCTAAAATTTCATCCTATATGGGCTGGAGCAATAGCACAGCGATAGGGCGTTTGCCTTGCATGTAGCCAGCCCAGCCGAGCCGGGTTCGATTCCTCCGCCCCTCTCAGAGAGCCCAGCAAGCTACTGAGAGTATATCGCCCGCACGACAGAGCTTGGCAAGCTACCCGTGACATATTCAATATGCCAAACACAGTAACAACAAGTCTCAAAATGGAGACGTTACTGGGCCTGCTCGAGCAAATCGATGAATAACTGGAAGACAGTGTTTGTTTGTTTTGTTTGTTCATTCTATATACATATAAATATATAGGTTGAAAACTATATAATGTATATAATGTATATATAAGTCATATATTTATTTACAGTACTGATTTACATTTCTATTTTTTACATACATACCCCCAACATATACACAAATGAATTGAAGACTTTACCAACAAAACTTCTCATCAGTGGGAAATAATTTTGTTGCAAAGACGGGTAAGGGGTTTGCCTTGCTTGTGGCCAGCCTGGGTTCGATTCCTCTGTCCTCCTCAAAGAACCCGGCAAGCTACCGAGAGTATTTCGTCTGCATTGGCAGAGCCTGACAAGCTACCTGTGGCATATTCAATATGTGAAAAACAGTAACAAGTCTCATAATGAAGATGTTACCGGTGCTTGCTCAAGCAAATCCATGAACAATGGGAGGACAGTGCAGTGCTACAGAGTTTTGTTTTATTGTCATCCATATTTCTTTTGGAAAGGCAGCATGTTCTATAGACTATCTGTGTAATAGATAAAAGTGCTGATTCTGGAGCCTGCCTGCATTTTCAACTCTAGTTTTGGGACTTCTTACTTGTGTGACTTGGGAGACATTATTTCATTTTTCTGCACTATGGTTTAGTCATCCAAAAATGGGAATACTACATATGCCAACCTCGTGTGTTTATCACAGGGTTAAATAAATTAATATGTTTAAGGTACTTGGAAAAATGCCTAGAACATGGTGATTGTTATGTAAGTCTGCTAGCTGTCATTAGAATATGATTGATTGGTAATTCATCATCTAGTCATGAAGAGTATCCATTGTATGACAGAAACTATGCTAAGCTGGGGACACTGGGTGAACAAGACAGATGAACACAAATATTTTGGTACTTACACTGTTGGGCAAAATGGTGAGTGGGGGCATGGACATGTCTCAGAGATTGATCAATGCTCTAAGGAAATAGTAATGAGTTATGACATAATATATAACTGGTTCAGAGGTGGCAAATATACCAGTAGGTGAGGAGAAAATCGTCTTTGGTGGCACTGTTGCTGAAACCTCCATTACATCTCCTATATGAGGAACACCAAGTAAAAGCATTCTCTCTTACAAAAAGTCTTTCCTGCTTTAACATTACTAATGCTATTAGAAACCACAACAGAGTTAATATAGTGAAGAAAATGTTTCAACAGAAAAGTAGGAGTTTGAATCTACCCCTTCCACTTTCACCCACACCAAGGCACCTATAGATAGAGCAAGCCAAGGACCCAAGAGGAACCCTCGTCATTCCTTTTCCTACATCTCCTCTTACTCAGTCCGTTGAGACTCTAGACACCCATGTCCTGTCATCAGTCAACTTCAGGAAATTTTTAGAAATTGTTGCCCAATCTACAAGGACAGGAGGTGGAGGAAATGGAAAAGAGAAAGAGGGAGGAAGTTCTGCTCCTTAGTAGATGATGGAAATCAATGAAAACATTACTGCTTATGTTTGTTCAGTCCAGGCACCTAATATTTTAGGGTGTGTGTGTGTGTGTGTGTGTGTGTGTGTGTGTGTGTGTGCGCGTGTGTGTGTTGTATGTGTAGGGGTAGGGGATAAAAGCTGTTATCTTGTGGAAATGGAACAAACTTCACTGGATTGGAATGTTAGCTTGACTCTTATAGGAAGAACATGAGCTGTATTTTTCAAGTGGCCAATGCTATATTTTTTTTTATTTTCAGTATAAATGTTTTACACATATTTAGCCTGTTTCCATTTACAAAATGCCTGATGCACGCAAAGGAGACATTTTAATTTAATCCTTTTATTTTTTTCTAGCTCAGAACCCTTAAAGATGCCAGACCCACACTGAGATTTTTTACTTGTTCTTCACTTTGCAGATGCTTCCTCACCTTTTACATATATTCTACCCGAGAAATTCATCCCTGGCCACCCCATCTAAGAAGAAGCAACTTTCATCCATTTGCTTTCTCAATGTTGAGAACTTTCATTTTCTTTGGAATCTTTATGCCAATTTCTTTTTATGCTTGTGTTCGCTTATCTCTTCTTATTCCAACTTGACCTAAATCTACCAAAAGAAAGTCTACATCTATTTTATTAATCAACACACACTCAAAGCCTGACCAATTACTTGACACATTTGAAATGCCCCACTTTTATTGAACAAGAGATTCCCTGCTACAAACACAGGTGGGGGGTATTTTTTACAAATGAAGAAAGAATATCAAGAAAAAAAATGCTCTGCTCAGAGTCACAGAATTTGTATCTGGAAGAATCAGGGCTTAAACTCAGGACTTCTGCTATTTTGTTTTAGGGTTCTTTCTACTATAGCACAGTAGCACTGTCCTCCCGTTGTTCATCGATTTGCTTGAGCGGGCCCAGTAATGTCTCCATTGTGAGACTTGTTGTTTCTTACTGTGTTTGGCATATCGAATATGTCATGGGTAGCTTGCCAGGCTCTGACGTGCGGGTGGGATACTCTCGGTAGCTTGCTGGGCTCTCCGAGAGGGGTGGAGGAATCAAACCTGGTTCTCCCGTGGCTTCGTGCAAGGCAAATGCCCTACCCACTCTGCTATAGTTCCAGCAATGGTGTCTCTACTATACACCACACAAAACACCAGGCAACACACAAAAGACTGTGAGGTTCATCAAAGAGAGCCAATAGGATTACAAAGTATCAAAAGAAGGTAGATTAAACAGATAATGCTTTGCAATTAGCATCCATCAGAGCCTGAGCATGGGGAAAAGAAATCAATGCTCCTCCCCAACAAAAGGAAGCAACTCATGGTTCTAAGATTTCTACACACCTCTGGGCTCAATATTAATTCAAAAAGCCTGTTGGGGCCATGATACCTGGGAATATATGACTCTCTGATTAAAGCCTCATGGGACTATTAATTATGCCACTTTTGGTAAGTTATTCATGTTTGCACCTGTTTTCTTGATTTTTAAGATAGAGAAGATAGTCGCACAACTCACCATACATAATCTGACTAGAACCCCAGGGGAATATTTAATAAATTTGAAGAAATGTGGACCACAGACCTAGCTTAAAGGACAGTGCATGATTTGCATACAGGAGATCCAGGTTTGATCCTGATTCTGTATAGTGTCCTGAGTACTGCCAGGTGAGACCCCAAAACAAAATAAATTTTAAAATTCAAAGCAATATATAGAAGAAAATTTTAGGCATATCTTTCTATGTGCAAAAACTTATTCTCTTAGCTAGGAAGGCAGTGATTAAAATAAAAGTGGTTGAAGACTTGTGATTTTTAAAAAAATTTTAACTAAACTACCATCCTTTTATAAACATTTTAATCAGGAATATTAAAATCACCACACTACAAACCAAACTGTTTTTTATATGTTGCTTATTTTGCTTCACCACAGGTCTCCATATATGCGTAGTTTGAGCAGCTACACTTTTTCCAAACTTTCTGTTGCTGCAAACCCAGCGTGTTGTCTAGCGATGCAATATGTCAGGTGAAAATGAAAAACACATGTTACTTCAGCGTTCGGTTCCAAGTATTCTTGGGTTTCCAAAAAAAAAAAGATTTGAGAATAAGAGTTTCAAACACACTAGACTAAAATGCAGATTTTGTATTATTCCCGAGGATGCTATTAGGAATAGGGCATTCATCAGCTGGTATTATAAGCGAGCGATTTGTTCCTTTCATAGATTTGGGTGGTACTAGAGAATCATGACAAATTTAAAGCTTTATCACACTGGGAACTTTGGCCTGAAAAAAAATTTCAAGAGAAAAAAGATAGTTATCATCCAGGAAAAGGTTTTGTATTATCATCAAATGAGTAGAACAAAGTTCAATGGGTTTAGAAATGCCTGAGAAACATAATGAGTTCCATAGAAGTTACACTTTCTAACAAGCCAAGGTGTCCAAGTTGCTGTAATAGGAACAGAGTGCTGGGGGAGCTTATGTGAGCTAAGTGGTGGCACAGACTGACTTGTGTAGAAGCTGATTGGTCACCTCTCAGATTTGTTCAGAAGTTACCCATTGGACAGGAAGGGGGGCCTGGGAGACCATCCTTCCTTGTCACCATCCCTTGGTCTATCATGTGTCAAATGTTCTGTTTACAGAAGTAGAATCAATAATAAAACTTTCCTGGCTAAATGTACAAACTCAATGCAGTCAAGAGCCTTTTTATACATGAATCATGCTCCTGATAAATATACATTCTTGTAAATTATTGGATACCGTGACTTATGAACGCTCAGACAGCTGCTGAGAAAATCAAAGTCAGGGACAGTGAAATTTTTCAGAGGACTTTGCTATTCCTTAGAAGTAAAGGTTACATATAGCAGAAGAAAAAAAATGTGGTGTTCATGTTGAATTGGGCCCTCCTAAGACAAGAACCATTCAATGAGTTTTTGAAAAGCAACAAAGAAAGGTCAAATCCTGACTTTCCTGCTATCTTGTTGAGGGGAAAATTACCTCCAACTAGGCAGCTGCCTGGTACAGGGAGAAGGAGAACACAGAGCTGTTTGTGGGCTTCTTTCTCCCAAACTCCTCTGCTCTATGTATGGAGGCCAGAAAGCAGAGTTTAAGAACTAACAGCAGCTGAACAGCTTAGCTGACCCATGTACCCGGCTCATGATTTCAGAACAAATCTCTCAGGTAAGGGAGGAGGTAGAAGGAGGATGGGGCAATAAATTAGTCATCTGGATGTCCCCAAGGGTCCTGCCTCTGTGTGTCCACCCCTTAGCCTCTCTTTCTTAACATAGCCCCAAGGATTAAGACTAGCAATCTAAACTCTGAGTGGTTACTATGTATTAAACACTTCTCTAAGGATTTTGTACATATTTTCTCCATCCCCATAACCATTGGAATTTTTTTTTAATTTTCAGAAATTCAAAAAAATTTCAAAAGTTCTGAGGCAGAATTGAACCCAAGAATACAAAAGTAGTCACTGGTGAACCCATCATTTGATTAAGAAGTCTGGGTTTGGGACCTCTATTAATCAATGGAAAGGGGACTTGGGGAGAAGAGGTCTCGAAAGTTTGGTTTAGGGCTTTCACTTTTTTAATTCATTGGTTTCTAATGTCCTAAAGTCTATCAACTGTCAATGCCTGTTTAGTGCTCTGTCCTGCTTCTCATCTCTTTCCAAAGAGCCTTGTCATGATAGAAACTTTGTCAGGACTGGCTGAATGAGCACAAATGAAAGAGGAAAGGTCTAAAGGACTTTCCTAGAAACGCCCATGAGATTGTATATTAAAAGCATCATTGCATTATACCAGCCCTAATTTCTCAGGTGTGGCCTGGGATTCCACAAGTCAATCTCTTGACCACGTGGTCCTTGCTCTCTGAGCTACTTAGCCAGACTCCTGTAGGAGATTATACCATTCTTCTGACTTTCACTTTCCTCTGCCCAGTCCTGCTACCCAGACAGAGATCTTCACTGCGACCATCCCTTATTCCTCTCACTCCTGAAAATGCAGATTTCCTGTCCAGACTCCTCTAGGTCATGGAAGTTTGTTTATTTCTCCTTGAAGAAAAGACATCTTCTGGAAGGTTCTGAGGGCAAAATAGATTGACAGGTACTAAGCCAGAAGGGGCAAATTAGAACTAGAAGTGAGGAGACAGGAGACAATAAGCAGGCCCAGTGGGTTGCTATGGCAACCCAGGGAAAAACATTTTTCAGCAAATAAACAGAGGTAAATCTAGGAAATCTGTACATCTTATCACATGTACAGTGAGTGCAGACCATACAAGTCCCTGATTGCTTAGTTTTTAAGTTTTTACAGATGAGATATAGGAAAGTCAGTCCTCCCTGATGTTCTATAACATAAAGTAGGTGATGTTGGTCATAGGTGGAATAATATGATAGTTCTAATGAGAGAACATTCATCTTCAAAAACCAGGAAAAGTTTCCAGACCAGTGGATGGGTGAGGAGAAGAAAAGAAGTAGTGCTGTGTGGTAGCAGGTTGATCTGGAACTTTCACAGTAATGATGTTATTTAATTTGTTGGCAATCCTGGAAGGCAAGAATTGCTATCTCTATTTTATAAATGAGGAACCCCGGACATCTCTCATTAAAAAAGGCCCTCCCGTTGATCGTCGATTTGCTCGAGCGGGCCCAGTAACGTCTTCATTGGAGACTTTGTTGTTACTGTGTTTGGCATATCGAATACTCTCGGTAGCTTGCCGGGCTCTCCGAGAGGGGCGGAGGAATCGAACTCGGGTCGGCCATGTTGGCCGCTTGTAAGGCGAACACCCTACCGCTGTGCTATTGCTCCAGCCCATCTCTGGTTTCTCTTCAGATCGTATAAATCTCTCATTAATGTGGTGAAAATAATTCCTACATTTTGTACCTACATCACTTACACATTTTTCAGTCTGTGCCTGGCATTGTCATCAAAATGAATGAATTCTGATGATTGCCTTGATTTGTCTTGGTTGAAGATTAGGTGAAACATTTCAGCAATGAAACACTTTGACTTTGGCCTCTTGGAGCAAATGGCCAGAGGAGGGACAGTCAGTGGGGAGAAGGAGGGACAGTGGGTTAGCACTTCAACCATGCCACAATCTACATCATTTCCCTTTTATCAAGCAAAAGCCCCTCTTTGCATATCGAGAGGCAGGTCATGGAAACTACAATTGGACATTTCAATGGATTTTATATATTTGTAAGCCAAGGCCTTTCAGAGTCTTGGTATTCAGATTTAAGCCAAAAGATTAATTTAGCCCAGTGCTTCTCAATCATGACCTCACATTTTAAAAATGCTGATGCTTGGGATCCACCCCAGAAGAAGTGATTTCAAATTTTCTAGGGGTGGGGTCTAATCATTGGTATTTAAAAAAAAAATCTCCCCAAGGGGTGTCCAAGGTAGCTAGGGCCGAACCACTCTATAAACAAATGTTCCCAAGGCCATTTTATATATTACCAAAAATGGAATGAATTCCCACGCAGAGTTCAAATTTCACACTTTTCCCCATCAAATGTTGATGATCAGAATCTCCAAGTTGACAATAACAAGAGCATAATGACAGGGAATCTGAAAGAAATGCCTCACAACCAGGGCTGAAGACAGGCCCAGAAATATTATAGGAGACGTTGAGTCCTGGTGGAATGAATAGGGGCTGGGGTACAAGAGACATTTTAGGAAATTAGAAATTGTAATGACTTTGACTGTCAAGGGATGCAGTTGGATGCTGAATTGTGTCGAACTTATTGCAACCCTTGAGAGCAAAAACAGATGAGGAAAGAAACTCCTGAATCACATTCTGGCTGCTTTTCATTTTTCAAGTTTAGAAACTGAAAGGAAATGAAGATTTCCTTTCCCCAAATCTGATTAAGCGCCCCCAATCGCTCCCTTTCTGAACACCAGGGGGAGTAGGACATTCAGCCTCAGACTATCCTCATTCTCTTCAAGAGATCACAAGAAAGAACCAGTTCTGGCTGATTGTTTAGACTCCTCCTTGAATGGCAGGCTTTTCTTGCTCTGACTAAAAATAATCGATGTGTACTCAGGTAAAACCATGAGTAAGTAAACTTTCTTTAAAAAAAAAATAAAATGGATTATAGTCTATCCCGCTTGTTTGAATTTGAGGAAATGGGAGGAATTAGAAGAGCAGAAGCTGGTCCCAAGTCCCTGTGTTTGGACTAGAGAGATAGTACAGAGATTAAAGCACTTACTTTGCACATGGATGAGCCTGGTTTGATCCCTGGCATTGCACATGGTCCTCTGAGCACTACCAGGAGTGATCCCTGACCACAGAGCCAGGAATGATTCTTAAGCACTACCAGGTGTGGTCTCAAACAAGCAGATGAACTACGACAACAACAAAACAAATTCTGGGTTTGAATCCTGGAAATTGTGCTTTGTAGTAGGTGTTACTCTTGGAGGGTTACTTAACCATCATGCTTATGTTTTCCTGTTTGTACAATGAAGATATCTATACAAAAGCACATCATCGCATGTCTGGGAAGTTGGCTGGGTCAGCACATATGAACACTAACTGCTGCACAGTTAGTAGTTCATGAGTAACAGCTAATGCTATTATCAAAAAGACGACCATGAAATTTGATTTGAAACTTGAACTCCTTCACACTTCAATCATTTTAAGTATTTCATAGTATCATACAAGTCAAACAGTGGAAATGGTAAAGCCATAGGAGAATTTGATGAGTGATGCTTTAAGACAGGAAAAAAATGTCATAAATGAAGATCACTTATTCTTATTATCTATAATAATAATAAAAATCAGAAAACATACCATACTACCAACTATACTGTCTTTACATAATGATGGGCATGTACTTTTAAACAAAACAATAAATAATCTAAAGATTCCACTAATAAAATTAGCATACCATAAAGAAGGAAGTCCACAATCTGCTAGGATATCATTATCGTAAACTTTCCCCAGAGAATGTAAGAAATTAGGTGAAGAAAAAAAGCATATGGCACCTCTTGACAACTTAGCTACATTTTCAGTCTGACAGCAGTCAAAAGACTCTAACAGTAGTAGTGTGTCATAAAATTCATGTCCTGAGATAATTACACAGAATTGTTTTAATTGGACTAGCTGATCTCTATGATGCTATGACATTTTAATGAAATGAACAACCAATGAAGGAAGCCTGGGGTTCGTTGAAATGAGGATGGATGGCACATTTTCCATGGATGGGGCCATGGAATAAACACTGCTGTATCAAGCATTCCTGACGACGAGAGAGAATTCAGCTTGCATGTTTTTTGGTACTCGTGTACATAACTTTTTTCCCCTGTGGATCTTCAGCAAGACAAGGCAGTTGCCTTGGCTGTATGGAATTCAGCAAACAGAAATGCATGACCAGTGACCACACACTCGCATCTGGATGAGGTTTGGCTGACAGCGCTTAGGGAGTTTAACTCCAGCCACTAACAAGAATCTCCTTCTTTTTGACTATATAAGTCAACTCTGAGAGCAACGGGGAAGAGTGAGTTTAGTTCCTTCTATATGAGAGTGTAAATAGGAACATAGAGTGCATCAGTAGGAGAGATGGAACTTTTTTTTCTTTATTGAATCACTGTGAGATACAGTTACAAAGCTTTCATGTTTGAGTTTCAATCATACAATAATCCAACACCCATCCCTCCACCAGTGCATTCTCCACTACCAATGTCCCCAGTATAGCCACCCTTTACAACACTTTCCCTGTTTCCATGGCAGACAGTTTCCCCCATACTACCTCTCTACTTTGGGAATTACGGTTTGCAATACAGATACTTAGAGGCCAACCCCCATCAAAATATGGGGAGAAGAAATGAAGAGAAGTTTTCTCAAAAGAGAAATACAAATGGCCAAAAGGCACATGAAAAAAATGCTCCATACCACTAATCATTAGGGAGATGCAAATCAAAACAACAATGAGATACCATCTCACACCACAGAGACTGGCCCACATTCAAAAGAACAAAAGCAACCAGTGCTAGTGTGGATGTGGGGGAAAAGGGATGCTCTTTCACTGTTGGTGGGAATGCCAACTGGTTCAAACTTTTAGGAAAACAATATGGGTATTCCTTCAGAAACTGGAAGTTGAACTTCTATATGACCCCACAATACCGAATCTGGGAGTATATCTCCAGGGTGCAAAAATGCACAGTAGAAATGATATCTGCACCTGTATGTTCATTGTAGCATTCTTTACAATAGCCAGAATCTGGAAACAACTCAAGAACAGAGAACAGACGACTGGTTAAAGAAACTTTGGTACACCTACACAGTGGAATATTATGCAGCTGTTAGGAGAGATCAAGTCATGAAATTTGCTTATAAGTGGATAGACATAGAGAGTATCATGCTAAGTGAAATGAGTCAGAAAGAGAGGGACAGACGAAGAAGGACTACACTCATTTGTGGGATATAAAATAACATAATATGAGACTGACACCCAAGGACAGAAGACACAAGGGTCAGGAATATTGCTCCATAGTTGGAAACCTGTCTTATGAGCTGGGGGAGAAGGCAGCTGGAATAGAGATGGGATCACCAAGACCATGATGGTTGGAGGAATCATTCAAGATGAGATATGTGTGCTGAAAAGAGAAGGACTCTTACTTATCCTCTGCTACCTGTTTGGAGGTACCAAAGCCTGGCATGAACTCCAGTGAAGATGGAGGGAACCGTTGTCAAACTCATCATTTCCACTGTTATATTGACTGTGTAGAGAATGGTATAAGCTCAAGGGCAAGGCCTGAATCTGGGTTTGAATCCAGCTCCACAACTACTAGTTCTAGAATGTGGATTTGCTTTGCTCAATCTCCCTATCTATAAAATGAGGGGTAAAAGTGGTCTGCAGTATATAATACAGTCATGATAATTTAAGCAAGGAGCACTTATTATAAAATGATTTATCCTAAGCTATGATATATATATATATATATATATATATCTATCTTTCTAGGGGTCACCCCAGTAGTGCTGGGGGCAGAGGGGTGGAGTCACTCCTGACAATGTTTGCCCTTGCATTGAAGGCTGGATGGTTCAGTGCTTGGGCCTGATGGTATTCAGGGGCCACTAAGACTAACACCTAGTGGCATTAGGCTATACAAGGATTGAGCTCTGCACCTTACACCTTATTTTAGGAAAATGCTGCGCCACTTGAGGTATCTCCCTAGCTCCAGTGTGATGTCTAAATCCTCACAAAACTCTTTTGAGGTCAATACTATTGCAACTCATTTTGGTGACAACTAACTGAGGCTCAGAGATACTGTATATCTTGGACCCCCAGTCACCAGCAAACAAGCATGGAAGCTGGACATGAGCCCAGAAAGTGGCTGACTCCAAAACCAATGCTTGGCACGATCATGGTCCTCCCATTATTCATTGATTTGCTTGAGCGGGCCCAGTAACATCTCTATAGAGAGACTTGCTACTGTGTTTGGCATATTGAATACATCAAGGGTAGCTTGCCAGGCTTTGCAGTGCGGGCGAGATACTCTTGGTAGCTTGACAGGCTCTCCGAGAGGGGCAGAGGAATTGAACCCGGCTCGCCCAGGCCGGCTTCGCGCAAGGCAAATAAATGCCCTATCGCTGTGCTATTGCTCCAGCCCAATGCTTGGCATCACACCTATATATTTTTTCTGGCCAGCATGGCAGAAATCTCAGAAAATGGAGCAGAGACAGTACAGAGAATAAGGCACATCCTTTGTATAAGGCTGGCCCCAGTTTGCTACCCAGCACCAGACATGGTTCCCTAAGAAGCACCAGGCCATAGAGCCAGGAGTAAGCCCTGAGCATAGTTAGGTGAGACTCCCCAAATAAAAACAAACAAACAAAAGATCCCAGAAATTTAGGCCTCGTGGACTCTCAGACCATCTGAGCTAGGTCTTCCTTATCCAAGGGAGGAGAAAAGTGAAGTGAGTAGACCAAACTAATTTAAACTAAACTCAAGGGTCAGAAGCATTACAAAAATCAGTCCTTCAACTCTATGTCCAGTGGTCTTCTCTCTGTTGACTCATTCTCAGCATGCAAAAACAAAGAGCAAACTGAGAAAACTGTTCAACTCTGACACCAAAATAGCAAGAGGATTGACTGGTAGGGATATAGAAGGAAAAAGAAACAGCCTGGTAGAACTACTTTCTTGTATAAATCCCTCAAAGTACAGTATCTAAAAGTGAGGTTGAATATAGTATTAAAATCTAATCTTCTGGAACTGTAAACAAATAGGAAGGCTTTCAAACCTACTAAAGGTAAAGGTAAAGGCCCTCCCATTGTTCGTCGATTTGCTCGAGCGGGCCCAGTAACGTCTCCATTGGAGACTTTGTTGTTACTGTGTCTGGCATTTCGAATACTCTCGGTAGCTTGCCGGGCTCTCCGAGAGGGGCGGAGGAATCGAACTCGGGTCGGCCATGTTGGCTGCGTGCAAGGCAAACGCCCTACCGCTGTGCTATCGCTCAAACCGACTAATTATTTGTAAATAACCATTCTCAAAAAATTAAAGGTACTAATAAAATTAAAAACAATCCAAAATTTCAGGTGTAATTAGAAAACTAGTCCACAAATTCCTTGTTGTACTAACCTGCTCTGACACTGACCTCAAATATTCAAACTCAGAAATATAGGAGAAGCAATAAAAAAGTGACTAAATGTCCATTTCTTTAGAATTCACACAAATTAAACCTGCAGAGAATTACATCTTTTTAAAAACAGTGACCACAATACTCCATTTGCATGTATACATTGTTATTTGAGAATGCTTTATTTATACAAATTAAATACTACCTGATTTCAATTGAATGCCTGTAGAGGGCAGCATGCTATATTTATTTAATGGAAGGTCCATTATCTCTACTAATGGTGATGGTAGTTATCATCATTATTCTCCTCCTCCTCCTTTTCCTTCTCTTTATGATGATAATCAACATTATGGGTTCTTAACAATTTGTGGGTTTTGATCTCAGAGAAAATTTCTATTGCAAAGTTGTAAGGCAGTGAAGAAATGATACTTTTTCTCCTGATTAGGAACATTCCACCATGTTCATTTTTTCTGACTTACAATTTTCCTTAAAATCAAAAAGACTCCTCCACTTTCACACCACAAAATTAATCTGCTTTGTAAGAGCCTGACATGCATCTCCACATTTTTCTATTTAAATAATTCAAAACATTTTAACACAACATGCAAAGACTTATCCCTAGCCAAGAGCCAGGGACAGAGGGACCAAATGGAAAGAAAAGTTCTTCACTGCAATTTGTTTTCACTCACATCAGCTTGCGGTCAGAAACAAACACTCTGTGGAACTGTAGAATCTGTTTCTTTAAGATTCTAAAAATAAATTGATCTGTAAGTGACTTTGCTGTAATACATACAGTGAGTCAGATCAAGGAGCAAGAGCCATTTATAGAATATGAACAAAATGCCAGTCCCAGACAACTCATTAACCCTCACTAAACACATAGGCAACATTTCAGAGCACAAGGAGATGCATGTGTAAAGCTGTTTTGCAATATAAAGATTCATTTACTATCATCCAAGCTAAAAATACAAGGATTCAGTGAAGAAGCTACCTCAAGGTCAAAAGTTCTGGTAACAAAACTTCTGGTAACAAGCGTGAGAGTATTCAAGCATACGTGTGTTGGCAGACCTGCGCGCGCAGACCCAAACATAAAGATCTGTCAATTACCTATGAAGCTATATGGGGTCTACTCGGGGCAGAACAAGAAGTTCTCATTTCATCCATTTTCCTACGAACAAGATGGAAATACTTTCCCTTGAATTCCACAGTGGTATAGAATGGCTTTATGTTACCAGAAAAAGTCATTTAACATCTTTCTGCCTTGTTCTTATCATCTGTAAAGTGAAACAGTCTATATCAGAGGGTTGATGTGAGGATCAAATGAGATAATGTATCTAAAGCACTCAGGGCAGGGCACATATTAAAATGTAAGAACTATCAGTGACAATTCTGCACTCCTCAATCCTGGCAGTTAGAGGCAGTCAGAGCCCCCCTTCCCCCTCATCTTTGGGTGCCCTTCCATTCATTCCTAGAGCAGGTCAATCACAGGTTTGCAAACAGTTGCCTGAGGAAGCCAGTCTGATGGTTGCTTGGGTTGATAAGGTTTTCTGCCTGCCTGCATGGTTGATGGAATGAATAACTTAAAGGAGATATTGGAGGGAAGAGGGGTGAGTACATGATTACTTGTGTGTATGTGTGTGAGAGAGAGAGAAAGAGAGAGAGAAAGAGTGAGTGAAAGAAGGGGGGTTGGGGGTTTCAGTGATGGGTGTGTAGATGAATTCACTTCACAATAAGACAAGAGGAATTTGCTGAGTTCCTCACCCGAGTTTCACTCACTGCTAACATAGCAACATTCTCTGCACACAAATCTCAAAGTTGGCTTGTTGCAAAGAGTTGCATTTCATGAACTATGATTTCATATCATAATGTTACTCACTGACCTCCGCCCTGGTAATAAGATCTTTTTTGGCCCTTATATGTTTAGAATCCAGCTGAGACTGCTTAGCCCTCTACTTGATAGCAAATTGGCAGCAAGTACTAGGAAATTCCACCGTGGTGTTTGGATGAGTCTATTCTGTTGCTTGAGTTGATTTAGATTGCAGCTCTTCCTCAGTTAAAATGGTAAATAGCCATTTTTATTTTCTCTTGCCTCTGCATACATGTTGCTCTTCATGCAGTAAGTTGCAGTCACAATGCATGCTGGTTTGACAGCAGCATCCTGCCTTTCAGGTATGGCTTCTGAGTCACACAAAACTCTGGCATCTGAAGGTTGCCTTCGCGGCACAGACACATACATTCTGCTATGCAAAGGGGTGAGATCATGGAGCTGACATGAATTTATCACTTTTTTCAATGAACAGCGTTGAGTTCAATCTATTGACCTTGACCAGGAGCCTAGTGGTACAGGCTGTGTGAAACAAAGCAAGACAAAATAAACAAAGGAACATCACAGTGCCTACAGCTACTTTGTTCAGAAGGTGATACTACTGAATTTGGTCTGTGGAGTCCTGTCACATGAAAGTCTAGAAATAGCTATGACCTAAACAGGGGGTAGAAGACAACCCATTTGAGATGAATGAGCACATTCCATTGTGGTTGTATAGTGTTTAAAGTCTATTTGGGGGCAAAAGGGATATTGTAAATACTTTTCTTTGTTCAAAACAATCAAACCCAAGCTTACTGGCCCTTAAAATGTTCAGTACCCCTGCATGCCATTAATTTCTGATACTACCTAACCTAGCCAATATAATTCTAATAGTCACAAAATTTTCTGTGACTTCCCAAAGCCTCAAGGCCAGTCAAGACTAAATTGGACCTCATGACTGATCCTAGCCTGAACATCCCTAGGGGTGCGATTAGTCTTTCTACACAATTCCAAGGTCATTGATCTCTGAGGGCCCTGAGAGATGCTACCAAATTTGGAATGTAGAAATGTCCACGTCTTTCTGGAATTATTTTGGAAGTAAAGATTTAATGCAATTTTTTCAATTAGCATTTGCTTCCAAATTTGGGACTAGGTTTAGGTGAAATTCATTGTAGGGACTTCTCATTACTTTGGTCACATGTTAAAGCCAGCAAGCATTCCTTCACTTTAATGTCAACTGGATCACAGACTATACCCCTGTTTTCATTTGATTATCCCTTTGGTAATAGCATTTCTATGGCAGAGGACATGACAATGATCTGAACACCTCCTAACTCTAAAGTGGATGATTTCCTGACTTGCTGAATTCAGGTCAGTCTAGACCTTCCTTCCTCTGACTATGATAGCTCAGATTCCAGAAGAGGATAAGACTGGGAATAGCTTGAATGGAAATGGCATAGGTATTTTCTGCATATTCTGATCTTCTTATGTCCATGAAGGCAAATGAGAACACTTTTACCCTATAAACACCTTTATCATCTAAGACGATTACTGCTGGAGACAATCATGATCTTGAATTAGATACCAGGACTGAGTGAAGACCTAGTGATAGTAAGACATGGTCTTCAAAGGTCTCCAGAAAATTGAAAAGCAATTTTACAAGAAAAATGGTCTCCATAATGCTCCCTTTGATAATATAATTTCCCTCGAGCTATTCAGTGAGACACTTGGTTTAAGTGGGGTCATCTCTTCCAAGTGGTTTTAGTTGTTGAAGACTTAAATGGAATTTCCTAAAAGAAAGATTTTGTCATCAGAATGAAGACCTCAACAATCTCAGGATAAATGGCTCTGAAAGTTATTTTTGGAATTTCAAAGGAGTAGATTCCTTCTATTTTTGTAACTTCCATAACAGAAAAATAAATCAGATATATGTAATTGACAACTGGGCTATTTCTCTTTGTTCTGTTTGTTCAGGACCTTATAAGAGGGTCTCTGGAGACCTGGGGTCCCTCCCAATGATTCTGGCCCAAGACCTGCAGTTTTATGTAAAAAAATTAAAACAGGCCAGAGAGAGAGATGGAGAGAGAGAGAGAGAGAGAACGGGTTTAAGGCAAATGGCCTGTGGCTGACACCAGTTAAAATCCCTAGCACCATATGTGGTCTTCCACACACTGGTCAGAGTGATCTCTGAGCACAGAACCCAGAGTAAGTCCTGAGCACTAACTGGTATGACCCAAATAACCTTTCCCATTTTCTTTTAAAGTTCAAGAATGCACTATTTTCCATACCATGTGTTGCCAGGGATTACCGGGACCATCCAAGTAATCCTTGGGGGCCCCAGGGCTGCACATGGCTATATTCAATGCTCCATGGGCCATGTGGTACCAAAGATCAAACCCAGTCAGCTGTAGACAAGTGCAAGAGACAAGTGCATTACCCATGTACTCTCTTTGGCCAGAGTTTTTTTTATTTTTAAATCTCCAAATATTAATGGTTCCAACTATATGTTTGATAGAGACAATTTTTATTTATTGTTTATATCAGCAACATTTTATAAATTTATTGCTTCATTTACTATTTTTGTCATTTTTTTGGTTTTTGCTTTTTGGGTCACACCTGGCAATGCACAGGGGTTATTTCTGATGCTGCACTCAGGAATTACTCCTGGCTGTGCTCAGGGAACCATCTGTGATGCTGGGAATCGAACCTGGGTTGGCCACATGCAAGGCAAACACCCTACCTCCTATGCTATCACTCCGGCCCCTACTGTTTTTGTCTTAAAACTTTTTGCACCTGCATGCCAACACGAACTGGTCGGTAAGGATCACTAGTTTATAAAATGCAATAATCAAAGCAAACTCATCCGCTCAAGCACTTTATGTCATAACTCATTTGCTATGGAATTGAGTTGAATTTAAGACAGAATCTTCCTGGGAATTCAAATCTGAAGTTTAGTCAGACAACCTAATCTGTAAATGATATCCAAAGACTAACTGTTTGAAGACCTAGCAAACTGCAAAATAATTTATCATGCCAATGTCCTTCCTTTCTCTCCCCAATTAATCTCCTACTGAGAAACTTTCAAATACAGTGACCAGTTTTACAAAGGTGCTATTCAGCTTATGACACATCCGTTTTCAGAACAAATCGGTTCTGGGAAGATGACCAGAGAACTCTACCAGAAGACAATTTCCTAGATTTAGAATCAGAGTCACATCTTAGTCATGTTTTCACAGCTTTCAGAACCATTTTTCAATTTTTTATTTTACCACTGTTAAAAGATGTAACTTGAGAAATAAATTTTCAGTGCATTATTTAATTTTATTACAGTCATTTATTGTTATTGTTGTTGTTGTAGTTACAATGCCATACCACCTATTTCTAATAGTTATTCAGCTTTCACAGCTTGCTTCTCTGAAACCCTTCACTATAAAGAATCTCCCTCTATCCCTAAGTCCCTAAAAATCACCTTTCCACATTTCAATTCAATCCATTCAGCTATTGTAGACCTTCCATGTATGTGGAGTCAAGCACATGACTGGCTTATTTCACTTAGCATGATGCTCTCCTACTCATCATGTATGTGAAGAATGCATGGTTTCACCAATAAACGTGAACATCAGAACCACAATGAGACATCATTTTGAATTTTCCATGATGATTACTATTTTTTTAAAAAGACTAAAAGTGTTGGTGAGGCTGGTGGGGAAAATGGAAATTCTTCCCAATGTTGTTGGTGGAATGCAAAATGATGAAACTATTGTACGAAGCAATTTGGAGGCTTCTTTAAAAGAAAAATTAAATTTAGAACCACACATGATGCAGAAGTTCCATTTCAGACCATTGTTTTTTTAACTGAAATGAAAGTTATGAGCAAACATTAGTAGTACTATGTTTTCTGTAGCACTATGTACAGCAGCTGTCACTGTCACTGTCACTGTCCTCCCGTTGTTCAACTTGCTCGAGCGGACCCAGTAACGTCTCCATGTGAGACTTGTTGTTACTGTGTTTGGCATATTGAATATGCCATGGGTAGCTTGCCAGGCTTTGTTAAATATTTAAGATATTTCTGTACCATAGCTACTGTTCAAGGCAAACGTACAGTAGCTATGTACAGTTTGCCTTGTACAGTAGATACGGTGCAGAAATATCTTAAATATTTAACAGATGAGTGGCAAAAAAAACCACGACATAGCAGGATAGCAGGATACTATGTAACCTTTTAGAAGAAGGAAATTCTGTAATATACTACTACGGGTTTCTTTTCAGAAACACTGACTTTTCAGAAATAATGACAATTTTGGAGCATTTTCATGCTAAACGTTTCACTTGCAGTATTTCATTTAATCTTCAAAACACCTTAAAGTTACTATTATGCACCCACATCGGGTGAGGAAATAAGACCAAGACCAGCCCACTCGCTTGTGGAAGGTCTGTGGAAAGCCAGTAGGTAGGCCATCTCTTCTGGAGGCAGGAAATCTTTGCTGGTCTCTGATGCCCATGTTTGTAATTGTTGCTCAATATTGTTTTTGTACATCAAGATTTTATCTTAACAAACACAAGCCTTTAATTTTATTTATTTATTTTTCAATGGTGGTATCATATTTTTAAATTTCTTTCTTGAGTCTCAGTGAGCTACAGATACAGTTACAAAGCTGTTCATGATCAGGTTTCAGTCATACAATGCTCCAACATCCATCCCTCTACCAGTGTACATTTACTACCACCAATGTTCCCAGTTTCCCTCCTGCCATTGCCAACCTCCAGCCTACACCCCACCCTCTCTTTCTTCCTCTTCTTTTGGGCGTTATGGTTTGCAGTACAGATACTGAGGGGTTATCATGTTTGCTCCTTTACAAGCCTTTTAAACTTATTTAAAATATCTCAAACAGTTTTCTAGAACTTACAAGAAGATTTCAACATTGTTCCTCTTATCTATACAATGTAAACACATCCCTGGTTCAAACTGTAGATGATGAAATACTATACCATCTTAAAAGTAATTGTTTTGAAAATATTCTCTAAATCAAGTCCATTTTATTATAATGGTGTCCAATTTAGGCAGAAAGTTACAAGCTGGTGTCAAATCTCCTTTGTAAAGTGCATCTCGTGAATGGAGGTATGTATTGGTATTATTGGCTAGAAACTGCAAAGGGCCAAAATAACCCAACCATTTCTCTGGAGTGCTTCTGATTTCACAGTAAAGTTTAGCCTTTTAGTTTAACATGAGAAATAACAGTCACCCTTTAAAACAGGTAAGGCTAAACAAGCCTCAGATTACACCTTTAGTACAAGAACCACAATCCAGTGTCTAGTTGTGAATCTGGCTCTGTCTCCCTCTCTTGCGTCTCTGTTCCCTAAAACTCTTGGAAACATTCTCTTGTCCCATGGAGAAGGGTGTGGGTTAGTTGTGTGGTTTTCTCACTGAAGAGATGGTGTCTGTCTCAGTGTGGAATGATGGGGAAATAAACAGGCATTGCATAGCTTTCGCCTTAGTTCTTTTCTAAAACCCACCCTGTGAGAGAAGGCTGATGAGACAGAAGGCATGTGCCCAGCAGAAAAGTTTGCCACTGAGGAACAATCTCTGTGATTTCCAGGCATCCTCTGGGCTGGGTGAATGGCTAATTTGGGTATTTCTTTTCTTTCAGAACCTAGCCAGAGGCCATCTAGTACAGTCTAGGAGACTTGCTATTTGAATTCAAATCACATCTCTACCAATTATTAGCTGTGACTCTTTCAGGTTCTCATACTTACTTATTTTGGTAGTAAAATGTGGACAATGATAATCTACCACGGGGTCAGGGAGAGTACTCAAAGGGCTGGAGGGGGAGTCCCAGGTTTGTTCCCTGGTCCTGAATAATCCCCCAACACCAACAGGTATGTAGTATCCCTACAAACACAAAAAAATAAAAACACAATGATCTACCGTATGCTAGGGCAATTTAGGGGCTTAAATAAGTATATAGTACTTGAAACAGGACTTGAGATATGCGCCATGAGAGTAATTATTGTTACTTTATAAAGGATGGGCTATATCCCCATGTCTGGAAGGGTTCTGGGACCACTCCTAGTGATGCTTAGCCTGACCCCCTGACAGCTCATCTGCTGGGTGGTACAGTGGTTAGGAGGGGCAGATGGGGCTGGAATTCTAACGCAGGACTTTCTAGGCTTGTTAGGTATGTGATCTACCTCTTGAAGTATCCCTTTGGCTGAAGGCCATTATTATTTATTATTTTAACAAACAAGTCTCTTGATTTCTTTATCCCTAAAATGACATCATGATAAACACCATAAGGTAAGGTAAGGTAAAGGCCCTCCCGTTGATCGTCGATTTGCTCGAGCGGGCCCAGTAACGTCTCCATTGGAGACTTTGTTGTTACTGTGTCTGGCATATCGAATACTCTTGGTAGCTTGCCGGGCTCTCCGAGAGGGGCGGAGGAATCGAACTCGGGTCGGCCATGTTGGCCACTTGTAAGGCAAACGCCCTACCCGCTGTGTAAAATTAGATTCTGTTCTTGAAACCTTGGCTGGAGCGATAGCACAGCGGTAGGGCATTTGTCTTGTGTGCGGCTGGCCAGGCCTAGCCGGGTTCGATTCCTCCGCCCCTCCCAGAGAGCCCGGCAAGCCACTGAGAGTATCTCACCTGCACAGCAGAGCCTGGCAAGCTACCCGTGATGTATTTGATATGCTAAACACAGTAACAAGTCTCACAATGGAGACATTACTGGGCCCACTCGAGCACATCGATGAACAATCGGAGGACAGTGTTCCAGTGCTACAGAATGCTGGGACAGAGCAATAGTGCAGTGGGTAGGGTGATTGTTTTGCATGTAGCTAACTCAGGTTCGATCTCTGGCATCCCATATGGTCCCCTGAGCAGACCAGGAATGGTTAATGAATGCAGAGGAAGGAGTAACTGCTTAGCACCACTGGGTGTGTCCAAAAAAGAAAAATATATCACAGAATGTGAGGCTGGAGTGATAGTACAATGGGTAGGAGTCTGGTCTTGCATGCAATCAACCTAGGTTCAATCCTTGTCACCCCAAGTAGTCCTCCTGAGTCCACCAGGAGTGATTCCTGAGCACAGAGTCAGAAGTAAACCATGAGCATCACCGAGTATGACCCCCCACACACACACATAACAACAACAACAACAACAGCAACAGCAGCATCAACACAGAATGTTTGGTGTATACTGAGAAATGAGTAGTGGGTCTTGAAAAGAAAATTCAGTGTCTGCACTATAGCTGCTTAGCAACTGCAGGGAGTTTCCCCTTTCTCATCGAATGAAAAAATCGAATTTTCTTTTGGATCTCCGACATTACCCCACTGGCAGCTTGTTGGGCAGAATCAGGGGGCTGGCAGTGTTAGCTCTCTAGTCAGGAGTTGATGACCTCCCCACCCCACTCCCGGCCCCCAGTGCCCAGAGCCGCTCACAGAGACTGCCCCATCTGCCTGTGGGCATATCTGATATCTGTGTACAGATCTCAATCAGTTGGCAAGCCCTGCCCGTCCCTCAGGATTATCTGCCTGGAGCCCTGTAAGGCTTACTCTGTGGGTGGCTGTCTAGGGAAGCCCAGGGCGACAGGAGCCCTGAAATCTGAGCTGCATCTGATAGAGAAGCAGATGTGTTGACTCAGGGTGAAAACCAGGATGAGCCTGATTTTTCCAGAGTTTGAGATGACAGGCCATTTCTGACAAGATTATTTGACACAAAGGAGGAAAGTGTTGACAAAGGCACCTCCTTTGCCTTGAGCATGCTAGTCTCCCCCAGGGGCAAATGCAGAGAATCTAAGCACTAATGTCTTCAGAGGAGACCAGATGCCAAATGCCATGCCCTTTCCATTTTCCCTCTCTCTGGGTGTGCCCCCACCCTGGCTGCCCCTGCAGACTGCTTCCAGCTCTCCACAGTCAGTGTCAATGTTCCCTCTCCCACTACACTTCTTACTCATCCACCGAGCACTGAGCTCTTGCTCCCATGTCCTCAGAAAGCTTTCCTGTGTTCACCTTGAATGCAGGGCGGTCCAGGGGGCCTTGTGTGCTAATGAGCCACATGCCCTCTCTCTGCCCTACTGGCTTATACGGAACTCCTTGTCATTCGCATTGCTCTGACACCTACACGGTGTGCTTCTCAAAAGAGTCAGTTGATAAATATTCATCAAGTGAATATATAAATATTGGAGGGTGATAATTAAGCTGATTGCAGAACGCCAGGGTCTCCAAGGGAAGTTCTGATATTTTTTTTTCTGAAATAGAGCATGGCTCTTCTCCCTCCTCCCTGTCATGACACTTGGGGTTGTTTCATCATTTCCAATAGCAGGCACCACTTCTGTGATTGAATTACTGAATGCAGGGAAAAAGGCGGCACCTTCCCTGATAAAGTCTGGGTGAAGTAGTGAGAAAAGGGAAAGTCTGGTGTTCCCTGGATCCAGAGGTGAGAATGGTAACCCCTATTTCACAGTATATCCTGTCACAAGTCAGTAGGATGCAAATGGTGGACTTGGGAATTGTGTTTTTGCTCTTTCCCTTACTCAGTGCCTCAAGCCTGTCTCAATGCACATGCTAAAGTGGAACATAAGGTGCATTAATGAGAAAGCAAGTCCAGTTTCTTCTTTAGAATAGGAAATGTCCCAAACTAGTCCTAGAGCTTTTAACCGCTACTCATTCATCACTATATGGGTCAGAGCAATGAAGACATCAAAGAGGAGTTTAGACAACATGGATCATATATTTTTTCCTCAATATAAATTAATTTGATCACATAAGCAATTAATGAGAGTTCTCCAGAAATCCTTCTAAATTGCTTTAACCTCACAGTGATAATGTCCCCTATGTGGTTTTGTGTAGCAGAGAGACACTCCACTAGGAAAATTTCAAATTTAGTTCTCAACTACATGAAATCAATATCTATGGACTGTTTCAATAATCATATCAGATAAGCCTCACCCCAACTCTCAACTTCAGGTTGATGTTTCAATAACAGCCTGTCTTGGCCCAGGGAAATGGAATGTGTTTGAAGTGGTAGAGCACATGCCTAACACATGAGAGGTGCCTAATTTGGATTACTGGTACCAAATGGCCCCCAAAGCATCACTGAGTCTCACTTTGTTGGATCTGGAGTACCGCGTGGACCAGCTCACACCAAGTCAAGCATTTCAGGAAGTGGACTTTAATAACAAAAAAGAATGTCATCTACTCAGTACTCCCTAAAGTTTATTTTGCCTATTGTACTCTGTCCTGAACTATAGCTTTATTAGAGTTTAAATATTATAAGCACCTATTTAAAGAATAAAGGTAACTGAACTATTGAATAAATGAAAAGACTAGTACATTCTTAAAAAAATACTTATTTTGTTAGCAGAATCCTAAAAATTCTGGTATTAACTTATTATACTTTTTATCAAAAAAATGAAAATCAGTGTTTTAGCTGAAAGAGACCTTAATGATAGATTATACCCAAATTTAAAAGTAATGGTCTTAGGTTCAAATGACAGGAGATAAACCAGGAGATAAACCAAACCAAACTAACTGAAAAAGAACCCTGTTTCTCTGGTTGAAGTGTAGGTAGATGCCCGAGGTCAAGCAACACTGAGGAATTTCATGGCTTGTTCAACATCTTGCAGATCTCAAAGCCTGGCTAGGCTGGGCCAAGAATCTAAAATCCATGGCCTGGTGCTTCCTGCTACATAACATATTCCCTTAAGGGTAAAGAATTGTGAAGTTTTTTCTCCCATAGTTATTTCTGGATGCTCAGAAGGTAAAAGAACTTCTCTATGACACTAAAATAATTGAATCCTAGGCTTTAAAAAATGTTAGACTGGATGTCAAGGGATTCACAGAGTTGATGAGGTATAGAGGTATTTCAGTTAATGAAGAATGACAGAATTAATGTCACTAGATTATAATCCCTAAAAAAATAATGGAACTAGGCACCATTTGTCAAAACTGTCAACATCCCAAAGAGAGGCAAGCACACACTTTTAACAGAAGTGCACCATATCACCTAGGAAGTGTTCTTGCCAAAAAATTAATCTTGACTCTAAGGCCAAGAAAGCCCATCATGATCAGCTTACAGGAAATAAAGGAAACAAAGGAAATTGCTAAACTGATACCTTGGGAATGCAATCAGCAATATTCTGATTGTACAAAACACTACGGGCTCTTCAACAAATAAATTATAAGGCAAACAAAGAAGGAGAGAGTTTGTAGATTGATGACTTAAAAGATTCTTACAAGACAGGTAAACTAATTTCAACTGATGGACTGAATTTTGATCCTGACTAAAGAAAATTTCACCTCTTCTCTGAGAAAATACCCAGTGGTGAAATAGCGCAGTGCTGCAGAAGGCCCCCACACACCCCACCCTCTCCCCCTCACCTCAGACCTTACAGTACAAGGCAGGGATGGGCCAGGCACGCCATGGACTTTACCAGAACCAGGTCAGCTTGAGCCATGAAGTCAAGGACGGGATAATCAGAGCTCTGGATGTCTCATCTGACCCACCGAGTCTGAAGTTACTGGTGTTTTCTTGAGGACATCCCTCAAAAAAGAGGTCTTGAAGAGTAAGCTTGTAGAAGAGCACATGAAGGCTGATCCATGGGCCTAGTTTCATGATGACCACAGAAGCCATGTCTGTTTGGGAATGAATGTTCCTAGGGGCTATCCACTACTATCCATGAGACTCTTATCCCAGACAAGATCTCCCTCATCACCACATCAAGCTTACTGAGGAGGCAAGACTGGCAAGTCCTACTCTGTCCCTTGCCAGGTCCATGCTGAATGCTCTTCCCACTCTCAAAGACACTGACTTCATCTCAGACTCTGAGCCCAAAGTTGCTGTTATACCATAGGTGTAACTATCACAGCTCAGCATTGTCAGGCTAGAAATTTCACCATGGTCACCACTGACGCCATCACTAAGCTCAGCCAGCTCACCCACAGCCTATGGAAAGAAACCATGTCAGAAATGTCCCTACAAAGAATTCATTGTCTTTCTTTCTGACTTGCTCCAGTTTCCTCATGCAGAGGACCAGGGTATGACCACAGCTGTAGCATTTTTCTATTCTTTTTGCAGTTCTGAAGATTGAACTGGGCTGGAGCGATAGCACAGTGGATAGGGCATTTGCCTTGCATGCAGGAAACATGGCTGACCCAAGTTCGATTCCTCTGCCCCTCTTGGAGAGCCCGGCAAACTACGGAGAGTATCTTGCCCACACAGCAAAGCCTGGCAAGCTACCCATGATGAATTCGATATGCCAAACACAGTAACAAGTTTCACAATATTACTGGGCCCGCTCAAGCAAATCGATGAACAATGGGAGGATAGTGATAGTGATAGTGAAGACTGAACTCAGAGCCCCATACATATGGCAGGCTCTGAACTATGTCATCACCCATATATATCATTGTGACATATTTGTACAAGAAACACAAAGCAAGTTGAAGAAAAAAGAAAATAAAAACAACCTTGAGGGAATCAAGGGATTTAAAGGTCATCTTTAAATAAGAAACTATCTAATTTGGAAGGGGTGGAGGAAAAATGGTATTATGACGATGGAGAGATAGCTCAATGGGCTCAAAAGTGTACTTTGTATATAGGAGGCAAAGTTCAATTCCTATCATCATTGGTGCCCCCCAAAATACTGTCAAGACTGACCTCTGAGCACTGAGTGAGGAATAGTCCCTGATAATCACCTAGTGTATCCCCAAAACCAAAGTTTCATGTTTCAATAAGAAAATGATATTATAGCTACTAGGTACTTTTCTTTTAATAATACTTATTTTATCCTTAATATTCTTATGTTCTAAAGTTTTACAAATAAATGCTATGATATCTGGCCCATGTTTCAGATAACCTAGAGAGGGGGGAAAACCAACAAATGAAATATGATTGATTGTAAGTGGACCACTGTTTAAGATGGATGATGGGCCCAAGGAGAACTTTAGCCTCATCTTTGTACTTGTGCAATATGCTTGAAATCTTGGGGGAAGGGAGGTCTAGACTTTACCTGGGGATAGTTGGGAGCTAGTTCCGACTCTGTGCTCTGGGGTCACTTCCAGTGGTGCTTCTGCATGCAAAAGCAGGTGACCAGCCCTTTGAGACATCTCTTCAGGTATCGATGCTTAATTTTTTTTAAATAATCACTTAAACACATGAGGACAGTTAAAATCAGGGTCAGGAGGACTGCCCCATAGTTTGATATCCGATCTCATGTGCTGGGGGAAAAGGTAGCTGGGACGGAGAGAGGAGCACTAAGTAAATGATGGTTGGAGGGATCGCTCAGGATAGTAGATGCATGTTGAAAGTAGACTATGGACCAAACATGATGGCTGCTTGTTACCTGTATTGCAAACCATAACACCCAAAAGGACAGAGAGAGTAAAAGGGATTGTGCCTGCCACAGAGGCAGGAGGTAGGAAGGGGTGGAGGTGGGGGGAGAGATACTGGGAACATTGTGGGTGGAGAATGGGCACTGGTGGAGGGATGGGTACTTGAACATTGTTTGAATGAAATGCAACCGTGGAAGTATGTAAGTCTGTAAATGTATCACATGATCATTCATTAAAATTAAACAAAAATTTTTAAAATTTTAAAATAATTACTTAAAATTTCTTTACAGCTAAAAGGAGAGATTCCTAAGTTGTTTTTTTAAAAGGCTTAGAATCAGAAAGGATTTCATATAAAGCTTGAGAATCTTTTAGAAATGAAGGGGATCCTCCTCCTGAGTTGTGCAAATCAAATCTCTCGGGACACTGAGTATCCAATGTGCTCAAACAATGCCAGACTGAACAGTCATGGACCTGCTGGCAGTGAAGTCCATATTTACAGCAAAACTAAGGTCTCGCGGGGCTAGAATGAAAGTACAGCAGGTAGGGCACTTGCCTTGCAAGTGGGCTGAGTTTGATCCCTGGCATCCCTATATGGTCCCTCCAGCCCACCAGGAGTTAGTAGTGAGTGAAGAGCCAGGACTAAGCACTGAGTGTGGCCCCAAACCCAACGTAAACCAAGCACAAAGAAAAATCAATTTATTCTTAGTTTTGATCTCGCTGCCCATTTGATGGAAAACAACAAGCAGCCCAGCCTCTGTATGCTTTACTTACTCATAAAAATCATTGCAAAACTATGTATTTTGCAATATAACCGAAAGATTATTACATAACCACAAAACCAAATCCCAAATGCATAAATCCTGAATTAACTGTATGTTTAATGCTACTTTCATTATGACATGATTGACATCCCTAAGGAGATCCACACACTCGAGGCTAGTAAGAAGACCTTCTGGACCTCAAGTTGGTCCCAGTGGGAGGCTTTCCCTTTGGGCAGCCTCCAAGTGAGTCTTCTCTCACTCTCAGTGCTCTCTCTGTCTCTGTCTCTGTATGTCTCCCTCTCTCTCTAACTCTCTCTTACTCTCTCTCTCTCTCTCTCAAACACACACACACACACACACACACACACACACACACACACACACCTGAAAGTGCTCAGGGCTTACTCCTGGCTCTGCTTTGTTCTCAAGAATTACTTTTGGCAAGGTTCAGGGGGACCATATGGAATGCCAGGGATCACCCTTGTTTGGATGCATGCAAGCAAGGAACTTACTCACTGTACTATTGTTCCAGTCCCTGACTGTCAACTCTCTTGAGTGAATTTATAAATACCACCGTGGTCATCAGCGAAAATTGTGAGTTCATGACCTGATGAAATAAAGATTTCCACAAATGCCTAACCCACTGGTGCAGATAAGCATGACACAGGAAATATAAATTGTGACGATTTCTGAAAGGAACCAAAGGCAAGAAAAGTCCAGTAATGAACAGAACAAATCAAAGCATGAAGAGGCACTTTTGTCTTATATGCAGCTGAACTGGGTTTGATCCCTGTACCCCATGTGGTCCCTCAACCCCCTCCACAAGTAATCCTTGAGCACAGAGCCAGGAGTAAGTCCTGAGTATTGCTGGGTGTAGGCCCACCCTCCCAAAAATGTAAAGATAAATAAAACACAACAAAAACTCCAATCCAATGCAGCAATCACTTTTATTCAGTTTGTAAACTTAAAATAACTTTTTAGTCTAGAGCAATGACATGATGGTTTGACACATATGTGTCATAAGTGTCCCTTTGCTAAGGGTCCTGAGACAATGTGTTTGATCCTATTTCAGCCTGGGTTCCATTTCATCCACATTCTGTTCCTATTTTCTCTTCCAGCTTCAGCCCCTGATAAGTTGAGACTATGGGCCCTACTCACCGAACGCCTTCACATTTAGACCCCTTGATTGTCCATGAATCTTAAACCATTCTTAGATGGTGAGACATCTACAATGAGAAGACTTTTCAGAGGAGAGAAGTAAGATTGTAGCCATAACCTCATCACTGCTTTACTGAAGCTGAGAAGGCAAAGGTCTGTCCCCCTGTGTTAATGCACTGTAGTACTGTAGCATTGTCCTCCCACTGTTAATCGATTTGCTCGAGTGGGCACTAGTAATGTCTCCATTGTGAAACTTGCTGTTACTGTTTTTGGCATATTGAATACGCCACAGGGAGCTTGCCAGGTACTGCATGCAGGCAGGATACTCTCAGTAGCTTTCCAGGCTCTCGGAGAGGGACAGAGGAATCGAACCCAGTTCAGCCAAGTGCAAGGCAAATGCCCTACCTGGTGTGCTATCACTAAAGCACATGCATTAATGAGTAGGCATATATTTATCAGCTAGGACACACTCCTAGTGATGTTAAAGATAATTCCAAATTCCTGCAGAGATAGAAAGAGGTTGGCTTCTTTTCCTCTCACAATCACATTTGGGGAAATGGACTGAAATGGTCAAAATTTCCAATACATCTTTAAGAAGGGTTAAGCACAAAATTCCAGTTAAACAATAATGGGATTTGTGTGTGAAACATTACACTCTTTGAACATTTTTAAGAAACACACTCTCCTCTTTCCCCTTCGACTAATAACAATTCAACATTATTTAACATAATCCTACTGACAGGTAATTTCTGACATGAAATTTATTATGTGCCTGCCCTTTGAGGGCATGTTTCACTATTAGTGTTTCCTTTCCAAAGCTATAGCATACATTAGATTCACATACAGCATTTCCCATGTTTTCCTTGGAAACCCCTACTTTCTGTGGTATTTTACATTGCCCAAGTCTGTTTTAAGTCTATATCCTTACAATCTCCCTCTCCCCCTCTCTCTCCCTCTCTCTACTCAGGAGCAGACTTAATATTACTAAATCACTGTATTCTACCATCATTAGTAGACTATTTATTCTTCCGCAATTCTATAATGGAAGAAACAACAGCATCAGAGGAATGTGACTTTAAGTAAATCTCTCCTGGACACAACTGAGTATGTGATTGAGTGGAGCTGGAAGCTTTGGAGTTAATCTGATTATGCCCAGAAAGGGGAGGGCTACCAGTTGCAGGAATCATCCATATAGGGACAGGAAGACCTGCGAACAGACACGTTGATTGGTGCTGGGAACCTTCCACAATGGACGCCACGGGAGACTCTCCAGAACATATTTGTGATTCTGACTCATTCACAGAAATTATTTGTTTTTCCTTGTGAGTCAGCATGAAGCTAGGTATATCCCTACCTGTGCTAACCATACAAGGGCATTACTACCTGGAGGCTTAAGTCATCCGTCCCAGAAGGCAGCACATACCATGTCTGCTTTGTCTGGAACAGCCTTCCTGGCACCATGAGCTCATAGGCTAGAGCTGACGGCAGCGTCCTTTCTTTGAGAGAGAGGCACTGTCTCATTGGCCCTCTGGATAGCGAAGCTCCCAGGGAACAAGTGAAAGGAATATTTACCCAAGCATTCATTCACTAGTATTTCATTATCCATTTGTAATTTGTATGTCGTTATTCATTTGTAAGATGTGTTGACTTGTAAACTCACCCTTTTTAATATGCAGGTTTGACACATGCTTTGCCATGACCTACTGCTGCCACCAGGATACAGGACTATTTGATTCATCACCTAACTACTACTACAGCTTGTGAACTGCAGCACTTGCCAAGCAACTGAAAAGACATCAGACTCTCATGTAGTGCCGTTGGCATAGTATTGTGAAGCAATCCTGATAGCTCTACTCTCTGAGATCCCCAGCCAGAAAGGTCCTGGCACCGTGGCTTTAGACAGGCCCAGAAAGGCACCGTATACTCGAGAGCACCCTTATAGCTCCACCACCTGGTGACCCAAACAAAGAAAAACACATTCCCTCAGCCCTTTTGCAGTTAACCACTCTTTCTACCCATTGTATTTGTTTAAAATCAGTCTTCAGGGGCTGGAGAGATAGCACAGTGGGTAGGGCATTTGCCTTGCATGTGGCCAACCCGGGTTCGATTTCCAGCATCCCATATGGTCCCCTGAGCACCGCCAGGGGTAACTCCTGAGTGCAGAGCCAGGAGTAACCCCTGTGCATTGCCGGGTGTGACCCAAAAAGCAAAATAAATAAATAAATAAATAAAATCAACCTTCAGATGATTTATAAGCCGAGAGACTCGTGGGCATCCAGTATCTTGTCTTTAATGTAGTTGGATATGTAGTGGTGGAATTTTCAGGGCCTTTGATGTCACCAAAAGATTTGGAACGTGTTGGTGGTTGCCTACTTCTCATATTTGCCCAAAGGGATAGTTTAGTACCTCTGGGAAACATAGGTAGAGTCATTCCTAGGTAAATTTCACAGCTCCTGACTCTAAGTTTAAGCAGAAGATGCCTGTTGTTCCTAAATCAACATGGAGCAAACCAATTTCACCAGGTGCACACTGTAGCACTGTCTCCAGTTGTTCATCAATTTGCTCGAGCGGGCACCAGTAATGTCTCCATTGTGAGACTTGCTATTTCCGTTTTTGGCATATCGCATACACCACAGCAAGTTTGCCAGGCTCTGATGTGTGGGCAGGACACTCTTGGTAGCTTGCCGGGCTCTCCAAGATGGACGGAGGAACCGAACCCAGGTCGACCGCATGCAAGGCGAACACCCTACCCGCTGTGCTATTGCTCCAGCCACCAGTTGCACATCTCAACCAAATTCTAACTGGAAAAATCTGAGGATATACACACACCTCCCACCTCTCTCTGCAGACCCACATATACGCAACTCTAGCAGCCAGTGTTCCTTTCCACACACAAGACAGATAACACTCTCCCCGCATGCCCCAGGACAGTCTCCCACCCAGAGTGCTCCTCCAACGCCCAAGGTCAAAGCTGCACCTTGAGACCAGGGCAGATCAGTGACCTGGGGTGAAAATCCTTCCTTCCTGCGAAGCACTGGGGTCCCTCACATCAGGAAAGAGTTGAATTTTTAGGTGACTGGGCCATTAGCAGCTCAGTCTTCCATTATTTACTGGGAAGGGACATTGGAAAAAGTTGAATTCTTATCTTCGGGAGGCCTGTAAATGCAGTTCTTGTGTTTTCATTGGGTTTATGTAGCCTGGGGGATTTAAGCCACTCTGTTTAGGCAGTAAATTTCCCCCTCTGTGGGAATGTATGCGGTTAATATATTTAAAAATCCATCAGGTAAAGCTAACAAAAATGTGACCGCCTTTCCACAGCAGTGTTTGGCATTGGAGTCACTCACGATGGCCGCGTGGTGCTTGTAATTGAATTGTGGTCACTAAGCCGAAGGCTATCAACTCCTGTGGAAACCCAAGCCAGATACCTCTGAGTGTGCCTTTCACCACCTTCCCTCCGGCCCCTTCCCCTGGCTGCCAGCACCCCCGCCAGGCTGGCAGTGAGACACACAGCAACCCCAAGGTGAATGAGCCAGACACACTCCCAGAACCTTGAAACAAGGCCCATGAATGACGGTCTCCAGAGTCAGACAGGACAGACCTGACGCTCTCACGGCCTGAGTGGCAGGGAGGCACAGGAAGAAATGGCAAAGTCCTGGAGAGGCCACTGGATGGCTTCCAGCCCTCAGTTAAGAACAATGTGTGAACATATTAAGTCTTTCGCCGTCAACATGTTGTCACAGGCGCTAAGACTGCCCTTGAAATAGTCATCTCAGACAATCAGTGACCTTGTAACCCTTCTCCCACATTCCTTTTTTACCCCACATGTGTGCCCATCTCTCTGATATCTCTCTCTCCCTGGCATTGGAGCCTGATACCAACCAACTCTAAGCTGTGGTGCAGCCCCCTGACACTTGACCACCAATAGTGTCTGTTGGAGAAGAACAAGTTCCACCCCACACCCTAGTGCACTTGACTCACAGGTGGACTGGTGTCCTGGGTGGGTTGAACACAAAGGCAGGAAAGAACTCACTAAATGCAGACACAGTAGTGGATAACAAAATCCTGCCATTCATTTCTCCACAACATAGAGACAAAAAAAACCAAACAAAAATACATGCAAGAGGACAGTCTTACTTTAAAACTACCTTTTTCTTTGGCTAAGGGATAACAAAGACTTTCCTATCCATTCCAGGCATTGCATACAAAACATACATCCAACAAATACTATTCTAAGTATGCACTTGCTACATGTAATGATTGTATCAGGATTCTTCGCATGAACACTTATTCCAAAAGCCATTTAATGAAGAGAAAAAGTATTTTCATTTTTGTAAGTTTTTTTCTATTAAAATAAATCTATTTTATTTCTATAAATCTATTTTCTTTTTTTTCAGAGTTAGACTTTTTTTTTAGACTTACAAATTTTTGTGCTTGGGTTTTAGTTATACAATGATCAAGTACCCATCCCTCCACCAGCGCCCATCCTCCACCACCACATGTCCCAGCATCCCTCCCACCCCTCAACACCCCCATCCCACCCTGCCTCTGTGGCAGGGCATTCCCTTTTGTTCTCTCTCTCTCCTTTTGGGTCCTGTGTTTCGCAAGAGAGTCATTGAGTGGCAATCATGTTTGGTCTATAGTCTACTTTCAGCATGCTTCTCCCACCCTGGGAGGATCCTCCCAACAACCTTTATTTGGTCCTCCCTTCTCTATCTGAGCTCCCTTTTCCCCTAGCATGTGTGACTGGCCTCCAAGCTATGGAGTAAAATTCCTGGTACTAATCTCGGCCACTCCTGGGTGTTAGTCTCCCATTTTGTTGCTTTATGTTCCCCAGATGAATGCAATCTTTCTGTGCCTATCCCGCTTTTCTGAATCATTTCGCTTAACATACTTTCCATGTAGTACCACTTGTATGTGAATTTTATGACTTCATCTAGAAAAAGTATTTTTAAAGGTGAAGCAAACGGATTTTAAAACATTCACTTAGATATCTGTGAAAAGAGGGAGATGAGAGAAATAAAGAAAGAGAGAAAGAAAGAGAGAGAGACAGATGTGTTTAAGAGAGAACATGGAAAACAAATTGCTTTTGACTCAACCAACAATTTGGAGAAAATTCTGCTGAAAATATGCTTCTGGAGCTAAGGACCTGGTAGTAGGTGAAATCAGGACGTAGAATGTCCATAGAACAAACTCAGGCATAGTACCAAGTGGTATCAAGGCAAAAGAAAAACTATGCTACAGTCTTAGAACCTAAAGAAAGAAATTGAGAAATTAAGCCATGTCTATAATGCATTGGTCAGATTACATTTCTAAAAAATTAAACACACAATTTACTGCCAAAGAACTACTGGTAAATTCAAATTATGCTGTTTACCACTGATTACAGCTTTATAAATACTCCAGGTCTGCATTTTTAAAAGAATTTATCTGCAGGACTATTTAAAGCTGCACTTTTGACTTCCTCCTTAAGATGCTGTGCTCCAAGAGGCATCATCTGACTTTCTGATTATAGTCGTATCTATTGTATCACTGTATCACTGTCATCCCATTGTTCGTCGATTTGCTCAAGCAGGCACCAGTAACGTCTCCATTTGTCCCAACCCTGAAATTTTAGCAGCCTCTCCTTACTCGTCCTTCTCAAGGTGCCGTATTGGAGGCTCTTTCAGGGTCAGGGGAATGAGAGGAATGAGACCCATTGTTGTAACTTTTTCTGGCATATCGAATACACCAGGGGGAGCTTGCCAGGCTCTGCCATGTGGGCGGGATATTCTTGGTAGCTTGCCGGGCTCTCCAAGAGAGACAATAGAACCTTATCTATTGTATAATGTAAAAGTCAAAGAGAATGCATGAACACCAAAGTTTTGATTAATATTTATGGGAGTAATTATTAGTCTCCCCATTTTGAACAAGAAGAAATGTAGAAATTCTATTCTAATAGAATTTGAACAAGACAATACTTACATTTATATATATAACCAAGTCACTATCATTTATTGATCTAAGAAGAACTTATAAGTCAACAAAATGCTAGACCATCAAGTTAACATATACCTTAGAAATTTTGGAGATCTGATTTTAAGAAAATGAGTGAGCAATGGAATCTGATCTTCTGAAATAGTTTTAGGACCACTGAGAGAAGTCTTTACAACCAGATTTCAGCCTGGTGGCCTGGAAAAGAAAAAGACTTTGTAGGAGGCAGAAAGACTGAGGACAAAATGACAGGATTCATTTTAGGGAAGCAACTTAACTGCCAAGTCTTGCCTGGCTCTGACCATCTAATTAGCAGTTTCAATTACATATTACACTCTGTTTAACAAGTCACATTCCCTACCCCAGTAAAAATATTAGCAACATAATTTCTTACATTACTGGCAAATATTTTTTGGTCATTTTACAATTGAGGTCCTGTCTTTCCATCTGTACTCCATCTATCCTCGCCACTTATACATAAATCACAGCAAGTGGAAAGAAAAAAAAGGAAAGAATGAAGTAGAGAATGTGTGAATGCACATACAAGGTGCATACATTCCACACAAGGAAATGTGTGAATTCACATATGAAGGAGGGAGAGGAATCAGTAGGTACAAGAGGAAGCCATACAAGTTCTCTCAGAACTCTAATGTCATGATTAATAAACAAAACTCATAACCAATGACACTGTGCAGGAAATTCCTCATCCTGTACTGTTCAATGTTTGTTTCAAAGAGGCAAGTGTGCAGTAAAACAATGGAACTGGAGGGAGGAAGAGAAACTGAGTTTGCTATACTGCTATGAGTTCTAAATGCAAGTTAAATCCCAGATCTGGCTTTTATATTTTGTGAGGACAATATATGTTCAATAATGTTCAAGATAATAAAAAATCTAGGGGTACTAGTTTGGGTAAGTCAGTGGTCTACATCATTTCATGATTTTGCAAATAAAAAGGCCTAAAACTTTCCTAATACCTCCACCTTTCCAAGTGTGGTCTTGTAACAAACACACAGATGTGTATTTCATTTAGAATCAGATTCCACCTTCCTGAAGATTTTTCAGATCCACGAAATAGCATTGAGCTGGGCACCCTTTTCTGCTGTGGTAGCAGAGTGAGTACAGCCTATGACTGCAGATTGGGTCTTCCTAAAATGAACATATTTGAGACTCAGTGGTACTCTCTGGTACTAGAAAACCTCTTACTAGTTCCTGGCACCTTGCATGGACACACATTTCCATTTCCACTCAAAGGACATCCTATGCTAGGCATTCTCTTCCTATTCTCTTCCTGTTTTGTTGCTGGTTTATTTTTGTTTGTTTGTTTTTGTGGGTTTTTTTAAAGCTTTTGACCACTTACACCATTTTATTCCATTCACCAAGCCCTGCATCTGACAAAAACTAATTGTATTTGTATGCTTGGATTTCCTGGGCTTATTTTTCTTTTCTTTTTTTCTTTTCTTTTCTTTTTTCTTTTTTTTTTCTTTTTTTAGCTTTCAGGCTGGCCATTTATTCAGTACAATATCACACCAACACACTGCTCCTAACATGTTGACCTATATGTTGACAGAGACTTTAGGATAGTTAGAATGCACATCAGAATTGAATTGGTACATTAAGATATTCCACGTTGCCAGTCAGCAGGCACCCATACAGTACACGGTGATGTTGTGACAATTTCCTATCCTACTTCTGCCTGTGTTGCCCTCTATATCTAAAAAACATTTTATTTATTCTTTTCCTGGGCACATGTCTACTTGCCCGGGAGCCAGCATTTGCTTGCCTACTGCTGTTCTCTTCTTTATTTTTTTTAATTTTTAATTTCATTTTACAAAGTTGTTTATAATATTTGATTACATTTAATATTCGAATGCCAATCCCACCACCATTACACCTTCCCACCACCATATTTACATTCCAAACCCCAAACCCTGGCCCCAAAGCAGAACCAAAATCATTTATTTTGTATTGCTTGTTATGAATAATCCACCAGAATTGAGACAAAAAAGGTTTCTTAGAGGAAATTGTGTGAAGATTGTTGTATTTCACCCAGAAGCCATTGAGTCCGTCTATAAGAGATTAGTAATATGTTTGTTAAAGGTTGAACCTTATGTGCTTATATCTATCTCTGTATAAATATATGTGCCCCTAAGATTGGTTGCCTTCTACTTTAAATCCCATTTACGTGGTGTGCTACTCTTGGTGTACTGGTGATGTAAACTATGAGGTGGTTCCAGGAATAGATTCACTCATAGGTGAGGCCCGTCCATGCATGGCAGCGGTTGAGTTCTGGAGGTTTTTGGCTGCCAGGGCTTGGCTCTGTTGGGACGGGGAGGGGCTTCACCCACTCCTCTCTGGGTTGTCCCAAATTAAACTACCTGCACAGAGTCTGGTGGCCATGGCTATGGCTTATGGTTTTATGCTGTCTTCCGAGAGATTTATATTGAGTCTCTAGATCATGGTCGTTAATGAGATTATATGGTACCAGCAGCATTACTTTCCTTTTAAATTGTAATTGTTAGAAATGTCCACATGTAAGAGTGCTTGTCTTTCACTGTCTGACTTATTTGGCTGGGCATAATGCTTTCGGAATCTATTCATATTGTTATAGTAACAAGAATCCACACTTTTTAAAAAATGACCAAACAACATTTCGTCATATGTCAAAACTTTTTATCCATTTATCTGTCTATTGCCAATGGGTAACTTAATACTTTGACTTAGGGCCTGGGATGTAACTCAGTGATAGAGCACTTACTGCACATATGTGAGATAATGATTTGATCCCCAGCACCTCAAGCGATATTTTAGGTATTTTATGTGCTATTTCATCATTGCCTGCTAAGGCCTAGAAAATATTTACACAACACATTATTCCCCAAGACCTTTTGATTCAAGTCATACACTTTTGTATGATAGTCCTGACATACATGGATTAAATACTGCGAATTATGTTGCAATGAACACAGGGGTGAAGATATATTTTTAATCTCAGATATTTTACATACTAGTTCAAAAGTTCTCATTTAACTGGAATCTTTCTGAAGGAGATACAGCAAGAAAATATGAAAATCAGAAAAATCTCTTTAAGCCTAACTAGAGAAATCACAATCTAAATTTTAAAAGACATCAATAATTTGTCATTACATAAATATCTTTTTCACTACCATGTATGAGGAACATCTGATGTTGGGATAATTGAAAAGAAAAAAAAAGCAGGAAAGAGAAAAGCTGCATATAACAAAACTTGCAAAGGCTTAGCAGGGGCTAGTTCTGATCAGGAAGATTCTAAAATGGAGGACAAGAGAACACAAAGCATTAATGGTTGTTGAGGACCCTTTCCAGGGAAGATGACAGTACTCTTACAGAGGGTGGTAGAAAGGTACGTGACTTGAATCAAGAGAACATCAGGATGACTAATAGGTAATTATTCACACTTTCTTAGCAGGGCATCAAAAACCAAAATATAAATATGCTGTTAAGCAAAAAAAAAAAAAAAAGATCATTCTACCTACAGGCAAGGAATATCTTGAAGAACAAAATGTATACCTCTCTAAGTAAGTAAAAACAACCTACTTTTTGAAATAAATGATCTCTATGTAATAGTGTTTATGTGAGATAATGATTTGATCCCCAGCACCCAAACGATATTTGAAGCACACCATGTGCTATTTCATCATTACTTGCCAAGGTCTAGGAAATAGTTATATAGCATGTTAACCTCTAAGACCTCTTGATTCTAGTAATACACTTTTTTTTGATATTTTATAAAATATAAAGAAAGGACACAGTAACAACAAGTCTCACAATGAAATTGTAACTGGGTCCACTGGAGCAAAGAAAGTACTGGTTGCTATCAAAATATTACCACACATCTTTCCTCTGTATCAAGGACAAGATGAGAGAACAAGCAAGAAAATGACAGTGATCCTTTCTAAAACGTACTTGAATAAATTTTTAAAAAATCAACTGTAGAATAAGAATGATAGTATAGCAAATAGGTCACTTGCCTTGCATGCAGCCAACCCAGATACTATCCCCAGTACCCCATATGGTTCCCTGAGCACTGCCAGGATTAATCCCTGGGCACAGAGCCAGGAGCAACCCCTGAGCACTGCCAGGTGTGGCTCTAAAACAAAAACAAAATTTTTAAAAAATGACTTTATTGAGAAATTACATGTGATAAAATGTATCCATCTCAAGCATACAGTGGTTGAGTTTTGGCAAGTGCACACTCTCAAGTCACCACCAGCACCAAGATCTGAGACATCTTAGTCATCTAACACATTCTCTGCTGCCCCTCCACCTGCAATGTCCTAGCTGGAAACCCCTTAAGCATTCTCAGCCACTCTGCAGAGAAGTTGCCTGTCTGTTTTACCAATTTCCCGGAAGTAGAATTGGACCAAATGTCCTTTTTCCTGTCAGGCATCTCTGATCTCTGTTTGTGAATCCTTTCCCTAGTGTGCTTGAAGCTGGGTGTCCCTCACTCCTGTGTCTCAAGGTCAGGAAATCAGCTTCAAATCTGATAACAGGAGTAGAGACCAAGGAGTGTCACGTTTGAGAAAGTCACTAAAATAGCAGGAAATAGGATCAGGAACTAGCAAAGGCCTATTCCAATTTATTTCCTTTGGGGGGGACTAATTTTAGAACATTGTTTGGGTTTCCCCAGAAAAGATATTTTGGGAATAAGGGAATTCCAAGCATGAGGGCCAAATATAGAAAAGAGGCCCCCTTGGATACTTTCCCACACAAGCCCTGAAGTGTTATCTTTGATCACAGGGATACAAGATAAATTCTTGGTGATGAAACCAGGGAAGAGATAAGATTTCTTACACTATCTAGAAGAATTCAAGTACAAACCAAAGTGCAAAGTAATTATTGATTGCATAATTTCAAACCTTCTATGTTACTATCATTAAAAATTGAATTATCTTGAATTTTTATGTTAAGAATTTTCAAGAAGATGGTACAGGAGAGATAGTAGAGGGATACAGTGACTGTCTTGAATGTGACTGACCCTGATTCTATCCACAGCACTACACATGACTCCCTAGGCATCTTCAGGAGTGGACCCAAGTACTACCATGTGCGGACTCCTCCTTTAAAGAAAAATATTTTCACTTAAGTAACATCGTGAATAATTTCTTTTTTATATTAGGACTAGACAAAGGTATTTTTGTTTGTCTCTGATCTCTAGCTCTTTATGGATCTGACAGTTTCTACAGAAGCCATTCAGGTTAGAAGAACCCAAATTATCAAAATGATTAGGCTATTCTCTTTCCTGATGTCCTTTAAGACCTTCCTGCATGACTCAATATTTTTTTTAAAATGAGAAAAGGCATACAGTGTTCTGTGTCCTGAGCCTTTTTAAAATTGTCTGCTCCTGGGTTCTATTTTCCTTCCAGCTTCTGTCACATAATGATTGGAGGAGAATATATTAATTCTCCCATGGTCATAGAGTATAATGCAAGTAGTAAATCAATTTATATCATTAGAAAATTAAGCAGAGGTTTTAAATGTAAGACTATTTAAAAGTGATGTTTACATTATGAGCTTTTCAAATGAAATTACTTTTATCGCAATGATAGGAATATTTTTAATATATGATGTTTTCATAATTAAATTATAATGAAATCACAAAACAAAAGAGACCAATATTGAGTGTGTTGAAAAGAAATACAAAGGGAGGAATGTATTGGTGGTTTATTATCTCATTCTTTTTTTATTACTTATTTAATATTTACATTTTACAATTTGTGGGGATTTATTCATTTCTTGCTTCAGAGTAGTGGTTGTTAATAACAGTGGGTTAATCAAACCAAAAAAGATAAAGTGAATATTTAAAAGAAGAAACTGATTTCTCTGAATGGTAACAGCATTAGTCACTACTGATAAGGCAGTCTTGCCTTGTAATACCTAGTTCTATAGAAAAAATGTCTATGAACTCTTTCAGACATACCTTTGAAGAAACGATGGTCATACAAACAACAACTTCATTAACATTTCTCCAGGCTAATATGTCACCCACAAAAGCATCTGATGACAGAACAGAAACCCAGAACTCACCCTAAGCATTGATATGAAGCCAAGACAAAGGGCAAACAGTATTTGTCAGATTCTTTGGTATTAAGGGTGCAGAGAAAGACAGTAGAACTGAATAAAAAGAGCTCTAAAATAAAATTTTATTAACTATATATGGCTTTATTTCTCACTTCCTGTGCTCTTGACCTTGAATAAGTCAAAACTCCTGTCTTTGTTGATCTATATTATTTTTTTAAATGTAGGTAGAGGATGTCATTCCTACCTGGATTCTAGAAGTTTATACTAATTGGCTTGAAAACTTTTAGGTCCACACAAATGCAGAACACTATCCTTTAATTCATTGCATCTGTCCAAATACAGTTCACAACACATTCTTGCATAAGCACTACCTTTAAACTTGTGAAACAATCCAGCTCACTGCAGATCTCCTGGGGACATATCCTTCTTTATATTGACAATGGTTGGAATTTTGTAAATAACTTTCAAATTACCTAAAGTACCCCAAATCCAAAACATAATGATCCACACTCTATTTTCTAAACTAAATGCATAGATGACTGAACTTACCAACTAACCAAGTATGTAACTAAAACATAGGATATAATGTAGCATGCTAAGAAAGCTTACCAGATTTTGAACTAGGATGAAAAAAAAAGTCCAAAATATAAGCAGAAAAGACAAATCAGTTACTTTTCCTTAAAAACATCATACACTTTGGAAGATCTACCTGCTAAATACATATTCCCACATCAGAATATTACACACCTTCAGAAGAGTTATTAATGGTAACTAACACAAAGAATTTCTTTGAGACAATTTCCACCTGGTTCGGGTGTCCAAGTTCTGAGAAGGTTTCTGCATACCAAATGCATCCCCTCCCTGTTTTGCCATCTGGTAGAGATAGGAAGGTTACAGAAATTGTCATAAAAGAGTTGGTACCACATGGAACAAAATTCAGATCAGTGAATGCTGAGTTCCTCTTTCAATGAGCTCAAAAGGCCTCAAAAGATAAATTGTGATCAAAACAAAGTACAATGGGTCACACTGATTAAGTTCTCAGAGAATAGAAAAATTATCTTGTATTTTTAAGTATCTAATTACAGATGGTGGCTTCTGTCATTGCATCTTCATCTGGCAGAAATGGAGTAAAGTAAATTAATCAATTTTTCAGTAGTATGTAGTTGATGATATTAAGATGCTCACATTTAAAGAACAGTGAAGTTGCTCTCTTAAGTAATTATCATGAGGCTTGGAGAAATAGTATAATGGATAAGACACATGTCTTGCATGTGGATGACTTAGGTTTGATCCCTGGCACCCTGTATGCCTACCCATTCCCCATGCACCACCAGTAGTGATGCTTTAGTGGCCTCCACAAAGCCCAGAATTTTAAGAGAGAACTTTTTTTCCCTTATAGAAGAACAAAATTAACAATCTCTAAGGCAAAAGAAAACTCAGAAAAAGATGAATGACCCTTTGTGTCCTAATTTTGGGCCAGCGGTCACTCACGCGGCTGCAGGTAAATTACTCATACCCAGCAATCTCCTGTAACATCACAGTCTCCATACCACCACACCAACATGAAGAAACAATGCAAATCTCCACCATGAGGAAAGGATGACGAAAAGAGTACAGAAGCCTCATTAGGTGTTACTCACTTAAGGGAGCTCTCTAAGAAAGAATTCATATATGAAGCAATGAAGATTTCAATGAACTCAGTGAAACAATGAGACAGATACCCAGTAAATTAAAGGAGGACATGAAAGAAATAATCCAGAAAATACAGGAAGCAGTGAGAGAAGAAATTGGAGAGCTACACACAGAAATGTTACAAATAAAAGATTTGGTAGATGAAATGGAAAAAAAAACTCAGAGTGTGCCCTCTACAGTAGAATGGCTATAGCTGAAGACTGAATCAGTGACCGGGGAGATGAGCTGCAGGAAGCCTACAGGCAACAACAAACAATGGCAAGAGACCTCAAAATAGCTCTAGAGCAAATCAGAGTCCTAGGGGATGATTCAAAGAGGAACAACATTAGAATCATTGGAGTATCAGAAGATCAGGGAAAGAGTCCCAATGAAAAAGTCATATTGAACAAAACACTGCTGAAAAGTTCCCAGAGCTGGAGAATGCAGGCATCCAGATTCAAGGAGCCTGAAGGGTGCCAGCTAAAAGAGACCCTAACAAAAACACTTCAAGACATATCCTAGTAAGAGTGATGGATGCCACAGATAGAGACACAATACTGCAAGCAGCAAGGTCAAAGAAGGAAATCAAATACAAAGGAGCACTCCTTACATTCACAGCAGACCTATCAGAGGAAATCCTTCAAGCCCGAAGGCAATGGTGCGATATAGTGAAAAAAAACTCACTGAAATGAACACTTCACCAAGAATACTTTATCCAGCTAAACTCTCACTCAAACTCGAAGGAATGATACACTATTTTCTGAATAAACAAAAGCTCAGGAACGTCATAGACTCAAAACCAAAACTAAAAGAAGGGTTAAAGGGGCTACTGTAAGAGAAGACAAATCCCTACAAGCACAACAAACCATTACAGAAGGATGACACAAAACCCCATAACAATAATCTCTCTAAACGTCAATGGTCTAAATTCACCAACTGGGGATGGAGCGATAGTACAGCAGGTAGGGTGTTTGCCTTGCACACAACCAACCCGGGTTCATTTCCCAGCATCCCATATGCTCCCCTGAGCACCGCCAGGAGTAATTCCTGAATGCATGAGCCAGGAGTAACCCCTGTGCATCTCCGGGTGTGACCTAAAAAGGAAAAAAAATTCACCAAGTAAAAGTAAAAGACACAGAGTGGCAAAATGGATTCAGAGACCATTGGATTCAACCCAACATTCTGTTGTATACAAGAAACACATCTGAACAATCAGAACAAACACAGACTCAAAGTCAAAGGATGGAAAATAACCTTGCAAGCAAACAACCACCTCACCTCAAAAAAGCTGGAGTGGTCTTACTAGTATTGGACAACATGTATTTCAGGTTGAAAAAGATTAGAAGTGACAGCGAAGGCCATTTTTTATTAATAAAGGGGTATGTACATCAGGAAGAAATCACACTCCTAAATGTATACTCACCCAATGAGAGACCAGCCAAATATCTACAACTTCTAACAGACCTTAAGAAGAACATTACAAGCAACACAATAGTAGTTGGATACTTCAACACTGCCTTAATCATCCCTGGCTATCCATTAAGAAGATTAAAACTCAGCAAGGAAATAATGGTTCTGAAGGAAGAAACAGAAGAAAGAGGGCTAATAGATCTATACAGGACTTTATAACCCTCAAAAAAATACACATTCTTTTCCAGTACACGTGGAAAATTTTCCAGAATAGACTATGCACTGGGCCACAAAGCATACCTCAACAGAATCAGGAAGATAGACATTGTATCAACTATCTTCTCAGACCATGATGCACTGAAGATACAAGTTAATCATGTAGAGATGCAGAAAACTAAATCAAACACCTAAAAATTAAACAACTTCATGTTGAATAACAAGTGGGTCAGGAAAGAAATCAAGGACGAGATCAAAAGATACCTGTAAACAAATGAGAATGAAGACACGAGCTACCAGAACCTATAGGATGCAGCTAAAGTCGTGTTAAGGGGAAAATTTTAGTTCTGCAAGCATTTCTCAGGAAGGAAGGAAGAGCAACATAAAGAACTTGACTTCACAGCTCAAGATCTTAGAAAAGGACCAACAAAAGGAGCCCAAACCAGGCATAAGGAAAGAGATCATAAAACTTACAGCAGAAATCAACAACATGGAAACTCAAAAAAACAATTAAAAAGATCAATGAAACCAAGAGCTGGTTCTTAGAGAAAATAAACAGGATAGATAAACCACTAGCAAGACACACAAAGAAAGAGAGAACCCTAATAAACCAAGTTAGAAATGAGAAGGGCGAATCACAACAGAAACCAAAGAAATTCAAAAGATTATCAGAGACTACTTTGAAAGTCTGTATGCCATGAAAAAGAGAACCTAGAAGAAATGGATAAATTCCTGGATTCCTATAATCTCCCAAGGCTGAATCAAGAAGATCTAGAATACCCAAGTAGTCCTATTAATATCAAGGAAATTGAAACCGTAATCAAAAGTCTTACCAAAACCAAAAGCCCAGGTCCAGATGGATTCACTAGCAAATTTTTCCAAACATTTACAGAGGAAATATTGCCAGTTCTTCTCAAGCTTTTCCAGGAAATTGAAGAAACAGAAACTCTCTCAAACAGTTCCTACGAAGCCCATATCTCTCTCATACCAAGAGGAAACAAAGACACCACAAGAAAAGAAAACTACAGGCCGATATTCCTGATGAACACATATGCGAAGACTCTCAACAAAATACTAGCAAATATAATTCAACAACTCATCAAAAAAATCATACACCATGACCAAGTGAAATTCATCCCGGGGATGCAAGAATGGTTTAACATTTGGAAATCAATTAGCATAATCCATCATATCAACAAAAGAAAAGACAAAAACCATATGATCATATCAAAAGATGCAGAGAAAGCATTTGATAAGGTCCAAAACCCATTTATGATGAAGATCCTTGCCAAAATGGGTATAGAAGGGACTTTTCTCAATATAGTTAAAGCCATCTACCACAAGCCTATGGCAAGTATCACCCTCAATGGGGAAAAAATAAGAGCCTTTCCTCTAAGATCAGAGATGAGACAAGGATGCCCACTCTCTCCACTGCTGTTCAATATTATCACTGGAAGTACTTGCAATAGCGGTTAGGCAAGAAAAATATATTAAGGGCATTCAGGTAGGAAAGGAAGAAATCAAGCTCTCATTATTTGCAGATGATATGATACTATACTTAGATTACCCTAAAACCTCTAACAAGAAACTTCTAGAAATAATTAATTTTATAATATATATATATATATATATATATATATATATATATATATAAAGTTCCAGGCTAGAAAACCAATATTCAAAAGCCCACAGCTTTCCTATACGCAAATAATGAGAGAAGAAAGTGACATAAAAAGCAATCCCATTCACAATCGTGTCCCAGAAAATCAAGTACCTAGGAATCAGCTTAACTATGGACATAAAAGACCTGTACAAAGAAAACTACAAAACGCTACTTCAGGAAATAAAAGAGGACGCGAGAAAATTGAAAGATATCCCTTGCTCATGGATCAGGAGATTTAACGTTGTCAAAATGGCAATATCCCCAATGCATTGTACAAATTCAATGAGATCCCTATAACAATACCCATGATATTCTTCAAAGAAATGGAGCAAACACTCCTGAAATTATATGGAACAATAAGCACCCACGAATAGCGAAAACAATTCTTGGGAAAAAGAAAATGGGAGGAATCAATCTCCCCAAACAAAACTCTACTACAAAGCAGTGATAATTAAAACTGCATGGTACTAGAACAAAGGCAGAGCCGCAGACCAATGGAACAGTGTTGAATATACTGACACCCCCCGCCCAAACATATGGAAATCTAATCTTTGATAAGGGAGCAAGAGATGTGAAGTGGAGCAAGGAAAGCCTCTATAATAAACTGTGCTGGCAAAACTGGACAGCTACATGCAAAAAAAATGGGCTCAGATCTCTACCTAACACAATGTACAAAAGTAAAATCAAAATGGATTAAAGACCTCAACATCAGACTGTAATCCAGAGATACATTGAAGACAAAGTTGGCAAAACACTCCATGACATTGAAACTAATGTATCTTCAAAGATGATATGTCACTGGCCAAGCAAGTGAAAACAGCAATAGACAAATGGGACTATCTTAAACTAAGAAGCTTCTGTGCGTCAAAAGAAACAGTGACCAAAATACAAAGATAGTCTACAGAATGGGAAAGGGTATTTGTCCAATACCCCTCTGATAAGGGGTTGATATCAAGGATATACAAAGCACTGTTTGAAATTCACAAGAAGAAAACATCCAACCTCATCAAAAAAATGGGGCAACGAAATGAAAAAAAACTTTCTCAAAGAAGAAATCTGAATGGCAAAAAGTCACATGAGAAAATGCTCTACATCACTAATCATCAGGGAGATGCAGATCAAAACAATGAGATATCATCTCACACCACAGAGACTGGCCCACATTCCAAAAACAAAAGCAACCGGTGTTGGCACGGATGTGGCCAGAAAGGGACCCTCCTTCACTGCTGGTGGGAATGCTGACTAGTTCAGTACTTTTGGAAAACAGTATGGATAATTCTTCAAAAATTAGAAATTGAGCTCCCATTTGACCCAGCAATACCACTCCTGGGCATATATCCTGGAGAGGCAAAAAAGTATAGTCGAAATGACTTCTGCACTTGTATGTTCATTGCTGCACTGTTTACAATAGCCAAAATTTGGGGAAAAAAACCGAGTGCCTGAGAACAGAGAACTGGTTAAAGAAACTTAGATACATAGACACTGGAATACTATGCAGCTGTTAGATATGAAGTCATGAAATTTACATACAAGTGGTTCTACATGGAAAGTATCATGCTAAATGAAATGAGTCAGAAAGAAGGGATAGACATAGAAAGACTGCACTCATCTGGGGAATATAAAGTAACAGAATGGGAGTCGAACATCCAAGAATAGTTGAAATAAGTATCAGGAGGTCTGCTCCATGGCTTGGAAGCCGACAGCACATGCTGGGGGAAAAGGCAGCTCAGATAGAGAAGGGAACACCAAGTAAAGGATGTTTGGAGGACTCACTCGGGATGCGAGATGCGTGCTGAAAGTAGACTATAGACCGAGCACGATGGTCACTCAATACCTCTATTGCAAACTACAACACCCTAAAGGAAAGAGTGAGCAAAAGGGAATGCCCTGCCACAGAGGCGAGATGGGGTGGAGGAGGATGGGTGGGGAGTGGGAGGGCACTGGGATCATTGGTGGTGGAGAATGGGCACTGGTGGAGGGATGGGTACTTGATCTTCATATAACTGAATCCCAAACATGAAAGTTTGTAAGTCTACAACTGTACCTCATGGTGTTTCACTAAAAAATCAACAACAATAACAACAACAACAACAAAAAAAACAAGATGAATCATTCTCAGTTGGATAAAGACAAAGAAAACCACATCAAAGCATGTCATGGTAAATCTCCTGAAAACTAAAAATTTTTTAAAAAAATTGTAAAATTCAGCCAAAGAAAAGACTCATTATTGAGAGAGGAAAAAACCAGAAAAATAACCACCTTATTGTTTATTTGTTTTTGGTTCACACCCGGACATGCTCAAGGTTTATTCCTGGTGCTGTGCTCAGGAATTACTACTGTTGGACTCAGGGGACCATATGGGGTGCCAGCGACCAAACCCATGTTGGCCATGAGCACAGCAAATGCCCTACCTGTTGTACTATCACTCTGATAAAAAAAAATCACATATTTTTTAATGTATAATGTTTTAAACTGTGTACTGAAGCAAGATAAACCACAAAGTCAAACTATTTCCGTACATATGAAATTCAAGAATGGGCAGAAGTAAAATTTAGTGACAGAAAACAGATTACTTAATGTTTGCTCTTGAGGGAAAAAACTGAAAACAAAAATATATATTTATCTGTTCAAATAAAAAAGAAAACATCTCTGATAGAGCTGATTTATTTTGACCTACCTTCTCTCATTTTACACAGTGACGTAATCATATTGCAAACAGAAATTACAAGCACGATGTCTTTTCTTTACCATCATGTTGTTGTTGTTGTTGTTGTTGTTGTTGTTGTTAGGTTTCTGGGCTTCTTCTGGCTGAGTCTTACTCCAAGTTCGGTGCTCAGGGATCACTCTGGCCATACTCAGGAGGCCATATACAGTGCCAGGGATTGAACCATGGTGGGTTCAATGCATGCAAGGCCTTTACCCCTGGACTATATCTCTGCTCCTGTTTTTCTGTCTTTAAAGCCTAAGTTCCTTCATACATGTACCTATTATTTAATAAACTTTACTCATAACTCTATCACAAGAGAAGAATAAATAATTGCTTTTATGGAGAACAGAAGGAAAGGGAAATAATCATTAATATTAATAAGTATGCCCCTTTACAGAAATTCTGATGTGTGGGAGTGGGAAGGTAAATGATTGTTGACACTCCTTGGAAAAATGTATTTTGGAGGGGCTGAGCTCTTTATGTACCTGAGATAATGTATGTGTACGAATTTATCTCTGTGGCCTCTTTCCTCTGGGAGAAAACATGTATTTTAAAGCCTCAAAATACGGGTTAAGAGTACTTTATACTTCCTCTTCATCCCCAAAGATGTGCTGGTCTTCTTCCCCACCCACTTTGGAGGAATTAAATGTCATTTCTATTAAATTGTCACCAGGATACTATAAAAAAAAAGTACTTTATAAGTCACTTTTGTTTTTGTGGCTCCCACCTCTGGCTCTTGTCCTTGCCCATGATAAACACACTCACATTTTGCTTTTCATCCATAGCAGTGCACAAACAAATGGAAACATTTGCCTGTGTCAACATCAAGTCTTAAGATAAACGAAAAGCTTCAAAAGTCTATCTGGCCTGCACAAATTTTCTCTCTTCCATAAATTGTGTATCTCCTGCTTCTCCTTTTCTTTCCTCCCAGCCTTCATTTCCATAATAAAATGATGCACACTGGGGACTCTGCCCTCTTCATTGAGATTTGGAGTACAAGGGAGCTTCGGGAGCATCACGCTTCACACCACTGCACATGGGAGATGACTTAGGAGGCCTATGGGCTGTCCCTACCACGGCTGCTCCAAAGAACGCCCCATCTTTTGCTTCATTCCTAAGTGCCTGGGGAAGGCACACTCAATGAGAATGAGGAGAAAATTTTGCTTGCTTTCTCCATCTTGGGTTCAGCAACTCTTGGAGTCAAATAGCATTTTCTTCTCAATCCACTGATGTATTTTCAGTAACTCAGGGATAGCTGAGTGTTAAGGAAGAGGATAGACAGGCCTAGGTTTGAAGTGGAGAAAGGAAGGACAAGAAGAGGAAGGGGAGGTAGGTGCCACCCCATTGTAGGTCTTATGTCCCACCACACCACCATTCCTGCGCACAAATTCTTCACCACAAGTATCTCAGCCCCCCTCTCAGCTTGACTTGGTTCCAGTCCATAACTTATATACGAATCCCTGGGTAACTTGACAAAAAGCAGAAATTAAGTGATAGGTGACATTCTAAAGGGCCTGGCCATGACACAAATGGACAGTAGATGTCTTAAAGATCATCTTATAACAAGTCTCATAACCTGAGACTCATAACCAGGTCAAATAACCCTGACCTAAGGGTCTTAAAGACAACAAGGTAGACTTGAAGCTAAAATAATTGAAACAGATAAACAAGCACGTTTGAATGCCTTGGAATTTTGGTAACCCAAGTTCTCCTTCCTAAGATAGAAACTGAGGTTCAGGGTGGTAGAGCATTTGATCTTTTACATATGAGGCCCCTTGTCCGCTATCCATCAACACACACAAACACACATACATACTAAAAACCATAAGATAAAAATAAATTGTGTTACTTCACTATTTTGCAACAATGCAGAGCCCTAAGCATCATTCATTATATATGTAGAAGCCCATAATTTCCAGAGGCATTGCTATGAACATGCAATATCCATTTTGGACAGGCACATATGTATAAGAACTTCTCTAAGTGCCTCTCTCCTCAATTTACAGTTTCATGTTAATATCTGTCCAGGTGCTTGGAAAATGCCATCCATTGAAATTATTTTAGCACTATCCTCTCATTGGTTTTTTTTTGTTTGTTTGTTTGTTTTGCTCAAGTGAGCACCAGAAACATCTCACAACAAATTGTGAGACTTGTTGTTACTGATTTTGGCATATCAAATATATCATGGGTAGCTTGCCAGGCTTTGCCGTGCAGGTCAGCTTGCCAGGGTCTCCGAGGGGGACGGAGGAAACGAACCCAGGTCAGCCGCATGCAAGGCAAATGCCCTACTGGCTGTGCTTTCATGGATTGAATTTTAGTTGCTAAAAGTCAAACCCAAGCATACACTCACTTAAGGACTTATTTTAATATTTTTTAGCAGTATTTGAAGGAGAAAATCCCAAATAATACCTACGATAATACAATATATTCATTATGATTACACTCAAATATTCCCTGGCTTTGAAATATATGCTTCAAATGAACTGAGATTGAAAATTTAACAGAAACAGCTATACTATTTTGTTCAAAGCTAGAGTTCCAATCACCTTGTACAGATCAAATTGCCAACACAAAGTAAAGTAGAGGGAATGTTTCTAATCTCATATAATTTACTGTACAAAAGCAAGTACCCTTTTCCTGAAGAAAATTCTCATTGAAACCTGGCAGTTAAAACAAGATGAGAGCTGGGGATCTATATTAAAACATAGAGAATAAGAAAAGTACTATATATTATTTTGCCTTGTGATAACCCTATAAAACGATGTACCTTATACATTAAAAATAGCACTGTAGCACTGTCCTCCCATTGTTCATCGATTTGCTCGAGCAGGCCCAATAACGTCTCCATTGCGAGACTTGTTACTATGTTTGGCATATCAAGTACATCACGGGTAGCTTGCCAGGCTTTGCCGTGTGGGCGAGATACTCTCAGTAGCTTGCTGGGCTCTTCAAGAGGGGTGGAGGAATGAAACTCAGGTTGGCCTGGTCATTAAAAATAATGAAACCTATTTCCACCATTAAAATATTTAAAATAAATAAAAAGTCTCTAGAAATCCTAAGTACATATTGGGAATTCTCATATATATATATACATATATACACACACATATGTTTGTATATATTTTTTCAGCTTCTTAATGCTATCAGTCCACTTTATGATATGTAAATTGAGCAACTAATTCAACCAATGGGGCAGTATTTGAATTAAAGTAATGATGGATAGAATGAGGTAGAGAAGGGTTTTGGCCCACAAGATGCTCAATCACTAGATGTGGGTTAGGGGTGAGTGTTATTACACCAGGTTAATGGACTTGCCAGTGTTAATTAACCTGGAACACGAGGAGTAGTCAAATGCATCATGAAAAGCTGTTATATTTCTTCAGTTAAGTATAACAAAGACAGAAATGATTCACAGACCAAGTGTTGATCAGTGGTAGTTTTTAAAACATTCCAACATACACAAAGAATCCTTCCAGTCTTCAGTCTTACCAACTTTTCCAATTTATTCTCTTAAAGGCAACAACTCATTAAATTGCCAAGTTCATACAAAAGGAAATATATTAACTCTTATTCTCTTTCCTGCATTTTTAAAGAAAAAAGCATTATTTTGTCAACATTAGTCTGCCAGAGAAGTTCACTTCCATTTTTCCACTTTCTTAGAATTCAAATGTCATGAATAAGTATTGCTCTTGCTCTCATGGGAGACAGCCCCAGGGTCACAATGTTTCTTGACTCTGTTCTGTTCTCCTATATCTTAGACACCATCCTGACTCCCAGACTCCTTCTCATGCAGAACCAGAAAGACTCAGCTCATCTGTGATTCATGAGGACTCCAAAGTTGAAGTAGGGGAGTTATGATTCTAGGACAGGGCTAAATATGATCATTTGTTCTTTCCCAATCTTATCCAAGACCAAATTCAAAGAAATATCTATACCAGAGTTGGACCCTTCCAATTATTTATTTATTATGGAGGATGAGGCTAGAACCTTAAGGTACACTGCTTCCTCTTTCCTAACTTGGAGTAAAATCTTTCCACGTATTTCCAAGCCTATGGTTTTCACATCTCATGGGTGGCAAATATACTGGAAATGAAATTTCATATAGGATTTACTATTGTGGCAGATTGAGTAAGACCAGATGCACCCTCCATTGTCAAAGAGGTCTGCTCTTTTCTTTACATTGTTCCTCAAAGAACATCTGTTCCTGATGGCCAAATGCCTATACTTCATCAGAAAGCACTAACAGTGACAAAATGGAAGACCTCATGCAAATCATAGATATCCACCCCTTGGGTTCCAGAACTGTCCTATCAACATGAATTTTATAGCTGTTAAATAATGACAAGATCCATACCACATTCTTCTATCCTGCCAAGGAGAGCATAGATCCAGTAATTTCTGAGTTTCTCTCAGAAAGGTATAACTATATATGAGCTGCCTTCTTGATTTCAGCCTATAATAGAATGCATTTCAAGTTCCAAGACAATTCATAGACTTGGCCCAAGTGAAAATTTAAGCAGTGAGTGTATTGAGATCAATATTATAGCTTGACCCCAAGGTTCATAAGTCATTAGATAAACTGGGATTGATTTTTTTTTACTATTTAAAATTATTGTGATTTTCTAAGGACAATAGTAATAATAGATAATACTTTTGTGTCCTTACAATGAATCCATGCTAAATACCTTTCAAATTATTATCTCATTTATTCCTAATGACAGCAGTGTGTTGATTGCTATGATCCACACTTTAGGGATGAGGTAAGTGAGCATGCAGAAGGTAAGGATATCCAAGGTCACAGAGCAGTTTTATTGATAGAATCAGAGCTTGGATCTGGGTCTTTCCGGCTATAAATTCATGTTCTTAATTCATTCAAAAGATTTCATATATGGAAAGAAGAACTTGTTTTATTTGGATAGGAGAATAGGAAGAGACAATACTTGTGCATTCTCCTTTCAATAATTTAATATGAACCGTCCAAAGTGAGTAATTGAGATGCTTCTAAGCATCTCTGACTCACTCATTTTGGATCCCAGAGTGCTGTTATGGAAATAAGTTTCTGTGTAGGTCATACTTTTCTTCTAATATATGCAAAGTCAGAAATTCAGTTTGAAGATATTCCAGGTGGCTACTTCCTTTCTTTTGCCCTCTGGGAAGAGTAAAATTTCCACTTGTTTCCTTTATATTATCTCTGACATCGAAAAGATCACCTTTGTCTTGGTGCCCACTGACCTGGCTTTCCAAATATTTGGTAAAAGCAGTTTGGGGGACTACTCACTCTTAGGTTCTATCTAGGGAAGTATTCACTCACCATATTCTACAGGGCTCCCCACAACCCAAAGTATAATAAAAAGTGTACCCGATAGTCAAGATGAAATTTAAGGTCAGAAAGGGACTCATTGGGAGGAGTTATGGAAATCTCAACATATAGGTTCACTGGATAAAGGGATTTGCATAATGCTATGATTTACTAGGTCTTGGCCTAAAGCTCTGTGGTAGGCATGATGAAAGTGAAAGCAAGGATCATATATCCCAAGGAACCCAGAACACCATACCAGAGGTAGGTGTATGATATCCGTCTGTTGAGCATGTGACGCCAGAGAACTTCAACCAAGTAATATGAAAACTGGCCTGGCCCCTCCAATTTCAAAAGCATCAGTTCCTATCCCCTTTGCTTTGATGGTGTGCAAAATGGGTCTGAAACATGATCCCTAAATTATTCCCAAGGTTGCTGCTGCCAAAAGAAAGAGCCATAAGCCAGACCCTTTCCCATGTTCAATCTTCATCACCAGCTTTGAAATTAAGACCATGTTGGTGGGGAGGTTGAGAAGTAGAAAGAAGAGGAATCTTTTTGTTCAGCTTTTGGCTAAAGTTAAAAGTGATTTATCCATTGTGTATAGTTGAGGGCTCACTATGTAAAGTATGAGACATCAATGGAGCCCACCCAAAGAGTGGGCACACCATGGAACTTAAGGTAGAAACAAAGAAATGTTGATATATTCAAAAGTTTATTTCCAATTAGATCACTGATCAGTGATTTATTTGCTGATATGTAATATAGCAATCTTGTTTTATATATAAATAGTTCACCTTATGTGCTAGGCATTGTGCTGAACTCTGAAAACAATGAAGAGTGGGGAAAATACATGATCATGAAACACAAAGAGATGGGCATTAATCAAGGATCCAAATACCAATAAAATATTAACTCTAAAAGGCAAGTGTATGCTATTATGACAAGGACATCTAGTTGATGGGTTCAAGTCTATCAGATTTTTTTTCTGAGAAAATCCCAAAAGCAAGCAATAGAGCCATGCCACATGGAATTCATTTTCATTTTAAAGGTGGTGTTGAATTGCTAAGTGATAGGCCTAAAGTTGAACAACAGACATTAAATGGCTGAAAGCATTGTGTGTGGAGAAGGGATGTAGAATGTAGAGATATTCAAAAACATGAACTGAATGACTCAACTTAGAAAAATCACCTGACGTACATTGCAAATTGAGTTTTCTAAAAGCAGATAACAAAAGGGTTGCCATAAAAGTATTTCTTGGGCTGGAGAACTCACAGGTTATTTGTAATGAAATGTATCCTTGAAACCAAACAGGTTATAAATTGCTTGCCTTGCACATGGATTATCCCATTTTGATCCCCAACACTGCAAATATTCTGCCAAGTACTCCCAGAAGTTACCCCCTGAGCACAGAGCCAGAAGCCCTGAGCACTGCCAAGTGTGGCACAAATCCATTTCCCTGGAAAATTAAAGTCTCTTTTATTTTCTTGGGTGGAGTCACACCTAAAAACTCTATCAGGAGGGGCTGGAGCGATAGTACAGCGGGTAGGGCATTTGCCCTGCATGCAACCAACCAGGGTTCGATTCCCAGCATCCTATATGGTTCCCTGAGCATTGCCAGGAGTTATTCCTGAGTGCAAAGCCAGGAGTAACCCATATGCATTGCTGGGTCCAGGGGATCCATCTGTGGTTCTTGGCCAAACGGGCTGGTCCAAGAATGCAGTATTGCTCAAATCCTACAGTGGTGGGGATTGCTCAGACCACTCTGGCAGTGCATGGTGACCTTTCAGCCTGTGCCTGGCAATGTTTCAGCAATGTACTAGGCGGTGCTGGGAGTTGGACCCGAGCAGAGCATATGCCAGGCCCGCATCTTATTTAATATACTATCTCTAAGGAAAGAGATGGGATAGCCCCAAGAAAAGACATTCTTACAGAGAAAAAGGGATCTATGCACTTCATGTGTCTCAAGATCTTGTCTCACCTGGTTCCACTCCCATTTCTCTTTTAATAATTAAGGTCAGAAAGGGTCTCATTGGGAGGAGTGTATTGAGCTTCAGGCACACGATGAGTAAGTAGCAGGGGAAAGTCACAGTGGCACATCACAGGCACATCACAGAAAGAGGCCAGCATCAGCCTGAGAGAATCAAGGGGACTTGGAACCCTCTAGAAAGTTCATTGAAACTAGACCAATAACTTCAGGAATGTTTAGGAGACTAGGCAGCCTATGTTTACTCAGGTCTTAAAGAGAGTTAAGTGGGCTGTAATCCTTGAAACCAAAATTGTAGAAGGAGGTAACTAGATTTCCCTTAACCTTAAATGCAAACAGACATCATATTCATCAAGCATCTGAATCCAACCTCTGCCCATAATAACGAAACAGGGCTGTGAAAAGCTGTCGAGTCTAAGTTATTTTAATTAACCATTGAATTCCATGTATGAGGCAAAGAAAAAGAAACTAGTAATAAGCTTTACCTATTTACTTACAATTTACAACTCTAAGATTAACTTTCAATACCGTGAACATGGCAACACTGATGCTTGGAATCATTTTGAAAGGAGACAGGAGGCTGATTTCTCAGGCTCTGGGGAGAGTGTGCATGAAAACCCAGGCAGATGGACTTGGCATTGCCTGCAGAAGAGATTGACAAGCTGGCTTCCCACTGCTCCGGAAGGAACTGTGCTGGGGGTTCCTTAGCCCACCAGTGGTTACTCAGCTCCCTGCTGCTGGTGATAACCTCTCAGGAGTTTGCAAATAAAGTTTCTTCCTGTACTTTTATTCTTTCCCACTTGGCAGACTTTCTGTCGCTAATGGATTCGAAATTAATGGGTCCGCTCTCCCTTACTCACTTGGATAGCTGACAAAGTCAGCACGTTCTGGGAAGTGTGGCCAGGGGTGAGTTATCATGGATGGCACATAGCACAGGCTTGGACCCGCACTGCCATCAGCACCACCATGATGCCCCTGTAAAGGACCTGGCACAACATGTTCACTCTCTCAGGCACTCTGCCCTATGCATGGCTAGAGATACCACCTTTTGGAAGTACTTTCCACGTGAGCATAAAGCTCAATTATGGCAACATAAAGGCAGAAATGATTGTGCCTCACACATTCCACACTGTGATAGTCATGGCCAATTTGCTTCCAGTGAGAGACTGATAACTAACATGGGGATTTATTTCTTTTGAGTCATTATCAGCAACTGGACTTTTGGGTCTTTGAAATGTTTAACTTGCCAAGGGCGGAACAATGTGACTGTGCTGAAGCTTTCACACCTGATAACCTGGGTTTGAATTGTAGTCCTGCTGGTGAGGATCACTGAGAGCTTGGGAATGACTTAGTTTCGTAGTGACTTGGTTCCCTCAACTGTCAAATAAAGATGATCCTTGTATCACCATTGGACTAAGAAGGAAACCGGGATAGTGAAGGGTTCATTACTTGGACAGGAAGTGGGCACTGGGTGCGCCTGGTACAGTGCCAGGTGGATAAACACATCAACCCATCACTCTTGCTATCTCAGCTTCTCATTCTTGGGTGACCTTTCAGAGACCCATGAGAAGTTCTGGCACTCAAGTCCATTTTGCTTTCTCACCTCCTCCAGTATAAGGCTAACCTGACCCATAAAGGATTGAACTCTCGACCTCCATAGGCTTAACACTGGGCCCTTGCTGTTGAGTTAACCTTCTTAGACAGCAGGAGGGATGCAGGGGAACTAGTACCAGTCTATCAGTTCTAAAGGATGTCAGCTCCCTTTGCTCCCTCATCCAAAGACCCTTCAAGATTTAAATACACCTTCTAAGTTAATCTGTTTCAAACATTTGCTTAAGAAATAAAAGAAGTCAAAGCGCCTGCTGCTTTGCTCAAAGTTGGAAATGGAGATAATAGTTTCTTACCCCACTGGCCATGCATTCTATCCCCATCCCTCACCCAAGTTCTTTGCAAGGGGAGGGGAAAAAAATGGTTGGCCACAGTTGCAATCAGTTTTAATTCATTCTTTATTGCTGCTCTGGTTTTGTGTTATTTGAGCTGGTTTAACTGTTAAAAGTGTTTCGAATGTTCACATGGTCTGCATTAGGTTACCGAATTAAAACAGGAACAGCCCACCAAATGTAGCTTTCCAAAATGCAAACCACATGAGTTTGATTTTTTTGTGGTATAACTTTAATTGGGTTCAGGGGTCTCGAGACTTACCTGTCTATCTGCTCTGTGATGGCCTGATCTGATAAGACTAACTTAAAGGGGCTGAGGGTTCCAAATTGCTTCAACTATAGTTTTTAAACCAATGCTGATCACTCTGTTGCTCAGTTGTGCGTATGACCATCCAGATTTGCCTCCATTGCACATCACAGAATTTCCTGCCTTCCCACCCCAACACACACACACACACACACACACACACACCCCTTGGGGCTTCTTCACTCGCTGTGCCAGCAAGTGTCTGGCACACAGAGCATACACAGGTTCCGCACTCACTTTCCTGTGAGCTAGGAAACTGCTCATAGTGTCAGCTACATGTCAGAGATGCTGTTTTCTACTTCCTTTCCTGACTCCCCACAGTCACTATGCCCAACACCTACCCTTCCCAATAGAAATGAAGACTTAAGGCTCTGATTGCCCCGTATTTGTGTCTTTAATAATAATAACAAATACGATCCATTCCTATTGGTGCTGGAAAGAGGACCTAGGGGGCACTTCCAGTGATGTTCTTTGCAGCTGAGCTGGCCTGAGAGGCTCATGTGTGAGCCTGACAATGCCCTCAGGACCACTAACACCACACCTAGAGGTGCTGATGAGGCACTGTGATGCCAGCGATCAAAGTTCGGGCCACAAGTATGCTAGGCATGTGCTCTCCCACTTGAACTATCTCTGGTCCCCTCTTGTAGTGTTTTCACAGCCCTGGTCAATTGCTCTTTCTTGAAACTTGCTTACCTTTGAGAGAAGTTCCCCTAGCATGTAACTTTTCAGACGTCACTATACCCTTAAAATTTCTAAAGGTAGGCGGAAGTAACAAGTAATGCACAGTCTTGTGTCTACAAAGAGCTAAATTTCCCCCATTCAGTTCTAAGAAATCTAACAAGACCTAAGTTGGTATAACTAATATTTTCTGAGTGTATAGCAGGATACAAGCCACCACAAAACTTGAGATTCCGGAGATGAGTATGGAGTGATAGCATCTAACTTGGGGCTGAACTATGATGGAGGCAAAGGAGAGGATAAGCAGAAGAAAACACCCAAGGATTAAGCCTGAGTAAACTCTTGAGCAAAACAGAAACTACCTGTTACTTGCTAATGCAAAGCAAACCTGTAACCTTGTGGCAGAACCATGCTGTGCCTGGGTCACTGTTCTTCCCTTACCAGGCAAAACTCTGGGGATACAAGATAGAGACATTGCAAGGAAATCCAATAGTTACACTGTTTGAGGTAAAAGTAAACATCTCAGTTGAGAATAAACTGTTCATTTATATGAAAACTGGGAAAATTCATTTTCCGTATTTTCCTTAAGTAACTATAATGTACAAAAATTTCACTTTTGTATTCTAAAAAAATGTTAAGGATTTTCTAATGAAAACCCATTCATACCTTTAACCACAGGCTGAACTGATATTTAAGGAGTATTAGTGTTAATAGTTAAAGTTATTAGGTACATACTCTGTGCCAGAAAAATTTTCATTCATTATCTTATTGAATCATCACAATCTTAGATAATAATATTATGCTCATTTTAACAGATAAGGAATTGAGGCATTAAGTAAGTGTTACTTGCCCAAGGTCATTGTTATTTGGATGTGAATTTATGCTTAATCATTCCAGTGCTGGTATCCCTTACCACATACATACACAGCTCTCTTTTTGTTGCTGCAACAAGGACTTCAGGCAAGGCAGAAAGAGGTGACATGGTCTGTAAAGTGAGAACTTTAAGATACAAGTTTCACACATTCCTTTCTGTTTCTACTCCTTCTGACATCATACATCACAACAGATATCACCAGATATCTTCCTCCTTGCCTACCTATGCTTGCCTTAGATGTGACAGCATCTTTTCATCTTCATGATTAACTATTGATAGTAACTATTGATTAAAAAAAGTCAAAGGGTAATACCATCCTTCACTAAACTGAGCTAAAATGTACTTCAGACTTCAGAGAGAATTTTACTATGAAAACTTCAACAACAATCAAAGCACATAGAGACTAAAATCTATTTGTGAGACAGATGCTGAAGTGGTCAAGGGTAAAGATGTTTACAAGTTTGAAATGCATCAAAAGATAAAATGAAGGGCTGGAGTGGTAGCACAATGGGTGGGGTGTTTGCCTTGTACGCGACCAACCCAGGTTCAATTCCCAGCATCCCATATGGTCGCCCAAGCATTGCCAAGAGTAATTCATGAGTGCAGAGCCAGGAGTAATCCCTGTGTATCTCCGGGTGTGACCCAAAAAGCAAAAAAATTAAAAAGATGAAATGAATGAATTGATCATTAGTGAGTTAAACATGTATAAATAAATGACAAAACAAAATTGGTGAAATGGGTTGTTTTAAAATCTAGGTGATAAATATAGAGTTCTTTAAGCTTTTCCTTATGGTTGGAAATTTTCAATATAGGATATCCGGGAAAGTGACCATAAATTGAATCTCACATTTCTAGTTTCCTGACATCACACTTGAGCTATTTAGAAAGCTGGATAGGCAGGTGAGAAGAGAGAAACTTACATCCCTGGGAAGAAAGCCAGCATCAGCCAATAATTATATTATCGCTTCCAGGGAAAACAGAGACTGGAAGAACAGCTCCTTGACCACTTCCAGCCAAATCCACAGTCTTTAGAAAGACTCTCATCCTAACAGAAAACACATTTTTTTTTAATGCATAAGGGGTCAAAGAAAGAGAGAGAAAGAGGGAGAGAAAAAGGTCAAAGATTTGGAGTACATGTTTTGCATGAAGGAATCCTGTTTCCATCCCAATAACACCTGGTCCCAAGAGCACTAAGCCAGAAATAGCCCCTGAGCTCTCAATAAATATATTTATTTAATACTTCTTTATGTTTGGTATAAACACATCAATTTTTTAAATTTTTATTAGTGTGACATCATGAGGTACAGTTGTAGACTTACAAATTTTTGTGCTTGGGTTTCAATTATACAATGATCAAATACCCATCCCTCCACCAATGCCCATTTCCCACCACCTTGGATCCCAGTATCCCTCCCACCCCCCATCCCCTCCATCCCACCCTGCCTCTGTGGCAGGGCATTCCCTTTTGTTCTCTCTCTCCTATTGGGTGTTGTGGTTTGCAAAAGAGGCAATTGGTGACAATCATGTTTGGTCTATAGTCTACTTTCAGCATGCTTCTCCCATCCTGGGAGGATCCTCCCAACATCCTTTATTTGGTGCTCCCTTCTCTATCTGAGCTCCCTTTTCCCCTAGCACGTGTGGCTAGCCTCCAAGCCATGGAGTAAAATTCCTGGTACTAATCTCAGCCATGCTTGTGTGTTAGTCTCCTATTTTGTTACTTTATGTTCCCCAGATGAATGCAATCTTTCTATGTCTATTCCTTTGTTTCTGACTCATTTCGCTTAACATGATACTTTCCATGTAGTACCACTTGTATGTAAATTTCATGACTTCGTCTTTTCTAACAGTTACATAGTATTCCATTGTGTAAATGTACCAAAGTTTCTTTAACCAGTCATCTTAAACACATCGATTTTAACATGGCACACTGTGTCACAGGCAGAGCTGGCAATAAAAGCTAGAACTGTAAGTGTTTTTTTTTTTGTTTGTTTTAAAACCTAGACTCAGAAGTTTTGTGAATCTCAGCAAGACAGAGGTCCTTGATCCATGTTTTGCTGAGTGAACAGAGAAGGGATATTCTTTTGAACAATAATAAAGAGGTTAAAAACATGTAGGCAATGGATGGTCTCATCTACTGATTTCTTCCTGCTGGAATAAGGAACTCTTGTTCATCCATGCTGTCTCCTTGCAGCCTTTCAGCCCCTCTGTACAAGCACCCTCGCTCTAGTCCTCCATATTAGGTAGTTCGTTGGGTGCTGCAGGAGACACAGTAATAAAGAAATACAACCTTTCTTTGAAAGACAGAAATCCTAGAGGGGGAGATAAACCAAATAACTAGAAATCTGCTATAGCATGCACCACAAACCACAGAAATCTGCCTCCCTTTACAATATAGGTGCTGCCCACAAAGTGTTCAAATCACCAGAAACATTACTGTTTTGTATAGGAAGTAGCTCTCTTTGAAAGAAGGTGGGATCACAGCAGTAAGAACTCTGTTATGCCAAATGGAACAGTCTGAGGGTTGGTGGAGGTGTGTTTATTTGGGGTCTACACCCAGCAGTGCTCAGGGCTTACTCTTATCTGGGCTCTGGGACTATAATGCAATGCTGCAAATTCAATTGATGGCAGCAAGCAAGACACTCACTGTACAATTTCTCTGGCCCAGAGACGACTTCATTTTAGCCAGGAAGGCAAAAGCATTTCTTTGGATCAAGAACTTGAGATTTCAGCAGGGACAGGGCTGTCTCCACGGGCTCTGGAGTTTCTTTCTATCTGCAGTGAGGGGACTTTGTCGCCCCCTTAGATACACTGACTAATGTTACACAGCCTAGTAAAGCAGATGGCAGGAAAGCTGCCAGGGAAGCAGAGGGAGAACAGACAAGTCACAACCCAGAGAGACATTTTAGGAACTAAAAAGGAGGTTGTGTTTTCTACCAAAGGACATCCAGTTGGCGACTGGTCCAAGCTGGCGCTTGTTTTATAACCTCTCGACACATGTGTGCAGTCAAGACTGAATTTAAAACCTATACGGTGAAACTTAGGAAAATAAACCACATTAAACAAGCACAAATTGAAAATATTACACAAGAGATTTCACAGGAAATTGGTCCAAATTTAGCCCCGCTCTTTATGTATTTAAGTCTCTTATTCATTGCTTAGAACTTTATATCAGGATTTTAATATGCGTCTGCCCTGCCCTCCCACTGTTCCCCCCTCCGTCCACCTCCACAATGGACTGCTCAGTTTTACAAAACCTATTTTGTTTTTTAACTCCCAAAGAATCCTGCTCTCTTTGGCCTGCTCTTTTGGTGCTCATTAACACACATTTCCCAAACAGCCCTCTGGTGATGTGGGGTCAATGGTGAGGTGAGGTTAAACACACACCTGAAAAATTCCATGGCAGGGCTAAAGAGAAGCTACACTTCTCCCCTAAATATCTACACGTGCCTCTGCACCAGCAGTCTCGGACACAGATGTGGCCTCAAAGATGATAGTCATGATGACAAATATCACCAGCAGCAAAGCATCTTAGGGTCACAGTCTGATGTGGCATCCTTACTGTTCTTAGGTCTTCAATCTCATCTTGAATCCTTACTCAACTGCTTTACTTTTTTCCAGACATTTAAAAAGAGATCTTGTAGATACATCCTCAAGCTTTTTTAGAGGAATGAACTCCAGATAAATAAAGCATCACTGCAGTGTTTTAGAATCCTGTGGACTAAACAAGCCACCTTTTCCAGTCCTGTTGGAGGTGACAGATCTTTTGTTGGCTTGGGGGGAATCATACAGTAAGCAAGAGGCTTGGGGCTGGTAGGAATTCCGCCCGACTACTTACTCCACTTCAGGCTTGGCACCTGGCCGTCCAAAATGCCTATGGATGTGCCAGGGCACTGCATGCTGCAGCCTTTTTGAGTCAGGCAGTTGCCAGGTGGGGAAGGTGATGCCAAACAAGAAGGTGGTTCAGTGGGCTAGACAAAGACATCCTGAGGCCATGCAGAACTGTCTCATTCTTTCCTACATGTCCCTAACAGCCAGAGTGTGATTATGATGGGTTTATTTGCACACCACTTTGGAAGAGACGCACTCAATTAAAATGTGTTCTACACTGAGACAGGAATTTTGCATCACTCCAGATCTAATGCGCAGTAGACTTCTCTTTATGCCCCAGAGGACAATACTTGCTGGGGAATTTGGATTTAATGATCTTGGCCCTTTATTTCACTCTGATCATTTTCTCCTCCTGCAAAGACCCATGATGAGTTCAACATTAGACCTCAACTGGGAAGGGACAGCAGTGTCAAAGCACTACTGGGGACAATGTTCTATTGCTTATACTGGGATGAACTGTAGGAAGGTTCCTAATAACTGGTATCTCTGAACATTTTAAGACAATTCTAGATTCTGCCCAGAGTTCTAAGCTGCTCCGGAGAATTCCATACTTCATTCCCTTCCTCTCTGCTGGCCAGAGTGGCCTCCCCAAACCATTCCTAGGGCCTCCATCTAGTCCTAGTGAAAATTATGTGTGTGAAAAAGAGCAGAACGGAGTCTGACCCTGGGATGACGCCACAAACAGCCTGAGCACTTGGGATGTCACTTCAGTGGTTTGGCCCAAGGAACTGCTTCCTGGTTCATTGAAAAATACTTCAAGCCATGCTGAAAGTAGACTATAGACCAAACATGATTTCCACTCAATGCCTCTTTTGCAAACCACAACACCCAAAAGGAGAGAAAGAACAAAAGGAAATGCCCTGCCACAGAGGTAGGGTGGGATGGAGGAGGGGGGATGAGGGGGAATACTGGGACCTGTGGTGGTGAAAAATGGGCACTGGTGGAGGGATGGGTACTTGATCATTGTATAACTGAAACCCAAGCACAAAATATGCAAGTCTACAACTGTACCTCATGGTGTCTCACTAATAAAAAATTTTAAAAAATAAAATAAAAATTAAAAAATTTAAAAAAAAAAAGAAAATACTTAAAGGAATCAGGAATCAGGTGATATAGTAATTGCAGGAGCCCTTTAACTTTAAAAAACTTACGGTTGCTCTGAAGCTCCAAAGTATAAAGTTCCTGAGACTTCAAAGAAAGCTACAAAGAAGAGATGTGGAGTCAACAAGAGCTCTTTCCAATTTATTGAGGGATCAACAGAATTTCCAGATTGAAAGTAAGCACTTCTCTAAGGTTCCACCCTCAGATAGCTGCTGCTCACAGATCTCTCATCTGGCAATCCCTGCAGATATAGGCCCCTCAAGTTTACAGTTGCCTCCATCCCAGCCCCCACTGGCTTCCACTCTGGGTGGTCATCTCATAGCCTTCTGCCCCCAACACAATTCTAGCACTGGGCTTTATTAGATTTCTTGGAGCATTAGGTTTCTTGGAGCATATAAACTCCAGGATTTTTCTCTTTAAATCAGTCAGAGCCAGAAAAGGAGGCTAAAGGATGCTTCAGAAAGAATTAAGGAAAGTTATCAGATCAAAAGAACAGTCCTGCCACATAAGCTACTTCCTTTCTCAAAAACATGTATTAGGAAAGCAGCAGATAAAACCCTGATCTGTCATGAAAATGAGCACCAGCCCACAGGCTGAGGGCTAAAAGGAAAGAGGCTTCACCTAAAAGGATATACACAGACACACACACACACACACACACACACACACACACACACACACACGAAAAAACAAAACCTCTCATCACTGAGCTGTCACTCCCCAGATTAGTCTCAGTGCTCTCACCTTCAGCATATTCAGGGAGTATCATTAGCCATAATAACTTTCTGGTAGGGTGGCTGAGCTGAACCGACCCCATACCTATGTGCAGTTCTGATCTTCCATTCTTTGCAAATTATAGGTAGACAGCTTAATCAACAGAAAGTGCGCACTTCAGAATCCAGCAGATATTACCCAGCAGAGCACATAGGACAAGGCAAAACCCTACTCAGTCTCCAGAGCGGATTTTTATGTCAGTGTGGGCGTGGAGACCAGGCAAAATGTAGGTCATAAAATCCTTCTTTAGGAGATAGTAATAGTGTATCTGTTTGACTCAGCACATGCTTCTTTGTTTCCCTTCTATACAAATACAGAATTGGGGACTTCCTACTGCATACCCCTGGGTCAAAATACTAGTTCTCCAGAAAGTAATTTTATTTTATTTTTTTGATGAGCTAAGAAAGAGCTTTATTGGAAACAAGCCAGCAGGTTGGGAAATGACAGACTCATGAATTCAAAGTAACCATCTTAAAAAGTTTTTTTTTAACTTCTCCATTCCTCCTTTCTTCTAATCCTGTTGTCTTTAGTCCCCTCATCTGTTACAGTTTACTAAAGGGAGAATGAAGAGACTTTCTATTTTTAAAAAAATCATACTTCTGTTGAGAAAGCAAATAGGTTCATGACACAAAATATAGGTATCCTTAAGAAGTTGCCATTCAGATAGAGAAGGGAACACCAAATAAAGGGTGTTTGGAGGATCCTCCCAGGAGGGGAGATGCATGTTGAAAGTAGACTATGGACTGAACATGATTGCCACTCAATGCCTCTTTTGCAGACCACAACACCCAAAAGGAGAGAGAGAACAAAAGGGAATGCCCTGCCACAGAGACAGAGTGGGATGGGGTGGGGATGGGTGTGGGAAGGATACTGGGATCCATGGTGGTGGAAAATGGGCACTGTTGGAGGGATGGGTACTTGATCATTGTATAATTGAAACCTAAGCACAAATATTTGTAAATCTACAACTGTACCTCATGGTGTTTCACTAATAAAAATTAAAAAAAAAGAAGTTGCCATAAACTGAGCAGTTTAAAATACTAGAACTTTATTCCTTCATATTTCTAGAGGTTAGAAAGGTGAAAACCCAGTATCAGCAGGATTGGTTTCTTCTAGAAGGTCTGTGAAAGCTCTATTCAATGATTCTTTCTCTGCTTCTGAAAGTTTCCAGAAACCCTTTCTGGTTCCCAGTGGTACCAGGGTTGGGGGGAGGGGGGGGAGGCAGCTCCTAAGGACACCAGTCACAGGATTCGAGGCCCATCTTAATGGCATGACTTCACGCTCACTTGCTGACATCTACAGTTGGTTTACTTCCAAACAAGGTCATACTCAGAAGAACTGGGGCCCAGGACTTCCCTAGATCCTTGGAGAGGGAGGACCCAATTAGACTCATAACACATGGTCAGCAGTCAAGGATGAAAATAATGAAGTGTTGATCATGAAATGATGACCTGCTGACCTTTGAAAGGTGGGAGAAGCAAGAACCTTTCCTGGGAGCTGAATCTTGTCAAGGAGGTTTCTGTGGAGATATTTCAGGATCCTGCTGGAATACCAAAAGACAGCAGAGGCCAGGGTGGGGTCATCTGAAGAAAGGGGAAAATCCCATTGTATCCCACTGTTTAGCTCTGAGAGCTAAACTCAGAGTTTTCAGGCTGAAGATGAAGGAGAAAATAAAGATAGCTGGAGTTCTCAGCCTGTGGCTAGGACCACTCTGATGCACCTAGGTCTACGTGGCTCAGACCTTCTTATTTTTACAAGTGCCAGTGTGTTCTGCTCTGAAGTGGATGAAAACAACACACATTCCTTTTTAATAGGGTGATAGTGAGGGGACACAAAGCCGCCCAACTCAGTGGAGGGGTTGGGGCCCACCAGGACTACACCTAGAGTTCTTCAGGGGTCACACCAACTGGAATTGAACTCAGGATCTCACACATGCTAGGTAAAGGTGTTTGACTACTTAATTTCTCTGACCCCAATATAACTTCCTTTGATGTTGTTGTTCTACATTTCCCCAAGACAAATAGACAGTTAGATGTACAGATAGCCACATATTCATATGTGTATTTTTCAATCTGTTAAAAGTTCTTTCATACTTGGTGTGCGTGTCTGTGTGTGTGCTGGGGCTTGTGAGGGCTTTGAGGACTCCCACAGAGTGCTCATTCCTGTGAACCATTCCTGCTGATACTTGGCCACCAACTTGGCAACTTTTAATGCTCAGGCCCAAGGATATAGAGTTGCAGTGCAATGGAACGCCAGCACCTCACTGGTAGGGCTTAGAAAGTTCTTCTGTTCTCTTTCTCTAGCCCTCTCCCAGAGCCAACCACTTCAGAACCCAGATCTTGTTTCTCACATCCTACCCACTGTTACTAGTTTTCCAGGAAACTAGTCTTCAAAATGGTATCTGTATGATGGAACCCATCAATGAATTTTTTTCTCTTGTAGAATGAAGAGAAAAATGAAGTTGCTAGTTGTGTTCTTTTCACCTTTTTCTTGCTACTGAGCTCTTTGAAGAAATGTTAGATAGAAATTCAACTAAGTTAGCTAACACAGAGCTGCATGAATTGGGGGGCACCAGGTACCATGCCTGTGTGGCCAATACCAAATCCTTCATCCTTAAAAAAACCTAAAAATGTTCTATAGAGCACAGTTTGGTGGACTCAAGTTGCCCATATCTAACAAGTCATCTTTATAACACAATGTATATACATATTTTATTGTGTGAAAGCTTTACCTGCCCAACCTTTCAAGCAGATGTTCATGACTTTATTTTTGTTAAAAAAGAAAAAATCTTTGTGCAACTAAAAAAAATCTTTTTTTGTTAAAAAATAAAAATATCTTTGTGCAACTATTTCTCTAGTGCTGCCACATGTCAAACTATGACACCCCTCTTTTCCCTCAGGGTCTGCCATCTACCATGCCTCCCTCCAGGTCAGACAGGGCTTCGTTCTTTTGGGAAGCACCCCTAAAACTCATTCTGCACTTCACCCGCATAATTAACAAAATTTTCACACTCTTCATTGCTTGATTGGAGAAAAGGACTTAAAATTAAGTCAATTAATGAAGAGACGTTTAATAGGAGAAAAATCAGGTCCATCACCATACACCAATAAAACAATTAGACTTTGGAGTATGTCCAGCTTTCCTCAGAAATGCATTATTAAAAACACGAAGGATCAAATTCTTTCTATGGAAGCTCCTTAAAAGCAAGCACTTCCTATCTTAGGATTAAAATGAATTTAACACAAAAATAAAATTAATTTTAAAAGTTGACAATGTAACTTTTAAAGGACTAATATAAACAGCACATTCTTCAAGATACTATAAAAATGTGGTTCCTGGTGAAGGATACCATTGAAAATGAACACATTAAGATTCCACCTTTGTCAAACTTTGTGCTAAAGGAAGCTATTTCCCTGACCTTTCCTCACTCTGAAATTCCTAAAACAAATGAAAAAGAGCAATTTCACTCTTGCTAAAGAAGCGTACACTCAGGAAATCTTATCTGAGGGCAGCTTTTAATTTACTGAAAAAGTGCTGGATTTCTTTCTTTTTATAGGACTAGTTTGCCATCTTTTGTAATATCATTCCTCTAAACTGTTTTCTGACATATAACATCCAAGACTACAAATCCATAGAAATTTCATTACAGTGAAATTTTCATCTACTTCTTTATACAGGGGAATTGAACTAAAGGAATCCATTTAGCAAAGTGTAATGATGGGGAGAAAAATCTCTTTCAACACCTAGGATTGGGGAAAGGACACATCTCTTTCTCCGCCTCTGGGCTCCACATCTGGAAAAGGTGTGTATGCAGTTATCAGTGATATTGAGTGACCAAGGAGTATTTGTTACACAAACATGGTACCACCTTGTACACCCAGAGAGGTGACCCTGTCTTGCCTAACCCTGGCTAGAAGAAGCAGTTGGCTTTGGGGAGGGCAAACGAAGCTTATACTCTCTCAGTTGTGTTGGGTCCATACATCCACTGAAGGTTGTCGAGTCTGTTTTTCTCTTCCTCAAACCCTATACTTCCTGTCTCCCTCTTCCTCCTCATCCCAATCCTTCCCTTCCTCTTCTCTCTCCCTCTCTCTTCCTCCTCTCCCTGTACTCTTTTGTGCTCCTCCTATTCCTCTCCTCTTCTCCTCGTTTTACTACCCCTCCTCCTTCCAATTTTAGGAGGCTCTTCAGGGGTCTGATTCAACAGTTACAGGAAGAAGAGATTAAGCACTGTGGTCAAAGAGTCCCCACTTATATATAGGTAGACGCCAATATTTTCTGTGACTGTTACAGACATTGTCAAGGAACAACTGAATTTTTTTTTGAACTGTGTTTATTGAATCACTGTGAGATAAACCCTTACAAAGCTGTTTGTGGTAGTATTTCAGTCATACAATATTTTTTAAAAAATTAATTCACCATAAATTACAAAGTTATTCATGGTTGGATTTCAGGAATATAATGTTTCAACACCAATCTCTTCACCACTATCCACTTCTCTCCACCAATGCCTATCCCGGCCCATTGTCTCCCTCCCACCTATCCACCAGATTTATAGAGAGGTACTGTCTAATAACTTTTGACACAGTGGTTGACAGTAATATTTTCAATAGGGTTTCATGCATAACGCTCACTCTCAGCCTCCTCTTTTTCCACTTAATTGAATGTTTATTGAACTCTTATGGGGAGGGGGGGAAATAATATCTGGAGGAACATATTGTCACACACTTTATTTCTTTTTAGTTAATTAATTTAAATTTTTTACTTTAGGCAACATCATTTACAACTTTTATTAGTAGGATTTTACAGCTCTTTTATCTTTTTTCTGTTTTGGAGTTTTAGGCAGTACCCTAAAACTCAGTGATGCTCAGTGCTTACTTCTGGTTCTTGCATTGCTCCTTGCAGGACTGGTGAATCACATAGGATTCTGTGGGTCGAACTCAGTTCAGTCATGTACAAGGCAAGCAACCTACTCATTATACTCCTACCCTCAAGCCTACTCTTTTTTCTTTAATGACCTGATGAGTCCAATCACAAGGCTTTGCTTCTGTTGTGAACAATCCATTGGTTCAAAACCATCTGGCCACCTAGTGGAGATCCCTCAAAAGGGTATGAGGGATATTCATGGCACAATTATTTCCAAGTGATAAGGTGAAGGAAAGAGAAAACAATTCAGCAGCTGCAGACTGGATAGCTTTGAAGAGACAAAACCAATAATGAAAAATCAAATGAAAGTGGTAAATCCTCTGCCTCCTCAGTAAAGCTCGTTGCCTCTCTGTGGAATTTTTCCCCCATTTCTTTACATTTCAAGCCTCCTTTTCAACTGAAGAACCATCTTAGAATTTATTTTTTCATCTGTAATTAAAGAAACAAATAACATGAAAAATTTTCATCTCTATACATGAGAAAAGCCTGGAATCCCAGCTTCCAGTAAAAAAAAAAAAAATGCCTGCTGGGTGCAAGTGTTCATTCATGCTGCTTTTGTAGCGCAGGAACTTTTCATTCAATTTGAAGCTCAATGTGTATGAAACTCAATGAAATTAACTAAGAGAAGGATGTCGTCCAAACATGTTGAAGCATTTGTGGGTGATTGTTTTGTCCTTTGTCTATGGCTCCTGTGAGAAGCCTCTGTCTCAGGCAAGCTCCAAACTGCCAACTCAATGAAGCAAATAATAATTATTTCTAATGGCAATAATAATTATGGAACAAGGTGGACCCAATGCAGGTTGGTTTTCTATGACTTCAGTGTGGCAGCGAAGTTTCACACACATTTTTTGCAAAACCCCTTTCTCTTCCCTTCTTTCCTACCCTTCCCTTCTTTCTCCCCCTCCTTCCTTCTCTCCCACACACGAAGACAGACAGACAGACAGACAGAGATACACACACACACACACACACACACACACACACACACACACACACTCACATTTATTCAAAGAGATCTGGACAAACTCTAGTTTTCTGAAAAATTCTTGACTATGGAACTAAATCAAATAAATAACACTTATCCACACAATGATGGGGGTTGGGACAAATCTAGTAATTGGCACCATACACACACGTGCACATTCAAACATGCATGCATGCATGCAAATACACAGAGGTCTCTCATTTTCCCTACAGTTAAAAGTTTTAAACCTTTCTCCAATTCCATATATTAATCAAGAGTCAAGGCCAAATTGCAGGTATAAGTAACATGATATTTCTCTCCTGTATTTCTAGAAAAGATTTAAATAAAAGAGGAGGGAAGAACAAGAAAAAAGGAGAAAGGCAGAAGCTTCTAGATGAATAACCTATCTTCTCCATTACCTTCCAACTCTACATTAAAATATTCAAGTATACCAAAGCCATCTTTTGTTGAGCCCCAAGGAAGAGCCAGAGACAATTTTCCAGAAAATACTTACCCTCCTCTTAGGGATGGGCTCCCTACCTGAGCTGACCTCCATAACCCACTCTCAGATTTGGTTGTCACCACCCATCAGGGACATTAGCATTAGCACTTTCATATCTCACCCACATGCCAATGATGTCACAGGGTCAGAGAAATAAAAACTCCTCCTGAAAACATAATCCATCAAAGGTCATTTCTAGATACTGAAAATTGTTTCAACTTTCTAAAAAGTAGAATTTCATGATACTCTTCTTTTTCAATCTCATTACACTTGTCCATCACTCTAATGATTCTTCAAGGGTGATTTCAAGGTTCTAGTGTGATATATTGTCACATCAGAGGGTATAATATGAGGGACATTCACAGCATTATGCAAACCATGCGGATGGAATGCATAAGATATACCTGTAAGGATTTTCAGTGGTTTTGAATAATGTTAAATACAAATCAAATTGTCTAACTTATGTTCTAAAAAAGCAAATTATTAAGAAGTGATATACCAGCAGGTACACAAAGACACAGAGATAGAATTTGGAAGCCAAATATCAAAATATTTTAATATCCTTTAATAATATACAGTCTGGTTAACATTATTTTGGAAGTCAACTTTCCAATGTTTCAGATGTGTCATTATTTGGAATTCACATCTATTAAGGTTTTTTTGTTTTGTTTTGTAGTGCCAAGGATTGGACCCCAGTCTCCTGCATCCAAAGCATGTGCTTTACTGCCGAACCATATCCTCAGAAAATACTTGTTTTCCTGAGGGGGTAGTCTATTTTATTTTACTTTTCACAATGCCAGGGATCAAAGCCAGTTCCTACTCATGCAAGGCATGTGCTCTACCATGAAGTTGTGTCCCCAGCCTATAATGTCTTAGAGGTTGGCTTTAGTGTTTTTGGTTTTGTTTTTTGTTTGTATGAGTTGACAGACTTATCAATATGACTATCCCACACAAATAGTAATGAAATGCAATAACCTCTATTTCTCTTTAATCTAGTACTTCTATGTTTACCTTTTCAGGTAGCCAATTGCAAGACACTGGGAAAAGTGAGAGGAAATACCATGCTAAGCCCTGATCCCTGAAAGTTGGTCAGTTGTTTGGCCTTTAGTGCCTAGAAGTTCTAAGATGAAATAGTACATATAACAAGTATTCAGTGGTATGGTAACTTGAGGACAAGTACTTTTTATTGTAGTGACTATTATGATTATTTGCATAGAATAGGTTTATAAATTCTATAAACTGTAAATTCTATGAACTCTAAATTCTATGAACTCTAAATTCTATGAACTACAAAGTGTCGTGAATTGACTTGTGAATGATCATAGTTCAACTAATACGTGATGGGTAGATGGTCATTAATAGTGTCATTTCTGGCACTCCAAAGATTTCAAGGGACATCTGTTCACTGCTAATATCTGCAACCTGCATAAGCAACCCAAACACATTCCAGCATCTCTACCCAACAATTGCAAGGATCCTATCATTTCACAGCCCTTACCAGAATAGACACTGACCAAAATGTGCTCCACTAAAGGGAAGGGAGGAAACTAGCTTTTCTAATGTGTCTGGTACTAGTAAGAATGTTTTATTATTCCACAAAAATTTTACACTGATGTTTACCAATAGCACAAATTACTTACTAAACAGATTACTAGGTTGCCAGTTAAATATGAAAGCATCTGTTTAGTGGAATTTCTTCTTCCACAGTTCATACTGGCCAAGCAGTGTTAGGAGAGAATGTTAGTCATGATAAACAAACTTATTCTTAAGTGCTAGAGGAAACTTAGTGGACCACTTTAGCTTCATTCTTTCCTTTTCATAAGAGAGAAAAGCCAGACTTAGAGAGGTCAAAATATCAAGACTTGTGAGTGGTAAAGTCAGAACTGCCTGTTACAGCATTTGATCTTTAGCAATGACTTTCACTGCCTCACTGACATTAGATTCCACCTGTATCTAACTCAACCTAAAACCAAGATTCCATTTACATACAAAGTTCAAGATGAAAATAGTTGCTCATATGTTATTATCATCTATCCAAAGGCAAAATACCCACAGAATGTGTATAATCCTTCAGTTAGAAAGGATATTTAAAATGATGGTAAGAGAAATTATTTTGGTTTGATATTATTAAGAAAGACATGAACTTGTTGAATTAGTCATATTTTAGATGCCCAAATTTGCAGTTCTATGTATATATGATATACACAATGAACACCAGGGCTATGTAGATTCCTGGAACAGTCTTTCTTTCTTCCTTAGAACCTATTTATCAATTAGGTCAGATAGGTATGTCATACCTTATGAGACATAGAACTAGAACTATGGAGACTGCAAATAATCAAAGCTTCTCATAAGGAGGACAGTGCCACATTGCTCTGATATGCTTAGTCTTCAAAACAGCAACATGCAGCTGGGAACTGCAAAAGACCAATCCCACTTTATTGAGTTCATTTTTTTTAACAATAATACCTTGCAGAGCACTAAGCTAATATTTTCCCAAGTTCATGTTCTTTGGGTATTTTTCAAGGAGTTATCACACGTGGTCCAGAAACTGTCACTAAACACATTTTCTACATGTATCTCTCCATTTTACATATGATGAGAGTTAAACTTAATAGTCTTTGGGCTCATGGCATAGGAAAGTACAGGAGACCCGAGTCATATTTTGGCTCCTGCTATTACTGATATGAGCTAGGAAATCTAGTATCCTCTGAAGCCCCCTTTACTCAACTATAAGTGGAGTGTTCATGCTCAAATAAGAATCATGAACTTGCTGCTATCTCAGGAAATGAGCCAAGAAGACAAGTCTGTCCGGTTTTGCATGTTAAGACCCTTCTCTATGATTATACTGTTCTCTCTAGTTCCCTGGGTTGATGAAAACATCCCGCTTCTCACATAACCTAGAGTTTCTGCCAACTTCAGTTCTTTAAGAAAAGTAAACCAGATCAAGAAGACACAGAAAAAAAGCATCAAGGGGCTGGAGAGGTAGCACAGCAGGTAAGGTTCTTGCCTTGCAGACAATCAAACCAGATTCCTATTTGGAACCCCATATAGTCCCCCAAGGTTGCCAGGAGTGGTCCCTGAGCACTTCCTGGTGAGGCTCAAAAGCAAAAATAAAACAAAGAAAAAAAAAGAAAGAAAAGAGGCATTGAATTATGATTTTGTTACTGGGACTGATTGATATAAAGCTATGAACTGTTTTCATGCATCAATAAGTAAAAGGTGGTTCAGAAAAATGTTTGCTTAAGTTTGTACCTTTTAAACAATAGAGCCTTGATTATGCCCAATCCATCAACCTAAGCCTTTTCCTTTTCTTTTGGGGAGGGGGAGAAGGGGGATGAGATGTGGTGTTGACCAGGAAGTACTCTGGAGGTAGGGGTGTGGGGTACTCTTGAGTACAATTAAACAACCAGGCAACTGATTCAGTGCCACTCAAGACCCATGTTGTCAGGTACTTCCAGGGTCTATTCAGCAGTGCTTGAGCCTTCAGAGCCACGTGGTGCCAGAAGTTAAACCTGGGTTTGCACTTGCCTAGAATATGTCCTAGATGCTCTTCTATTTCAGTGCCATGGAAAGTATTCTTCCCTGATTCTACTCTGACCTAATATGGTTTGGTTTTAAGCAAATCTTGTATTCTTGGTGTTATCTTTTCAATAAGTTGCACAAAGAAAAAGTTTCATATTTACTAGAAATTTTTACAAACGGGATGATCCTGGGTTATCTGCTTTAGATGCAGACCTTGTCTGTGTCTACTTTTTAAAAAACCAGAGAGAAAATACATATAGCGACATTTAGATGACACTTCTGGAACTTGTAAGATTCAGGATTTCTGTTGGCAAGATACACAAACACAATCTTTCTACAAGAGAAGGTCACAAAGTTACCCCTCCCCAGTAAGAATAAGAAAATGTTGGGAAGTTGTACTTTCTGCAGTCTTCTTGCAAATTAAAAAGTCAAATGTGGAGCAATAACATAGGTGAAGAAAGGACAATCACCCCTCTGCGATGACTTCATTTCTCATCAGTGTAGGAGTTTGTCCAGAAGATCTCCCAAGTACAAGTCTATGGTCCATAGTCATGTGCTTAAGACCATTCCTGATCTCCCTTCCTTGGGGGTCAGGGAACTTCTGAAGACCTGAAGCAGTTGCTGGTCATCCCGTGTGTCTACTACTGCCTCCAAATATATAAAAGCACCAGTGCCCTTCAAACCATAGTCAGAAACTCTAAGCTCCAGCCAACTCCTATGGGGAATTGAGGTACATACTTGTGTATTCCGGTAGCACAAAGATTACAATGGGCAAAAGCCTGGTGAAAGCACATTTGGGGGTTCCTCTGATCTCTGCTCATAGTTCCTTATATCACTGACTGAGTGACAATGGATGCTCTTCTTTCAGTAATAAAAATGAAATTACAAATGCCACCCTTTCTAGGCTACTGGTAAATAATAAGAAACCATATGCTGTGGCCATGTTTGCATACAATAGATTAAGGATAGATGATAGTAGAAAATGACAGCTTCCTTCCTTTCTTCAGCATAGAAGACTCAAAGAGTTTTCTAACAAAAAACTTGTGCCACTGAGAAATGACCTCCCATAGTTTCTCCTACATAAATTAGCTGCCATAGACTGCATGCAATTGCTGTCCCAAACTCATATGCTGAAGCTCTAATACCCCATGTGCTGGTATTAAGAGTTAGAATCTTTGTTAGATAAATTTAGACTAAATCATGAGGGTCGGTCCCCTAGTGGGATGTATGTCTTTATAAGGAGGGGATAGGACAGGAATTAAATAAGTGGTAAGTGGTAGAGGTCAAGCTTTGCATGTATGAGACCCTGGGTTTGGAGAGAGAGAGCAAGCAAGAGCAAGAGAGAGAGAGAGAGAGAGAGAGAGTATGAGAGAGATGAAAAAGAGAGGAAGGAAGGAAGGAAGGAAGGAAGGAAGGAAGGAAGGAAGGAAGGAAGGGAGGGAGGGAGGGAGGGAGGGAGGGAGGGAGGGAGGGGAGAGAGGGAGGGAGGGGGAGGGAGGGAGGGAGGGAGGGGGAGGGAGGGGAGAGAGGGAGGGAGGGAGACCAAAGAGTTTCTTCCACCATTTCATTTCCTTTCCCTTGTTACAGAGATGTCAGATGAACATACAGTAAGATGGCAACTGGCTTGCAAGGCAAGACAAGGACTCTCTTAAGAACCAAATCACGATAAGAGAAAGAACACATGGAGCGTGCGGGATCCCGGAGGGAAAAAAAAAAGAAAAAACAGGTTCCAAAAAGAGCCAAGTTCACCCGCAAGTTCCAGATGGAGTAGGCGCCGCATCTCGCCTTCCCCAGATGGAACCCCGGTGACCAGAAGCCTCTACAAACACAGCTCGAGTATGCGGGAACGAGGACTTTTTCTCAAAACCGCGCGGCCGCTTACGCGGCCGCGCGACATCTCTCTATATACAAAGTGATCAATGAGAAGTAAACCACCCAATCTTTCTCCCTGAAAGTCAGAGTTAAGTTTGGAGCACGGCCACAGCCCCAGAAACACAAGGACTTAATGCAGAACCCAGCAGCTTAGAGCAGAAAAGTGAAAGGACTATGCGTTAATCCAGGCCATCAAGTCTGCCGGAGGGGAAAGGGTGTTGCCCCATTCGCCCTCTCTTCTCTGGAAAGAAGGATGGCGGCCGCATGGGAGCCGTGTGGACAGCAGGTATGAGCCGGGGGTGTGGGGGCGACTAAAACCTCATGGGAAGGGGGGCGTTCCGGTCCGTCCTTCACGCCCTACCGAGGTCACCAGTTGCCCCCCACGAGCGGCTCACCAGCACGGCCACAGCCCCAGAAGCACAAGGGCTTAATGCAGAACCCAGCAGCTTGGAGCAGAAAAGTGAAAGGACTATGCGTTAATCCAGGCAATCATTTCTGCCCAGAGGGGAAAGGGTGTTGCTCCCTTCCGCCCTCCTCCCTCTGGAAAGAAAGATGGCGGCCACATGGGAGCCTTGTGGACAGCAGGTATGAGCCGGGGGTGTGGGGGCGACAAAAACCTCATGGGAAGGGGGGCGTTCCGGTCCGTCCTTCACGCCCTACCGAGGTCACCAGTCACCCCCCACGAGCGGCTCTCCAGCACAGCCACGGCCCCAGAAGCACAAGGACTTAATGCAGAACCCAGCAGCTTGGAGCAGAAAAGTGAACGGACTATGCATTGACCCAGGCCATCAAGTCTGCCGGAGGGGAAAGGGTGTTGCCCCATTCGCCCTCTCCTCTCTGGAAAGAAAGATGGCGGCCACATGGGAGCCTTGTGGACAGCAGGTATGAGCCGGGGGTGTGGGGGCGACTAAAACCTCATGGGAAGGGGGGCGTTCCGGTCCGTCCTTCACGCCCTACCGAGGTCACCAGTTGCCCCCCACGAGCGGCTCTCCAGCACGGCCACAGCCCCAGAAGCACAAGGGCTTAATGCAGAACCCAGCAGCTTGGAGCAGAAAAGTGAAAGGACTATGCGTTAATCCAGGCAATCATTTCTGCCCAGAGGGGAAAGGGTGTTGCTCCCTTCCGCCCTCCTCCCTCTGGAAAGAAAGATGGCGGCCACATGGGAGCCTTGTGGACAGCAGGTATGAGCCGGGGGTGTGGGGGCGACTAAAACTTCATGGGAAGGGGGGCGTTCCGGTCCGTCCTTCACGCCCTACCGAGGTCACCAGTTGCCCCCCACGAGCGGCTCTCCAGCACAGCCACGGCCCCAGAAGCACAAGGACTTAATGCAGAACCCAGCAGCTTGGAGCAGAAAAGTGAACGGACTATGCATTGATCCAGGCCATCAAGTCTGCCGGAGGGGAAAGGGTGTTGCCCCATTCGCCCTCTCCTCTCTGGAAAGAAAGATGGCGGCCACATGGGAGCCTTGTGGACAGCAGGTATGAGCCGGGGGAGTGGGGGCGACTGGAACCTCATGGGTCGGGGGGCGTTCCGGTCCGTCCTTCACGCCCTACCGAGGTCACCAGTTGCCCCCCACGAGCGGCTCTCCAGCACGGCCATGGCCCCAGAAGCACAAGGACTTAATGCAGAACCCAGCAGCTTGGAGCAGAAAAGTGAATGGACTATGCATTGATCCAGCCCATCAAGTCTGCCGGAGGGGAAAGGGTGTTGCCCCATTCGCCCTCTCCTCTCTGGAAAGAAAGATGGCGGCCACATGGGAGCCTTGTGGACAGCAGGTATGAGCCGGGAGTGTGGGGGCGACTAAAACCTCATGGGAAGGGGGGCGTTTCGCTCCGCCCTTCACGCCCTACCGAGGCCACCAGTTGCCCCCCACGAGCGGCTCTCCAGCACGGCCACGACTCCAGAACACAGAAACCAATTTCTTAACTATCTGACTTTCAGTAGAAATACTTCCAGGGTCAATAAGTAAAATAGCAGAAATCCAAAACCAACATTTAATTCTTGAACCCAGCTGGAGAAAGCAAATCACTTCACAATGCTTTTTCAGCATGTCTGATTTGGGGGGGGGGGGGTAAACTCTAAATAATAGTGGTGAATCTTTTATTGAAACAATCTAATCAAAGCGGATAGAGTGTTAACTAGAATTCATCTGCCTCACAGGGACGGGGAGGGGTGGGGGGTGGGGTTTTATTGGGGTTCTTCATGGGAAAAAATAAGTATTGGTAAAGGGAAATGTGTTTGATATTTGCATGACTGAGACATAAACCTGAAAGCTTTGTAACCTTTCCCACAGTGATTCAATAAATAAAAAAAAAAAAAAAAAATTAAAAAAAAAAAAAAAAAAAAAAAAAAAAAAAAAAAAAAAAAAAGAACCAAATCACATGATTTGGTACCTTGAATTTCCTAGTCTCCAGAAGCCTGAAAAACAATTGTCTGTTTTTTTTTTAACCACTGTCTCATTAGAGCAGTGTTTCATTAGTGTTTCATTAGAACTGACCAGTACACCAGCCTTGCTGTATTCTAGGTGAACAAGATATGTCATACTTGCCAGAAGAGTCAGGTGCCAGAGCCAGATTCAGGAACAAGAACCAGGTATTTTTCTGATTTTTTGAATATGGAGACTTGTGCTCTGGGATTCTGGCTCTGCCCCCTTCATTCTGACCACAATACCATGTGGTGCTACATCTTTCGAATGTTAAGAAACCCTGTATTTCCTCAAATATCAATACTTAATTTTCATTCCACATATAAAACTCTGGGAGGGAAGGCCATTGGCCCCCGCTCAGAGGTAATTTCTCAAGGCTCTGCGTGGGATTTAACGGGAGCCATATGGTTAAGTCAGCCAACCCTCCCAGAAAGCAACCCCCTGAAAGGCCCTCATAAACGTTCTCAAGGTTGTGAAAGACCCACCAACTTTCTAACAATAAAGCTATGTTGATAGGCTTAATATTCAGCAAACGCAAAGCAGGAATGAATGGCTCCTGGTCTGAATTACCCAAAGGGGGATTTAATTTGTCCTAGAGAAGACTGTGGGCTGGTGGGACCCCAGGACCTGCTTCTAGCAGGAAGAAGGCCAGCCTGCATGTTGTTGGCATTGGCCTATTGGCTCAGTCTTATGCTGCTAGTTTGTGGAGTATAAGAAAATGCTTAATAGTGGATTTATGGGCTTACACTTTTACAAATCAAGCACATTCTAAAATGTAATTCTAAACGTAAAATGGTATTTATTTTCTTTTAACTGTGCTCTCCTAACTTATCTTTTTAACTTTTTTCCATAGCAACAATGACACAAAAATCCTCAAATGAATTGATGTTCCCATCCCACTGATACCTTGAGTTGTAGCATCAACTCATAAAACCAAACCACATGGTTCTCCCCATAGAAATTTATCACTGCAAGTTCTGAAATGTATTAAGGTTCTTCTTTATATTATTACTATTAATATTTCTTTGGTTGTGTCCATCCACTGAGTTATATGAGATGTGAGGAGCTTCCTCTGCATAATACAGAATATTGGATTGAAAAGATAAAAGAATGAGAGACGGTATAATGTATAATAAATGTTGACGTCACTTTAATTTTTACATAAAACGAGATTTGCTTCTACCACAATTTACATAAATATCTGATAAAGTATTAGATCTATCTGATCTAGACATAGGCAGATAGACCTGACAGTTCATGCAAATAGAGTTTATAAGAAAATAAATAAACATCGTTACACATCACATGAATGAATGTGTGCCAGGACTAAAAATGGTATAAAATCAAGGAAGAGATCCCCACATAAAGTGCTTCATACATGCATGCTTTTGAAAAAAAAACTTCTAACTTTTAACTAGAATATTTAACTGGAATATTACATTGTGGCTAGATGCCCTGTTCAAATATTAACCTTGGTAGGAGCAAGCTAATGTTCTGATGTTAGACATACCACATTTACATTGTAAACAATTGCAATCAAATTATTTCCACCGATAATCTAATGAGTTCTTAGACATGCCCACTCCCCTCCAGATAATTAAATTTGTAGAGCATTTTGAGTACAGGAAGACACTTGTAGAATATTTTGGCAGTGTTCCCCATCGCTCTGTTAGAATTCTGTACAAATTTCCATTCCTGTACAACTCCATACTTGGTAGTACCTCTTCAGTGCTCTTGTGTGGAACCACCAAACATGAATTTCCTACTAGCATTCCCTCCATTAAATGGAATAAGCTCCTTTAGACAAGCCAAAATCAATTATGATTATAGCCACCTACTCCACAAAACTGACTCATGGAAAAAGAGACAGAAACAGCAAGAGCAAAGGAGAGAATTAGAGGGAAGGAGAGATTTTTATGCAGCCTCTACCTGCTCATCCACCATTTTCCCTGAACTTTGCTGTCTTGATTCTGAATTAATGAGCCTGTTACATGATATCTAATAAAAATGACCTGAGTCGAGATACTGCTTGGAATCTGCCACATATTTGGTCCAAGACTGAATCAATTTCATCTATATTTAACACAGGCTTGTTTTCTGTCTAACTTGTCTCCCCCACAGCCCATGGCTCACTCTTTTTTTTTTCCATCTGGAAAACTTATCTCCTAAAATGCTACCATCAATCAGCTAAAGACACTCTTCCCGACAGAGCGTCTGCCAGTTTGACGAAGCACAAGTAGTCACTAGTTTGGAGATGCCTCCCACACTCTCCAGTGCAGTGTGTTTTTCTAGCCTGCTTAACCACACAAGTGTAATTTGGGATATTTATACTTACACAGTTTCTATTGGGATAACAGGGCTACTCTGACAGAACTCACTCTAGCGGGTGATATGGGATGCGATCTAAATTGCCAGGACTGCTTGTCTACCTAAGTTTTGACCTTTTCAAAACTTATTCTGTGTTGCCACACATTGAGTCTGCTTTGGCTCGGTGCCTGTTCAAAAGATACGAACACCAAATACCTGGCAGGAAGTATGTAACCCCACCCCCACTCCACTCTTCCCTGAGATTCAGTGCTACCCCCCCCCATTTCCTGGTCCCCATGTCAATCCACTCTCAGTATATTCAAGCCTCTAAACGTAAATACAGCATAAAAAGAGGAGATGGGGGACTAAAAGAAAAGCAAAAGTGGACTTGGCAGAAGGGGGTCACTGTCAAGAAGGAAAGAAAAGAGGAGACAGTAACCCCCACCCCAGCCCACAAAGCTCCAATCCTAAGCGCACTCCCTGGCCACAGCAAAAGAGCACAGTGCGTGGGCACAGGTGGGGCCCAGCCTCCTGGCTGGATGCAGCTTAAGTGCTGAGCCTGAATGAAGACTTTCATTGCTGTTTGCTGTTTTTGTTGGCCAGTGGCCATGGCAAACATTTGCAGGTGGCTTGGCCAGATTTTGACACTTAAATATTTGAGGTTGTGATAAAAATCAGAATATTACTACAATATGGTTCTGTGCAGCCTCAAAAAAAAAACTATCTGCAATTTCAAATGTTCATTTAAAGACACAGTCTCCAGAGGGAACTCATGTTTTCAAATAAGTGCTCATTTCCTCTTTGCTGAGAGAAATAAAAGATTCACCATTAGCCAATGTTACCACCTAGAGTTTCAATTGGAATCCACTGAGGAGATGGGCTGGCTTGTTCCTTGCTGCGCCCCATGATCATCTGAGCAAGGGTTTGGATGGGTCACATAAAGAAAATGGAAATGACAGGATGTGTGGGTCGGAGTCAACATGGAAAGCACAACAGGGAATGATGTGAAGAAAAGAAACAGCCTCCCTCAAGATTGGCAATGAGACCATTTTTTAGAAGTGACAATTATCTCCCAGAACATGCAGGGAAAGGCACACAAGTCCCCGGGGTTGAGGATAAATGGTTCCCACATTGCACAGAAACACCCTCAGATATGTGAGCATAATGACACAACCTAGAAATGGGTCCCTTCCCCACCACCTTGGGCCATGGAGTTAAATTATTGACAGTCAACACCCATCCTGGAATTTAGGGCTGACCCCAGCCCCAGCATTGTTGGGACAATGGTTCTGCATTACTGAGCTGACCCTGCAGCAGGGGAGAGGCAGGAATGGGGAGAGAAATAGGGTAGTCAGTGCTTCAGGGGGCCAGGAATGTTGTAAAACTGCTTGTAAACTCCAGCACATTTAACTCCTTGTTTTTTGTCCCTTGAAAGAAAAATAAAATAATAATAATTAGCTAGCTGGCCTAGCTGTGAATGATCTGCCCAAAAGCAAGTCACCAGAATGTAGGAGGCCCTTGAGATGCAAATGCTGTCCTTAAGAACCCACCCACCTCTTTGTATATTATAGGTTCTTGCTTTCCCGGATGGTAATGCTTACTTGCACAGTCATTTGAAAAGAAAAGGAATCTTTCATGGAGACACTTGCTTATTTTGTGTTTACTTCTACAACAAAGCTAAGTAGTCCACGGCCAGATTAGTTTTCTGTTTCTGAATGTGAAGCCAAAATGCACCCCAGGCAAACATGGAAAATGCTTATTGTCCACCCTCTCGTTTATTAAAGTAGGTCTCTGCATGTCATAGTCCATGGCGAGAAGGGTAGAAATGTGAGTGACATGGTACTCCTTAGGAAAACCCAGTGGTGTGCACACTCTGGGTCTGGGATTCTTATTAGTATTAACAACAAGGACTCAAAGACACACGGTACACTTGGGGATAGCTTCTAATTGGTTTTGAAGAAATTGCCACACCAAAAATTCTAATGAGTATTCACATTGAGTTCCGATGCCAGGACCTAACACAACAAGCTCTCTTTCCTCTTTTAAGCAGAAAATTCAGGGGTCAGAGAGACGATGCAATGGTCATGGCTCTTGTCTTGCCCTTGGTCAACTCATATGGTCCCCTATACACTGCCAGGAGTGATCCCTGAGCACAGAACCAGGAGCACTGGTTGAACACTGCTGGATATGGCAAAATAAAACAAAACAAAACAAAAAAAAATCAGGGAACATAGAGCAAAAAAAAAAAGAAGAAGACTTTCCTATCCCTGGAGTCCAGGGTCCATAGCTTCCACAACAGGAAGACACCCTCTGTCTGCCCCCAGCAAAATCATCTGAGCTCCAGCCAGGAAAATCAACTCTGCCTCACCTGATCTGAGCAGCAGAAACAGGGAGCAGTCAGAATGTTCCTCTAGCTCCTGCTCAGAGAAGCTCAGAGAGAGATGAAGGGATCTCCTTACCCGATCTGGCGGTTGGTGGAAGGTGCCTGGGTGATGACAGAGCTGGACTGGGGTGATGGCATGGCTTGCTGAATCACAACGCTGGTGTCATGGTTGGTCATCCGGGTGCTGCCGAGCTGGTGAGCTCCAGGCCCCACCATGGCCCCACCAACAGTGTTATGCATCGGGATATTCTGCCCGGAGAAGACAGAAGGGAGAGGTCAGAAGAAGTCAAGGCTCTATTTCACTCTCAGGTTTTCAAAGGCCAAACTTGGGAATCTGATCATGTCAACTAAATCAAGAGTTATAGCTTCTAGCTGACCATGAGTCCATTTATCTTGTTGCAGCTTGAGAAGATAAAAATTAACTATTCACTCTAAAAGTAAAGCACAAAAGAAAATATTTGAAAGTTCACTAATCACTCTGCCACAATTCTGAAGTGGAGCTTCCATGAGGGAGAGTTAGCATGGATCTTCTCTAACTTTGTGGGATGCATGCTGCATTTGAGAATTATCTTTGCAGTAAGTGCACAAGGCTATGATTTAGCGAGGAGCCAGTGAGCATCTGCTTTGAATGACAAGCACACTGGGTACTTTTTTCTTTTTCCATCCTATAAGGACAGCCAACCATTTATTTCTTTTCCTGAGAAACTACTATTTTTCCAACTCAAAATCTGAGCACAAAAAGGTGCAGAATCAAGACGAACAGCTGGAAGAGATGATGGGTGTCTGACTCCAAATGACAAGAGTTACAACTCTCAGGTGAATGTGCATGGAATCAACCTCTCACAATTCTAGGAATAATATGTTAGGAATATGGAACAATGATTGCTTGTCAGTTTACTTCTCACTGTCTTTTCTCCTAGAATGCAGTGTCTGTGCTCACAACTCTATCCCTTGGTGCTTTGAGCACAGTGGGACTTTAGTCCCAATATACTGCATGAATAAACCAGAGAAGAAAAAACTAAGTCATGGAAGGGACTTAATCATATGTTGTTGTTGTTTTTAACACATGAAGGCTTGAGTCAAAGTTTGTCTAAAATTAAAAAGTAAAGCAAACTTCAAGATAAAGGTGACTGAAAATATAGCTTTTGCTGGAAAAAAAAAGTCACTGACACAACAAGAAAGGATTCATATTGAGGCAGAAGAGCACCAAGCAACAATAACAGGACTGCATGTGAGAAAGACATTCAAAACCTTGGAAAGAAAGTATAGGGCAAAGCCAAGGTGGCACACAGAATGTGGTTTGGTTGTATCTCATTGGCTAGATATATCTCTCCAGTCTATTAGGGTAGGGAATTCCAGAGGTTGGCTGGAAAATGGGCTGAGGATGGCTAAAGAGAAATGGAGGGTCACTGACAATTATTTAGAGAAAATACATCTGCCTCTGCTTTGGTATAGCAAAAATGTTCCCCAGAAGAACTAACACGATTCTATGAAGTTCTCCTGCAAAAGACTGGATTTCCTACACTAGGTGTTAAATGACAGTGATAACATATATGGTATTTGGGATGGCTGTGCCCATTACATTACACCTTTTCCAAGTTTCTGGGTTTTAATCCTGACCACACAGTTTGTCACAAGTGCAGATGGAAACTGGGCACCTGGCTCAGACTGGGAACTGAGGTGTTGTCCTGGGACCCCCAAAGGCAAGAGCAGTCTACACTATACACACAGTCCAAAGGCTCCTCTCATGGAGTGGGAGGCTTTTCTAACATGGGAAAAGATTGTGTTTTTTTAAGATCAGATGAAAGGAAATAGTGGTTTGTGCTAGGGTGGTAGCACTGAGATATACTTGAGTTCTTTTTATAGGAAGTAGAAATCAAGAAGCCTAAACTAAAAATCAGAATGAAAATAAGGATAACTGTGTTCTTTCTTTTAAAAGTAGAACTTAACAAATTTACTCTCCCAGGTTTTAATGAGATCTTGATGAAATATGCAATTCCAAGTATTTTTTCAATTGTTTCTTTAAAGATATTCAATATTTTTTCTTTCTCTGAGTCAGCTGCTTTGTCAATAATAGACCCGAAGCACACTCTGACTCTCTTTTTTTGGAATTATTTATGTGATCCTATGTGAGAAAAGGTTATCATTAAATATGTGCAGTTTAATAAATATTTTAAACATTAAATCTTAAATCACAAGCAAAAATTCAAATGTATGAAACCTCCTGCAGTGCCTTTCTAAAAAGTAATTTATATTCCATTGTACTTTAGGTAGCATGATCACAATCATTTTACTGTTCATGGTTCTGATGTACAAAGAATTACATCTCAACACAACCAAAGTGCCTTAGAACCTTTGCCTTTCACCCTAATATGAAACCCTGAAGTCCTACAAGTTAAACCTGAGCATCCCCTCCCTCTTTCTGTCTCTCCACCTCTTCTTCTACCAGCCTGTAAATGATCATAATCTCCTTTCCTACTCAAGACTGATCTCCTCACTGCTATCTTGTTACTTTTAGCTTGCCTTTCTCCTTTTTGTCCCATTACTGATACATTGGTTTGTCTTTCTCTCTTGCTGGAGGGAGCTTGGGTTTATTGGGTTATGACCACCACAGTGCTCCTGAGGCACCCCTATTCCTCTGTGTTTATCTTGAACCTCTCCTCTGTGCTCTGCTTCCCCTATCTGTTAACCACCTATATCCCCAAATCAGACTCTGTGACTTGGTCAGATACTTCTATGACTCTGTGACTTCGCCAGATACTCTCTGATCTGCGACAGGTCAGATACTTCTAAGGACTCTGGCTTTTGTATTTGTAAGTGAAATATTGCATTTCTCTATTTCTTATGTCCTTTACATAGTTTACTTTAGAGCAATGTCCTTTTTGTATAGACACAGGAAGACAGCTAATGCTTTGCTTTTGTAACTTGGGAGTTCATTGACTCCAAATAATATTTACTCCTGGGCATTTCTCATATTTACTCAATTAAAGCCTCAGTTACCCTTAGTTCCTAGCACCCCAAAAGCAGGATCCTGATGAAAGGACTAGATGGACCCAGGGAAAGCGGTAAGCTACCCTGACACTGAAACGGGACAGCCAAGTGCCATAAAACTTATAATAAGTTAAGATTATGGTTGTGGACAAATTCTGCCATGGCCCAAAGAGAAGTGACTAGACAAGGACCCTAGTAGGGTTAGGAAGGACTAATCTGGCCTGAGCACGGTAGTCTGGTATCTATAGTGAGATGTTCCCAGGAGAGCCACCCTTTAAGGTTAATATATCTCTTACTGTGTGCATACAACATGACTAATACTATTAAGAAGTAGAGGTACGATGGTTGATTGTTTAAATAGTTATAGACTAAGGAAAGGAGAAATAAAGCCTTAGATGAAATTCTGCCCTTGAGAAGATCTCCTAGCAGGATGAGATCTTTGTCTGAGAAGAGTTTTCCCTGAAGGAAGGGCTTTCATATGTTGATTGTGCTATCTGATGTAGGTGTAATTGCTACCCCCAAACCTTGGTGATACTTCTCTATAGCTAAGACTGAGAAAGTGGGCTGGGGGAGAAGGAGCTTGGGCAGTGAGTGAGATTGGAAGGAGGCAGAGGAAGACTAGATTGGAATAAACAGCAATTGAGCACCAACCTGCCTGGCCCTCCTTTCCTCTTTCGTCTGTCATTGCCTTCGGCTGTTCAGGGTGAGGGAAGTGGCTCCTGACTACCAAATGCATTGAGCATGCCCACACATTTTGTGAACATGCACAGTGATCTTTCTTGAAAAGCAGAACTAGGGCCTGGAAAGATAATACAGTGGGCAGGGTGTTTCCCTTGCACGTAGCCAGTTTAGATTCTTTCCCCAGCACCCTTTAAGGCCCACAAGCACCACCAGAAGTGATGATCAAGTGGGGAGCCAGGAGTAAGCCCTCAGTACTGCCACATGTGACCCACCCAGAAAATAAAAGAGAGGATAAGAAAAAGAGAGACGGGAGGGAGAAAGGAAGGGAGGGGAAGAGAGGAGGCGCCAAAAGGGGAGGGAAGGAGAGGTTGACCTCATAACTCTGCTTATGTGCCCATCTCTCCCAACCCAGCTGCTGGATGGTCTTCCACGATTCAGCAAACATGGAGTCCACACAACACTTACCATGAGACCTGCAAGGCCCTTCCTACCTCCCAGCCCATCTCACACCACTTTCAGTCCTGTTCCTGTGATTCACTCCACCTTACTAGAACTTTCCTGTCCTCATGCCAGTCATGCTCCATCTTAGCACAGGATCTTGCAATTATACATCTCCTGCTATCAAGACTCTCTTCCCTTGAATCATCCATATCTCAGATTAAACATTAAGTGAGGAAACCATTCCTGATCTCTTAAAAAATGGACACAATTTTCCTCCCGTTTCCTACTCCTTTCCTTCTCACAAAGAGTAACCAGTGTTTTTTTGTTTTGTTTTATTTTTGTGTGTGTACTATGAAGTAAACACACTGTCCATTGTGTTTCCAAAGTCTAAGCCAATGTCTGGCATATAGTAGATGCTCAATAAATGTTGAATGAATGAAACAAAAGCATAAAATGGCATTTATAGAACATTCAACATGACGAAACCTTATCATTCATTCTTAGGTATCACTGTATCACTGTCATCCTGTTTTTCGTCGATTTCCTCGAGCAGGCCCTAGTAACATCTCCTTTGTCCTAGCCCTGAGATTTTAGAAAGTTCCACATTCAAGGCTCTTTCAGGGTCAGGAGAATGAGACCCATCATTGTTACTGGTTTTTTGCATATTGAATATGCCACGGAGAGTTTCCCAGACTCTGCCGTGTGGGCAGGATACTTTTGGTAGCCTGCCAGATTCTCCAGAGTAAGAACTAGATAATAAGATGTTGCGTGGCCATATTAGCGGCCGCACGCTTCTGGGAGATGGGTTTTATAGTCTCTGAGTCTTGGTTGTTGATGGGAATACATGGCGCCAGGGGAAGTTGATGGGTGTAACACCTACATACTGGAAGATGGGGGATCTGGGTGGAGGAGGCCCAGTTCCAATCCGAGCAGGCTTGGAGATCTACACCCCGGGTCTCGCACACCTGGGTTCCTCTGCCAGTTCCTTCATGAGTGAGGCTTGGCCAGTGTTTGAAAATACTAACTTCTTATCTCCTTACCTGAATATATGAAAATTTTAAAACAACAGTAAGAGTTTTAGATGTGAAGATATTTGTTCAATTATGGATGAAGAGCAAGATGAAGAAAGCATAAACATAATATGAAGCTTATAAAGTTTCCTTAGAAATATTAAATGAGTTCTTAGAGAAAGATGTCAAGATAGGAGTGTCAAAAAAAATCCAGTTCGATTTCTGGCTTAAGGGAGGAGGAGAACCATTCATTAGCTGCACTCTGAGAATCAAGAATGCTTGGCTTTTTCTGCAGCACAAAGAAATTAGTGTGGTTTCTTCAAATAAAGCATGTTAAATGAGGAGAAAAGAACCCTTCCTTAAAACATTTATGAATCTTCATTGAGAATGATCTAAAAATATACCTCACATTCTCCCATACAATATCCCCCATCCTTCCCTTGGTTGAAGTGTGACCAGGGGTCAAACATGAGGTCATACATTTTGTTGAAGTACTCGCTCACAGGGGTGCAGCTCCCCATGGGTCACCACAAGTCTTTGGGGATTTGTTTTGCTTTTATTTGCAGTGCTCACACAGACACTTGGTTGTGATATGCTACATTTGTGGTGCTGTCACACCACTCACAACAGCAGTGGCATTGATGTGACTTGGTAATGCGAGGCAGTGCCAAGGACCATGTTCATAGCCTGATGTACGAAGTCTGACAGGTGTTCTCCCACTGAGTCACGACCGTAGCCACCCTTACTGAAGTTTTGAAGACAGTGTCTTTATGATCTCCATCAGAGGCAGAAGAGGTTGGTGAACCTTATATTCCAGTTCTTAAAAATCTCCTCTGTCTTCCACAAATGAATTCTGCAAATTCTTCAGTCTCCTTTGTCCCTATCCAGAGTGTAATTTCAAAACATTTTGGAAAGCTAAACAATTAGGTGAGCATTATCATTTCATTTTAAGAGTTTTTTTTCTTTAGAATTACATACTAACTCAAACATGAAATTCATTCTCTGAGTTCATGTTTTCCCAATTATGGGTTTGAAACTTGTCTTCATTGATAAAAGAATGGCATTTTCACTCTGGATAAATTATATATCCAATTTCAAAAACACAAAGAGTGACTCAATATTCATGTGTTATTTTTGCTAGGAGAGATGAGGAGATTGTAGTTGGTAAAATGTCATCACACTGGTAAATGGAAGTGAACACATAGGGAAGGATAAAGGTGTTGCTGTAGGCTCAGCCTTTGGCCTTTTCTGCATTCAACATTTTTATCAACAGCTTGGATGAAAATGTAAAATTAAGCTTGTCAAATCTATGTTTGACATACTGTTGGGAGACATAGCTAATGTTCTGGTTAGTAGAATCAGTTTTTCCTTGAGCCAAGTGTGTGATCTGGCCTCCAGAAATGCTAACATAAATCTAGGTTGTTGTAAAAGTGCAACAGCCAGATCAAGAGAAGTAATTATTTCACTGTTGAGCATGTTGGACTGACCACATTTGGCCACCACATTTTAAGAGGTAAATCCACAAATAGGAGAGAATAAAAACAATGAAAGCATCCAAAACATATCACAAGAACAGTAGAAAAATCAGGGAATATTTAGTCTGAAGAAGAGAATATTTAGAGGGTCATGTTAACTGCCTTCAAATATTTGTGGGATTAGACATCGTCTATGTTGCTCCAATGGGAATAAGTTCAAAAATGGGGTCCTGATGATAAATGACAGTAACAACCACAATTTCAGTACCTAGTTGGAAGATATCTCTATGGTAGATGCATCAAAAACCACATATCTAATCCTCACAAGGATGCTACACCACAGGCATTATTATCCTCATTTTGATAGAGTCAAACTTTTCTCTTGACTTCTCATCCCTTTTGCTTTTGGAAATGGAAATCCTCACACCTTCTGGACTCATGCCTTAAAGACAAAAATTTGACTTTTGTCAAGATAAGTTTACTCATACATAACATATCTAAAGACAACTTTAACTGCCCTATGAAGTAGTAAGCAGTACTATTGGAGTTAAGCAGTAGAGACTGGTGGCCATTTGTCAAGGATGTCACAAAGAGGAGTCTTGCGTCATAATGAAGATGTCACTAGATGACCTTCATGGTCTTCTATTACAAAGATTCTCTCATTTATGATACATGGATCATATTTTGGCTTAAATGCCTCCAAATGATTAGCAATATGTAACAATGTTGAAAATATACTGACTTAGGAGTTAGGAGGTCTCTTCTAAGAGAGTTTCTCTACCCCTCCTTATGACTATATAAATTGGATAAATCATATTACCTCCTTGATTTTCATACCCTCACTGATAAAAGGAGGGAGTTAGACCACAAGTTCCCATGATCTTTTTCAGCTGATACACCATGAGTCTACTATGTTATGTTTTACAAAACACCAAGAACCCAAACACATCTTTTAGACTCTAATTAGTGATGGGCTTAAAAACATTGATTTTTCTCCATAATCATAATTTTTTTTCAAAAATGAGCCTCCTCCAAATTATAGTTTCTGCCATATCCATGGGTTATCATTCAAGAAACGGATCTAACAAAAATTTCTCAAGCATCAAATATGAAAGGAACATAGACAAACTATCTTTCCTGGATTTTTTCTCTTTGGTTCAAGTTACCCTGCATGTCCTTTAACTTCTCTCTCCTTTCAAGCCTTATAATACATTGCTTTCCTCCATTCATTGTTCTGAGACACACAGGGTGTGAATGGATTCAGAACCAGGGGAATAATAACCCTTGATTGCATACCAGAAAGCTTGAGGTAGAGTGGTAATTGCCTTTCTGCATGCATGGGCTTGGAATACAATATGCAAAAAAAACAACCCAATGTATATACATCCCTGTTCATACAAATAACTATAATTTCAGGGTGTGGTAATGAAGGATGAAGGAAAGTGGACCACAAATGAAAGTAAAGATTGTAGCATACAGGCAAAATGATGTTGATTCCCACAAGGTCCCAATGTGTTATCTTTAAATCTATATTCCATCAACTGCCGAGGAGTGGAGACTTTATAGGTTTCTCTATAAAGAACCAGGGTCATCTTGACATGCATTTACAAGTTAGGTTGTGCAATCTTGGAGTTCTCTGCATCTTAATGATGCTGGGCAGTTTTGAAGACTTTGAGAACTTCCCAGATGTAAACATTCATGAACTGCATCCAAAAGATGTCTGAGCTATTCACAGAATAACAAAAGTGCTAACCTTATGCAAGATACAAGAAGGTACAAGAGGTACAGAAAGGATTCTTGATAATCTAAGCTCCTTCATACTGGTAGCTTACTTGGGAGCTGGGCTACCATCATGGATAATGAATACTTTAAATCTTACAGGAAGGTAGGATACACTGTGAAAGGAGACAATAAGGTATTAGAGGAAACAGCAGGGTCAGGGGAAGATCCAAGCGATTTAGGTTGACAGCTTCTTCATAACATTCTCTAGCATAGTCACATAACATTTATAGCAGAGTCACTCAGTGTAAGACGAATCAGAAGATGATAAATCATCTCTGGCAACCTTAGCCGGAAGGGGTGGGAGGGAGAGTGCAGGGTAATGTGAAAACTCCAGACTGAATGTGCATATTTAATTTCTGCTTTTTTGGAGTTTGTTACTTACATCCTAAGAGAAACAATGGCACAGAAGGAAAACTTGAGCACTAGAATCAGCTAGTACTGGGTTCAAGTTCATACCAACTCTATAATATGCTATTTAAATTCTCTTAGCCCTACCTTACTCAACTTTAAAAAGGAAATAGAGAACAAGGGGGAATGCCCTGCCACAGAGGCAGGGTGGGATGGGGGGAATAGGGGGTGGGAGGGATGCTGGGACTCGTGGTGGTGGAGGATGGGCACTGGTGGAGAGATGGGTACTTGATCATTGTATAGCTGAAACCCAAGCACAAAAATTTGTAAGTCTATAACTGTACCTCATGGTGTTTCACTTATAAAATAATTTAAAAAGAAGGAAATAATCTTTTAATGGACAGGATTGTCATGAGTATCATAAAATGTATGTTCCAGAACAGTGCCTAAGAGCATAATACAAGGGTGTATTCCACCCCCCACCCCCTTGTTGGGGGAGAGGTCAAACTTGGCAGTTCTCAGGAACCGCTCCTGGCTCTGTGATCAGAGGTCATTCCTGACAGTGTCCTGGAGATAGCCACAAGCAAGGAAAGTGCTTTTACCCCTGTACTATCTCTCCAACCCGTACTTTTTCCATATATATATATATATATATATTTTATTATTGGCTTCGTTTTATTAAGTTTGTATATAGTTTTAATGTTCTAAGAATTAACCTTGTTGTTGCAGTTTTAGGAGATCGCATACTCATGCTATGCATTGTGGAATCACATGAAGCCATGCAGGGCAATACTGGAGACTGAACTCAGAGCCGCCTGCTTGGAAGAGAGATACTCTACTACTGAGTCATATTGCCAGATTCTGCTTCTTTCCTTTATAGTAAAGTTCAGAATGTGAAGTTCAGAGATAAAAGGTTCACTCTGGGTGGTTACTCCCAAGATCTAATATTAATAGAAATATTACTGTAGCACTGTCCTCCCGTTGTTCATCGATTTGCTCGAGTGGGTACAAGTAACGTCTCCATTGTGAGTCTTGTTGTTACTGTTTTTGGCATATTGAATACGCCACAGGGAGCTTGCCAGACTCTGCCACATGGGCGGGATACTCTTGGTAGTCTGCCTGGCTTTCCGAGAGGGATGGAGGAATATATTAATAAATCAGCAAATGTCTGAAAACTCATTTGACCCTGATAATCAACCTACAAGGTAGGTCTAATAATCACCTCACTTCATACATGAGAAAATGGAGGTTAGGTAATTTGCTCCAAGTCACAATGTACACATGGAGATACTCAGATCCTGGCAGTTGGTTGGTTTCAGAGTCTGGCTCTTACCACTAAGCAACACCACCTTTGTAGTTTTGCTATAAAATATTTTATAGTGAATATGAGCTGATAAAAATTGTTTTTTAAAAACAGTGATATCCCTTATCATTAAGAAAATGTAAATTAAAACAACAATAAGATAACAACTCATACCAGTGACACTGGCATGTGTCACAAAAGACAAAAACAACCACTACTGGATCATGGGGGAATAAAACAACCATCATCCACAGTTCATTCAAGCTTTTTAGCAAACAATGTGGTCATTTATCAAAAAACTAAGAATTGTGCTTCCAGTGATCTAGCAATTCTGCCCGCTTGTCATCTATCTCAGGGGCCTAACAAATCTATTCAGAAAAGATATTTGTGCTCCCATATTTATTGCGGCACTATTTACAATTGCCAAAATATGAAAACAACCCAGGTGTCCAAGAACAGATCACTGGGTAAGAAACTATTGTATTATACAGAATGGAATACTACTCTGCTATAAGAAAAGACAGAATCATGCCATTTGCTGCTATGTGTATGGATCTAGAGAATATCATATAGAGTGAAAGTATGACAGAAGGATGGAAACTTGTATGAATGACCTCCTTCATATACAGGATATAAAGAAACATAGTAAGGAATTAACAAATGGTCAAAGGCAACAGAGCCTGAGAACTGGCCGACAGTACTGAGCTTAACATGGTGGGGGAGGAGGGAGAAAAAGTGAAGAAGGACAATCAGGAGAAGGTGTAATATCGGAGCATATGCATACATGAGACCCTGTCATTAACGGTATTGCAAATCAGAAAGGCTAAAATGAAAGTTTTAAAAGTCATCAAATATAAAAATCAAACAATAATAAAAAATCACAAATAATAAAAATTAACTCTTAGTCTTTTTAAGGAGACATAAAAAATAAATTACTAGTTAATCTTGGTCTATGATCCCTAGAATTACAGATATCTTTCACACGACACATCCAAATCAACATCATCTCCACCATCAACACACTTAGAAAAGTCTCAGAATTCAACAGTAATTCATTTCAAAGTGATTGATTACTGGCAATTGTCTTAAGGTCAGTTTGCCTCAATAGACATTTCCTAATGTGACTGACAACAAATTGAACAGTTACTCATATTACGCAGTATAACTATAATTAAAATTATAGTGTGACGGGGGCTGGAGCAATAGCACAGCGGATAGGGTATTTGCCTTTACATGGCTGACCCAGGCTCGATTCCCAGTATCCCACATGGTCCCCCGAGCACTGCCAAGAGTGATTCCTGAATGCAGAGCCAGGAGTGACTCCTGAGCATCACCAGGTGCGACCCAAAAAGCAAAAAAAAAAAAAAAATTAGTGTGGAAGTGTATATCAAGCTACAAGGAAGAAAGGAAGAAAGGAAGGAAGGAAGGAAGGAAGGAAGGGAGGGAGGGAGGGAGGGAGAGAAAGAAAGCCGCTAGTTTTAATATTAATATTATTTCATTTTCCTTAAGAGTTCTGAATGCTCAAGATCATTTCTTAGAAAAACTATTTCTCTGACATTTGGGTGAAGTTAACCTACTGAGGCAACTTCACTTGCAATGGGCAGAAAGGCAGTTAATGATCTTAGCCCACTCACCTGTTTCCAGGAAGCAGCCAGCCCCAGAGGGAGGCTCTTGACTTCAACCTGAAGAATATAATCCAAGGCGGTCAAGATCTGCAGGACTGCCCTGTACTCTTCTCCAATCCTAGACCACTGTCATCCTTTCTAATACTGGGTTTGAGGCCATAGAACCCTAAGCTATCCTTGTAATAATTTTATTGCCATCCACTTAATACTCTAGTAAAATACTCAAGACAATAAATGTCTTCTTGGGTGCCATCCTTGACTGTGAGAAACTGTTTTCAGGTGTCTCTCAAAGATACTGTTTCTTCCTGTTCAGATCCTCTCTGTCTTCAACTGTTGGTGCCAGTGTGCCCATCTTACCCTTTATAGTCTTTGTTGCTTCTGCTAAATATAATCATTAGGGTTAAGAGAAGGCCAATGGTTCTACTTTATTCAGATTACTAGAATTACTGTTGAGCGAGTTTCTATGGTTGATGTAGCCACAGATATTCTGGATGCTAAAAATCAACCTAACATCACTGAAAATATTATGCTCACTTCTCACATGTAAGATTTCTCATTTCTCAAAATGCCTTCACCAGAATGCTGTGCATTCCATCATGGCACCAACATACTTAAATACATTTGCTGGCCATCCATTACCTCCTACGAATGTCTTCCTGTGGACCTCAGACTTCTATCAGCTGGCTCCATCAGTCTTTCTCACCTCACCTCCTGACAGCACTTACTCCCTAACTCTCCCCTTTCACTCTCATACAGATCTCAATGTCCTTGACCATTCCATGCCAATTCATGTGTCTTTTTCGTCAGTGCACATCTTTTCTTTTCATGGTCAATTGATTTGTCAAGATTCAACTTTGATGTTCCATCCTCTGGGAAACATTTTTCACCCTGTTTGACCCATTTAATTTTTCCCTGTTCTTTGTTTCCACAGAGTCCTGTCACACCTCAATAAGAGACCCCAGCTTATTTGTGTGGGTGATTCCTTCAGTCAACTTAAAGAAAAATTCATGTGCATTCCAGAATAGCCACTGTCCACTCAATGACATTCACTTTGTAGATATGCAGTAAATCCAATTAGCCAGTTAATAAATAATTGATATGTGAGCTTATAAAACAATAGTTTCTCTTTTATAGCTTTTCTTTGCTTCAGTTTTCTTAGAAGTGAAATAGGAACAACCAACCTATTCCTAATACCTTGCAATATTTTTAAATAAAGATCATGTTAGATGAGCCGGAGCAATAGTACAGCAGGTAGGGTTTTTGCCTTGCAGACAGCCAGCCCAGGTTCAACCCCTGGGATCCCATATGGTCCCCCAAGCATCACCAGGAGCAATTCCTGAGTGCAGAGCCAGGAGTAACCCCTAAACATCACTAGGTGTGACCCAAAAAGCAAAAAAAAAAAAGATTATCCTAGATTATTTAAATATATAGCTCAATTAAATGTTTGACACATTACCGGTCCAGTAATGTTAATAGCCATTCTGAATATCATGACTACCATATCATGATTACTCCCAATGCTAGCACCAAGTCACCATTAGCAACTATTGATTAGCCAATCCTTTGACCTCCATCTTATCCCATATATAAGTCTTTGAAACACCCATAGCATACTGCTACCTTTATTTATTTGAGGGTAGAGGGAGCTTCCAAGTGGTGCTCAGAGTCCAATCGCTGTACACCAGGTCCAGAGATTCTTGGTGAACTGAGTTGTTAGTTCAATGTGAGGTCCCAAGGATATAGGGTTGCTCAAGCCCTTTGTCAGAGATTACAAGAATCACTGTGGGCTGGGGACCTCCAGAGCTTCACCAGCAATGGTTGGGGAATGACGTGGTGTCAGGGATCCAAAACGGTTGCCATATGCAATGCCCTACACCTTGTACTTATCTCTCCAGCCCCATTTTACTTATTTTTTAAGGCTGGCTTTCCCTTTCTACCTATAATCACTTTAAGTACAGAAATAAGGTTTAATTTCACAATGCTTTTCACATAGATGCTTGTTCAATTAATATTCAGTTAGTATAAACTGAAGCGGTGTGAGTTTAGTACCACCTGCATTGTAACTAGCAGTGCAATGAAATGCTCAGTCCAGAGGGTGAGTTTACATGAAAAGTAAAATATTACCACACATGTTATAGAAAGGGAGTACCCATTCCGAATAACTACAACTTAACAGGATATGGAAATTTAGTGAGGGTGGGAGATTTGAAAAACAAGAATCTAATGAACACCTCCCCAATAGAAGCCGGGGAAAGACCATGGTCAGAAGGATGAAGGACTGGTCAGTGGGTCTGTGCTTTCCTCTGAACATCACCAAAGCCATGTGACCTTGCTTAATTTCTTCAGCATGGAGATCTTACCTTCACAATGATGCCCACATCTATCTTCTCTGTTATCTCACAGCTTCAGAGCTGTATTACCTCTTATCTTGATCACACAATAACCATGTTAACTCCTTGCTTCCAACACCTCTTGGTCTTTCTCAGAAAATTTCAGACTCTACTATTGGTATGACTTAGAACTTTATTCTAATATCACTTCTCAGTCCTAAAGTGCCCAGAGCTCCCCATACTGTACCCCACCAAAGCTCCTCTTAATCTTGCTTTTTAGGCCCAATATGTCTGCTCCTATGGCTTACCCCTCTCTTCTCTCCAAATTCTTTATATCAATCACAATTTTCTACTCACTGCAGAGCTCTAACTTCAAATTCTCACCTTCACAGCTCGGTAATTCCACATGCCTGGAATTCCCTCTTTTCTACCTAGCCAAATCCTATCTGAGGGCTAGGGGATTGGTGACTAATGCAGGTATTGATTGATGGATGATATACTATCAGTCAAAAAAAATGAGAACTACACCCTTTCTTCTTTTGACCCATAAGGTTAAGATGCAATAAACTTTTAAGCCTACGTCCTTGGGTTCTATTCCCTGGTAACTCCTTATTACTAGAAAGATTGTCTTCCTTTCTTCAGGTTAGGTTCACCTTCAATGTCATCTCCCAATTAAACTTACTCCTTTATTTACCATCTCAACATTACAACCCTTTTCTTAATACTGTACTTCACAATGTGCAGTTTTTACCAACATAACTTCCAGCTCTCCATAGTATAAACTCTGGAAAGGAAGGAGCTGTATCTAGCTTGCTTTCTGTTCTATCAATCGAGCCTTGCACAATACTTGCCACTGAACTAGACAACAGTGGATTGAAAGGATAAATGAATAACAATTTCTAAGGTGATGATATGCAAATAAAAACTAGTCAATGGGTAATTTCCTCTTGTCTAAGTTGGGTACAAGGTTCCTTAAGCCTGAGATGTAAAGAGATAACATTTGCTGACTTGAGTTTTCATCAGTCAAGTCAACACAGAGAAACCAGAACACAGCTTCACAGTCTCCTCAATTGCTGTTTGTTGGGTCACTTACACTGTAACCACAGACTGAAACGAGATGAGATGGATGTTCTTAAGCAACTGGAAAACTGAAGGTTACAGAGAAGTAAGAAACTGGGGTCCTGCAACAAGTATTAAGGAGCTAAGCAGATGGTTCCAGTGTATCCCCAGTCTCCCACTTTGTGCAGAAGGGGGAAAAAAAGAAAAAAAAAAAAAGAAAAAGGAACTTTAACACATTGATACAGCACTGCAATCTGTGTGAATTAAACCACATTCGAGTGTGAGCCACCAATGGTACACGCCTGTGTGAAAGTGTTAATGTCATAAAAGGGGTGTTGAGCACATCAGGAACCACTGACCCATCCCTGGGAAAGCCCGTTCTGGTTCTGTAGAAGGGAAATGACCCATTCTAGAATTACTAAACAAATCCCTCTCCTTTCCTGGCCAGAAAATACAAAATTACTGAAAAGATGAGTGCATATAAATTACCAGAGATGATGAGGGTCTATCTCATCAGCATTTCAAAGAGAACCAAATAATTATGAACCAGAAATATGAAGGCAGCACTCTCTGGAAAACTGTTAATGGCATAGTGTACTGCAGCTCCCAGAGGAGCCCCTCCCATGCCCTCCCCCTACCCAATCCCCACCTTCATCCTCTACCCCTTCCTTCTTTCTTCTTTCCAGGCCCAAAGAGCTGGAGGGTAGGGCTTGCCTGCTAAAATGAGTTTGTTTGAAAACTCCCTTGCCTGGAGCAATAGTTGGGCATCTGCATTCCTGAATGTTTGGCAACATCAAGCTCTTAACATAATAGAGAAATGTGATCTTCGGTGAGAAGGAAAATGTGCTACAAGATAGATTTCCTCCTCAGAACAATGGAGAATGAGAGTACTTGCCCTTGGCTTCACTGGTAGAACCCGCCAGGTGGCCCTCTGTGAATGGGCTTGCTTTGTAAATTGTGTAGGACTCCAGAACCATGAGTTACTGCCCTGCTGTTCTAATGATCAATATTAATTAAGCAGTGTATTTCTATCCCGGGAAATAAATGCTTTATTGGCAGACAAATACCCTCTAGTCTCCATGACTTCCAAGCACAATGATTCAGAGCTACCAGGATTTGTTAAATTTAGAGCAAAAGCAAAATTACATAATCCAGCAGAGGAAATCAAGGAGCAAGTCAGTCGATCCAATTTCATTAAAGCCTAACATAAAGATAGTTTATTCCTTTTTTCTTAAACTGTAGCACACCTAAGAGGGCTTATCATGTAGACGAGAGGCACTGGTCATATTGCCCACAGGAATCCCCAGAGAAACTACTGGAAGTCCCACTTGAATATTAAAAGCAAATTAAAATTTCTCCTGAAAAGTGCCTTAACTTCCATCTTTAAGGGCCCAGCAAAGTACAATAGGGGTCATGATGGTTTTCATGATTACAGCACCTATAAGGCACACCAACAAGCAAAAATGGTGTCACCTGTTAGCACCCTGACCTCATTTCCTACTGCTCCTTTTTTTACTCTGTCCCAGGTCCAAGCTGACCTTCTTGGTGTCTGCTAACACAACATAGAGTATCTTGGACAGAAGCCACTGCTTGGAATGAAAGACTTCTCCCCATCATCCTCCCCTCTTCCCTCTGCCCTCTTCCACTAGTTTGTTTAAATAGTACCTCCCTACAAGGCCTGTGAAGGAGTTCTGGCCACAGTGTTTGAAATGACAACACTGTCTCCTTGATTTCATTTGTCCTCATTGAATCCAAACGCCCCCATTCATAATATCTTTCTCCCTCCCTTCTTCCAACCAAAAGCAGCAAACCCATTTCTGATCCTTAGTCTTGAAAACAAGAAGTCAAAAAGAGTATGCAGAATTTCAATGGCTGACTCTTTTTGAACAACCCAAGCTAAAATAAACTATGATATTTTCTCCTTTAGTTCCATGTTTTAAAAATGCTTCTTCGAGAGTTGTGTATTCATTTCCCTAAGCCTATCTTTTGTAGCATTCACATTCCTTAATTTCCAAAACAGGGCTTCCTGCCATTACACCACGGACACTTTCACACAGTACATCACTCACAACTGTGTATTGATAAAATTGCACACAGAAAGAAATGGATGCTTCAGTTCAGGCAGACACTGTTGATAAATGGACAATTTTAATTAGAGGTTGATTAAAGTATCACCCATGGTCCCAGTAGGAAACTGATGACACACTCTGAATGGGTAATTAGAGGAATGATTTATAAAGGGACTCTTTGCAAAGGTGTGAGCAGTGCATAGGAAAGGCCCGGCCTGTGGGTAAGTGTCAGCAGGAAGCTGTGAGCATCTCCAGGCCCAGCAGCAAGAGAAAAAGGAGAAGAGGCTGGCCAGGTTCAGGGAGCTTAGTGGGTCCAGGGAGTTGGGGAGGAGAAGGGTGTGAAAAGAGTCTCTGTGGGACAAGTAACCAAAGGAATTGAGATAACAGACATTCAGGTTCCTCTTCTCTGGAACCCAGTGTAGTTCCCAAAGCACGGGCCCAAATCCCATAGGAGGGCTGGAGCAATAGTACAGTGGGTAGCTTGTTTTCCGTGCATGTGGCTGGGTTTGATTCCCAGCATCATATGATCTCCTGAGCTCTGCCAAGAGTAATTCCTGAGTGCAAAGCTAGGAGGAACCCCTGTGCATCTCTGGGTGTGACCCAAAAAGCAAAAACAAACAGACAAACAAACAAGCAAAGAAAAACAATCAAACAAACAAACAAAAATTCTATAGGAAATACAGGTTAAAGCTTCTTGATGGTTGTGTAGGCAGATGAATAAAGCTGGGCAGAGAGCAGAATGGGCTTGGAACAACCAGGAAACAAATGTCCAGTTCTACTACATACTACTACTAAATCATTAGACCAGCGATAGATTTGTAGTGCACTTGTTCATTCAGAGAGAATGTACTTAAAAATCAATGAGAAGGAACAAAATCACTCTTCATCCTAAAAATTGAAACAAAAAAACAAATAAACCAAGGCTAAGGAGATGACTCGTGGACTGAAGCATGCACATACTTGAGCCCAAGTTTGATCCTGGGCAGTATATATTACCCTGCTTTCCCACTGAGTACCCCTAAATGTGACCCTGGGGGTCACACCACTGCCAAACTCAGCACAACCACATCGCCCACTGAGTCTGGCGCTGAACCTTCAGTCCTGAACCAAGAACGACCAGGAGTATGTCAAGCACTGCTACAGAGGGATGTATTTTAAAAGCAATAATAAAGTTGCTAACACTTTATTCTAATTCTCCAGACATCATTGTCTCCCCCTTGCGCTCTCTCTCTCTCTCTCTCTCTCTCTCTCTCTCTCTCTCTCTCTCTCTCTCTCGTACACACACAAACACACACACGCACGCACACACACACATACACACATTTGCGCACATGCACATACACACACACACACACATACACATACACACACATCTACAATGTACCCAATAGATAAGAAATCCCGGTTAGGGATAGAATGGCATATTTCCCACTCTACTCCACCCACCTAGACTGAAAAATGGTTAGCTCCAAGTTTATTTCCTTTCAAATGTAAACAGTAGGGCAGGATGGTCACGAACTAAACCTGCTCTGCATTTACTCTTGTGCTTAAGAAATCATGACTGGGGCCTGATGGAAACAATGGAAGGCAGAGCAGAGACGTGCCTGTTTCACAGTGCTCCCAGGGAACCCAGCTGCACCCCCACGATGATGAGCCCAGACAAGCAGAGCTCCTTCTGAACCCAATTACACACCCTGCAAACAAGGTCTTGCTTTTAGACCACAGCTTCCGATTTGTCTAGATTCCGCCTGCTGAAACAACTGAACATGGAAGAACAGCTTTATATGTGGCAGTCACAGAAGGAAGAATTTGGCACCTGGTGTCTATGTACCATAAAGCCATACCAGCACTGAGCTAAACTCTCCTTTCTACCAAGTTGTAATAAAGTAAATACATTTAGAAGCTGCGCTTTTCTGCTTTACCCAGCCTAGATTTATGGGTTGGCTTGCTATGTAGGAGCACTCTTGCCAATGGATGGTCCTCTCACCAACCTCCCTCTCTTGTGTTATGACAGGAAGTCTATAGGTTCCCGAATTTTAGCCAGGTGGGCAGCATAGTATTTTCTATCTTGAATTCATTTTCATTATATTGTACTACTGCTCTACCCACAACTTCAAGGTGGAACAAAATTATTATTTGTGAGTAGAAGTAACAGTATGATAAGTCTAAAATAAAGATGAGACCCAAAGGAGTCAGGGGGCCATCCAAGATTCACACCCCTAATGGCTGACATTTCTGTGCAGAGAGTCCTTGTATGTGCATGTTCAATAAGTTGATGATGATGATGTGTTTATTTTGTTCCAAAGATAGGTTTTATTTTTAATTATCTGAATGGGTCTTTAGTTATCTATAAAGAAGCCCATTTGCAGTCCTAAAGAAATGTTCTGAAGTGATCTTTCACAATATTATAGCATGCTAATCACTTTGTGAAATCACTTTCAAATTTCTCTAAATGAATCATAAACTCCAACCTGTCCTTGAAAGTCAAATAGAATCTCAGAATAAATGGCATTCTAAAGGTTCCTAACCTTGGACCACAGCAATATCCAACAAGTCCAGTAAGGTACTTGCCTTGCATACGGCCAACCCAGGTTTGGTCCTCGGCATCTCATATGGTCCACCATCCCATTTGAGCATGACAGGAGGGACCCTGGAGTTCAGATTCATTAGTAATCCCTGAACATAGCCAGGTGTATCCCCAAACTCAAAACAAACAAATAAATAAAGGTTCCCAACCATGTCCAAGGAAAATGGCAAAGCACAAAATATTTGTTCTTGTATTATCTTCTTCCTGGTTAAGCAGTTTTGCGTATAGTGCCTATTTTTCTGGGTAGCTAGTGAACTCTGCAACTCTTTTTCATGAAACTACAAGTATGTGTAGGAATACAATCTAATCTCCCAGTTGAGATAGGAGGTGCTACTTCCTGGGTCCCAGGCCGCATGAATACTGAGCCTTGGGTGTTTCTCCATTCATCCTCATGTCCTTTCAGTCATCTGCATTGACACATGCTTAAGCTCCAAGTCTGACCAAGTGCTGACAAGGGTAAAACACTTCTCTTTTCTGTCCACTGGTCCCTGCTACATACCAGGAATAACATCAGCTGGAAGTTGAGGCCAGAATGACAGTACAGTGAGTAGGGTTTTGCCTTACATGTGGCCAACTAGGGTGTGATCCCTGGCACCTCATCTATATAGTCCCTGCACACTTCCAGGACAGAGCCAGGAGTAACCCCTGAGCATTGCCAGGTGTGGTCCCCAAACAAAACCTAAACAAATAAAATCAGCAGGAATTCTTTTTAGTGAAGGTTGTTTTAGTTCCAGCAGCAGCAAAGTGGAAAGACCCATTTTCTCTATAGTTTGTATTTATATGTAGAGGGGAATCCAGAAAATCTATTTTTCCATCACTTGAGGAGCATTTTTGGAGACATTTTCACAAGTGTGTGCACTCAGGCACTTTGTCAGGCAATTCAAGTGTGCTGAGCCTCATCCCTGGCTGAGCACACAATTCAAGTGGAGACTAAGACAATGATTGAGGATCCTTGGTCAAGGGCGGGAGGAGGGGGTGAAGGGCCTACGTGGTCTTTTATCTTAATTTTTGTGACATGGTCCAATTATATCCATTCAATGGTATCCTCTAATTGCTTGAGGAGATGAATAATGAAAGATTCCCTTTGTAATTTAACTCTCCCCAGAGTGGACTTCCTGCCTCAGCCCACTCAGATGGACATTTGAAGCTCACAGACAGAGCTATCTAGGGCTTATGCTGTCCTCATCCAAACAGCCACTTATAAAACCATAAGGAGGGCCAGATAGATAGCAGATCAGGTAAGACACTTACCTGGCATGTGGAGGCCAAATGGGGTTTTATCACCAGCATCCCATATGATTCCCTGAGCACCATTGGGAGTGATCCCTGAGCACAAAGCAAGAAGTAAGCCCTGAACACCACTGGGTGTGCCCCCAACTCCCCAAAATTGTTTTTAAAAAAGAAAAACCATAAGAAGCCTGGGATCTTTCCTCAGGAGTTCTGGCTATAGGCTGCCTCTGCAAGTTCTGCCAGGGACCCCTCCTACCTCTGGGCCCAGGACTTGTAACCAGAGATGCTGACCAGTCAAGTGATAATTCATTTCCTAGGCAGCAGTGACAGGTGCTGGTGGTAATTTAGGAAAAGTAACAAAGCAAATGCAGATGGAAGTTAAACCAATGACTTTAGCAGTTGGGAGCTAATTATCTTCCCCTTATCAATGTAAAAACCCCAAACTGGAATCAGGAAGACATTCCAATTCCAAGGAGAAGCGTTTTTGATGAAACTAATTAGCACGCACTCACACTCTTAGAACTTTAAAGTTGAAAAATACTCTAGAGTGTAGAGTATCTGATTTTATAGAGATGGGGGAGAGGGGAGGGGGGTGGGCAGGACTGACAAAGGGACCCAACCAAAAACCAACATCTAAATGAAGTTTTTAAGTGGACTAGCAGAAGCACCCTCAAAAGATGCCTAGCTGAAGTCCCTATTTCTAAGGCCTGCCAGGCTGAGATCGTCCAGCACCATCAGCTGCACTGTCCCTGCTCACAACTGCTGTGTCCAGGGGATGCCCAGGTCCTCACCATTAGTCAGTTCTGCTCCTCAGTTCCTAGAATTGGCTAGAGTCTCCAGTTCACCCCTGCACAGAATGAACTCATCTACAGAAAGCAGAAACTTCCCACACAAGCAGCCCCTCTAAAGGCACACACCCACAATGAAAGACCCCCCGAGGCTGTGCACCTGTGCTAAGTGGGTCTCTGAAGGCCTCCCCTGAGTCCATCTGATAGTACACTCTCATTCAATAAATGGACTTTGCTCATCCTCAACATCTTGCTTTCCTGGGAAATTTTGATGCCACCCCAGTGAGTTCAGACCCAATAAGTGTGGCTCCCAACAACATCTTCTCTCCCATTAAGGTCAAAATGCATGTGTTCTTCTCCTTTGATGGCTTTTGAGTTTTTTCTGTGAAGTGAAGAGAGTGACTATCTCATGTTCACATTTGAACCTCAATATGTTGGCAAGATAATTATTTCATCTTGGGGAAAAGCAAAGCCGTGGACATTCAAAGGTTACAGGAGCAGGGATCTGGGGCCAAAGAGGATGGTCTCTGCATATCAATTGGGCTCTAGGGTGAAGGCAAAGGGCTTCTTTTTGACAGTAAATAGGAGCCTTCAAGTCTTGCCCTTCTCCCACCAGCTGGCTGAATCTCTTACAACAAAAGCTTTGATTACACTGACAGTAGGACACAGCGGTGAGGGGTGGGTGGTTGGTTGGGTTGGGGGATTTCAAGCTCTGAGAAGCACAGCAGAGTCTGTCAGCAAGGCTGAGACCTAACTAACTCCTTAAGGTATTTTGAAAATAAAATCTAGCAAAGAGCTTCTGTTGTTCTGACCATTCTTCCTCATATTTCAAGATTCTCCTGCACTTGAGGCCAGTGATTGCATGTGAACTGGAATAAAGCTCTTCTAGAGAGCTTGAACTGCTAGTGTGGCAGCAGGGACAGGAAAATGCAATTGCCTCTATGGTTTCATACACAGATTGTGTCATACTTCATGCTGAAATCATAAGCTATATATTTTTTGCCCCTTCCAAGCTGCCTATTGTGTGCTTATAAACAGGAACCTGGCAGTGTGTCAGCAGGGCAAATTGATTTCCTTTCCCAAATAAAATTTTCAAAAGCAAATAAACAAGGTTATGTTGGCTAATGAAACATTACATGCCAGGATGGGGAGAATTCTTTTTAAATGTATTTTTGTGAGTGAAGGCAACACAAAGCATCAGTAAAAGGGTCTTTCATAAACAACATGTTTACACAAAAATGCATTACTGGAAAGAAAGGCAAATTTCAGTGTGTCTCCCATGATAAATATGTGTTTTGAGAAATAAATCAGGGATGGGTGAAAAGGGGAGGAGGAACCCTGCAGGGCGACAGAATTAGAAAATTCCCTGAGGATGCTCAGGAGATAAAGTTGTTCTTGTTTAGAGGAGCGTTTGATCTAAGCATTTTCATCATTTATCATCAAGACAAAAGGAGAGCCAGTTGAGTATGTCCTGTGGGCTTGGAGAAATTGGGGAGAGAAGAGGGAATCATGTCTGTGCAGTGCTCAGTGATGAGTGAAGAAGAGTGAGCCTTGCAGACTGGCACAAAGGGAAATATCTCCCAGTCAGGGTCCAACCCCCAGCAGAGATGCCAAGAGTAGCTGGCAGCTGTTTCAGTAGCTGAATAGGTAATAGGTACCTTCTGGATCTTAGTTCTATCATACTTTACCATAAAGAATGAATTCCAACCAGTCCGGAGCCAGAGCTCTTCCTGGTAGACTGGATCATTTACTTTCTTTTTAAATTTCTTTCCAAATTTTATTTTTTTAAAGCACTGTGAATTACAAGGTTATTCATCGTTGGGTTTTAGACATCCAATGTTCCATCACCGAATCCGCTGCCAGTGTCAACTTCCTTCCCTCCTTCCACCATCTTCCTAGACCCTTTTTGCTAAAGAAACCAGCATGAAGCCCTGATCCCTGCCAATAAGCAAAGCCCCAAGACCTGAAGACTGAACGATGGGGAGGTAGAGACAGAGGGAACTGTGTTAGGGTTGCCTCACTGAGAGTTGAGTGGAAACATATGAACAGAGGGGCCAGGATGTGGCTCAAGTAGCAGGGCACGTGCCCAGTAGGTACAAGGCCCTGACTTTGATTGTTTCCACCCTGTAGCACCCCTGAATATCACATAAGATGATCCTAGTGGTCTTCAAGCAACCCTGGGTCAAAGAATACAACCATCAGGCTCACAGTGCTGGTTATAGCATCACTGGGAATGACGTTTCCCCCACATCCCAAGCACCAAAGTGTGCCCATATAATAAAACTACCTAGGAATGGAGTATTTTCTCCATGTTGTATTGAGGCCCTGTCATATGCCCCTCTCTCACAATCCCTGCATGTCCTTATAGGATGGATATTACCCTCAGAGGATGAGAACAGAGAGGCACAAGAGAGAAAGTCTTCATAAGCATTAGATGGCCCTGAGTATTGTGAAAGAAAACAAAACATTCACTTGAAAGGAAATATGCACACACTATGTTCATTACAGTGCTTAGTATAATCAGTCAATATATGGATACAACCCAAATGACCAAATACAGGTGAAGGATCAAGAAGTTGTTTTCTATATATGCAATGGAATTCTATGCTAATCTAAGAAAGGACAGAATCATGAAATTTGCAGTGACATGGATGGAACTAGAGGATATCAAACCCAGTGAAGTCAGGCAGAAGGAAAGGGATAGATATAAAATGATCTATTTTATATGTGAAACATAAATATGTACAGTAAAGCAGCAACGGAGAGTCAAAGCAACACAATGGAAGAACTGACACAATTGAGTTGGTGGGAGTAGGGAGGTGGAATAGAGGACAATAGGGGCTTTGAGGGAGGGGATGGGTCTGCTGGTGATGGGTGTGGCATTGGTATGATGCACACAGAAAACCACCATTAATAATACTGTAAATTGCAATGCTTAAATCAGTGAAAAATACTTTTAAAAATGAAAGGAAATTTTTAGCCCAGGACTCAGGGCTCAGGAGTTTCTTCAGGTTTAAGTGTCATTCAGGAATATAGTGTGAAATAAAAAGCAAAACACGACTGTGATCAGCTTTGTAACTCTGTGTCCCATGGTGACCCAATAAAAAAAAAAAAGTTAAAAAAATAAATTTAAAAAAAAAGGGAAAACACTCCAAACTGAGGGAAATGTGAGATCCAGTGGAGCTGAAGGTTTTCTGAGTATTGTGATCTGGGGTGAGCGGGTAAGGGATGTGGGGTGGGGGTAAGGGAACCCCAGGACAACAGGCCTGGTACTCCCCCTCCTTCTGACTCACCACACCAAGGCAGGCCACTCAGCGCTCTTTTTTCCACCACTTTGAATATAAGGCAAACACTGTCAGACCGATGGTTGTGGTGATTAATGAGGTAACATTTGTAAAATGCTAAGAGCTTTCCAGAACTCAAATGCAAATACTTTAGACCAAATACTCTGGATAATAGTTAAAACACAAAAAGGGTTAGTCACCAGTTGGCTGAGAATATGATTCTGGGGAGGAATGGCTAAGGGAGTGAGCTCCGTGCAAGCATTTGGCCTGGGGTGAGTAGACATCAGGGGAAGGGCAAAGAAGAAAAAAAAAGAAGCAAAGGGCTTGCAGTATCTAAAACAGGAATCATTTTGTTCCCAAAACCATTACCTTTTAAGCCCAGCACCCTTTCCAACAGTACCAATGATAAATATAATCACAAAAATCTTGTCTCACATGCACAATCCTGTAGGATATAACTTAATGCATGGGAATAGATTTATATGGAAATTTTGATCTCCTCCCAAGAAAATGATACAGATATATCGGGGGGGGGAACTATATACCAATTGACTTGGCACTTGTAGCCATCAATTTAACTTCCACCATTTTCTGTGGAAATGGAAGAACAAATTAATCATTGGCAAATTTGATAACAGATGTGTTTCTTAGCAAATCCACATCAAGCACTCCAAGAGTAATTACCCCCTAAAGCTTGTTGTGTTCCTCTGTATATTTGGCACCAACGAAAGACTTCAGCCTCTTTGTTTTTATCTGAGGAGAAGCTAAAGCCTCGGGGTGATACTCCAAGTGCTGCTTTAGATTATAAAGTCTTAACAGCCTCTCGCCTTAGGGCACTGTGTTTATGGATGCTATGTAAGCAGTTTACAGTCCCTTAATAAGCACATTCACCACAATGTTACAGTGTTTAACTTGTTAAATTATATCTAGAGCTTCAGGGAAAATTACCTCATGGGCTTCACTAGCTTGGGTTATTGATATCAGGCTGGAGTTATAGCAGCATCCACCTGACCAGGGACAGCTACCACAAGGATTTACAGTCTGGAGTCAAAGATGGAGGGTAGCACTCAGGCAGAGAAGTCTCAGCAGCAAAGGACTGAAGAGGGAGGCTGGGGCGGGGGGCAGGGGGGGAGAGGGGGGAGACTGGGGGAGAAGAGGAGTTAGGGAAGGCAGATGGAACTCAGCAGAGTAGGGGAAATATTTGAAGGGGTCATTCATTAAACTGCAAAGCAAAATTTCTTTAAATGCCCAAGAGGGCCAGTGTGATTCCCACTTTGATTATCCCCTGAATGTGTCTATTCTAACCTTGAATGTTCTTGTTTTCCAACCCCATGTCTGTTGGGAACATGTTCTGAACCAGGGAAGCAGGGACAGTCTTGTTCGCCAACTGCCCTGGCCATACATCCTACCTTCTTGGCGTTTGCACTTCTGGGCTAAGATATTGCAAGGGTAAGAGTGGGCCTCTTAATGAGGGAAACCAGGAGAAAGAGCAAGAGGTGGGAGAGAAGGAAAAATAGAAAAGGAGAAGATGAGCGATCGAGGAAGTGGAGAAGGATGAGGAAGAGGAACAATAACTGCAAGAACAGCGGCAGAAGCAGCAGGAGCAAAGCCTGTTAGAATAAAGAGAGACATGAAGTAAGGATAAAATATCATCGAGCCTGAAGCTTAGTGATGTCATAAGGCTTCATCTGAACAGCAGCCAAAGGCCACGGTAGTAAACGCCCAAAGAGGCTGGAGAACAGGCATGTGAGATGCACCAAGGGGCTGATGTGTTCTGGGGTCTGAGTTCAGGTGACGTTTGACTTCACAAGTGGCAAAGGGCTGGGAGTAAACAATCCAAAATGACAAGTATCATGTTCTGTGACCTTTATGGAAAGAAGGATTTTTCTCTTCGCTGCATATCGGTTTTTGCACTTGATTTCTTGTGCTCAGAAAACCGCATTAAAAAAATCATAATCAAGGAATAGGGTGTTGACAGTGATTACAACAGACAGCCAATAAAATGAGCAATACTTTCACCAGGCTGGTTCAGCTAATGTGAGAGTTGATAAGACATGAGCCAGTGAAATAGCAGGTTATTTATATTCCAAAAGATAGAAAATAAAATATGAACCAGGGAAAACATGATCCTGGAAAGAAGCATATGAAAGTCAAGAGCAGCAAGGCATAAAGATCTACATCTCCATGTGTGATTCCTTCAAGAGAAATCTCAGTCTTTTATTTGTTTTGTTTTTTGTTACCCATCTGTGCTCTACACTTAAGGGTCACCCCTGGCAGGGCTCAGGGTGCTGAGGATCATATAAGGGTGCTGAGGATCAAACACGGGTTGGTGGTGCGCAAAGCAAGCACCCTTTCTGCTGCCCCATCTCTCCAGCCCCAGATTTTCAGTCTTAAAGGCAAGCCAGAAACTCCCATTTCTCTTAGGTTTGGTGGATTTGAATGGTTGATCTAATAATCCACATTTACTGCCCAGAGATTGCAGTTTCCAAAATATGGACCGAGGAGTTTAGTTGTTGCTCTGAACTCACGGGCTGCTGCCGAATCTTTTCAAGTTTGAGGCTAGCACAGCAGTCCTTGACATCTGGTGGACATGATGCCAACTCGGAATCATCAGCGTGTCAACAACAAATCAGAATACATTCCTTTCGATTATATCATATCTTTAAAAAAACTGTGTTTTGGGGCGGTTGTTGTGATAGAACGCAAATACCATAATAAATCAATATGGAAGCAAAATCTAGGTGAATAGTGCTCAGTGGACTCCCAAGATTTGTAAAGAATCCCAGAGACACAGAGTTCCCTTTAGTAACTAATCATGGCTCTTTAAGAATGAAATAAAAATGCTGTTTTTATTTGTTTTAATTAGCTACTGAGATGCTTATGCACTTACTAAATTGTTTGGACCTAACTACTTAATAAGCAGAAAGATGTGGTATTGCTTTTGGCCAAACATATTATAAAAAAGTTGATAAAACACAAAGATCCTACAACTGAGAATGTTTAAGAACCTTTGACCTAGAGAAAATAATATATGGCAATATTTAATAAAGACCTAAGTAAGAAAAAACATAATCTGGGTTAATTCACTGGGACAGCAGAACAGTGGGTAAAAGAAGAATCTGCTATGGTTCCCAACGGGCAGTAAAGATTTAGATGTTCTGGAAACTATCTTCTGAGCTAGCTAGCTATTCTGTGCTCTGAATTCTGGAAAGTTTCCAACACATATAACTAGAGTCAGACATTTCTGTATATTTAACTCTCTCCACATCCATTTGGCCCCACCAATGCCCTGGTGTTCAATTATCTTACTGTAATTATTCTTTGCATTTAGGGTGGTACCATGAATGTCATCTGTCACTGACAACAAACTTTCTATTGCATAAGCCTGAGACTGTTTAACACATTTGAGAAATTATTTTACTGATGGCCAAGAAAATTACAGAACTCAGGTCCACCGCAGTTCACTGAAGTTGGGATACAACATTCCAAAATATATTGGAGCATCGTGCATTTAATTATCACAGCTGTGGAATAGAAAGTCTAAAAAGTTCTAGAAAAAAATAAGTGGAGATGCAAGTATCAAGCAGAGCCTTCACAATTTAGAATATATTACCAATAGCCAGGCACTTCAAGTGTGAAAATGACCAGGAAAACTAGATTCAATTCATGAGCTACTGTCACAGTTTAAACTTAACTAGATACCAGGGAAGGAGACTGAAATGCTTGCCAGGCTGTAAAATTGGTCCAACCCAAATCACCAATCTAAAGTAGCCTGGAGAGACTAGAAGGATATTGCTTCAATAGATATTGAGGCACTTGCCTAACTTGCAGCTGCAGCCATGATCCTGGTTTGAATCCTGACACTTCATATGGCCCCATTGCTTGTTCTCTGTCTCTGTCTCTGTCTCTGTCTCTCTCTCTCTCTCTCTCTCTCTCTCTCTCTCTCTCTCTCTCTCCCCCCTCTCTGTCTCTCTTAGTCTCACACACACAAATATAATTGCAGGAGAGTTAGGTGAAATCCAGATCTGTAGGTAGAGAATAAAAATTACCATATACAAAGTACCCATGTTTTACTCTACATATATGATTAGTTTCAATGATCTTCAGAAAGCCTCTTTTGTGCCTTCTTGTCTGAATAATAGCTTATTAAGGAAAACATATGTAGTATCCAACTAGTAACTTAGGAGAAGCTGTATGAAATATAAGGGAAATGAAGAGGGAGAGGGAGAGAAAGAGGAAGAGAGCAAGAGGAAGAGAGATATTCCAATAGTTATTTCTCAGGAGGAACCTTGACCAATGCAAGAGGTTGAAAAGATGACTGTTGACTGGGGTAGTCAGGACTCACTTCAATAGGAACTAAACATAGAGGGTTTAGATGAAGAAAGATGAACTTTCTTACTGTCACAAGGGACAACGAATAAACAACGAACTTTCTTACTGTCACAAGGGACAATGAATAAACACTAAAAGCAAGATGTGGTCTTCTGAACCATGTGGATAGAGGAGGGAAAGCAAATTCATGTGGATTCTATTTCGAAAGGAACAGTGCAGTCTTTTGCCCCCGCGCCTGGGTGTCCCTCGCCGGGACCCCTTGAAGGGGAGCGGGTTCGAAAGGAAAGACTGAGAAAATTCCTTGTTTATTCTTAAAGTATAAGAAAAGGCATACAGGCCAAATACAGAACTGGAGGTATCAAAAGTTTTTTTTGTAAATCCTAGAAGAGCTCTCTCTGAATTCTTCTTCCAGCTGTGGCCAGAATAGTTTGGCCACTGCAAACAGCATCCTTGAGCGCCAATATTATTGACCAAAATAAAGCAAATAGTATCCAGTAGCCTCTCCTGCATACACTGTTTTCTAAATATCTGGGATAAAGAATGGAGAGGGAAGGGGAAATTTCTTTCATTACATACAAATTTCAGCCACGGTAAATGGTGGAGGGAAGGTGGCAGTGGTGGTGGGATCAGTACTAGAACACTGAATGCCCTAAATAACTATATTATGAACAACTTTGTAAACCATGGTGTTTAAATAAAATTAAAACAAAGAAATGATTTTTAAATGAAGAATGAAAACCTGTCCCTAAAAGCAAAGGACATGATCTTAACTGAAAGTCAGCCACCTAGTAAAACACCTTCTGAATGAATGTAAGTCTGTGGAGTGAACGCCCTAGAATCTTTATTAGAGATGATTCAACTCTTATTCCTCTTATATATACAACTGAAGATAGTTTGTTTGGAAGGTTCTAGCACAGCTAAAAAGTCATTAGCTTTTTTCTTTTATAAATATATACCTCTTGAGATAAATGCCCACCTATACACACCTATATAATAAATCTACATATATATTCTGAGATTTATACACAAAGGTATGCATAATTAATACACCCACATAAAAATATTTTAAGAACAAACGGGAGGGATTCTGGGAACAATGGTGGTGGAGAATGAGCACTGGTGGAGGGATGGGTACTCAATCATTATATGACTAAAATGTAAGCACGAAAGCTTGTAAGTATGTAACTGTACTTCACAGTGATTCATTAAAAAATTTAAAAAATTTAAAAAAACAAATTCAACAAAGATTAGGAATTCATCAAAGTTAGGAATTCAATAAAATCAAGAATTCAACAAAAGAAAGTCCCAATGTTCAAATGATACATAAAGAGATGTTCAAACCTACTACAAATTACAGAAATGAAAGTTAAAAGAATAGAAAAAAAAGGCGGATCATTACTAGCATTGTTGTTGAGATAGAGACCTTGTCACAATTGTGCTATTACAATAGAACTTTCCATGGTCATTCTGGGAATCAACATGGATTGGCTTCTGGACATAAAATATGCCCAGGCTATATGCCCATGTATTCGTAAACAAGTCCATACAATGATCACAGTCTGATCTAACCACTTTCTATTTGTGGAGTACAATGAAAGAATACAAAGGGAGTTCTACCTCCCATGTTCCTCCCATGTTACTAAATTGCTAAAAGTTATGAATCAACTTACATTTATGGCTTACCTTTTACCCTGACAAATAGATATTTATAATTTCCTGTAAGGTCATGTTTGAATTACTCATTTACAACTCTTTATCTCTACCCACAACCTGCCCCTCTTTTCTTTTCAGCTCTAGCTCTAGTTATTACTAGAATAATCACATGTAATTACATATATGTATATTATAAATAAAGAAGCCAAGATTTATACAATTTCCCATGATCACTGAGTAAATGCACAAGATGAGCTTGAGTTCAGGTTTCCTAACTCCCAAGTCTGCACAGCTCAGTTGTTTTAAGTGGATAAAGTTCATCAGAAAACTGTCTATAAAATAACCCTACAACTAAGAATTGACTTGAATAATTGCAGATGAGAATCACTGACATAAAGTCATGGCGAAGACAATGTACTCCATTCTGAAAAATGAATGAATAATATTGACTCGTCGACCAGCACCTGAAGTTTGAAAAAATATATAAGACAGATGAAGAAAGTAAAATAAAATTATTTCTCCTTCTCTTCCCTTCCTTGCCATTGTGATTCCCAGGGCTCACACACTCAGAGGAAGAGGGTTGCTGGGGGTCACACACTATTGCAGAGCCACCAGGATTCCACTGGTCACTTGTGGGCAGCATCAAGGATGGAACACATGATTCAGATTTGCAGGGCAAGCACTTTTAGTCACTGACTCCTGGACTCTTAGCAAAAAAATCACTAGAGGACATTACATTTGTCATCTGAATCAACCTTGATGAAAAACAGTACAGCAATTCTCAAAAAGATAAGACTGGAACTCTCAAATGACCCAACAATTTCAATTTTTGTCATTTACCCTCTCCCCACACGCCAAACACAAGGACAATAATTTGGAAAGAAAGATGCACACCTGTGTTCATTGCAACACTGAGCACAATGGCCAGGACATGGAAACAACCCAAATGTCCAGCAACAGATGAGTGTGTAAAGAAGTTTCTATCGACTTCTGTATCTCATGGTGATTCAATATTAAAAAATCTGTGGTACATATGCACAATGGAATACTATTCAACTGTCAGCAAAGTGGAATCTTGCAGTTCAGTGCAATGTGGATAGAACTGGAGGGTATCGTGTTAAGGGAAATAACATCAGTGAGAGAGAATAAATATTGGATAAACTCCACATCAGACAGAGACACAAAACAAGGGAATAGACAATTTTGAATGATCAGAAACCCTTGGCCAGCTTTGAATTACAAAACTAAAAATACCAACCAGTGGGGGAGGGGATGGAAGCAAAGGAACAGATGGATTAGAGGGAAGCAAAGCATCTAGAATCCTCCAAAAAATGATAGAGGGGCCTGGGCACGTTGGTGGTCATTAGGTGCCAAAGCTTTTTACATCAAAACAATAAATGTTCACACTCCTGTAGCCATGTTAAACTATAGAAATAACTTAAAAATAATTTAGGTAAAAGTTAAACTGCCTAAAATAATAGGAGTTAAAAAATGAAAATGAAATCATTTATAAAGAAGTTACTAGACATATGTGGCAAGACTGAATAGTCTTTTAAAATTGCTCAAGTTTTCTGAAAAATAAAGTGAGCACCAAGGGTACGAGCCTGCTGGAGGAACAAGGAACAGTGAGGGTCTCTGCATCTGCCCAGACAAGTGTAATGCTAGATTGTAAGGAAAGAAATAGATTTTAGCTTCCCTGAGAAAGAATTAGTGCTTGAGCATAGTCTTCAACATTGCAGAAAGGGCTTCTGAGAGACAGTGAGGAAGCAAAATGAACACACCAGGGGCTGGAACGATAGCACAGCGGGTAGGATGGCAGACCCGGGTTCGATTCCCAGCATCCCATATGGTCCCCAAGCACCGCCAGGAGTAACTGCTGAGTGCAGAGCCAGGAGTAACCCCTGTGCATCGTTGGGTGTGACCCAAAAAGAAAAAAAAACTGAACACGGAAAAAAAACACAACAGAAAAAACAAGCTTCTATTCTTTTAACATATATCTGTTTGGCATTGGACTTTGGCAGGGCACCAAAAGTAAAGTCAACTTTTTAGATTTTTGTTTGGAGGCAGAAATTTTTCAAAACCAGAAATTTGACTGACTTGAAGACTGTTTCTGGTACTGTAATATTCACCCTGCCTGGCTGAAATGCAGCAGCTCCTCCAGTGTCAGAGGAAATGCTGCTCCTCTCTCTCTCAGCCTCTTCCAACATCTCCACTGCCAGCTCCTGCAAAGGGGCTGACCCTGCCAGCCAATTACATTATGCTAATTTGTCTGTTACTCTAACTCCTGCAGGGCCATTCACCGGCAGAGCAGTTCCCAGATTTATATTGTCTCTGGCCTCTTGCACACCAACTGGGTTAATGGATCTTTCCACCCCACCCCCACACTCCCTCCTCTACTTCCATCAGTATCTTTCTGAGACACAGTGTACTTTGCTATGACAGCTCTGCAGGCTCGTGGTTGTGCAAGACCAGCCTGAGCATTTTCCTGTAGATCTCCCCAGAATGTTGTTTATCGAAGGAGACCTGCCTTCCAGCCAAATTTCCTTCTTTCCATTTTTTCTTTCCTCTCTCCTTCCTTTCTTTTCTTCCATCTTCTCTCCCTCCTTTCTCTTTTTTCCTTTCTTTTTTCTTTTCTCCCTTCCTTCCTTCCTTCCTTTCTTTCTTTCTTTCTTTCTTTCTTTCTTTCTTTCTTTTCTCTAATACTCGGCAAAACACTAGACATAGTGATGCATATGTGTTTCATGGAGTCCACATTACCTTGAAGGAAGATTAGAGCAAAAGTTAAATTAAAAAGTCATGACTTGAACCTCCTCGTACTTATCTCGACATTCTTGGGTGTTAGTCTCCTATTTTGTTACTTTATATTCCCCAGATGAATGAAATCTTTCTATGTCTGTCCCTCTCTTTCTAACTCATTTCACTTAGCATGATACTTTCCATGTAGTACCACTTGTATGTAAATTTCATGACTTCATCTTTTCTAACAGCTGCATAGTAACTCCATTGTGTTAAACCAGGACGTTCACTCCATGGCTTGAAGGCCAGTGGCACAAGTTAGGGGAAAAGGCAGCTCAGATAGAGAAGGGAACACCAAGTAAAGGATGTTGGGAAGATCCTCCCAGGATGGGAGATGCATGCTGAAAGCAGACTATAGACCAAACATGACTGCCACTCAATGTCTCTTTTGCAAACCTCAGCACCCAAAGGAGAGACAGAACAAAAGGGAATGCCCTGCCACAGAGGCGGGGTGGGATGGGGGAGTTGGGGGGGGGGGTGGGAGGGATACTGGGATCATTGGTGGTAGAGAATGGGCACTGGTGGAGGGATGGGTACTCAATCATTGTATAACTGTAACCCAAGCACAAAAACTTGTAAGTCTACAACTGTACCTCATGGTGTTTCACTAATAAAACTTTTTTTAAAAAGTCATGGCTTGGGGCTGGAGTGATAGTACAATGGGTAGGGCATTTGCTTTATAAGCAGTTGACCCGGGTTCAAACCCCAGCATCCCATATGGTCCCCAAGCACCTCCAGGAGTAATTCCTGAGTGCAGAGGCAGCGGTAACCCTGAGCATTACTGGGTGTGACCCCATAAAGAAAAAAAAGTCATGGTTACCAGGAAATCTACACTAAAGTGTTATTCTGCTAAAAAAAAAAAATGAAGGTGTGGGAGCTTTGGAAGTTGGTCGAAACACATCTGAGAGTGTAGACCCATCTCCCAAAGTCAACAACTTTTTAGAAGTCTCCAGTAGCAAGCATTCCAACACATCCAAAGCTACTATCTCTAGGTCAACCAGAAGAGCAACACACCCTCCTGGTGCCAATCTGTGAGAGAGAAAATACCAATATGCAAATAATGTAATTAGGACAGCTCCTGGAAGTCACATGTCAAAGTCAATTTCATCACATTAGCCGTTTGTGATCTATGGAATAAATAACAACTGTTAAGTTATGCAAAGACAATAGCTGTTAAGGATTCAGTCTCCTCTGAGAAAGTTACTTCATCACTATGGATCATGAAAGATCCTTGAAAAACTCATGAAACTCGAAGCTCACCATTGATCAAGGCAAAGATTATCTCATTTAATAATTGCAACACTCACATAAGGGACATATGACCATTTTACATGTGAAAAAAAATGAGCTCAGTTTGTATAAGCAATGTGCCCAACATGGTAAAGACTGATAGAGCTAGAATTCAGAATAACTCCATGCTTCAAATTTTCAGTTAGCCTCCATCAGATCCAACAAATAATCCTTTTTTGCAGATGAATAAATGGAGGCCCAGCTAAATGAGTACCCCCCAAACCAAATGGGACCCAGAAAGACTCAATTTGACAAAATTAGTGTCCTGGCTCCTGGTTCATAATGTCTCTCTCAGCATAATGCTCTTTCTGGATCTTGATTCTGATCCATCACACAGGAATGTGGCCCTGCATGACAAGTCCAGAATGTCCCTGTACTGCACAGGGCACAGAATCCAGGAAATGTTTTTCGGAACAAGAAATTAATTTCTTCTTTTTTCTCTTTTTTTTAGGTTACACCTGGCGATGCACAGGGATTACTCCTGGGTCATGCACTCTTTCTAACTCCCTATAAGGTCTCCTGAGCCTTCCAGGAGTGATTACTGAGCACAGAGTCAGGAGTGGTATATGGTGGTATATGAATCACTTTTTCAATGATAGGAAAGAAATGAGGGACAGGAATCACTTAGGAAAAGGCATCCTGGGAAGACAGAAAGATAGAAAAATTACTTTTTATCTTATACCTTCCTGTACTGTCAGAAAGTTTTCCTTTTGCACACATTGCTTTCGTTTTTTTAAAATGGCTGCAGGCATTTGTTCCATAAAACCGACATCACTAAATTTGAGAGGTTCCAGGGAGAAGAAAGAAGAGACACTGATATTCTTAGGAGAATAATAGAACAATGAGTGGGAAAGCACCTTGTCAAACCCAAAAAAGTGAGATAGACGCAAGTTGTTCCTGAGGATGATGATGAGAATCATTTGGAGGGTGTAGAAAATGATCAGAAGGAGAAACAGGGTGGAGAACAAAGGTCTGAGATTGTGGAAGGGCCAGGATGCCACTCCAAAATGCACACAGCCAGATGGCATCAGCTGATTTGTTTTTAACAGAATTTAACATTAAGTAATGTACCCCCCAAAATGTACACCCAGTAAATTAAAGCTGTAATTCCATCTTGGTGTTATGGTGACATGAAAATCCACTCAAGCTTTTCTGTCAGGGTTTATGAAGTTATCAAAGCCCCTTGATGGAATTACAACACTATTATGTACAGCTGGAGGGACATTACTCCTTATCTTAACAGCAGTTAAAAGCACAGTGGCACAAAAGGGCACTAAAATACCAGTTCCTCATTAGGAAGCAGCAGAGGACACATCTACACACACATACACACACACACAGACCATGCACATATGCACACCCATGCTCTAATCTATCTGTATTAATGCTTATTTTTCTGAAGTGCAAAGTATTGTGTTTTCTACAACTTCACAAAATTCACAAGACTGTCTGAAGATAAAATCTAAACTGGCCAGTGTGTTTTCACCTTATGGACATAAAGGAACATTAGCAGTTTATCAACTTTTGCTCCCCAGTTTCTCTGTTACCTCAAAGGAGCCATAATTATAATAAACAGAAAAAACTGTTCCAGGATATTTAAAAATTAATAGCACTATCACAGTTTCCATAAAAACGATGGTTTATACCTTAAACATTTTGTTTACTTAAAATGTATCAGCACACCTGCATGGCCAACAGCTGCAACATCCTGAACCTTCCAATGCAGGCTGGTCCTTTTTCTAATTATGAGCAAACTGATTACGTTCTATATGAAAACCCTAAAAAACTCAACAAAACATGCCCTCAAAGTAGAGCTGATTATTTCTAGTTTTAGATGTGACAAGTCAAGTCATAACTTGAAGCTCGGGGAAAAGCAATGTGAGTACAGAAGCTATATTGGCACACACAACTTCCCAATCCTTTCCAGTTCTCTCCATACTAAATTTGATAGCATTTCCAAGACATTCTCATCTGACAAGTCTTTGCAAGCATGCAAATTAGGTCTTAACTTTCATTTTCTACATTATTTAATTAAGCCATAGAGTAACAAGTACAACTGGCATGGATACCTGGTCTTTGGTAAGCAAGCGAGACATCCAGGCCGTGAACAAGTTATTGAGAGTATATCAGTGAACCTGGCTGTGGGGGTTCTCCATGTCATAAGTCCCAAAGAAGAGGGAGATAGGTAGGGTGAAAAGATCCTTGGTTTCTCCCACTACGACCAGTGCTCACTGATACTCTCTTAACATCATCATTTTCTGTTCTCAACTCTTTGCCAACACTAGCTCCAACCCTAAGCTCAGACCAGGAAGGAATACAAATGTGCATCCGAGAATCAAAAATAAGGAGAAATCAACACAGAATTTCCTGACCTAACAGTGATGGAATTACTACTGAGAAATTAGTTACTTGATGGAACAGAATGGTGCTAAGACTTGGGGTCCTAGGGGATGTGGACAGAGGTGGCCCCAGAGAAAACATGAAGCCCCCTTCTGCTAGCAATGGTCAAGCTCAGTCTATAGAGGGCTTTCACCCAGAGATCCAGGAGATGGCAGCTCTGCAAATCAGTTCACTTCATTCCACATTGTTCCACTACAACATGGGAGAGAAAAACTATCCCAGACCACATTTTCAAAAACAGCATTATGTGGAGTGATAGTAATGCAGGCAGGGCACTTGCCTAGCATGTGGCTGGCCCGGGTTCAATCCCCAGCATCCCATATAGTATCTCCAGGAGTAATTTCCAGGAGTAATTGCCATGAGCATTGCCAGGAGTAATTCCTGAGTGGAGAGCTAGGAGTAACTCCTGAATGTAGCTGGGTGTGACCTAAAAGACCCCCCTGATAAATAAAATAAAATAAAATAAAATAAGAAGCAGCATTTTTGAAGGCTATCTTTGTTTCACTTGGAAACTTTCAAATTTCCAAGAACCTAGTGATAGCATTCAAAGAGGACTAACTGTACCTGTGTTCTCTCCTCTTCCCCCTTTCCCTCTCCAGTCTAAACTAAAGTACACTTAGGGGCCCAGCTAATAGATATCGTTACCCACAGTATGAAAAATTAATGACATTCAGTGCTACATTTCCCAAAGGAATCCATACTAGAAATACTAAACCAAGTATCAAGGTGACACAGTAAAGGAATAATGTTGAAATTTTGAAATTGTAAGCATCTAAGTCGATTTAGGATATTCAGAAGAATTAGAGCAGAACTATACCTAAATTGCATTGAGCAGGAGACCAGGTGTTCCATATTATGAAATGGGCTGGGAAACTGGCTTGGGTATGGTTTTGGAAATGACCTTTGTAGAGTATGTTAAAGTCTTCAATGTTCCTTGAACATACAAACTGGTCTCTCAAGACACTAGGCTTGATGTCAAATTCGCTGAAAGTGCCCCCACATTTCATGTGTACCATGCATCCTTGGAATCAGCCATAACAATTTATGCCCAATGAATGGGAAAGAATGTCGATTTCTCCTGTTTTCTGACTTGGGAGACGGTGGGCTGGTCACGAAAAATGTCTATGCTTATTTTCAGAACTGATACCATGACCATCCATCAACCATTTGCTGGGTTCTCACTAGGTGATGATGGTGAATTTTGTCTTTAGAGGACGTTAAGGGCTAGGAAATGATCTATTTTAGTTCTCAGGGACTCTGCCTGACTCAGACTGAAACTGCATGGCTCAAGTGAGGCCAACCTACTACTAGTCAGGAAAAGACTTTCCCTTGGCCTGAGGATGCAGATGTCCACAGTCACCTGACAGAGATGTCACCACAGAAACACCGGGCAGTAAAATTATCACTACTTCTATTTGTAGAGAATAAAACAGGATCTAGGTTTAGAGATGTGAACTAGAGAGCAGGCTGTTGCTAACGGCTTAAGAAGAGTTTTCCATTTTAGGTTGTTCTGATTTCTTTTTAACCTAGTTTGTACCATAATCCATTTACTGTTCAAACACAGAAAATAATGATGCTAAGCTTCGGGAGAATGCTAGGAGATTTACATAAAATTTAAGATGTGTGCTTTAGAGTTTAGTAGCAAATAGAGCAGAGACCAACATGCTTACAACAGAAAATGAATGTTTGTACGAGAGCCAACACAATAACCAGCAATGATGATAAAACGTTTAATATATTACCAAAGTCAAAAAAGGCAAATATTATTACTATCTTCATCTTCAAGACAAGGAAGCAGAGGCACAGAGAGCTGAAACAACTTGCCAGAGATGTGTTCACTAACTTTTCCAGTAGGAGTACTCAACGATGGCTGAGTAAAACTGTTAACAGAAAATGCAAGAGCACATTATTCATTTCAAGCCAGAAAATTTCAAAGAATTAAAGTCATATTGATTATGGTCTCTAATCACAAGAAAATTGAAAGGTGACTGGAAAAATCTCCAAATATTTGGAGTTCAAATCCCAGCTCAACATATCCTATTGTCCCATGGAGTGAGTGGCCTGTTGCTTCATTTTCCCTGATCAGTTTTCATCTCTGTACAATGGGGATGTTAGTAGTTCATGCTCTATAGATGTGCTTTGTTGTTGTTGTTTGTAAGGAGAAACACAAAAGCACTTAGAACAATAATGGTCATATAGTTTAGCTCTCCATGAAAACAAGATATACCTCTCAGACCTCTTCTACTCCATCAACACCTCTGGCTTTATCTTGGCTCCATTTTTAAAAGCCAGTCTACTTTGCTCACTGTCGTTTAAAGAAAAATGTTGGCACTTCAACTAAAACGTCCCTCTGAATACTTAGAAAGTACCCAGAATAGAGGATTTACAGCTGAACAAATGCTGCTAGCTCCACTACAAATACTTTCAGGAAATAGCAATGTGGGAGACTTCAGCACAGGACGGGGTCCATATGCATGTTGGAAATGAGGGAAGAAACTATGGGGGTAATTTCAATTTTTCCCCTATTATTTTTACTAGTGACATTTAAAGCTAGTTCATTTGAGTAGCACTGCACTGTTATTCATCGATTTGCTCGAGCAGGCACCAGTAACGTCTCCAGTCATCCCTGTCGCATGCTAGTGTAGCCCAATGGCGTCTGCTCGCTCCAAGAAGATGAAGCGAGACTTATTGTTACTGTTTTTAGCATATCACTTGAACCAGGTCAAATTCATTTACAGAGATTTATTAGTGATGGCCTAAACGATCCTGTATGGATGACCAACAAGTGCATAGATTTGTGTTAGAAACTCAAACTGGATCTCAAATTGCCTATTAGAAAACAAAGACTGAAGGAGAAACAGAAGGCTGTGCACATACTAGAGACGACACGGAAGACACCAAGTCAAGATCTGAGTTCCTTTTTCTTATTAATCTCCTGTTTTTTAGTTTCTCATTTTCACCTCCACCTGGAGACACTTATATCTGGCAAGCTGCTTCCTAGTTTTACGTGAACACATGCTCAAAACAAGGGTCTTGAAATGCATATCAGAGAAACAACTTTTATATTTTGGTAGTAATTTTAGAGAGTTGTTTTGGACATGTATTTGGAGTTGTGTGATTATATCAGACTGGTACAATTTAGTCTCTCGAAAGCCCAGGTTCCTTACCTGAGAAATCTTCTCAACTTGTGGTTATTTATGAAGATAAAATTAAACTATACGATCATGGTTCCAACATGGTTATGGTTCATGGCGCACTCGTAATATCTGACAGCTACGACTGCAATGACGGGCCAATGGCTTGCATAAGTAGTGGCTCTGGAGAAAAGCTCGGAGTTAGCTAGGCTCTGGGGTTCTCCACTTCCTGACTGACTAAACTTAACAGCTTGAGCCTCAGTTTTCTCATCTGTGAAACGTGCATTAAAATAATGACTTTATAGAGTTGTATGAATATGACGGGACATCAAAAGATACTGTGGCCGCCCACCTATGAGATGGTCAGACTTCTTCGTCAAGACCCTGAATGATGGTTTGAGACTCTTTGTGTTCCTAGAACGATCAGATGCCATTGGGCTACGCTAGCATGCAACAGGGATGAATGGAGATGTTGCTGGTGCTGGCTCGAGCAAATCGATGAGTAACGGGATATCAAGTGATCAAGTGATCAAGATGAATATGAAGTAAAACTGAAAAAGGCTGCGCATAAATACTGCCAAATGAGCAACAGGTAATATAGCAATCAGTCTCTGAGGAGCACCTGGTAAATGTTAAATAACTGGTGTAATTAATTATTTTAGTAGTACTGATCCTATTACTAAAGCTAGTCATTTAAGTTGATGGCTGGCTCTGGATTGGAATGCTGGAAGTGAAACTTATTCTTCAAGGGATTTTCCAAGCCCTATCAGTCAGACTCGCTGCTCCTACTGAAGAAAAGTTACAGTTAAGTCTGAGCTGGGTCTGGCTGGAAACAGAGATACAGCTGCCACTTCTGGAGAACTGGTGAGTCTCTGAGTGTAAAGGGAATTCAGTACTTGGCAGGGCACAAAGACAACACTCCAGAAATGGAAAAGAAGCAGAGGAAGGGGAAAGAGAGGGGACTAAGAAATAGACGCAGGGCTGGGGCATTTGCCTTGCACGTGGCTGACCCAGGTTCGATTCCCAGCATCCCATATGGTCCCCTGAACACCGCCAGGAGTAATTCCTGAGTGTAGAGCCAGGAGGAACCCCTGTGCATCTCCAGGTGTGACCCAAAAAGAAAAAAAAAGAAACAGACGCCACGCTGAATATAGCCTCTGCAAAGTTTAAAGGAATGCACTTCCTGGTATTCTTTTTTTTTTCAATTGAGTGATAGCACAGCGGGTAGGGCGTTTGCCTTGCACGCAGCCAACATGGCCGACCTGAGTTCGATTCCTCCGCCCCTCTCGGAGAGCCCGGCAAGAGAGTATTCGATATGCCAAACACAGTAACAACAAAGTCTCCAATGGAGACGTTACTGGGCCCGCTCGAGCAAATCGATGATCAACGGGAGGGCCTTTACTTACTTTACTATACTTTACTTATTGAATCACCGTGAGATAGTTATAAGCTTTCATGTTTGGGTTACAATCATACAATGATCAAACACCCAAAACACCCATCCCTCCACCAGTGCACATTCCCCACCACCAATATCCCTGGTATACTCCCCCTTTCTCACCTTCCCCCTGCCTCCATGGCAGACATGATTCCCCATAATCTCTCTCTACTTTGGGGCATTATGGTTTGCAATACAGACATTGAGAGGTTATCATGTTTGCTCCTTTATCCACTTTCTGCACACATCTCCCATCCCGACCAATTCCTCAAGCCATCTTTTTCTTAGTGATCCCTTCTCTATTCCAACTGCATTCTCCCCTTTGCTCATAAGGCAGGCTTCCAGCTCTGGAGCAATCTATCTGTCCCGTGTGTCTACTATCCTTAGGTGTCAGCCTCATCTTATGTTGTTTTATACTCCACAAATGAGTGCAGTCCTTCTGTGTCTGCTCTCTCTTTCTGACTTATTTCACTTAGCATGATACTCTCCATGTCTATCCATTTATAAGCAAAGTTCACGACTTCATCTCTCCTGAGAGCTGCATAGTATTCCATTGTGTAGATGTACCAAAGTTTCTGTAACCAGTCATCTGTTCTAGGGCACTTGGGTTGTTTCCAGATTTTGGATATTGTAAACAGTGCTGCAATGAACATATAGGTACAGATGTCATTTCTACTGTGCTTTTTTGAATCCTCGGGATATATTCCCAGAAGTGGTATTGTGGGGTCATATGGAAGCTCAATTTCTAGTTTTTGAAGGACTGTCAATATTGTTTTCCAGAAAGGCTGGGCTAGTGAGCATTCCCACCAACAGTGAAAGAGCGTCCCTTTTCCCCCACATCCACACCAGCACTGGTTGCTTTTGTTCTTTTGAATGTGTTCTCTCCCAAGACTTGGCAATTGAAAGAGGGAGCTAGAGAGGCCCCTCCTATGCCTTCCAGGCTCCTGCACTTTCCCTTCACAGACCACTGCAAGTTCCAAGGGATGGGGAAATCTTTCTAGAAAGAGTGAATGTGACAATAACTGTAGCTGATGCAAGAAAGATTTCAGGTCACAGAGGAGTCCATTTAGCACTCTGGGTTCAGAACCATGATTTGACCTGATGTATTTCAGTTACTTTGCAATGTGTTTGTTTCCTCAGGCCTTCTTTTCCAACAGAAATGAAGAATAATCAGTCTTAAAAAGAAAAATCTTAGTTTGGGACAAAAGTTAGTATCAACCAGGGTTGGAGAGATAGCCTAAAAGGCTGGGTACATGATTTGCAGGTAGGTGGCCCAAGTTCAGTCCTGGTACCACATGGTCCACCAAGCACCAGCCGTACAGACAACTAAGCACAGAGCTGCAGAGAAGAGGAATCAGGTTACAGGAATGTTGTGATATAGTCAAGCACTAACATAACTTTCCTAAGAAACTCATGGTTACCCATACCAATATATATTCTCCCTTTCTTCCTTCTTTCTATTACTTCCTTCCCTTTTTCTTTCCTTTCTCCTTCTTTTCTCTTTTCCTCTTCTTTTCCCTCTCTCCCTCCTTCCTTCCATCCTTCTTTCCTTGCTTCCTTTTTCCCTTCCTTCCTTCCTCCATCTTTCCTAAAGAAAACAATTTAATCACAAAGAACTTGAAAATTAGCAGCAGGGACAAAGCTTGCACTGCTTAGTTCCAAGTATGAGTATTTCTGCAGAAGATGTTCATTTATTAAGCTAAATCAACCTACCATTTCTGGCAGGGCTGTCCCATATGGCTGTGCTGGCCTTGTTCATGGAGAAAGGCAGATGTGGGAAGAAGGGGAAGGAAGGGTGGTATTGTCGGGTAAAGTGGGTATCTTATCTCACCCCATAATTCATCCTGGGCTGGGAGGAACCTAAAATGGGCACTTAAGGTCTCTAGTAAGAAACAAGTTACTAAGAAAAGTGAATTTCTACAGCGAAATAAATAACAAGGGAGAATAATCCTGCACACTAGGTGCTTGAGAGCTCAGACTCTAGGACCAGACCTTCTGGGTACAAATCTGGGCACTGTCCTCTGGTAGCAGTGGGCCCTAGGGGAGTCACTGCATCTCTCTGTGCCTGCAGTTTCCCACCTCCAAACCCACCCTGGGGAAGGGAACTGCATGCACTGGCCCTACAGGAGGCTATGAGGATGGAAAGAATTAATGTGGAAGCATGGTGCACAAGCTAGTGAATATGACAATGAAGAGGGAATCTGAAATTAATATTATTTTTTAATATCACGTTTCACTCAAATGAGAGAAAGAATCCAGAGCTCTGACATCCATCGACAATCAAGAATCAGGGACGCTGTCTCATTTGACAAGGTGTCAAAAATCAGATGGGCTGGTCACGTAATGAGATTTAAAGACGACTGCTGGACTAGAGCTGTTACCGACTGGATTCCACGGGATGTCAAAAGACTGCGTGGCCGCCTACCTACCAGATGGTCAGACTTCTTCATCAAGATCATGAACGATCAGTTTGAGGCTCTTCATGTTCCTAGAGTGAACAGACGCCATTGGGCCACACTAGCACGCGACAGGGACAAATGGAGACGTTACTGGCGCCCACTCGAGCAAATCGCCGATTAACAGGAAGTTAAGTGATTAAGTGAAGTGAATACTGACTGGTGGTACTGATCATCTAAGCCAGGCCTCCTTGCACGCAAAGCCTGCACTCCAGCAATTTTTATTACATTTTTCACAAAACTAAGTGATGTCTGAAAGCAAGACAAATGAGAGAGAAAGTGAAAACAAAGAGAAGAAAATATTATCTGAGACTTCTATTCCTCTTTAGAAGTCTTACTGGGAGGAAAGGTCGAAGTCCGTTGGGAACTTGTACCTTGCTGGTGTCAGGGATCTGCAGAGGTTTCTCCGGTTGCTGCTTACTCCCCACTGTTCCCCCTACAGCCTTGTCAAAGCCTGCACAGTGCAGACTGGGAAGGAAGATGGAGGCGCTTCAGGGGGCTGGGTGGGGGCAGGCAAGGGATGGCTTGCCTGTCCATCACCTCTTCCAAGTTATCTGGACCTCCCCATTTTGCTTAATAAAGTGTTCTTGTCTTTCAGCAAACGGAGCAACTTTCAAAGACTCTATTCCAATTTGAGAAAGAGCCAAGAGCTAGTAGGAAATTCTCTGCTCAATTGGACCAGGAGACAACAATGGGAAGGGAAACCGGACCCAAATGCCATTCTCTTTCACTTCCGGAAATTCCTATCCCAGGAGCCTCAGGTACTCAGGACCAGAACTCTGTCCCCTCAAGTTGTTGAGATAACACAGTTCACAAAGCAAATATAGTTTTGCTCTTGCATAGTCGAATGACAAGATCTGGGTCTTCTGGATGGAACTGAAAACTCCTATGTCCAGAGCTAATATGGGAATCCTCACTGAACCTGTCACAGGGCTTTTGCTCACCTGCTTAGGAGATGCTTCTCCAGCTAATACAGCAATAGTAGCAGCCCGAGGGAAAGAAGAAGTGGACAGGGAGCTGACAGGGGAGGAAGAGGAGTGGGTAGGGCAAGAGTGGATGAGGAAGGAGAAGAGGGAAGGAGGGAAGGGAGAAAGAAGGGGAAAAGGAAGCAGGACAAAAGAAGTCTCCCAAGTTCATAACAGGCAGCACACAATAAGCCCATTTATTACTGAACTGAGAAGTGAAAATAGTCGCAAGAGTTTCAAGTTCCTGTGGAACAGGAGATTCTCTCTGTCCAACTCAAGGTTGGTGTCACCTTAGAAAAAGACCACATCAAGTACAGAAGGACCAGAGAGGCAGTTCAAAGGCAGAGAACTTGCCTTGCATGTAACTGACCCTAGTTCAATCCCTGGCACCAGCACTACCAAGAACAATCTCTGAGCACTGAAGTAAAGAGTCCCATCCCTCACACACACAAACACACACATACACAAAAGATTCCTACAACACATATGCTTTATCTCTACAAAATTACAAAATAGAAATTTATTAAGTAGAGTTTAGAATAGTATGTCCAGGCCAGAGATGTAGTTCAGCAGTAGAACACTTGCTTCACACATGTAAGGCCCTGGGCTCGACCTCAGGAACTGTAAAGAAATAAATAAAACACTATGTTCTTCAGGAAATTCTCATGGGACCTGGCTTCAAATATAACTTCCTGACACTGTGTCTTAGGTCTCTAAAGGGGAGAGGAGAAGAGGAGAAGGGAATGTAAAGGGAGAAAGAAAAAAATGGATAAGAGGGGAAGGGAGGAAGAAGGGGAGAAGGTCGGAAAGGGAAGGAAAGAGAGAGGTGGGGCATGGAAAGGAAGAGACTAGAGAGAAGGGAAAGGAAGCAGAGGGAGAAGAAGGAAGGGCAGGAGAGGGGAGAGGAGGGTTGAACTAATGCAGCCTAGGTACTCTGCATGTCTTTTAGGCACTGAGCAGTTACCTGGTCCGGTCTCCTGCTAACTAGTGGCAATTAGTGTTCATCCAGGGAGTTACTGATGTTCACATCTTTATAAAGGCTAAGCAAATGTATGATCTTACCTCATTATACAAGTTGAGTTCCCATTTCCTGAAAGGTCACCTCTTTCAAGAAGCATTCTAATTCATCTAAGAGACATTTTATGTTCTACATGTTCCCTTCTCACTTATGTGCACCAAAGTAGAGAATTAATTTTACCATGTGCCAAACAGTTCTAAGTTAGAGCTCATATGAACTAGTTTTTGCAGGAAGTAGATACTATCATTATTATCCCATTTCATTCCATTATTCTATTTGGTAGATGAGAAAATTTATGCTGACAGGTACAGCAACTTCCTGAAGACCATGCAGATAATCTGTGAGATTTGAACACAGTTTGGCTCAGAACTTGATGCTTTTGTCATTATTCTATCTTGCTGCTCAATGGAGCACAGTTGCTTTTAAGCCTCACATGTTCGTAGTTGAAAAGTACCTTCATTTTCAGTGACTTCATATTTCCTTTTTCTCCTTAAAGTACATAAACATGGTCAAGGAACTAGTTCTAATGGTAGACCACATGCCAAGAATGTCTGCGGCCAAAGAAATAGTACAGAGGGTACATGCTTGTAGAACCAGGAGCCACTTCTGAGCACTACAATATGTAATCCAAAAATTGGGTGGGTGAGTGGGTGGGAGGGGGTATGTTGAAGGCCCTGAGTTTGATCCCTGCAACTACACAGCCCCTTGAGCATGGCAGGGTCACGACTTCTATTTTAGAAATGAATGAAAAAAAGAAAAACCAGAAAACTTTCTTATCCTTGAAGCCTATTATCCTGGGATGCTATTCCTTTTGAGAAATGCCAGTAAATTTCTGTTCACGAAAAGATGCAGATTTACTTTTCTGGATCTGGAGTGACAGATGTTGGACCAGATCCCTGCTGCTCTGTAGCAGCCGGGCTGAGGCTCAGAAATCCACACTTCTCATCTCACACTCTGTGGAAATCAGGGATTCAGTGGCGGTTTAGCCAAGTACCTCCAGCTTGGTTTGCCTGACTGGCGGTGGGCACTGTCCTCTCAGCTGATGATTATGGAACTGGACAAGCTGTGGCCAAGACAGGCCACTCCAAGCAGCTGTTTAGGCAGTAGAACTTAGTTCCTGGTCATCGCAGCCCTCCATAAATGAGGTCTCTGGAATGTCCTCACCCTATGGCACTGGCTTCTCCCAAAGCCAGCAAACCCCTGTTTCACAAACAAACAATTTCCTCTCAAATGGAACCAGTCATTTTCCGCTGATAAAGTTTTTCATATGTTCGCTTTATTTATTTTTGGGTTTAGGGGCTACACGCGTCTTAATGGAGGGTTACACTTAGCTCACGGCTAGTTCACTTTTAGAGGTGCGCAGGAAACTGAGTAGTACCTGCAAAGCTTATACACCAGCCCTTTGAGCCCTATTATCCCAATTGTGGGGGTTGGGTTTTATTGGTTTTTGTGTTTTTGTTTGTTAGTTTTTTGCTTGTTTGTACTTGGTGGTGCTTGGGGCTTACTTCTGTGCTCATTCATTACCCCTATCAGTGATCTCTTACCCATGGGACTACTATCCCTTTGGTCCTTAATCACAGTTTTTACATTGGATTTTCATACTTCTTTCTACTGGCTCACTTTAGAATTGCTACACAAAAGAAATCTCAAATCTGTGAGATGGTACTATTGTTTAATTGTGTCTCGACACAAATATATACTTTCTTTGTTCTTTTTTAAAAAAATTTTATGAATCACTGTGAGATAGTTACAAGCTTTCATGTTTGGGTTAAATCACACAATGATCAAACACCCACCCCTCGATTAGTCTACATTCCCTACCACCAATATCGCTGGTATACCCCCCCATCCCACCCTCCCCCTGCCTCCATGGCAGATAATATTCCCCATACTCTCTCTCTACTTTTGGGCATTATGGTTTGCAAAACAGACACTGAGTGGTTATCATGTTTGGTCCTTTATCTGCTTTCAGCACACATCTCCCGTCTAACTGGTTCCTCAAGTCATCATTTTCTTAGTGATCCCTTCTCTATTCCAGCTGCCCTCTCCCCTTTGCTCATAAGGCCATCTCACACACAGAGACTGACACACATTCAGAAGAACAAAAGCAACCAGTGCTGGCGTGAATGTGGGGGAAAAGGGACGCTCTTTCACTGTTGGTGGGAATGCCCACTAGTCCAGCCTTTCTGGAAAACAATATGGACGGTCCTTCAAAAACTAGAAATTGAGTTTCCATATGACTCCGCAATTCCACTTCTGGGAATATATCCTGAGGATGCAAAAAAGCACAGTAGAAATGACATCTGTACCTATATGTTCATTGCAGCATTGTTCACAATAGCCAAAATCTGGAAACAACCCAAGTACCCTAGAACAGATGACTGGTTAAAGAAACTTTGGTACACTACACAATGGAATACTATGCAGCTCTCAGGAGAGATGAAGTCATGAACTTTGCTTATAAATGGATAGACATGGAGAGTATTATGCTAAGTGAACTGAGTCAGAAAGAGAGAGATAGATACAGAAGGAATGCACTCATTTGTGGAGTATAAGACAACATAACATGAGGCTGACACCTAAGGACAGTAGATACACAGGACAGGAAGATTGCTCCATAGCTGGAAGCCGCCACAAATTTATACTTTCAAGAGCTAACCCCCATGGACTGGAGGCCTGGACTGGAGGCCCTCCCGTTGATCGTTGATTTGCTCGAGCGGGCCCAGTAACGTCTCCATTGGAGACTTTTGTTGTTACTGTGTCTGGCATATCGAATACTCTCGGTAGCTTGCCGGGCTCTCCGAGAGGGGTGGAGGAATCGAACTCGGGTCGGCCATGTTGGCTGCTTGTAAGGTGAATGCCCTACCCGCTGTGCTATCGCTCCAGCCCAACCCCCATTATCCAACTTTATTTAGCACATATGGTTAAGATGATAAAGTAAGGTGTGTCCCTAAATCAACATTAGTGTCATTATAAACAGATACTTTTATTCTGTAAAAGTATAAATACATATACTATAAAATACATATACCAAAAATGGATATGTCTTTATAATAAAGTTCAACAGAGACACGTCCACAAGGAGAAAACTATACAAACATGAAGAGGAGAATAGGGGCAGTGAGCAGAGGTACCAATGAACACAGTCCAAGATGATAACAAATAACCAGAAGCTAAGAAAAAGGCATGGAAAAGAAGAAATCATCCTTACTGACAATCTTGGTCTTGAACTTCTTCTAGCCACCAGAACTGGGAGATAGTAAATTTCTGTTTCAAGAGGAACTAAGCTGCTGAAGCCCCAAGAAGCTACAGATAGCAAAGTGACAACAACTACACATCTCAATTACCAATCTCTCTAAAGGACAGGAGGTGTGATTAGCTTGCACCCAACAGGAAAATCACGGAGCTTTCCTCAATAGATTATAGGGTGACTATTTCCTTTTGAAAGGAAAGCCACTATTAAAAACTTTTTTTGACTTTCCAAAAGCACATTCTCAAGCAAAAGAGTCGGAGTGGACAATCAGAGTTTTTGTTGCCAAAGATCTTGCCTTAATAAGGCCGTCACCACCCAGTTCCTGCAGCCTCCATCATCAGACAGGATAAAAGGCAGAAGTGTGGGTGGAGATGAGAAAAGACTCCGGAGAGTTCCAGCTTTACTTGTTTGTTTTGAGACCCACTTAGGCTCTGACTTGGGCCATCAAAACTGTGGTCAAAGGAGTGGGAATCTGAAGAACACAAACAAAGCCACCCATGGCCAAGGGCCAGAGTAAAGTTTTCTTCTGCATCATCCAGGGAGGGCGACTTTGCATAGCCTTTTATATGATAATCACTGCTCCTTCATATGGATTGAACTTTGCAGCAAGAAGGAAAAATAAATAAATAAGCCTGACTAATGGCCTGTTTCCCCAGAGGCGGCTTTTTATGGGATCATATGTTTTTTCAGCTTTTCAGTCGCAGTTTCCTGCTTGGACATTAGGAACCCTTAACTTTGGCAGTGACTTGAGTGCACTTTGGCAACAGCCAGAGTCATTCCTGAGTGGTGGGACAGGGGACCAGCTGGACCCCAGCACCTTCCCAGGTCACAGCCATGGCCACCTTGTCGGCTTTCATGAGCTGCACACTGCTCTGGCCTTTGTCCTCCAGCTCAAATCAAACCTCTGAGTTCTGAGAGTGAGACCCACAGAGTGCTGTGATAATCCTCAGGCATTCAGAGAACAGCTTTGTTCCTGCTAAGCTCACCTCTGAGCCTCCCCGGGTTAGAGGTAAATGTTTAGGAATTAGCTTGAGTTTGAAATCCTTGTTCTCCCATTGGGTGATAAAGAACTGTAACACTGTAGACTGTCATCCCATTGTTCATCGATTTGCTCGAGCGGGCACCAGTAAAGTCTCCATTGTGAGACTTGGTACTATTTTTGACATTTCAAATACGCCAGGGTAGCTTGCCAGGCTCTGCCATGTGGCCGGGGTACTCTCGGTAGCTTGCCAAACTCTCCAAGAGGGACGGAGAAATTGAACCCGGGACAGCCGCGTGTGCAAGGCAAATGCCCTACCCACTGTGCTATCGCTCCAGCCCATGATAAAGAACAAGTAACTAAATTTCTTTGATTTGGGGACACATCCAGCAGTGCTCAGGGGTTACTGCTGGTTCTTCACTCAGAAATCACTCCTGGTGGGCTCAGGAGTGGGGGTGGGGGGGACCATATGGGATGCCTGAGGGTCCAACCTCGGTCAGCGGCACTCAAGCCAAGTGCCTCACCCGCTCTCCTATCTCTTTGGCTCCATGACTGAATTTCTTATAGTTAAGTGACCACACTTGCTTCTTCTCAGGATAAGTAACACTGCTTATAAGACTCCTGGCAAAAAAAAGTAGGTTTGATAAGCCTTAACTGATATTATTATCAAAGGTTCAAATAGAACCCCCTGAGAAGCCTGTGAGGGAATTGGTATGGTTGATCACCATGTAGAATGCAATGCACAGCATGATGGAAATAACATAACTTTCATTTGCAGTTGGAATGAGTAAACAACCAAGCCCCCTGCCCCCCAACCAGAGTCTTCCAGCTCCCTCAAATTACTGAACTTGTATTATATTTCACTACTTCTGAGTGGAGGGAAATTCTTTGAAATGCTTTCGCTTTTCTCTCTCTCTCTTTTTTAGAGGACCATGGAGCATGGGGGAATCAAGATAGAAGGATATTTTGCACTTTATTTCTCCCACTTTAGAGTCCATGGATGAGGGAATGAAGAGCTTGGTTAAAATGCACCACCCTCTTCTCTTGAGTAATTGCAGCTTAATTATACTCAGGGCAGTGGTTTTATCATATTAAATTTGGGTAAAAGTCACAAGATGAGTCATGGAAAATTTTTGATAAAGTTGTGGAAACTTGGGACATCTGTAACTTTTTTCCCTTGCCTCACTCCTTTCCTACTTTCCTGATCCACCCTTTTCTGCCTGCCAACAGGGGCCCCTGTGGGGAACCAGGCTGAGAAGTCTCACTTCCTGCCCTCAACATCTATTCCCTGGGTCTCCGGCTTTGCATTTCATAGTCTCTGATTTCTGCAGTGGAAGCATTAGAACCCACCTCTTTCCAGGGAACATAGGGCCATAACACAGCATGTTACACGAGTATGTCATGGGCACCCATTGCACATTCCTGAATTGTGGTTTTCAAATAGCTCGTGTCAAAGAACCAGGAAATCACATCCCTCCACTTCCCAGTTAGTTGACTCATGGGGTTTGGGTGTTTCTTTGTTCCCGATTAACCTGTGCTAGCCCTTTATTGCAAAGCATGTACTTCTCTCCCCTCTCATTACCTCTCTGAGACCCATCTTCAAAACAATTGCCCAGAATAGCCTTAAAGAGGTTCTGAGATGGCTATGGTGAGAGGGTGGTCACAGAAGGCAAAGAAATACCATAGTCTTCCTCAGCATATGAGAAGCTTATTCTGCAATAAGAAACCTCTTTCTCAAACTCACCCTCACTTGTTTATAAAACATTGACCTTATAATCTACTTTTACATAAATTAACAACTGAAATGCTGAGGCTTCTTGATGTCCAAGCATTTGCAAACGTTATATAACTTCTGGTGTATTTTCTTCTTGAAATACTCCCCCTCAAAAACTGTACAACAACCAGTGCAGATTAGATGATAGCTCTTATCAGAATCAGTTCCCCTGTAGAGAGAAACTAGTGCCCTAAGTCTCAGTAAGTGTGTACTCGGATACACTCAAAACATTCTGAAGTGTCAGGGATTTTTCTTTTCCTTTCTTTCTCAGGGATCACTCCTGGAGGTCGAGGGAACCATATGGGTGCCAGGAATTGAACCTAGGCCATCCACATGCAAGGCAAATGCCCTACCCACTATATTATCACTCCAGCCCCTTAAAGTGGCAGGTTTTCTAAAAGAGCCTGGAAGTCCATATAGATATTTTCTATAGGACCTCCCCCTCCATGGAATACTGTTTTCTGTGTACTTTTCTGTTCTGTTGCATTTACAACCTAGTGTGATTTATAGTGCACCATTCTCAGCCATCTTGGCCCTACCCGGGAGTCCATGTAAGTCCAACTTGAACTAAATAAAAGTCACATATCATTTGTTAGGTATATTCCAGGAAAGGCAACATACTATCCCATGCACATGTAAATATGCCTAAAAAAACACTAGAAGTGGTGTATAAAAATGGAGACCTAGGAATGGAGAAGGGTGGGCATAGATTTCTAGGGACATTCGAAGGGAATTGGGCACTCTGGTGAAGTTTGTGGTATTAGAACAATGTATTCATGAAACTCTATCATTAACAGTATCGCAAACCATAATGCTTTAAATCTCTATATGGATCTCAGAAAAGATAAGTGACTTGGTTCAGCTCACATAGCCAATAAGACTGGCTATGTCGTGATATTTTCACTCCACTCCTGCAGAGAAGACTGACAGATCATAATTCCATAAAATGTTAACAGCTGCACCACAGAGGGGAAAAATTGTGGGGAAAGGGCTCTGTAGTCAAATAATATTAGAAAATTGATGTGATGAACAGAGTTTGTTGCAGAACTTCTGTGAGCCTTCAAAATGCCAATGAACATTGGAACTCCCAATTGAAGAATAAGGTTAGACCAACAGTGACACATTTGTCCAGGGAATGCTTAGATTAGTAGTTTTCTTCAAACAGGGGTTTTGAAAGTGTGCTCTCTGGTCCTGGGGATATCAGCATCCTTGACTAAGGATAGGGCCCTAGAATTCCTACTTGAGCAATTTCCCAGGAGCTGTTGGTGAGTCTGATAAAGCAATTTCTCATGAATAGTTTGTAAGAAAGACATTATGATGAACACAGAAATAGAGAATTTATAAGGCTTGCTGAGATTGAGATATTTGGTTCCGGAAGAAAAGAAAATAGAACAGGTTCATAGTTGGGCAAGAAGATTCCTTTGCAGCTTTAACTGAGAAAGGAATAATAATAACTGTGGGGTCATGATGGTCCCAGACTAGTTCTTAGAAACCAGAAAAATCTGTTTAGGCAGCACCTCCTATAACAGAACAAAAAAGCACCAACAGGTCAGGGAGCAAGGTTCTAACTTCTTAACACAGTGCCCTCATTTGATACATGGGGTGGGCGGGTGGGGAGGGGGGGGAGAACTCAAAGACTCTGGTACCATCACTATAAATTGTTTCACACTTTCATCCACTCTTGGTAGAAGGCACAAGGGAAGAATTTAGAACAGGTACTTAGAGATGGTAACTGCCTGTTGTCAAGGAAGAAAAAAGTTACAAACATTGCAAGTAGAGTATTGGGTACTAACCATATATGTGTGCTATACAGCAAAAAAGAAAACAAAAATGGACAAACCATATGGTTCGACACCTGTGCTTGAGTTGGTCCAGACATGTGCATAGACCAGTACTGCTGCCAGGTGGAAGAGCAGGAGGAGCAGGCACGCATCTCTCCTAGCTGGCCTGGAATCTTTCTACTGGCTGTAGAGACAGTTGTTTCCAGTCAACCCCATCTTGCTGAAACTAAGAACTCAGTTTTGGTGGCAGATATGCCCAGAGAAAGGGTTCCCTTTTCCTTCCCCACCAAAGCTCTCTAGCAAATGAAGCTCCAGTGTCCTCAATATCCAGAGTTTCAGTTTGTCTTTCTAGCAAGATATTCAAGTGCCAAGGAAGGCCAAGTGAGATGGCATAGGTAGGATAAGAGTTTCATGGATAAGTAACCGAGGAATAACAGGTGAATGTATTATTTTTGTTTTGGTTTGGGGGGTCACACCCACCAGTATTCTGGGATTACTCCTTGCTCAGCACTAAGGGATCACTCAGGCATATGGAGTGTCAGGTATCAAACCCAGGTCAGCCATATGCAAGTCAAGTGCCCTACCCGCTGTACCATCTCTATATTACAAGTGCCCTACCTGCTGTACTGTCTCTATCTACTATACAGCCCCAACTGTACTTTTAAGATGCTAAGATTCGGGCCAAAGAGACTATACTGAGGTTATAATGTGTTCAGTGCTGACCTCTTGCTGACCTCGGTTAGAATCCCCTTTACCACATATGGCCTCCTGAGCACTGCTAGGGGTCACTCTTGAGTACAGCATCAGGAATAGCCCTCAAGTATCATCTCTTGAGTACAATATCAAGAATAACCCTCAAGTATCAACCCTCTCCCACCTCCAACACACACACACACACACACACACACACACACACAAAAAAAAACTGTTAAGGTTTAATTTTGATTTGTCTCATGGGAACTTCTATTATATTACTCTAAATAAATCATTCTTGAGCATTTTTTTCTGACCTGGAAGTCTGCCTAGCCAACATCTGCCAAATCTACCTAAAAATAAATAGTGGGTATCCTGCATTACCTGGGCTGTGAAAGGAAACGTTGGGGAAGCTCTGAGACTTTTGATTTATATAAGAATCACCTGAAACAACAGAAAGACGATCTCCTGCTGGGTATAGATCATAGAGACTAAATCCACCTCTGGGTTTTGACTAAAACCTTTAGAAGATTTTAGTCTCTTGGTGAATTGCAGTGATGAAAGGGACTTCTGAGTCACCACTACAACCTAAAATCCAGGAAAAATTATAGGTGTAGAGCATTTGATTCATTTCCCACCCTAGATTTGGCAAATACCACAGGCGATTCTAGCCTGAGTGAATGGATGGTGCTTGTATAGGTACAGTGAAAGGGAGAGAAGGAGAATAGAAGCACCACTGAATACACTTCTGAGTGCCTTAAAAATGAGGTCTTATTGATCATAAGTACCCAAGAAGATAATTAATTATCACAGTTTTAGTAGTCTACTGTTATCACTGCTCAGCTACTTGGTCACATTTTTATCACAAATGAGAATCTCTAGACATAATCTTAGTTAACAAAGATCTACCACTGATCTCTCTCTCTCTCTCTCTCTCTCTCTCTCTCTCTCTCTCTCTCTCTCTCTCTTTCTCTTTCTCTCTCTCACACACATACACACAGGGTTAGGATATTCTTAGCTTAATTAAGTCCATTGTAGTTAAATAAAAATATATCCTCACATTTTATTGATAGTGTTGGTGCTTTGAGTGTGTCCCAATAATTAACACATATAATTTTTTTTTAAGTAGCAGAGAGTGAGTATAGTAGGAAGGGCACTTGCCTTGCATATGGCTGACCCAAGTTTGATCCCCAACAGCCTATTTGGTCCTCTGAGCACCTCCATGAGTGAATGCATAGCCATAAGTAAGTAAGTCCTGAGCACGGCTGGTGTCGCCCCCAAAACAAAAACTTATGAAAACTTATAAAACTTATAAAAACTTATAAAACTTTTATATAACTAGATATATTTCTAATTCAGAGCCTTCTTGCTGTATAGTTAAAATTTCCTGTATACACAGAGCTAGTCAGTAACAACTATATTATTGGGAATTTGTCATCAGCAGTAATCTTAGTTCCTTCTTGATAGATGGAATTAGAAAAAAATGGCAAATAAGATATTGCATTCTTCAGAGGTTTAAGAAGTTAGGTTGCCATAAGAAGAGCCTGAAAAGCATTTGTGGAATTTCAGGAGAGGCCAAGGTAAAGAGGAATCAGAGAGGGTTTTCTGGAGGTGGTGTCCAACCTGGGCTTTCAGGCAGAGATTATTGTATGGACAAGCACAATGAAGTGGTGAAACTTCCTGAGAGGTTTTGGGAAGGAAGACAGACTCCATCTTCTGGATCATAAAACACACCAAGAGGAAAAGACACAGTAGGGAAAATGAGTCACTTAAATTGGGAGAGGATCATGGAGCCTGTGTAGCTAAACAGAGTCCCCGCAGTGCTGCTGCTTCCTGGACACACTATCCATCCCAGACAGCACTTACAGGCTATCAAGGAAGCCAAACTCTCCTTCATACCTCACTAAGTTAGCAGCTCCTCAACTAGAATGCACCTGGCCCACCTACCACAGCACCTGGGACATATTAAATCCCCAATAAAAGGGCTGTATGACTAAACTGGGAGGACAAAATAGAAACATGTCCATCCATCCAAGTTTGGGTTGGAGGAAAAGTGCCTGGCAAAGCTCTTCTCTAAAATCCAACTTTTATGGAATTATGTGCATGAAAAGCCTCAGTTACCAGCAGTATTGTGAACCATAGAATCTCAATCAGTAAAATAAAAAAAAAATAAATAAAAGGTGAAATTAGAAAATACTAAAATAAACTGCAACATTTAAATAATTTCTGTATACTAGTAATAATTCTTGGTCCTCTTTTAAGACTTCTGTAATACCCAGGGATAACAGTGCATCAACCACCTGAATACCAAATCCCAGGAGAGCCATAGCAGCATTTTCCTAAGTGTGCTCTAGTCAGGGGTAATCATTCAGCAGACACAACTCTGTTAGAATATAATGTCAGTTCAAAACACATCTTCACTCAACAGAGACTCATTTTAGGCCAGGAACTCAAAGGTTACTAGCACCAAGAATAGAAGGAAAAGGATGTCATTCATTTTAAAAAAAACACCAGTGAGGACTTCCCCAGCTATGGTTTGGAATTGGAATGCTATATTTTGATGCATTGGTAGGCATGGATCTGGTGACAGTGAAAGATGCATTATGGAGAACCAGTGTCTTGCGTCTGAGGTTTCCAAGGCCAGCCCTGCTGTCTGCTGTCACAGCTACAGAAGATGAAAGGATCCAGATCTGAGATCAGAGGCCCTGGAGAAGCCTGGAGAAGAATTTTTAAAGACCAGTGGGCGTGCTCAAGATTCTCTCCATGTATCTGTGGAAGTCAAACATAACTTGATGCTTTGCAAAGTTTCCACTAAACATTTTTTTTTCAAAAAAAGTAATTTGTATTAAGATTCCTATGGACTATAAGTAAAGAATGAGTCAAATATGATGTCACAAGAAACACACAGAATTTCCAGCAGGCATTCCTGTATACAAATACTGTATCCTAGCGTTGTCATTTTCAGCAAATGATCCTAGCTCCTCTGAGTGGACTCAGCATGGAAAACAAGAGTAGAAAGACCTCTCTCACGAAACCGTGTGTCAATTAGTGAGCAACGTGGTGTCATATTATCCCTCACATCAAAATTTGCATAAAAGGGCTTTTTCAGTTACTTCTATCTCTAAACTTTCTTTAGAGATAACCAAGGCAATCATGAGTTGGAAAGAAATGTAGAAGTCATACAATGCAACTTAGACATAATCCAAAAAGAGTAAATTAGTATCTTTTCCTAAAACATCTTCCTGCTCAGCAAATATCTTCTGTACACCAAAAGAACCCCTATTTATGTGGTCAGAAATAGGAATAGCAAGAAAGTGGAGGAGGAGGAGGTACAAAGAAGTGCCTTGCACAATGGCATGAGAAATTCACAGAAACGTGACTTCTCTGTGGAAGGCAGAAGAAATCCAGTCGTTGAATAAAAGCTATTGCTCTTTTAAAACCTATTAAACACAGCCATTGAAGTAGTAGAATGGGGTTATAAATAAACAATAAATCATGCAATTATTACTGTTTGGATTTTGGCAAGATAATAAAAAGAGCAGAGGTATAATCAGGAAATAATAGAAAAGATCTGTGAGCACCCCTGCAATTAGTGATAAACAGAACTTGGCTCCAAGTTGGAGCCCCAATATGGCTCTCATTAACGAGCCCTGGGACCTGTTCCTGGGGAAGACCTCTGCGAGCTTGGGGAGAAGTGAGGTAACCCAAATGTCAACGTGCACATAGCCCCCTCCTGCTCAGATAATCTTTTACTCTAGTATTATAACCACCTGGGCTGAAATGACTACCTTATGCCGAGCACAGACAGACCCACAGTCTTCCTAAGCTCTAATTGAGATGTTTCCTGTTCTCAGCTTTTTTGACTCTCCTTTGGAATACTATAAACACACTCACATCACACATTCACTCACATCCTCTCTCTCTCTCTCTCTCTCTCTCTCTCTCTCTCTCTCTCACACACACACACACACACACACACACACACAGCCACGGGCGCCTTCACTCACTTTTCCTTCCCCCCCTTTCCTTTCACTTTCTTTTATTAATGGTACCTCTTAAAGAGATAAATGCTCCCACACAAGTGATACCACTTAAACAGATAAATAGTCCACACTCGAGAGACACAGTGAGCAGGCGCGCAAAGCCTGTCTTATTAGACTGGAAACAGACACACTATATTAATGCAAAAAATCAGCATATGGTTCTAATAGGCTTTCTTAAAATGATTTATCAGCTGTGATTAAGCCCTCAACCAGCATGTCTATCTTCATAAATAAAGCAAAAGTGCACCTTGCTCTCAAATGTATCTGCAGTATCTTATTACCCAGCCCTGCACAGCGCCCTCCATTTACAACACGGCTCTGGGGAGCCAAGAATTTGTGTGCAATCACAAAGTGTGTGCTCTAAAGAGACTGCCAAGATTTAGGACTCTTATCTCAGAGATAGTCTTACTAAAAATCCATTACAATGAAGGCTTATCCCCTCTCTCCATGCCACGGAGCTCAGCCTTGCTGAAATATGAACAGGTAATTAAAAGGATATGCCTGATTTTACAGTGAGTGCGGTGTCACAGAATCACCAAACAGCTGTTGGCAGAGGCGTTTGGCACTAGGAGCAGGGCCCCTCTGCCAGGGGCCAGTGGGAAATGCGGACCACTTTAAAGCACAGACTGGCTCTCTTTTCTGTGAATAGGAAGAGGGAATGCAAATATTAGCCCTCCTTGTTTGAACCTCATTCTCTGGCTCGCTAATATGTCAAATGATCTCTGCAGTAAACTTGAAAGAAGAGGGTTCTGCGAACACTGAGGCTGGAGAGATGAGGAAGTAAAGTGGCCTTTGAAGCAAAGGGGGAGGCGCTGGGTGGGAGGGGAACACTGGGAGTTGAAAATGGGTGTTTGAAGATTGCCTTTCACATGCACGGCCATGGCTCTGTTGGTGAAGAATTTTTTCTTTGATCAAAAGCCAATGCATCCAGGAGGATGAGCAGAATAAATCTCACAAAGCGGTGGAGCCAAGTGTTTTATATGGGTGGGTGGGTGGGGGGGGGGTCCCAAAGCAGTGCTGAGAGGTCCAGAATCCCCCCACCCTGCCCCCAGCCATTCTAGGCCAACCGAGCTAGTAGTTTAATGCCAGGGCCTGAGGTGCCAGGGCTTACATAGACCATATCCAGTGTTACCTGGAGGTCTCCAGGGCTGCTGCACTCATGCATACTGAGGCCCCCCTGTGCCATTATGGATAAAACCCTAGTCAGGTACCCTAACCACTATACTACCTGCTGATGCTAGAGTCAGCTATTTTATTTTCTAATTAATTTGGGGGGGGCCAGGGCAATAGCACATCAGGTAGGGTGTTTGCCTTGCATGTGGCCGACCTGGGTTCAATTCCTCCGCCCCTCTCAGAGAGCCCCGCAAGCTACTGAGAGTATCTTGCCTGCACAGCAAAACCTGGCAAGCTACCTATGATGTATTCAATATGTCAAAAACAGTAACAAGAAGTCTCACAATGGAGACATTACTGGTGCCCACTTGAGCAAATCGATGAACAATGGGAGGACAGTGACAGTGACAATTAATTTGGGGAGGAGGGGAATGAGCCACATCCAGCTGTGCTCAGGGCTTACTCCTGGCTCTGTACTCAGTGATCACTCCTGGCAGTGCTCTAGAGCCAACTGATTTAGAGATGCCTTCTTTGAAGCCATTCCTAGCATCCATACACCATGAGCATCCTTCAGACCTTCCCCTCAAGCTCCATGCCACTGATCAGAAGAACATGTAATGTATCTTCCTGCTACTGTATGCTCTCTACACTGCCATTTTTAGTTTGCTTGGACACAAAGGAAAGGTCTCCGTTTGTAACCTTTTTAATCACAAATCATTCTGACATGACCAGGGCAGATCTGCAGTCGTCTGAAGAGAGACCATCAAAAGGAAGAAACTTTGGGTCGGGCAGAACGTGAACTCTCAGAAGAGACCCTGTGATACTTTGCTCTTGCATCGGTGTGGTGAGTGGGTTGTTTCTCCCCCGGAATGCGTCGGTGCATTATGTTCAGAGCCGCACAGGCGGCTTCACTGCCACTCTCAGTCAGGAGAACAGCACTAATGAGGTCAAAGCAGCTCCTCTTGCCGGCGTTCACAGCCTGCACTCTGGTCCTGGCCAGCTGTCTGGCAATATGTGCCTCTGCTCATCAGGGGCTCTGCAGGATGACATGCATGTTGGGATCTGGGCAAATCCATCAGCACTATTGGTAAATTGCCTCTCAGTTGACATCCAGCTGATTGACAAAACAGTCATCTTCACTGTTGGGCAAGGTGGGCCGTTAGTTGTATGCTGGCATCCAACATTTGTTAAAGCAGGTGTGGAATCAAACTTCAGAGACAACCCTAGGTAGCAGCCAGAATGAGGTGATGTTCTCCACAAAGTCTGGATTTCCAGTTTTGTCTAAAATCTGTTCTCATGTAGAGCTGTGCCATTGTGAGACAACTGAAGGAAGCCAAGATCTGGGCAAGGACATATTCCCCTCCTCCCGGGAGGCAGAGAAGAGACAAAGAACCAAGACTAGCTCCAGCAGGGGCCAGAGTGATAGTGCAGTGGGTAGGCACATGCCTCGCACACAGTTGATCTGGATTTGATTCCCTGAACTCTGCTAAGAGTGATTCCTCAACACACAGGCAGGTGAGGCCCAATAAAACAACAGTAACAAAAAGACTAGTTTTGGCAGTTGCACCATCATTCTGCCACTGTCTCTGTAAGTGAAAAGGGCGTTTCTGTGTCTGTTCCTAGAATCCTTCTGTGGAAACTTCTAAAAAAATTTTTTTCTTTTTCCCTTTTTTTTTTTTTGCTTTTTGGGTCACACCCAGTAATGCACAGGGGTTACTTTTGGCTCATGCACTCAGGAATCACTCCTGGCGGTGCTCAGGGGACCATATGGGATGCTGGGAATCAAACCTGGGTCAGCCGCGTACAAGGCAAATGCCCTACCCTCTGTACTATCACTCCATCCCCTAAAAAACATTTTTCCTTTCATCCAGAAAGCACTGGAGGTGAAATCTTGTAGTTCTATGTGGATCTGACACCTTCTACCCAGGAAAGAGCTTTGTTGTCTCATCTGCAGACCCACACAGCTTGACATACTGGGAGCCTGAGCCTCCAGCCTGATTTTAGGGGGAGTAGCAATAGCATGAGCGGCTCCTTGGCACCTCCTGCTGCCAGGGACCATCCTGTTTCCTTGCAGTGACTGGAGGCTCAGGCTCCCAGGCAGGGTGCTTATTCACTCTCCATTCTCTGGCACTGCAAATTCCAGGGTTCCCCTGGAGAGGACAGGAATGCCTGCGCCACACTGGCGAACAAACCCAGCTCACGTTCATAAATCCTCTGGAAAGTTCCTAAGCTCTGCACATTCCAACTCATGCCAAAATAAGTCAGGCAGGAGCAGGTACTTCTCTGAGAGCAGCTGTGATCCAAAATGCTTAGTGTTGTATCATCTGCAGTCGATCACCTCAACATTCACACAAAACAGGCTGCCTTTCTTCTCTGGGGCAAAGCCCCAAAGAGCCTACAAACAAACCTAAAGCCACAGAGAATGGCCCCTTGTCACACCAATTCAGCACTTCTGGCCAACTTCCCAAATGTCCAAGGAACCCATGACATAGGAGATACCTTGTTAACTTCAAAATGTAGGGCTGACCTCATTTCCTGTGGAGGCCCAGGGCAGCCCTTGCAATACCAACAAGGAAAGGAGGAGAGCACGTAAGTGAGACCATCCCTCATTTTAGCTCCTCAGCAGTCAAATAAAATAACTCACGTGGACCCTTAGGTCAAACGTCAAAGTTTCATCCACAGACACAAGTACTAAATTTGCCCACCATTCACAAGTTTGACTAGGAAGATGGTCTTGGGGAAGATGCTGGAATTCACGCCTTTCTGGCATTGTATTTCTCTCTAGTGCCAAAGAAGGAACCAGCCCACCTCGCACAGAAGACTCATGGGTTCCAACTGCACAAAGAGCCTTTATGCTCCCAGAAAGCACAGAACAGTGTGAGTGAGACTCGCCCGCTGGTGTCCTGTGGCCCCTGCAACTGCAGGACCCTCCCAGCCAGATGCCAAGGAGAAGAGCATGGCTTGTGTATGGTTTCTCTAAGGACTGGCCAATCCCACCATGGCTCAGCTCCACTGGGTCCTCAGTGGTAAGGAGAGGTAATTCTCAAACTATAGGATGGTGGTAGAAGAAATTGGGAAGGAAAATCTCCCATTTCATAAACTTTCCTGGGCCTTTGGTCTTGGAGAGCAGGTGGGTGAAGTGCAAGGAAACTATGTCTCTAGGGTTCTGACATTGAAATTGGTCACTGTACCACTGGTCTGAGTTGACAGCCAACACACTGGAAACAGGGATGGAGGAATGCGTGGAATCTCAATTCCTGGCCTCAGCCTTATCAATATGGAAATAACTTAACAACACACAAATGTGCATGCAGGAGTCCCAGAGTAAATCACTTCCATACCTGCTACAGCCCATCTGAACATTCACCTGGATTTATGAGATGATGGAGGTAGAGACTCCTGCAACTATTATATTTTGTACCTTTCCTTTCGGTTACAATGTTCATGTTTTCCCTCTCTGATGATGAGGGGCCTAGGTAAGTGATGTTTTGCTGCAGATATCCACTATAATATATATATATATATATATGTGTGTGTGTGTGTGTGTGTGTTATATGTGTATGTGTTATATATGTGTGTGTGTCTATATATAGACACACACACTAGTGACCCACTCCATACCTACTTTTGTTTTTAAGTTGCATCTGGGCATAGAATGCCACAGAGTTCAGTCTATATTTAATAGCTTCCAACACACTCTCTCACTTATACCTATTATGCCAGAAAAACCCTCTGCCTTTTAAGAGGGGTAATATTTCTAGGAACCACACCACAAGTGACAGACAACAACTTCAAGAACTATTTTTTTATATCTCTATTAGACTATTGTTATTATTGTTGTTTGTTCTGTCTTGTTTTAGGACCACACCTGGCAGTACTCAGGTGTGGCCCTAAAATCCTCAGGGATTACTCCTGGCTTTGCTCTGGGGACTATATAGAGTTCTGGGGACTGAATCCAGGAAAGCTGTGTGCAAAGCAAGGCATGACCCTGTACTATTCCTCTGACCCCTTAAAAATACACAATGGAGTACTATGTAGCTGTTAGAAAAGATGAAGTCATGAATTTTACATACAAGTGGTACCACATGGAAAGTATCATGCTAAGCGAAATGAGTCAGAAAGAGAGGGATAGACATAGAAAGATTGCATTCATCTGGGGGACATAAAGTAACAAAATAGGATATTAATACCCAAGAATAGCTGAGATCAGTACCAGGAGGATTACTCCATGGCTTACAGGCCAGCTGGGCACTCTAGGGGAAAGGGCAGCTCAGATAGAGAAGGGAGCACCAAATAAAGGGTGTTTGGAGGATCCTCCCAGGAGGGGAGATACATGTTGAAAGTAGACTATGAACTGAACATGATTCCCACTCAATGCCTCTTTTGCAGACCACAATACCCAAAAGGAGAGAGAGAACAAAAGGGAATGCCCTGCCACAGAGGCAGGGTGGGATGGGGGGATGGATGTGGGAGGGATACTGGGATCCATGGTGGTGGAAAATGGGCACTGGTGGAGGGATGGGTATCATTGTATAATCAAAACCCAAACACAAAAATTTGTAAATCTACAAGTGTACCTCATGGTGTTCCACTAATAAAAAAAAATTATTTTTCTAAATTTAAAACAGGGGCAATAGTACTGCCAGAGCTCCCAATAATCATTCCTTGTGAACTAGAGGAATCAAGATCAAATTATCATTGATAGTTTGATATATGTTCATAATGTCATATGTGGACCTCAATCTTCAACATGAATAAACACTTTGATCATTATCATATTCAGTCACAAGTGAACTGAAAAACTTGTTGGTACAAGAAAAAAAAACTATTCTATTCTGCAGTATTTCCAAAATAAATAGAGGCCTCCAAAATCAAACCCAGTTTCCTTCAGTGATATTCAAGTTAGATGTTTAATAGGGATCTGGAGCAATAGTACATTGGGTATGGTGCTTGTCTTGCAGACACTGACCAGTTTTGATCTCTGATACCCCTGAACTCTACCAGATATGATTCCTGACTGTAGAGCCTGGAGTAAACCCTATGCACTGCCAGCACGGTCCCAACACCAATATATATATATATATATTTTTTTTTTCCTTTTTAGAATCCACTCCTTTTGCATTCTCTTACAAAACATCAGTAGCACACATGAAAATACTCATTGCTATGCCAGACAAATAAAGAATTTTTTTCCATTCGACTGTCAACTTTATAAGCCTTTTCAAAATTTCTCAAAAAGACCTCAGGCAGAGACCTCTAACCTGCCAGAATGAAATGTCATGTGATAGCAAATATAAGTGAAGTCTACACCAAAAGACTTAAATGCTTAACACGGCTCAGAGAACTATAAGACCTGCTGCTCACAGACAAGAAGACACACATCTGCAATTACTGCCACTATCACCTTCTTTGAACTTAGCTGATAGCTGAATTGCCAAAGGAATTGAAATTAGAAATGAAATCTTCTGTTTCAAAAGGCAAGATATAATTTATTTTTTTCTAGTGTGAAAATTGTGTCATAAGGACTCATCCAAACATGGTCCATATTTGGACCAAATTCTTCAAGCTAGCTGTATTTGGTTCACTTTATCCACATTGAGAAATATGGGTCCAAGTGAAGAGCAAAGACCTGGTACCCCTCTCTATTAATATTCCACTGTGTCAAGCCATCAGCCTCCTCATCACTCAAGCCACACATACTTGATGATACTGTTCTTTCTTTACAAGGAAACAGACGATGTGTCTTGCTGTTTTAAGAACACCCAGACATGAGCCAGAGAGATAGCACATCAAGTAAGGGTCTTGTGTTGCATGCGACAGACCTGGATTTAATTCCTGGCATCAGATATGGGTTCCCTGAGCACTATTGAGAGTGATCCCTGAGCACAGAGCCCAGGAAATTCCTGAGAACTGCAGGGTATGGCTCCAAAACAAAATAAATAAATACCCTGACTTTTGACCAAAATGGTGGAAATAAACCCTTGTAAGTTTTACTTAATTGATCACTTAATTTTAAAATTAAGGCAAAACCTAAGATCACATTATGACTCATTAACATGTGGAAGTGGACACCAACTTTTAATAATCTTTGTTAAGACTGTATTCATCATTGTTAAATCCCAATGAACTTAAGTGCAAGACACAGCTTTCGATTTATCCACTGGGTTAGACATTCCCCTGAGTGGGATGTGAATATAAAGTGTCAAATTCCAGCATAGATGAGAGCAATCTTAAACCTAAGAGAAGAAATTTGAAAATACTTTACTTTTGCTGTGTGCTGAAATGGAAGGGGGGAAAAATAAAACAAACATGAATCCTTATAACATAGGGCCAAATTTTCCAGTCACTGGGGTAGGGAAAGAAATAAGCCATCATATCTTATGACATTGCCAATGGGTGTTTTCTTTCAGTCATGCTGATTAAAATGAAAGATCAAAACCCGTCTCATCTATTAGGATTTAGCAAACATGGTGACACTTTTGAAAACTGGTTACAAGCATGTTTAAATTTCAGAGCAGTCCTTGTCTGCAGATTTCTTGGTGAGGGAAGGATTGATTTACACAAATCTCATCGAAGCAACATGTCAACATAACCGGAAACATGCAGCTGTTGCGCGTTTGCTCAACGTGGTCTCTTTCAGTTCCCAGGCAGTGCCACTCCTAAGCCCCCAGAGGGCAGTTGGGCCAGCAAGCAGCTGGTGGGACAAGGCTGTGTCTGAAGGCAGGGCACCTCCCTCGCCTCACCCTCTCCCTGCAGAGTGTCAGGTAACATGATTTCTAGGTTCAGATTTAATCAGATTAAGCACCCTACTCCTTTGAGCTGAGGCTGACCTGACCATGCCCTGTTTCATGATTCCTGTAGCGCTGGGATCCAAGATTTTTAGATTATAGCTTGTCCCTTGTTCCCATGTGTTAAACAGTCCTCACCCTCTGGGAATAGACTGCACTTTTCATCATTTGGGTAGGAATTCTAGAGCATGGAAATGTCCTATTTACTAATGCTGCATCAGCATAATCAGTCAGATTCGAGTCCTGTGGGAGAATAATAACACTTAGCACTTACACACTGCACTTTTCATCTTCAGGGCCTAAACCACGTTAGGCTGTAATGTTATATTTCTTTTAGTAAGACAAAGGAGTTCATTTCTGGTTCTTTTAATTCCCCTTCCTTTCTTACTCTCTCTCTCTCTCTCTCTCTCTCCCTCTGTCTCTCTATTTCTCTCACACACATACACACGGACTCACAAACACACAGACACACACAACTTCTGTGATATGACAAAACTATCTCAAACTTCCTAAGTGTACATTATGCCATCTCTTTTAAAAAAAGAAATTTGAAGCACACTTCACTTCTTCTTTATTTTTATTTTAAAAATTTTTGTTTGTGTTCTAATTTTCCCCTAGCATGGAACATCAAATCAGCACATTGATTGTCTGATAGTCCATTACTGGAATCTCTTCAGCATTCCTGCTAGGATTCCTACGTATGACTTAGTTCTTCATGTACCATGTTCTTCTGTGTAATCTCTGGTCTTAGAGGAGAGCCAAATTCTCTGTCTTAGAGGATCCTCCAGGCCAATTTCCATTCTCACACCTCTTCTTAACATATGTTCATTCCTGGCTGAAGTGATTCCATTAAGCCTCCTGTGTTTAAACACCATAAGTAGACCAATGATTCCAAATTACATTGTCAGATGGGTTACCTTTTCCTGAATTACAAATTTAAATGTACACCGAATAAATTTCTCTTTAAATTTCACCTCAGACCTGCTCCTGTCACAGGTAATTCCAACATTCCACTTGCTTAGGTCAGCAACCTGGGTTCATCCTGATTTCACACTTGCTATTACTCTCTGAGTGAATCTACCAATAAACCCTACTGGCTCGGTCTTTTAAACAGACCCAGAATCCAGCTGTCTTTTTCATCTCCAGTTTGGACCATTCTGCATTCTGCCCTCACCTTTAATCTGTGTTCTTCTAGTACCCTTCCAATCGGTCTTCCAACAGTTCACTTTCAACCAAAGTAATCTTTCTTATCACATTTCTAATTTCAAATAAGTCTGATCCTGGAGCTCTGCTCAAAATTGCCACGTGTTTCCTCATGTCATTCAGAGTAAAAGCCAGTCATAGAGTTCCTCCTGGACTTGCCCTCCTAGTTTCATTCCTTTGCCTTGTTACATACTCTCCTCCAGGCAAACATATTTTTGCAATTCACAACCCACTAGTACCTAGCCTCTGGCCTTGGGCTTGTAACTCACTGCTCTCGCTCGGCATCCTCTTCTCCTCAGGTCCCTCTGCTTCACACCTTCTTTCCCTTTGCCTCTAAGAGCATTTATATTTCTACTCACCAGGGAAACCCTCCTCACTCTCCCTGCTCTATTTTCTCCAGTAAACTAAGCACCATCAAACATCAGACACATTTTGTTGTCTTTTCTCTCTTAGTTTTTGTTTTGCCACCAGAAACAAGTTATGTGAAGGCAGGATTGTTCTTTTCTTTTTTCTATCAGTTTTAGTAAGAGGTATATTCATTGGTATCTTAGACAGTGCCTGGCATGTAATGGATATTTAACAATATTTGTTGCATAAATTAATAAGGAGAAAAGTTTCTCATCTGTTTCAGGACATAGACTAACATGACTTCTAAGCCACATAAGCAAAATGAGATCTGTGATGCCTGCTAGGGGTGGATACCTTCCCATAGAAAGAAATAAATTTCTTACAAAGGAGACATATAAAGCTATGACCTTATTCTAATGTTAAAAATTGAGGCAACTGTGGATGGTGTTGCCTGCGACATAAGATACGAATACGGGCACTTGTGTATGTGTGTGCACATATTTTAAAAATAAAATAAAATAGATACAATGGTTTATCTCTTAGTCATATGATTTGCCTTTAGCCTATCCTCATTCTACAAACACAAAGGGATGCTTTGGGGAAAGAATATATGAATCAGAGATAGTCTGTGGAATAGAATCTTCCTCAGTGGACAGCACAGAAGCTAAGCAAAAATTGATTTTCTATTTATTTCCTTAATAAAACAAATTCTAGACCAAACTGCAACTAGAAATTTTAAAGAGAAAAAACAGGATGAGCCAAAATTTCCATTATATACTTTTCCTTAAGTACTTAGAAAGTTCAACAAGAACCAAACTTTTCAAATAAATTCATCCATGGTTGACATGTCAGCGGAAAAGAAGTTAGAAAGGTTACAAGTATAGTGTAAAAGATATATTTATCTGAATGTGGAGTAGAAGAAGAATAATATAACACTCAAGAATAACAAGGTATACAAGCAATAACAGTTGGGGCAATCACATGGTGCCATCCTAGGATGGCCTAGAATGGCCTCTTCAAAACCATAGGGGAAGCTGGTGATCAGATTCCGCCTCCCCCCTTCCCCCTGCCCTACCCATCACTACATCATCACTGGGCTAATAGCAGCATTTGAAAGTGAGAGTACCTATTTCTACAACTATAATCATCCTCTCTGTACTTTGCTTGCCTAATTACTTTCATTTTTAAAGTTTAATTACACTCTTTCTCAAAAAAAAAAAACAACAACAAGGAATATAAAACAATTCACACATGCAGAAACGTGTAGCCTGAAAATGTTTTCAAAATAAAATATCAGAACTCAAGAAAATATAAACTAGGACTGAAACTCCAGTCTATTGGGGCAAGTAAAATATGCTCATCGCAGTGTTGAACAAAGTTCTCAAAGTTCAGCAGTAAACTTGGCTTCATGTTAACCAAGCAGTCAGAATGAAAAGAGAAACAGAACTAGTTACATGATTCTTGTAGACCAAGGAGAAAATATTTCAATTCCTCAGAGGCTACAAACTATTTCCGGGAATTCAGAGTTGCAAGAATTTCCTCACATGGGAACTTTCTATAGGAGAACTGAATGCTATGGACCAACACCAGGTAAAGCCCTGCCAGAAGTTTCCCAAAGCAGCCCTTCAAAAGTGTCTCTCTGAAAGGGCCCAAACTTTGGTAAAATCATTCCATCAGAAATGAAGAAAACATGGGGTGGAGAGATAGTACAGTGGGTAAGGCCCTTGTATGGCATGCGGTTGACCTAAGTTCTATCCCTGGAATCCCATATGGTCCCCTGAGCACCACTAGGAGTGATTCCTGAGTGCAGAACCAGAAGTGATCCCTGAATATCATCAAGGGTGACAAAAAGAAAAAAAAAGAAAAAAAAATGAAGACAACATAAACCACATTCACTTTTTTCTCAGTATTCAATTTAATTTAAGAAATAAATAGTAACTATCTTGAACTTAATTTCTCTGTGTTCTTTCTAAGCCTAACCAGAAAAGCTACGTTTATTGTTCAACTAAGGACATTTACAAGACATTTTGGTTCTTTTTCTCCTGTGTTATTTTCTTTTAAAAATTCTACCTCAAATACAATGAAATATACCATGTTTTCCATCTATTTTATTGGGTTAATTTATTGTATTGGGGGTGGGGCCACACCTTGCAGTGCTCAGGACTTACTCCTGGCTCTGTACTCAAAGATACTCCTGACAGTGCTCACCGGACCATAGCTGGTGAAAGGAATTGAACTGGGCTAACTCCAAGTCAGTGTGTTACCCCTGAGCTTTCTCTCTGGCCCTTACTGTGTTAAAGGGTTTAAGTGCTCAGAACAATAACTGGTAAGTGCATGCCATGTATTTGTTTAAAAAAGAAAACTCAAGGAGTACAGTGGGAGCTAGTATAAAAGAAATTAATTGTAAATGAGATGAATTTAACACTCTGATTTCTCTTCAGATAATCTAAATCTTCATCTTTTAATAAAATGAGTTTATTTGAGATTTTTATACCTTTCTTAACTAGTTACAAAGTATATATGTGTGTGCATGTATTTTTTCCTAAATCATTATAGACAGAATGTAATGCTTTGACTTTTTTCTTGTTGTTTTTGTTTTTGTTTGTTTATTGGCCACATCCAGCATGACTCAGGATATATGGTGTACTGAGGATTGAACTTGGCTGAGCTACATTGCAAGGCAAGTGTCCTGCCCACTGTACTATCTCTTTGGTCCTGACCTGACTATTTTTTTGTTGTTGTTCTTTGCTTTTTTCAGATAAAACCAGTGATGCTCAGGACTGACTGGCTCTGTGCTCAAGGATCACTCCTGGTAGGGCTTGGGGGACCATGTGTGGTGCTATGGATTAAACCAAGGTAGGCTCTATGCAAGGTGAATGGCCTACCTGCTGTACTATGGCTTCAGCCCCTGCTTTTGACTATTTCAAAATGAGAACATGATATGAAAAATATCTGATAAACTGTTTACTTATTGTGATTTTATGTCGAGGAGAATTTGCAAGTTTTTAAATATTCAGAGAAATATCAGAACCTTTAAAATTTCTTCTCTGGATGGCATGGGTGGAACTTCAGAATTCATTCCCATGTCACTGGTCCATCCTTTCATCATCTTTCTTTCACATTTTGTTTCCATTCATGGAATGTGTTGATAGTACATTGTGTTTAGCACAATCAAGAGGCCTCTACCATAAACATAAAGACGTATTGGGGGCAGGAGATCTTGTACAGGAGTAGGGGCCCTGCCTTGCACACAACTGCCCAGGTTCAATCCCCAGATCCCCATATGGTCCCCTGAGACTGCCAGGAATGATTCAGAGCACAGAGTCAGGAGTAAGTCCTAAGCACTGCCAGGTATGGTTTTCTCTTCACCCCTCAAAACTCTTTGTTATCATATCTATTTGTGACCCCCATATCTTTCTCTCAATCTTATAAAATGATGTTAAAATTCCAGCACAACATTACCAAAAAACTATACAATAGTATAATAGTATGTATGAGGTCTGGGTTTGATTCCCAGTATTTGATAGAGGGGAAACGCTTGCTAGTAAACTTTCATCAAGGTAAAACAACTAATCTGAACAGAAAAAGTCATGAGTCTATAGGACTTAGGTTCAAGAATCAGGTAACTTATTTTATTGCTGGATTTCTATGTTTTGCCAGGCCCTTTCCCTATAGTTTTATCAGCTTTGGATTCTCCCACTATCAGTGATTCATCTATTAAAAGAAAACATTAGATAGATATTTGCAAATGGATAAGATTCTGTTTCAGCGCCAAACTGGTACCATGGCAGTGTCACCTCCAATCCACACAGAAGTCTCTAGCAGGTGCTCAAGGAGGCATCCAGTCAGCCAAACCTACCCGCTTACTGCTCTCCTCTTCCTGAGCCTTCCTGAACTCGTGCTCCAGCGAGCAGTCCAGCTCCGTGAAGAGGCCCACCTCTTCACAGTTCTTCAGGAACCGTGTTGGAGTCGGAGTCTGATCTGAAAACAGACACCGAGTGATCAGTCCATCTTTCCTCAAAAGCAAGCACAACCATGAGCTAAATTCACAAACACCCTCCCCTCAACTTTATAAAGTCGCTGTGGGGCCATCCATAATGTCCCAGCCCCTAAAATCATAGGAGTATGGAAGGAAATTTAACTCATCAAACCCTAATGAGGAATATGATGTGGTGAAGATCACAGACTGTGAGATTTTGTGGGTAAAATCAAGAGACTCTACCACTACATTTCTGGGTTTCATATCATTTAAACACACACACACACACACACACACACACATTTTGCAATGGGCACCATCACTCATTTTTCTTTCCCCTTTTCCTTTCACCTTCTTTTATTAATGGTAAATTAACTGTGATCTTTAGTGAGATGAGAGGAAATTTTGGTTTCTAGATTTTTAGATGAAACAAACAAACAAAAAAGAACCAAGCACAAGTGGTAGGGCGTTTGCCTTGCATGCAGCCAATATGGCCAACCCGAGTTCGATTCCTCCGCCCCTCTTGGAGAGCCTGGCAAGCTACCGAGAGTATCTCGCCTGCACGGCAGAGCCTGGCAAGCTACCCGTGACATATTCAATATGCCAAACACAGTAACAACTAGTCTTACGATGGAGACGTTACTGGGCCCGCTGGAGCAAATCAATGAACAACGGGAGGACCATGACCGTGACCATGATCTGAATGGAGGAGGAAAACTTAACCATTCATTCTATTTCTTATCTTTGAAGTCATGGAAGAATAATGAAAGCGTCCAAGTCAGACACATTCAACTTATATTCTGTGTGTGTGTGTGTGTGTGTGTGTGTGTGTGTGTGTGTGTGTCACACCTGACGATGATGCACAGGGGTTACTCCTGGCTCATGCACTCAGAAATTACTCCTGGCAGTTCTCAGGGGATGATATAGGATGCTGGGAATCGAACCCAGATTGGCCGCGTGCAAGGCAAATGCCCTGCCAGCTGTACTATCACTCCAGCCCCTCAACTTATATTCTTTACCAACACAATTTTTAAGCTATTTTTCCTTTAAATGACAAAAGATTGTCCTGAGAATTCTCTTCCAAAGACACAGAATTTCTTTTATATAATTGACTTTGTGGAGTATTTTACTATTTGGAAAATGTCGGGCTCTAAAGTCATGATTTCCAGAAATTATATGCAATTTACAAAGTATTTTCACATATGTTCTCTGGAATTATATTGTACAGAACCCAATAAGGAAAGTGAGGTAGAATTACCTCTGTATAATCGTTAAACAGAGCCACATTCCTTGGTAAATCTGTACTTGATTTGACATGAATAAAAGTATGTGAATTCACCCCTATTTAGAAATAGCAGATATAACTAGAAAGGACAATTAATGGAAACCTGGCCATACTAATTATTTTTAAATGAAAAAAAAAACTAGAACCCTGAGTGACTAAGGATCCCATTCTAGGTCTTCTGCATAGATGTGTCTATACCTATATACCTGTATTCTTCCCACCTTAGCTTGCAGTGGATGTGGCTAGACTATGGATGCTTCTTGTTCATTGCTCAGTCTCAAGATCTCTTTCTGCACAGCTCTCTGAGCCATCTGCACCAAAGAGTGCCCTAAAATTGAAATGAACTCACTATTTCTGCTTTCTTTCTAAATTCCTTTATGACAAGAAATTAGACATGTATTTACTTTCACAAGTCATAGAGTAGTTAATCCCCAGGAAATTATCCATTTTGTTTAAAAGAATATACAGGAATGGTGATTACGATCTCCCTATTTCATCAGCCATTCAGAAGCAATGTTGCTTGATTCTTTAAGGGAAAGGGGCTTTCCAATCTATTCAGCACTCAAAGATTGAACTGGATTCCAATGTAGCAGATCCCCAGCTGCACTCTGTTCCATTATTAACCTAATCAATGAGATCGTGAGATCTCTTTAGAGTACAAAGTGAGGGGCTGGAGCGATAATATAGTGGGTAAGGCATTTGCCTTGCACATAGCCGACCCAGGTTGGATCTCCATCATCCCATATGGTCCCCTGAGCACCGCCAGGAGTAATTCCTGAGTGTATGAGCCAGGAGTAACCCCTGTGCATTGCTGGATGTGACCCGCCCACAAAAAAATTATAGTACACTGTGAATCTAGTTCAGAGGATCCTAATTTGGACATTGTGGATAAAGCAAAGGCAAAGAATTGGGTTTTATTGAAAAATTGTCTTATTATCATATTATTTATTCAAGTTGTATAAATACATATTATGTTTCCAACATACATATAAAGAGACATGTGTGGTGGATTTAGAAAGATAAAAGTTGTGTTTATGCCAAATTTTCCAGTTTATAGATATCATCACTTACATGGTCTAGATTCTAAATCTCATATGCAAAATCTCACTGCAAGAGCATATGCAGGCCACAAATTATTTTAAAAATAAATAAATAAGTTTTTTGCACAAGGTCACACAGTTTGAAGTCATCTTACCACTCACTAGCAAGTTCCTCTTTTATCTTAAAGATTGATCCCTTTTCGATCCTAACCCCATGCTTTTCCTTGGCTCTCCTCCCAATTAAGAAGGACTCTGCTACATGTTTGAGAGACAGTGGAACCATCTAAAATCTAGATTTGTAAACAGTGTTGTCTGGGAGAAATGACCTATATCTCTGAACTTTATATTCTTCACATTTCAAATTAAGTTCTGAAGTTATACGATGTTTTGAATTCTTTAATCCCTTCTCAAATGAGTTTTCCCCCAAAGTCTTCAATGTAAGCAGGCCACCACTGAACAGACATCTAAATAAGATCATCGGAGACACTAGAAACTAGAACAGAGGTAGCACTGTAGCACTGTCCTCCCATTGTTCATCGATTTGCTCAAGTGGGCACCAGTAGCGTCTCTATCGTGAGACTTGTTACTGTTTTTGGCATATCAAATACATCACGAATAGCTTGCCAGGCTTTGCCGTGCGGGCGATACTCTCGGTAGCTTGCCGGGCTCTCCAAGAGGGGCAAAGGAATCAAACCGGGGTGTCAGCCCCAGGTCGGCTGCGTGCAAGGCAAATGCCCTACCCGCTGTGCTATCGTTTCAGCCCAGAACAGAGGTAAGGGATGGATAAAGGAATTTTCTGAATGGAAGATAAGTATAGAAAAAACCTGAAAATAAAATGAAGTTATTTCTGTGATGTCTGTAAGGGTGTGAGCCTGAGTGTGCATATGTTTCTGTTTGTGTGTATATTGTTTCCACACTAAATGATTCATTTTACTATGTCAGGAATAAATCAAAGTATTTTGTAAGCACTTTCTCACTAATTTTCACACAAACCACAATTTTTTTTTTTTTGCTTTACTTAAGAGGAGACTTAGAAACTTACCAGATAATTGTATTGGAAAGAAACAATCCTACCAACCCATGATTCTTTTTAAATATATGGGAATTATTTTTATCCTTTATGTAAAACTGCATTTCAATATTACCAACTTTCTATTATCCTACAGGTACATTTTTGCAACTAACGAACCTGAGCATAATAATATTATCCATTTACAATAAGAGACTAGCTGTTATGAAAAAGGAATTTAGCATGCAAGATTTCACTTTCATTTTTCTATGCTTCTTTGTTGGCATCATGATTCCAGTTACAGAGAACAATAATCCCAACAGACTCCATCAGAACATTGACCTCTGAGTCCATGAAATCAAAATCAGGCTAGCATTTCAGGAGTCAAGCCAGTTGAGGACAGTCGAGAGATGTTTTCCATCTCCTCTAAAGCAAGATTATTCCCAGATATGAGCACATACATATGTAAGAAAAGGAGGAATAAGGAGCCTGACATATGGCTAGTAATTTTCCTTCAATCAGCATTTGTCTCTCCACAACAATAGGGAAACCAAAATTTAGGACAAGAGCAGTCATAGTAGTAAAGACAGCTGGATGCCTCTGATTCCCAGAGCAGGAGCACAGAAACTAATTCAAAGGATGCTACCGATATGATTTTATTGTTGTTGGTGTTGTTGTCAGTGGATATGTAGAAGAAAAAAAATTAAGCAAATCTACATTTGGAGGAAATAAACCACACTATTGCTAATTTTTAATTCACTTTTTTCTTGTGAATGAGACATTCATCCCAGTTTCAACAGGAAACAGAAAATGGAGCTTAACTTCTGTTTCAACATTTATTAGAATTAATACACGGTCTCAAATTGTCTTTGATCCCACATGGTACCAGTTCCAAGTAAGCCAGGAAATGTGCAAATCTTCAAAAGGGGGGACAGCTGAAACTATCCGCAGCTTCAAAAAAAGGCAGAATTTCTCAGCCACATGAATATCTGTCAAATGACTACTCCTGCTGACGTCAGACCTGAATTAATGGATAAGATCCATGGCCATCGATTTAAAATTTTGTAAACCACAAATCCAGCAGCAGGGATTTCTAGATTCTGATTAAATAGTGACTTGCCACGTATTACCTGAATTGCAAACCACAATACCCAAAATGAGAGAGAGAGAGAGAGAGAGAGAGAGAGAGAGAGAGAGAGAGAATGAGAATATCCCTACCACAGAGGTGCGAGGGGGGGGATGGGGTAGGGGTGGCAGGAGGGATATGGGCACTGGTGGAGGGATGGGTACTCGACCATAGTATGACTGAAATGTAATCATGAAAGTGTGTAAGCATGTAATTCTAACTCATGGTGTTTCATTAAATTTTTTTAAATAGTGCCTCAAATTTTAGTATTGATGGATAATAACCTAAGGTGTGTTCAAGAGCCATATGCCACAGTCCAGGGACTTATAGGAATTCATTCCAGTAGACATGTAGAGCAGAAATATTCTATAAAGATGCCTGTCTCCCTTTCTTTTACAGATTCCACTTGACTAATGACCATCGGAACGATAGAAGGTGATCAGTCATCTCAAAAAAAGTCTAAAGTGAGGAACTTTGGAGTTTGGTCTTGATATTAGTTGAAAATATTTGATAGTTGTTTGTAAATCTCAGTGGGCATGTTCCCTTTTTATAGAGTTTGCAAACAGAATACCACATTCCCAGAAATCCCAGACATCAGGGGCCAGTGCAAGGGAAAAAAATGGTTATCCTTCCCCCACTCATCTCACCCAACCTAGGGAATTACTTCCACAATCAGACAAGAGAAATCAGTCCAAAAAGATTTGCAAAATCCTTTACAAAGTCTGTCTTATCTCAATGATTGATTCTCTTCCTAGAATGTAAGTCTGGTTCTTAAAAAACAAAAAAAAAGGAACACCTTTTCATGGAATCTGTCAAGAGTTAGGTGAAGAATATTTGCCCTGCATAGAATCAGCTTGACTTGGTGCTTATGAGGAAGAGAACCACAATATTGGGGTTATGATGTAAGAAAACACACAAACATTATACAAAAGGAAGTTCTGCCCCATATTACATCTTGGCAGGACAGCAGATACATGGCTAGAACTATAAGAAAAGAAAACAAATCACTCTAAAAGACTTCCAATCAGTCCATGTCTGCCTGCCATCAAATGATTCAGCCCAAGAAGGTACGATTATTTCAGAGTCTAAATGCACCAAGAAACTTTAACACAAAGCTAATACCTGAAACCTGATTCTTTCTGGAAGAGTGTTTAGTCTGCTTTAACCTATTTAATAATAGGTTGCTACCTTATTCAATTTCTGAGCAGCATTTAAGGTATATGTTTGTCTATGTTTCATTTTCCTCAATGACAAAAAACAGTTGAAGTGACAAGTCATCAGTTTAAAAGAAAAATAGCAGAATTCCCATCATATGCCAGAGAAAAAGAATGTGAACTTTCTTTCCAGTGGTACTGATTTTTTCAAATACAATTATTACAGAAATATGCTAAGTGATTTTACATCATTTTATATTAAATTGATAATGGCCAGTAATTCTATAAAAACTTCACTAATTCAGCTCTGTTATAAATAACTGGTCATTCTAATTATTGGATAGTATCAATGGCAATGCAATATGTTTTATTATTTGTATGATTCAGCAGAAAAATGTGGTTGAAGGGGATTCCTCAGAGTTGCTCAAATCAGTAGGGAAAAGTATTAGAATCAGTATATTTATTTAACTAAGAGTCAGGGTATTTAGAAAGGACATTTTTTCTTAGATACTTTTTATAATTATACTGATGCCATAAATTTTCATCAGATGTTTTCTTTAAAACATACTTGGCTAGCTAGCCCCTCTCTGAATTTTAATAAAGCTCAAATTAACAGAATTTACATTAAATTTCAAAGTACATAATCCTTATAAGTGTAATCATCAGTAACAACTGAGAGAACTTCACAGAATTTCAGACAAGCTTCACTGCATTAAATGTGCCTTTTATTGAATATGAATATACAATAAGAGCAAAGAGGGTACTCCCAGTAACTATGTTGATGTTACTATGTCTGATGTCACTATGTCTCTGCATCTGTCCAAAGAGGCAGGGGGACTATGGGACAATCTAAGACTAATGTGGATTTTAAGATAGCTGTGAAAGTCATGGAAGCTGATCATGACTGGGGTAATCCTGAGCTGGACTCAGGATTAAGAAACTGGACTCACTCATATAATGGAATTAACTGATCATCTAGGTAGAGACATGAAGGACTAAATGCCCTGGAAGTCAACTACAAAATGCTTCAATAAGTACCTCTCTTACAACACTTGAATCCAGGAGACATAGATTAAGATTTAAATTAAAGATATGCTAAACTCATTATTAGGTTGCCCTAATCTAACACATATCTTCTAAAAACAATCAAACCACAATTGTAATTTGCTTTAAAGGGGCTCTGCTGGTAAGAAAGGGTTTTTAACCAAGGAGATCAAGACCATGTTAGTCACGTGAATGAAAGAATCCAAGGTAGCTTACCACACTCAATCTCAGTGTTTCCAATTAGCTCCTAGTTGCCTGAGTTTTCTATAATTTTTGTAAAGAGATACTGGTTTCCAGATAGAGTAGAAAGGAAGCCAGTTATTCACATATAAAGGAATATTTCAGAGCAAGACTTCTAATACATTAAGGTGTATTGTCAAGATTCTGTTTTTCTGAGCCAGTTAGAATTTGAATAAGAAGCCGACAACTCCAACAAAATGTCATAACCAATTTTATAATCTATTTGTCATAGTAGACAAGAAAATTGAATTGTACCACAATTCTTGGGGGAGCTGAAGAGATAGCATAGGGTGCTTAAAGTATATCAGGTGCTTGCCTTGCACACACCAACTCAGTTTGATTCCTAAAACTTCCAGAGGTCCCGGATTCCCTGCAGGAATGATTCCTGAGCATAGGACTAGGAATAAGTAAGCACTGAGCATTGCCAGGTGTGGCCATCAAACCCCAAACAACAAAAAACAGCTACTTGTTCCTATAAATGCAGTTAATACAACCTCCTTTTTAAAATGTTTTAATACATTGTATGATTGTAACTCAAACATGAAAGCTTGTAACTATATCTCATGGTGATTCAATAAAATAACACTGTAGCACTATCCTCCCGTTGTTCATCGATTTGCTCAAGCGGGCACCAGTAACGTCTCACAACAAATTATGAGACTTAAAAAGAAAAAAAAAAGAAAATGTTGAGAATGTTTTAGGGGTTGGAGCAATAGCACAGAGGGTAAAGCATTTGCCTTGCATGAGGCCAACCTGGGTTCGATTCCTCCACCCCCCTCGGAGAGCCTGGCAAGCTACGGAGAGTATCTCAATCGCTCGGAAAGCCTGGCAAGCTCTCTGTGACGTATTCAATAAAATAAAATTTTTTAAAAAGTGTTTTAATATGTTTCCATTTGATTACCATTGTAAAGAAAAGGCAATGATATGGAAAGGTAGCACTGTAGAACTGTAGCACTGTCCTCCCCTTGTTCATTGATTTGCTTGAGTGGGCACCAGTAACATCTCCATTGTGAGACTTGTTGTTACTGTTTTTGACATATCGAATATGCCACGGGGAGCTTGTCAGGCTCTGCTGTGCGGGTGGGGATAGTCTCGGTAGCTTGCCGGGCTCTCTAAGAGGGACGAAGGAATCAAACACAGGTTGGCCACGCAAGGCAAATGCCCTACTCGCCATGCTATCTAATCTTAAATTTAAAACTGAAACACATTGTTGGTAGACATAGAGCACAAATCTAGATTTACATTGAAAAACTCATGGACAGATAAGGACTTGGGACAAATTGCTTGTCCTCTTGATGCTGCTTTATTATAAATGAAATCAAATAGCCAGGATTCAATAAACACAATGTTTGTACAATAAGGGGTGTGACTACAGGCAGAAGATAAGTCGATATATATTTAAATTTTATTTCTTTAAAAGGTAAGTCAATGAATGATAAATATTATTATCATGCTATTTACTATTATAAACCATCACTACTGTCCTCTGGCCCAGGGAGATGTAGTTACTAGACATAGTGGAGAGTTTCTACGTCCCATTACCATCAATCAAATTGCCAAGAGATAACTATGGGCTATATGGGTGAGTATGGTATTTGTGCACATGTGTGTGGTTCAATTATTTACTAAGCAGGATTTTTAACTATCCATCTCATTCAAAAGAAAAATGTCATCTTCCCTGAGGTTTCCCTGTTATGATACATATGGATCACCAAGTAGGGTTTGTAGCTAACAGCCATGAGCAATGGATTCTAGATCTAACATTAGCCAATGATGATCAATATTTTGGAAACAAATGTTCTATCCCATTGAATAACATTCTGTTCTCGTCATCATAATTAGTTGCAGAACCTACAGTTAGAAATTATAGACCATTCTAAGACCTACTCCAGAGACACAATTGGGTCTCAAAGAACTAGATTGCCCTTTCATTAAATGCTCCATATCAGATGATGATGAGGAAGAAGGAATGCAGAAGTCAGTTTCATTTGCCTCTTCTGCACATGTCATCTCTCTACACAGTCACCTGTATCACAACTGGTCATGTGGTACTTACTTCGGCTTCTTATCTCACCATAATCAAAAGCCAGGAAGAACCCTTGAGCCCACAGTGATGAACACCATATCATGACTAAGCTGCTGTCCATACAAAACAGTCCTCCCTGACTTTTTTTGGGCAGCTTGCTAGTCAATTGGTTCAAATTATCAAGTTTCATTTTCATCATAGCACTTGTCACTAAGTGCTTTTTTTTTTTTCGGTTCTATTCTCTCTTTCTTTCCAGTCCAATAGGTATAACAAATGCCAAGACAAGAGAGATTTTGTATCTTGCTCAGGGTACCATCACCAGCATCAACTACAATAGGATCCTGATAGGTATTTATTTATCGAATAAATGTAGAAATGATGATGGAAGATCAACTTCAGCCCCTCTTCCTCTATCTCAACTGTTCCTATCTTAATTTCATTGACTGCTGCATTATTGGACTGTGATTCTTACTGCTGGGATTACTAGGTCTGTTCATGTGACTTTCTCAGACTTCCCATCTGAGATCTTGATTGTGTTTTATCTTTCGGGAAATGTCTGCAACATTCTCAAACTTCCTTCTTCCTTTTATGAAATAAGATTCACAATCTTGTAAGTCAATGTTTCTATCATATTCTTCCATCTCTTTTTCCCTCCACCCTTTCCTCTTACACACACACACACACACACACACACACACACACACACACACACATACATATGCATACACAGTCAGTTCTCTCAAAATAGCAAGTTTTTATTCTGCTATAAAATTGTATGTTAATTATCATCCTATTTCTTTTCTGTACAGAATTAGGAATGCTGTAAAGAAGTGGGAGTGAGATGTCTGTCTGGGTGAGATTTGGAATTTCCTGCTTGTCTAACCATAATATCACTAAAATAGACCCAAACCAAAAATGTTGGCACCTGTGTAACATTTTCCTCTGAAACTAAATGTATTATAGAGTCCAAAATGGAAGATAAAATTCTTGAGTCAAAATAATCTGTCTTCTCTTATTAAAAAATAATAATAAAATAAAATTGACTCAAACATCATCCTCTTTACCTCTAATATTTAAATTTGGCAATAGCTTTCAAAGTAAACATTTCTGCATCATAGATTAACTGCTAATTTTATAATTTAAGTGTGGAACTGTGATATTCTCAACAAATTTTCATTTTGAACTTGGATCCCCAACACCTTCAACATCACAATTTCCTTCACTATGAAATAAACTTCTATCAGAATAAAAAATAGGGAAGGGGACTTGCCATAGCCATGCCTCCGGACCCTGCAACAGGCTATTTCATTCGGGGCACCCCAGAGGGGATGGGTGAGTCCCGCTACCTGCCGTAGAAGCCAGTGCCAGCAGCAGAAAATCTCCAGAACTCAACCCCTATCATGCTCACACCCACTCTTCACACACCTGGGCTGAGCCTCACCCATGAGTGAACCTATTCCTCGACATCTCATACCTCACACCACTGTTATTCCAAGAGTAGCGCCCTACAAGTGATGGGGTTTAAAGTAGAAGGTAACCAACCTTAGAGGGAAATATATTTTTACAGATATAAAACAAAAAGCACACAGGCTCAACCTTTAACCTTTAACCTCAACCTTTAACAGCATGTTAGTAATCTCTTATAGAGGGGCTTAATGGAACTTTTTGGGAGCATTTTCAGCAGTTTATTCATAACAAATGATACAAACTAAATTGTTTTGGTTCTGCTTTGGAGCAGGGGTTGGGGTTCAGGATTGAAACATCCGAAATATGGTGTTGGAAAGGTGTAATGGTAGTGGGATTGGTGTTCAAATATTAAATGTAAAATCAAATATTGTTAACTACTTCATAAAAATAAAATTGAATTTAAAAAAATAGGGAGGGTCAGTGCTTATTTCCATCATCATAGAACTAAATAATGTAGACAAAATAAGAATGGGAAGGCCAAAACTTGAAGAACTAGAAGTTTTTGTCCTCAAAATTCAACACTATGATGACGCTCATTGCTTACTAATACTGCACTCCTGTGTAAGACGTTTTGTGTTTACTAGCTATTCACAAGATTAGACTCATCTTAATAAAACATCATGATTGTCACTTTTATTATCATCCATTGCAGCATGACAAAAATATTTACAGTCAGACTGAGCAGTACATTCTACCTGGTCTCAATAAAATTGACTTTATGGCAAAGCTATGAAATTATTTTAGATCATACAACTACTAGGAAAGGTATTATTGGAGATTTTATCTGTGGCATCTAAATAGCTTTCCTAACTGTAAAATTTGTAATTAATAGAGGAAGTGAATTTCTAAAATACAAATTCACCAAATATTCATAAATTAGTAATACTTTTAGTAAATACTAATTATTAAATTAGTAAATACTAAATTACTAATACTATTAGAACATACTTTTGATATTTTATTGTCTTTTGGCAGGAGAAGCAAAAGTGGTATTCAGGGGCTTACTCCTGGCTCTGCTCTCAGTGATCTCTTCTGACAGTACTTGGAGAACCATATGTGGTGCCAGGTTTCAAACTGGATTTGGTTGTGTGCAAGACTAGCGCCTTCACCCCTGTACTATCTCTGCAGCCTATATCTTATAAATATTTGTCAAACTCTAATTAATCTGAAATGAAATTAGTCTAATTTTGTTGGACAAAATTATGGTGTCTGAGAGGAACTGAAGATTTTTCTCCTGACAATTGCTGAGTTTATATTTGATTTAAATATTTTATATCATCCACTTCAAACTGTACAAAATTATTAGCCTTCATAATAGGCTACAATATAGGCTTATAGTACTTAAAAACCAAAGTTCTAATGAATAAAGTCTAGTAATTTTGAAACTTTTGAAATCTTTAAATATAGTAAAATCAAGATATGGATTTGTATGATTGAATAAATTCAGTTATACTTGCAATCAATATATAGTATGCCATTACTAAAATAGGGCTGGAGATAAATACATATTGAAATATTTCTTTGGGTATAATATCAAAAGAATTTAGTGCAGACAACATTGGTGTATTACACATAGTAAACCTCAGTCCCTTGAGTACAGAGCCATAAAGCAGACTGTAGCATTCCATAGTACATTTCATCAAGAAAATTCTATGAGACTACCAAAAATGTAGGCAGCAAGTTAAAAAAAATAGTGCTTAATTTTACTGGGAGTATGAAATAGCCTCATACCTGCTTCAACATAAAATAAAATAAAGTTTAAGAAAATATGTGAGCATATCATTTATACAGTTTTGCTCATGTGAATTGCTTCATTTTTTTCACATCAAACATGACACAGTGAAAATGAGAATGACTTTTCCCTCTATCATTTTCCACCTGGCACTGCCAATTATTGGCAGCAACAGTCTGCATTGGCGATGGATCTATTAAGAACTATTGAAAAGTTCAAAAGCTTAATTGAAAACCTGTTCTTAGGAAACGTGTAGAAGTGTTCACAAATGTTGCTTTTCTCCTGACTTGAGATGGGACTCCTGGTAGGGCTGTCTTGAAGCTCTGACTGCGGGACACTGCATGGACACTTTTCATAAAAGTAGCAGCATCTCCACATAATTACCATTCCCTGACCATCACCTCCCAATCCCCAGGCTGCCCATTTTAGGGATGCTATTAAGAAAAAAAACATAAGTGGTATTTTAAAAACAGACCAACCTTTACAACACTTCCAAGTTTTCATTTATATTATCACTGTTGTAATTAATTTGGTTTGTGGGCCATACTGGACTGTATTTTGGGCTTACTCTTGTCTCTGTGCTCAGGAGTCACCCATAGCGATGCTCCGATGCTCCTGGGTACCATATGGGGTGCCACAGATAGAACCAGGATCAGGTACATGCAAGGCAAGCATCTTTCTCTCAAGCCCCTTTTCTATATTTTTATAATTCTTACAAATTGAAGTCTCAGCCTTTCTGTTTCTAGACTTAAAGAAAGACAAAAATTTCGGAAGAGTTCAATAACAGCAGAGGCTGAGAAGAGAGATGGAGGGATGTAAAGAGAAGCGGGGAGACTGCACTGGACTGAAAGAGTTTTTCGAACCTCAGTGCACCCACAGTATTGTCTAGCTGCAGGCAAGTTTTTATGGAAAGTTCGATGGTGGAAGGTCTTTGGTGATGAAGGAGAACTGCTGACTCTTGACACTATAGCAGCCCAAGTCTATGGGTTAAGATCACAAGATGAAGTACCTTCTTTATATGATTTTTGGTGAGCTGGGAAAGCTGTTCCTCTCCTAGTGTCCCAATACTTCTATAAGTAAAATATGAATGTAATAATAACTTATCTGAAAAAAATTAGAGGAGCTACTTATAATAGTGAAAATAAAGTACTTGCAAAATGTAAATGCAAAAGCATGCTAAATTATATGAGGCAGACCTGCCAGGACAGTCAGTTTCTCTTCTAGTATCATTTAAAACATAAACATGTTCCTGGGGGCTGGAGCAATAGCACAGCGGGAGGGCATTTGCCTTGCCTGCGGCTGACCTGGGCTCAATTCCCTGCATCCCATATGGTCCCCCGAGCACTGCCAGGAGTGATTCCTGAGTGCAAAGCCAGGAGTAACCCCTGAGCATCGCCGGGTGTGACCCAAAAAGCAAAATAAAATAAAATAAAATAAAATAAAACATGTTCCTTGCCATATTATCTTTCAGAATGTCAAGGAGACTTGTGGGTCCAAAGAACTATTTCTAGCCTGAGAAGAGAACAGGAAATGTTTTAATTACTCTGCTGGGACTTTAAAACACTTTCACTTGCATTCTTCCACAGTATTTTTGAGATAAACCTTGAAATAGACTGGGCGCACAGAATCATTCCCGTTTTATTAAAAAAACAGCGGGGAGGGGGGAGAAAGAAACTGAAACCTAGAAAGACCCAGTGAGGATCTGTGATCCTTGGTCAAGATTATCAGACAGGGGGCAACAGGCCCCAATCGAAGTTCAAGTTTCTTCACTGCTAGTTCCACATTTTTCTAATTGTCTGTGCAACTTCTCAAAATGGCGGTGGGGAATGAAACAAGTAATGGATTGGCTATTTTTATTAATTTCTGCTTGATTTGCTCAGCATTTGCTCAGTATTATCTATGCATTATCATATTTAATCTACCGCTTTTGAAACAGGCTTTGTTTTATGATTTTGATATGCAATTGTTCAACACCCTACCACCATCAATTACCCAAAACACAAAATCTCTACAGATCCTCCAGTCTGGTCTTTCTCCCCCATCTTCACTCTGTCTGGCAATTGGTTCTATACTCTAAAGTCAGGGGATTTTTTAATTGCTCAGCATGGTCTATGTTCTTATTTTAAGTCTCTATATTTCACATATGAGTGAATCATCCTACAGTTACCCTCCAGTTCCATTCATGTCGCAGCAAATGGCATGATTTTATCTTTTCTTATATCTGCGTGGCATTTCCTTGTTTATATATACCACAACTTCTGGACCAATTCATCTGTAGTTGGATATTTGGGTTATTTCCATGTCCTGGCTATTGTAGTAAGTGATGCAATGAATGTGCATGTGCATATATTATCTTGAATTAATGGTATTGGGAGACAGATCAGACATTGTTTCTTATGTAAGGCTTCACTGACCACCAGGTAGAATGTTAGCTCTGAACACAATCCCTAGTTCCCCCCCGCCAAAAAAATGTAGAATGAATACTCCTTCGGCTAAAGTGACCAGTAGTCCTCCTTGTAATTCACAATTTGCTTATGTCATTGACAGTCCTTTACTTTAATTCAGGTTCCCATTGGGAGGTTCTCAAAATCAGGAATGATATCAATTTACACAGCTCCGTGACAGTTGGAACAGTACATTGTGCATTATTAGATGCTTAATTAAAATGTATTACTTCAGTGATTATCAGTATGTGATTTTTAAAAGTATTTTTTCTGGAGCCAAGTTGTCCAGTGATAAATATTTCACTTCCAAAAAACAAACAGTTGCAACTGTTCATTCACTGGATTGAACACTATGCTGACTGATTACATTTCTGCTTACTGTTATTTTAAGTGCCTATACTCTGCTATTCCTCAGAAATACATAGTTTCAAGGCTGAGAAGTTGCCAGTGGAAATAATCTCATCACAAGTCAAATAAGTTTCTAAACGTGTGGCTGATCTAATAACCCAAACTCTCTTTGCCTGATTGGACCCTTACCTGATATCATATTGTCTGTTTTTATTGAGGGGAACTTCAAAGTCATTTCATGCTTGTGCCTATGAATCATCAGATGGTCTTCTGTCGGGAAGCGCTGTCAAACAAACAGAAAAAGAGACAGGGGTAAGGGAGTCATTCAGTTATGTCATCCATCCATGTTTGCCATCATAAAAAAAACAAAACTTTTTCTACAAATATGAGAGACAAAACAGAAAGTTTGTTTGAAAAAAATGTGAAAGCATGAATAAGCATAATGTTTAATTATTTTATGTGAGTAAATATTCTGGAATGTTCCTTTGAATTCTATCCAAATACATGCATCATTATTTCTGCTTCAGTTTACCAGGGGGTTAGCCATGTTTCAGGGAAATGTAAGAGGCTGGCTATGAATAAGACACAGGTGGTCTTGTCTCTGTCATTCTCTGAGACCCTCGCTCCTCCCCAAGGACTCCTTTGAAAGGCCTGTACTTCTTGGACAATCCTTGAGTATAACCAACTTTGATTTCATCAGCGAACCCAATATGTCTTATGAGCCAGAGATATAGTCTGAGGGGAGACTTTAAACATATTTAATTAGAAGATAAAACAACAAAAAATGCATGAGCCATATTGATAGTATTAAAATAATATGTACACCTAAATATATTATCCCTTAAAAAGGAGGGAGGGTCACTGAATAACTACCTGTGATCACAGTAATGTGTAAAGAAGGCAGTCTAAAAAAGCAAAATTCTCCCATTTCAACTAATACCGATGTGAAAATCATTTCTAAAATAAAAAAGTAGATTTAGACCTAAACACCACTAAATTTTTGCAAAACTATTTTGAGCTCATCTTTGGAAGTTACAGTTCTACACCATTCTTATTACAAAACAAAGTCTAAGGCACAATAAATATGCCAGACATTATCGCATAATCTATAAATTAACCAAAAATATAAGAAATGCATGAAATAGGAAAAGAATTTTGATTCATGTCAGACTTAGGAAAGAAATACATGACATGCTTAATTATATGACATATATATCTATGAATAAATGCCATGACATTTTATAATATGTTTCTGTTTAGGAAAAGCTTGCACACTAATTATCTGATATTTATAATTATACATATGATTTAAAGTAACAATAAATCATTTTGAATATTTTATAATATATAGTAAGCCGACACTTTACTTTCAACTTTCAAAGAATGATATTATGGCTGTTAAAAAAATGTTTCCAAATATTTTCAGATGTTTTGACTTTTAGTCAAATGATAGGATTGGTTTTTCTGACATTCTTAAATTTTCAGGGGCCATGTGAGTAGTTCTGCTCACTGAGTTATAATGGAAGTGACATGTTACCCAGATAAGAGCATCTAATTCCTGGCACATGATCCTCTAGAAATCTCCCTCAATCTCCCCCTTTATCATGACAATTAACAACATAGAAAATAGTGGTTCTTTGATAATCTCAAATTATTCTGAGATTATGAAGAGCATTTCAGAATTCTGAAAGATTATGAAGAACATCCAGCCAAGCTGCTATAGAAATGTATCCTTGGGCAACTGAATAAAGTCTTTGATGTTTTAAGCCATTGAAGCTTTAGTGTAATTTGTTACTGCTGCATATCCTAGCCTATCCTGAGAACTTCCCAAAGTATCTGCACTATCAAAGTAAAGTGAAAATCCAACAAATGACAATAAATGCTCTTGAACGTTTCCAAATCCTAACAACTTAGAAAGTCTGTCAAAAACTTAGAAAACTTCCAGGTTCCTCACTCCCTCTAGAGTACCATAGTTTCCATTATACTTGTATAACATGGTAGAAATCGTTTCTCCAAAAAGTGAAGATTTGTGGGCTGGAGCGGTAGTACAGCGGGTAGGGTGTTTGCCTTGCACCTGGCCAACACAGCCAACCCGAGTTTGAATCCTCCACCCCTCTCAGAGAGCCCGGCAAGCTACTGAGAGTATTGTGCCAGCACGGCAAAGCCTGGCAAGCTACCCGAGACGTATTCAATATGCCAAAACACAGTAACAACAAGTCTCACAATGGAGATGTTACTGGGCCTGCTCGAGCAAATCGATGAACAATGGAAGGGCAGTGACAGTGACAGTATGGATTATAGAAATGGCTTAAATTTCCTAGTCAATCTATTGAAATCCTTGTGATTTTTCTGGAATAAATAACAAACAATTTCATAATATCTTTAAATTTATAATAGTCCATTTTTCTTATAAGATAATATAATATAGAATAGTAAATATGTAGTTATTTAATACCTGGGAGTGCTCAGGACTTACTTCTGGATTTGTGCTCAGAGATAACTTTGGCAAGTTCTGGGGACTATATTGGGTGCTGTGTGCAAGGCAGTCTCTTCCTATTGTATTCTTTATCTGATCTCCAAAATATTTATTAAATAGTAATTATTTATATATATATATATTTTTTTACTTTTGAAGGGCCATGGGTTGTGCTAAGAGCTAACTCCTGTTTCTGCACTCAGGTATCAGTACTGGGATGGTGCAGGGGACCATATGGTTTCTGGAATTGAACCTGGATTGTCTGCGTGCAAGGCACAAGAACTACCTGCTGAACTCTATCATCGGCCCCCTCTCAAAGTTCTTATCAATTATAATTACCTTCCAAAAGAAACAATAGAGGAAATCCACAACTTTTTGAAATTAGATTGTAAAATAGTAGCAAATTGTAAATAAGCAACATGGTAGACTCTGCAACAGATGTAGAACTGAAATGAGTCACTGGACCTCAAAACCTGGTTAACTCAGAGGGTAAAATCATAGTGGAATTAACACTGAACATGAGAAGTTTGTTTTTCTTTACATCTGGGACAAAGCTAATGTGTAATGAACTATAACATGAAAACTGTCCCAGTGTGAATGAGAACAAAGTGTGCATGGGTGGAGACAAGGGGGAAATCCACCCAACAGCCCCAATGCAGTACAAGCACAAATAGTTGATCTTGACTCTGCTTCTCAGTTCCCACCATTCTTTATCCTCCATGCAAGCTTTCATGCTATGGAATTTAAATTCAGTAGCCATAAATGACTAGGCTCTATTTTCCTTTAACCGGACTAGAACCTTAGACTCACTGGGCAACTACTTTATTTTCTCAATTCTAATACCTCTTGAAATGAAAGATTTATTTATTTTTTAATTGCTTATCAATATAAAATGTTTTCACATTAGAGACTCTGACTTTGGATTTACCTATTAAAGTATGCAAAAAGTGAGAGCAGGAAAAATTTTGAGACTTTATCTTAAAACCAAGAAAGTATAAAAATTGTGAATTCTCATATTAACCCAAACTTTTCTCATATTCCGTTCTTCTTTTCCAAGAAAATACTCTGCTCTCCTTCACTGAGAAGCTGTAGGTCATTCAAAACACATCCCCCTTCAATCTTTATTACTACTTCCACCATACAGTGTCATAGATTCTAAATCGAGCCTCTCCTGTTTCAAAGGAATAAGCACCTCCGACCTTCTCCTCCTCAGAATCTTATACATCCCAAATCTTCTGAAAATTGTGGTGCTTCAAGTTTGTCTCTAATTTAAAAATAACCTCCCTCAAGTTGCACCCTTCAAGACAACCATTATATTTCAGTGCTTCCCACCACTCCCTAACAGTCTTGAAGACTCGTCCGTGGCGGCCTTGTTCACTTCCTCACCACTCTGGACTCAATTAGCCCTTTGCAATCAGGCATCTGCCAGGTCTCCCCTCACTGAGATTACTGGCAAGCACTTGCCTGCCAAACACAACAGCTCAGGACTCTAGCTAGTGTCTTGCTCAGAGAGTGCCAGGCACCAGGGACCATATATCTGTGGATGTTTATTTACTTATACACTTCCTGACTTCAGACACAAACAAAGATGGCTAATAGCAATATCTGAAAAAGAGTAGGAGAGCACCATTAGAAATAAGTGAGTGACTTCCCCAAGGGGAAGAGACCCCAAAAGAAGTAGGACTAAACCCCAATGTAAACCATGAAGGAGCCATTGACAATGGAGAGCAATTTTCCCCCAAAGGGAATTTTGGCAATTCCTGGAGACATTTTTGGTTGTCACACTGGGACTGCTACTGAGATCTAATAGGTAGAGAGCAGAAATACTATTAAACAACATAAAATGCACTGAACAGCCTTCCTATCCTATTATTCAGATGCCAATAGGGCTGAGTCTGGGAAATTCTGTCATATGGTTAAGTGATTCTTGTGCCGTTTTCCTTTCTCTGCCTTACCTCAACATTAAATACTGCTAACTGTCTCTCCTGCAATGACTCTCCTCTCTCATTCACAAACCTGAGCACTACTGGAATCCTAACTCATCTTGAACACTTTTGAGTCTTTGTTAAAGACTCCTGAGCATCCTATTTCCTTCAATTGTTCTTCCTTCAAGAACTTCTATTCCCTTTCTCTAGAAAAGTAAAACATCAATGTCCTGTGCAATTTCTTGTTGAATTTTATAATAAACAAATCAACTGATCAATGTACCATCTGCTTATAGACTTGATGCCTAGACTAGAAGCTCTGTGAGGACAAGGCTATATGTAGTTACCCCAAATGGGTACCTACATATATTGGGTACCTGCACATAGTAGGTACCCCAAATGTGTTGACTGAATCAAAGTCAATAAAAACAAAAACATGTCAATAAAAACATCTTTATCTTCAAAGCAAAATAAAGTTTTCCAATTTATCTTATTCCCTTTGGTGACTGAATTTTAGTTCACTTTTTGCAGCGTCAAGAATCCAACCCAGATCCTCACACATATAAGGCAAATGATCCAGCAACAAGTTAAATTCCCATTCCATTCCTTCACTTTGTCTATTGAGATCTCTTTGTAAGGAAACGTAAGTGAAAATGAGTTTTATCTTTATTAGGTAAAACAGTTTTCTGTCTTTTCAATGGAAAATCCCGACCTAGCAGCATTTTCCCCAACAGCGTAAAAACTTTTGTTTTCCCAGCAGAGAACCTACTAGAACCTGAGCCAAGGACTATGGTTTCTCAGTGACAGGTGACATGGCAGCATAGTAACAATGTCTCATGTTTCCACAGCAAAACTCCTAGCATCCTACACAATTATGTATATGTTGGGGGTAGCACTGTAGCACTGTCCTCCCGTTGTTCATCAATTTTCTGAAGAGGGCACCAGTAACATCTCCATTGTGAGACTTGTTGTTACTGTTTTTGGCATATTGGATACACCACCGGGAGCTTGCCAGGCTCTGCCGTGTGGGCAGGATATTCTCGGTAGCTTGTAGGCTCTCCAAGAGGGATGGAGGAATCGAACCTGGGTCAGCCGCGTGCAAGGCAAACGCCTTACCTGCTGTGCTATTGCTCCAGCTCACCAAACACACACACACACACACACACACACACACACACACACACACAAAGTAATATTTAGATTTTAGGTGACCGTTGATTCTAGTTTCTCTCGGGGAGCTACTAGCTCCTGCCAGCATCAGCACGGCAGGAGATAGTTGAGGGCTGCAGTAGTCAGAACTGAACACCAAGCTCTGCCTTTCACAAGGGGTCCATGCCATGACCACCAGAGGTAACATGATGCCTAACCTTCCACAGCAGTCCAATAGGTAAAAGATGAAATAAGTTGGAAAAAGTCCTGTGACTTCTGAAAAAATGATTGGGTGCTTGTTTTACTCCAAGGGAAAGACACTACTAAAGAGAAATAAGTCTCTGCTGTGAACAATGCCACCCGCATCCCGAAGGCCCAGTATACAAGGGGCTGTGGTCAGAGCAGGCACCCTCCTCCCCTGCTCTCTGCAAGAACAATCCTGAACATCTGGTGGGCAGGATGCATCTGGCTTACTTCCAAGAGGAAGTTCTGGGTGGAAATGACCAACGGGGATGGGTTTCAGAGGCTGTAAGGAAGTAGTTCAAACTGTAAAGGGGTAATAATGATGATGATCATCAGAATAATGGAGATAATGTTGGTGATCATAGCAATGTGGGGACAATCTGACAAGACTCCAGTGTAGAAAGCAGCCGGCAGCAGACAGCCCTGCCAAGGGAGAGCGGTTCCACTGCTAGCAGGGGCAACCTTCCAGCCGCAGTGAGGGTCCCAACACTCACCTGGGAGCAGCCCGGGGCACTGCAGACGAACGGCCTCTCCTGCTCCAAATTCATCTTGGATTCCTCATAAATCTAAAGAGTCAGGGTAGAGGGAAGAATAAAAACAGAAATACATGAATATCTCCTGCTTGTGCCCGAGAAGCAAGAGAGCAGCAATCACTCAATGTCCCCTTAATATGCCAACTTCCAGATTAGAGGAGAAACACATTCCAATGAACCCAGTCCCCTCCTGCTTCAAGTGCAGTGCGAGAGTCTCCCTGCAGCTCTCTTGAGTATATAATGTTTACTGTATAGAGAAGGAAGGGGCCGTGGGCTGAGGGAGTTGCAGAAGGAAGCTTGCTTTAGGCAAAGCATCTGGGGGCGGGGGAGGGTATCAGGTCTGATTCTACCAAGGCAAGAGGATTTTAAGGCCAAGTTCACCTTCATCCTTTGGCACTGGCTACTTAAAACTGCAAGAGATGGTTACATAATTGTTAGGACCAATCCTGAGTAATGCACAAGAATTCACCTGAACTGGCTACATCAAGCTTTCAGGGTGAACAAGAAAAGGCACAGCAAATGACTCTGGTGGCCAGCCAGAGTTTTATGTTCCCTTCATCTTAGGCCTTCGGATCCTCAATAATAAACATCGTGAGTTATTCAGGGGTAACTAGAAATCTGATAATGCAAACAACATTACCTTGGACCTTTTGTAAATTTGGTTTAACAAACTAATTTAAAGTTAATATTAGGTTTAGACTGCTGTTCTAGATAAGTTATCTGAAATCATGTTGCTCTGCAGGAAAAGTCCTTATGCTCTTATCTTGGACAGACGTTAAATTACAGAGCAATCTTTTTATGTGTATGGTCTAGGTTCTAAGGTAAGTTCATTAAACAAAAACTGAGCAAAATAAAATTACCCCTGCAAAGCCAAGCAGGTATGCCTTTATGGTTACCAGTCTTAAATAGTAACATAAAGATTTTAAATATCATAAGAAGTACTGTTCAAATATAGGTTATACAATTTAAATCACTTCCTAAGCCATACTATGTGCCAATTTTAGAGATGAGTTTATATAAGTTGCATGTGCTGCCATAGAATACAGATCTACAAGGGAATTAAAATAGGTGGCTGTGTCTCTGAGCACAGGAAACAATTTGCTTTCATAAAATGCTACAGTAGGTGATTCCAAAACATTCCCAAGTCACCTTCGCCCCTCAAAAAGGCATATCTGCTTCAAATCAAGGAATAGTCACCCCTTGTCCAAAAAATCGTGATTATCTTGTAAAGAAACCAGGTTTACTTTGAAAGTCATTACATCGTCCCCCAAACACTAATGAAGTTCACCTATATTCTTTGTAAAATAGCTCCATTTGCTACTTTTCTAAAACACAGTGGAGAGACTTTCCTTCAACAGCACTGCTAGTCAGATATAAAAATAATAATAATAATAATTAAAAGACACAAACTTTTCCTTCTCATCACACAATTTTCACCATGACATCACTTTTTCTTCTCATCACACAATTTTCACCATGACATCACTTTTCCTTCTCATCACACAATTTTCACCATGACATGGTCTTTGCACTCTCCACTTGGCATGATTTCCCAATGATCAGTTATCAGCACAGTAACTCAGCATTATTTGATATGTAAGGCAGTTGTCTAAATATATTTCTCTATTATCTGAATAATATCTGTCTACACAACCTTCTCCTGCCCTGGTGCCTGGCTGTCCTCGCTGCGACCCCTTGGAGGGGAGTGGGTTGAGTTTCCCTCCTCGCCCCGACCAGGGCTTCGGCAGCTGAAGATCTCCAGAACCAGCACCACCATGCTGAGACCACTCTCCACATGCATGAAGGTACCGGCAGAGGAACAAAGGCATGCAGGTCCTGGGGCTGAGATCTCCAAGCCTGCTCAGATTGGGGCTGAGCATCCTCCACCCAGATCCTCCATATTCTAGAAGGCAGGGGTCACACCCACCAACTGGCCCCCTGGAGCCGTGTAATCCCATCAATGGCCAAGACCCAGAGACTATAAAACCCAGCTCCCGGACATCTTATTATCTCATTCTTACTTTGGACAAAATGGCAGTCTACCGAATGTAACCTGCCCACACGGCAGTCTGGCAAACTCCCCGTGGCGTACCCAATATGCCAAATACCAGTAAAAATGATGGGTCTCATTCTCCTAACCCTGAAATAGCCTTTAATATGTCACTTTTTAAAAAATTTCAGGGCTAGGATGAAGGAGAAGTTACTGGGGCCTGCTCGAGGCAATCGACGAACAACAGGATGGTCATGGTCATGGTCGTATCTGAATAAAGAAAAAGCACAAAATATCTATGGACACTTCCCACTTGTTCTTCTCTAAGGAAAGTCATGAACAATTAAAATAACTTCTCCTGGGCCAGGGAGAAGTTTCAGTGAGCTGGAGCACGCACCTTAGGTATGAGCCCAAGCACAGAAGGATCCCTTAAAGACCACTGGGAGGGACCCTCATAGCACTGAGCTAGGTGTTGTCCAAACAAAAAAAATCAATGAAACAACTCTTCTCTCATTCAGTTAATTTTGTTATCATGTACCCTACAGCAGCAATCTTGAACCTTTTTATATCCACAGACCATCATCTCCTGGTTATAACTCTGGTTATCAGAACATCTATTATAACCAAAGTGGTAGACCAGTGGATTTTATTCTTTCTATCTTTCTTCTTCAAATGCTGACAGCTTTTTTCTAAACCTCCAAATAAAGGGCAATGTTAAAGCTTAGAAGATGATCTCAACCCAAGACAGAATCAACTGCAGAATAATTGGGTTTTCCATTAATCCAATAAGCTTTGTTTTTCTAGTCAATGTTTCCCAAGCTTTCCTAAAACTTTTCTGTCTTGGTGGCCATGTTCTACCTGATCATCATCAGGTCACTCAATTGTTCCATATCTCTATTTTTCCCCTGTGTTACAAGGGCATGAATGTCAGTCTTCAGTACCCTCATTCCTGTGTCACATTGATCATTTAAAGGACTGAAAAGTCACTTATAAATTATGAATAAAGCTCTATGTATGCATTGTATTGTTAACTATGTGTATATGTTGGGGGGGGCGTGAGATGGTGAAGGTTGTGTAGACAGGCAGTACCTAACTTCACTCATTTTTATCCTTCCCTTATTATATATGCAATTTTCTATAACCAGAGTCTTTATTGGACATCACCTAAGAGCTTCAGTTACCAATGAAGTAAAAGAAGGCAAACCTTCATAATCTTACTAACAATGTTAGCACTGCACTGTCCTCCCATTGCTCATCAATTTGCTCGAGCGGGCCCAGTAACATTTCCATCGTGAAACTTATTGTACTGTGTTTGGCACAGCAAATATGTCACGGGTAGCTTGCCAGGCTTTGCTGTGCAGGCGAGATACTCTTGGTAGCTTGCTGGGCTCTCCAAGAGGGGCGGAGGAATCGAAACTGGCTTGGCTGGGCCAGCTGTGCGCAAGGCTGTGCTATCACTCCCAAAATATACAGATATACTATATTCTCCCTCATGTGTGCTGCTTAATTATTTAACAGGAGTCAAGAAGTGGAAATAACCTTAGTACTCTCAGACATATGCATGGACACAAAATCTGTAAGATATGCACACAGTGGAATGCTATACAACTATTTTTTAAAGATAAAGGGTAAATATTTTGCTAACTGATATAAGATAAAGACACACATTGTATGATTTAACTCATGTGGAAGGAAGATAAGGAAGCAAAATTACTAACAAAGCAAAACAAAAACAAACTTATTGATTGCAAGAAATAAAATAGTAGCAATCAGGAGGCAGAGAGATAACATAGGAGTATGGCTCTTGCTTTGCATACTACTGACCTCAGTTCAATTCAAATACCAAGTACCTTCAAGAGTGATCCCTGAGCACTGTCAGATATGATCCCAAAACATACAAATAAAAATAGTAGAAACCAGAAGGGAAAGAGGAGAGGGGAAAGTAAATTGAGTTTTAAGAGGTCGATTATGTGGTGAAGAATGGAAACTACATTTTGGTGATCATAATTTAGCCTATACAGATGCTGATTTCTTTATTCTTTCTGATTTATTTCTTTTGGATTTTTAGGTTACACCAAGTGTTGGTCATTGGCTACTCCTGGCTCTGTGCTCAGGGGTCACCCTTGGTAGTGCTAGGGGACCAAGCAGTACCAATAACTGAATCAGGTATTCTGGGTTCCAGTCCTTACAGATATCACTCTAGCTCACGGATGTTCATTTATAATGTTTGGAATCTATATAATGCTATAAATCATTATTATATCAACAAACATAGTGAAAGGAAAAATGTTACCTGACAGTGAAATTGAAATTTTGAATACTAATACGCTGCTAGTCTACATATGGAAGTAGTTATTAGTGATACCAATCAGATTAATGCCCAACAATTAGAAGTCATCAAAATTGGAATGCAATATCATAATCAAAAATGGAAAAAGAAATTGACAAAACTCTGCCGAATGTGAAGAAAGTTTTCTGCCATAATCACTATATTCCAACCAGTAGACTCCTCACCAACTACTGGTTTTTCTACAAATTTATATTCATAATGCCAATGACTCAACAATACTGCTTGTTACCAACACTGGCTACTTAGTAATGTCAGCATAATAATTAGTTACAGTATGCATATATATAAGCAACAGAAAATACCATGGAATAACAGTACAATATTGGTTCTTGGAGAGAGAACAAGGTCAGTGAAATAGATTTACTCTGTTTTAGGAAGACTTCCTGGTGTGGCTGGTGTGTTTAGAGAAATCTGAGTAATATAAGAAATAATCTTTCCTCATGTAGTTTGGAGTTCAGTCATCAATATGTTCAACAGAGTTGATACTGCTTTCACTTCATTATTTTATTTTTTTTTATTTTTTTTCCCCTTTATTTTATTTTATTTTTTTTTAAGTTGTAGATTTACAATTTTTTGTGCTTTGGTTTCAATCATACAGTGATCAGATACCCATCCCTCCACCAGTGCCCATTTTCCACCACCATGGATAATATCCCTCCCACCCCCATCCCCCTATCCCCCCTGTCTCTGTGGCAGGGCAATCCCCTGTGTTCTCTCTCTCCGTTTGGGTGTTGTGGTCTGCAAAAGAGGCATTGAGTGGCAAACATGTTCAGTCCATAGTCTACTTTCGACATGCATCTCCCCTCCTGGGAGGATCCTCCAAACATCCTTTATTTGGTGCTCCCTTCTCTATCTGAACTGCCCTTTCCTCTAGGATACCCGGCTGGCCTCTAAGTTATGGAGTAATCCTCCTGGTGCTGATATCAGCTATTCTTGGGTATTAATCTCATACTTTGTTACTTTATATCCCCCAGATGAATGCAATCTTTCTATGTCTATCCCTCTCTTTCTGACTCATTTCGCTTAGCATGATACTTTCCATATTGTACCACTTGTATGTAAATTTCATGACTTCATCTTTTCTAACAGCTACATAGTACTCCATTGTGTAGATGTACCAAAGTTTCTTTAACCAGTCATCTGTTCTTGGGCATTCAGGTTTCTTCCAGTTTCTGGCTATTGTAAAGAGTGCTGCAATGAACAAACAAGTGCAGATGTCACTTCGACTATACATTTTTGCCTCTCTGGGATATATTCCCAGGAGTGGTATTGCTGGGTCAAATGGGAGCTCAATTTCTAATTTTTTGAGAATCGTCCATACTGTTTTCCAGAAGGGCTGAACCAGTGGACATTCCCACCAACAGTGAAGGAGTGTCCCTTTCTCGCCACATCCACGCCAGCATCGGTTGCTTTTGTTCTTTTGAATGTGGGCCAGTCTCTGAGGTGTGAGATGGTATCTCATTGTGGTTTTGATCTGCATCTCCCTGATGATTAATGATGTAGAGCATTTTCTCATGTGCTTTTTTGCCATTCGGATTTCTTCTTTGAGAAAGTTTCTGTTCATTTCATTGCCCCATTTTTTGATGGGGTTGGATGTTTTCTTCTTGTGGAGTTCAACCAGTATTTTGTATATCCTGGATATCAACCCCTTGTCAGATGTGTATTCGGTGAATATCCTTTCCCATTCTGTAGACTGTCTTTGTATTTTGGTCACTGTTTCTTTGGAGGTGCAGAAGCTTCTTAGTTTAAGATAGTCCCATTTATCTATCTCTGTTTTCACTTGCTCGGCCAGTGGCGTGGCATCTTTGAAGATACCATTAGCTTCAATGTCATGGAGGGTTTTGCCAACTTTATCTTCAATGTACCTTATGGTTTCTGGTCTGATGTTGAGGTCTTTAATCCATTTTGATCTTACTTTTGTACATGGTGTTAGGCAGAGTTCTGAGCCTATTTTTTTGCATGTAGCCGTCCAGTGATGCCAACACAATTTATTAAAGAGGCTTTCCTTACTCCACTTCACATTACTTGCACCTTTATCAAAGATTAGATGAGCATATGATTGAGGAGAGATGTCAGTGTATTCAACCCTGTTCCATTGGTCTGCAGTTCTGCCTTTGTTCCAGTACCATGCTGTTTTAATTATTACTGCTTTGTAGTACAGTTTGAAGTTTGGGAGGTTGATTCCTCCCATTTTCTTTTTCCCAAGAATTGCTTTAGCTATTCGTGGGGGCTTATTGTTCCATATAAATTTCAAGAGTGTTTGCTCCATTTCTTTGAAGAATGTCATGGGTATCCTTATAGGGATTGCATTGAATTTATACAATGCTTTCGGTAGTATTGCCATTTTGACAATGTTAAGTCTCCCGACCCATGAGCAGGGGATATCTTTCCATTTCCTCATGTCCTCTTTTATTTCCTGAAGTAGCGTTTTGTAGTTTTCTTTGTACAGGTCCTTTACTTCCTTAGTTAAGCTGATTCCTAGGTACTTGATTTTCTGGGGCACAATTGTGAATGGGATTGTTTTTTTCATGTTGCTTTCTTCTCTCTCACTGTTTGCGTATAGGAAAGCCATGGACTTTTGGGTATTGATTTTATAACCTGCAACTTTACTATACAAGTCTATTGTTTCTAGGAGTTTTTTGGTGGAAGTTATTGGGTTCTCTAAGTAGAGTATCATATCATCTGTGAATAGTGAGAGCTTGATTTCTTCCTTTCCTACCTGAATGCCCTTAAAATCTTTTTCCTGCCTAATCGCTATTGCAAGTACTTCCAGTACTATATTGAACAGCAGTGGAGAGAGTGGGCATCCCTGTCTCGTCCCTGATCTTAGAGGGAAGGTTCTTAGTTTTTCCCCATTGAGGATGATGCTTGCTGTAGGCTTGTGGTAGATGGCTTTAATTATGTTGAGGAAGGTCCCCTCTATACCCATTTTGGCTAGGGTTTTCATCATAAAGCGGTGCTGGATCTTATCAAATGCTTTCTCTGCATCTATTGATATGATCATATGCTTTTTATCTTTTCTTTTGTTGATATGGTGGATTATGTTGATTGATTTCCGAATGTTAAACCATCCTTGCATCCCTGGGATGAATCCTACTTGGTCATGGTGTATGATCTTTTTGATGAGTAGTTGGATTCTATTTGCTAGTAGTTTGTTGAGGATCTTTGCATCTGTGTTCATCAGGGATATCGGCCTGTAATTCTCTTTCTTTGTGGTATCTCTGTCTGCTTTTGGTATCAGTGTGATATTTGCTTCATAGAAACTGTTCGGAAGTGTTTTTGATATTTCAATTTCGTGGAAAAGCTTAAAGAGCATCGGGAGTAAGTCCTCTTTAAAGATTTGGAAGAATTCACTAGTGAATCCATCCGGGCCAGGACTTTTGTGCTTGGGGAGACTTTTTATTACCATTTCAATTTCCTTGATGGTGATAGGTCTGTTCAGGTATTCCAGGTCTTCTTGGTTCAGCCTTGGGAGTCTGTAGGAGTCTAGGAATTTATCCATTTCCTCGAGGTTTTGATGTTCTGTGGCATAAAGCTTCTCAAAGTACTCCCTGAGGATCCTCTGAATTTCTGTGGTTTCTGTTGTAATGACCCCCTTTTCATTTCTGATTCGGTTTATTAGGGTTTTCTCTCTCCCTTTCTTTGTGAGTTTTGCTAGAGGCTTATCGATCTTGTTAATTTTCTCGAAGAACCAGCTTTTGGTTTCATTGATCTTTCGGATTGTTTTTTGGGTTTCCATCTCGTTAATCTCTGCTCTGAGTTTTATTATTTCCTTTCTCCTGTTCGGGTTGTGCTCCTTTTATTGGTCCTTCTCCAAGCTCTTAAGCTGTGAGGTTAGGTTACTTATGTGTGCTCGCTCCTCCTTCCTGAGGAATGCTTGTAGAGCTATAAACTTTCCTCTTAACACAGCCTTTGCTGTGTCCCATAAGTTTTGGTAACTCGTGTTCTCATTTTCATTCGTTTCTAGGAATCTTTTGAATTCCTCTTTGATTTCCTGTCTAATCCACTCGTTGTTCAATAGTGCACTGTTTAATTTCCAGGTGTTTGATTTAGTTTTCTGTTTTTGTGTGTGATTTACTTCTAATTTCAGCGCATTATGGTCTGAGAAGATTGTTGATACAATCTCTACCTTCTTAATTTTATGGAGGCATGTTTTGTGGCTCAGCATGTGGTCTATCTTGGAGAATGTTCCATGTACGCTTGAGAAGAATGTGTATTCAGCTTTTTGTGGATGAAGTGTCCTGTATATATCTACTAAGTCCCTTTCTTCCATTGTTTCCCTCAAGTGAAGTATGTCCTTGCTAAGCTTGAGTCTGGTTGATCTATCAAGAGGTGACAAAGCAGTGTTGAAGTCTCCCACTAGTATTGTGTTGCTATTGATGTCTTTTTCCAAATCTATGAGTAGTTGTTTTAAGTACTTTGCTGGTCTCTCATTAGGTGCATATACATTTATTATTGTAAGTTCTTCCTGTTGTACAGATCCTCTGATCAATAAGAAATGGCCTTCACTGTCTCTTATGACCTTCCTCACTCTGAAATCGATGTGGTCTGATATAAGGATGGCTACCCCAGCTTTTTTATGGGAGCTGTTTGCCTGTAGGATTGTTTTCCAGCCTTTGACTCTGAGTCTGTGTTTGCTTTGACTACTGAGATGCGTTTCTTGCAGGCAGCAGAATGTTGGGTTCAATTTTCTAATCCATCCTGCCACTCTATGTCTTTTAATTGGTGCGTTTAGCCCATTGACATTGAGAGAGATTATTGTTATGGGATTTTGTCCCATTGTTCTGTTAAAATTTGGTGTATTTGAGGGTCCTTTCTTGCCTTAAAGTAGCCCATTTAGTTGTTCTTGTAACCATGGTTTTGAGTCTATGAAGTTCCTGAGCTGTTGTTTGTCTGTGAAACTGTGTGTTGTTTCTTCTATTATGAATGAGAGTCTTGCTGGGAAAAGTATTTTGGGGGAGGCATTTATTTCATTGAGTTTTTTTACTATGTCCCACCACTGTTTTCAGGCCATGAGGGTTTCATCAGAAAAATCAGCTGTGAATTTTAAGGATGCTCCTTTGTAAGAGATTTCTTTCTTCGATCTTGCTGCTTTCAGAATTTTGTCTCTGTCTAAGGTTTTGGTCATTTTGATCAGAATGTGTCTTGGGGTATTTTTATTCGGATTTCTTCTAGCTGGTACCCTTCGAGCCTTCTGAATGTGGTCACAAGTTTTCTTCAGCTCTGGAAATGTTGTAGCAATGATTTCTTTGACAGTTTCTTCTTCATCGAGGTTTTCTTCCTGTCCCACTGGGACTCCAATAATTCTTATGTTACCCCTCTTGGCTTCATCACGATCTTCTCTTGCCATCTGTTCCCGAATTGTGAGTCTCTTTTCCATTTTCTGCTCTTTTCTGGAGAGTCTCTGAACTTCATCTTCGAGCTCACTGATTCTGTTCTCAGCCACTGTTACTCTGCTGCTGAGGCCTTCCAGTGAGCTTTTCAATTCGCCTACGAGATTTTTCAGGTCTGACATTTCTGATTGCATTTTCCTCATTTCTGCCTTCAGATCCTCTTGTCTTCTATTGGCATTGCTTTCCATTGTTTCTTTTAATTCCCTAAGCATCCTAAGTAGCTCCCTTCTGAATTCCTTGTCAGAGAGGTTGTCTAACACTACAGTACTGTTGGTGTCATCTGGGCTAGACTCTTCAATATGAAAGTTTGGTGGGCTTTTGCGTTGCTTTACCATTGTGAGAGGTGTGGTTTAGTCCTTCACGTTCACTGTTACTATTCTGCTTGATATGCAGTGTAAGTTAAGATAGGCTTATGAGTTATTGGCTACTGTGTTTCTAGTGGCTGAGCTAAAATAGAGAGCCGCGGCTCCGGAAAGAGTCCCTGGCACTGGGCGAGGAGTTGGGAATGTCTCCTGTTTGGAATTGGAGTCGTTCAGCTTTGTTGCCCAGAGCTGGGCCTCTGTGCCCGTCCCACGCAGATCAGGGGTTGAAAACCGGCTGTCTAGGGGCTGTTTCTAGCTGCGTGTGCCCAGAGAGGGACCCAGGCCCCTGGGGGCGGGCTGTACCTGTTGGAATTGGAGCCGTTCAGCTTTGTTGCCCAGAGATGGGCCTCTGTGCCCATCCCACGCAGATCAGGGGTTGAAAACCAGCTGTCTAGGGGCTGTTTCTAGCTGCGCGTGCCCAGAGAGGGACCCAGGCCCCTGGGGGCAGGCTGTACCTGTTGGAATTGGAGCCGTTCAGCTTTGTTGCCCAGAGCTGGGCCTCTGTGCCCGTCCCACCCATTATTTTATTTTTAATAACACATATGAATCCATTTCTTACATCCTATGGGCACCATGGACGAAATATTTTGTCAACATAAGTTGGGAATAGAGTCATAAGGTTAAATGGCAGTTGGTAAAATAAAATAAATTCTAAATGATTAATAAGTTCTGAGGTGAGTGGGTGTACATATGTAAGTGTGTGAACCTCAACTGCTTTATTTTGATGCTCTGCGGTTCCCACATTTAGGCCTCTGCAAATAGCACACCCTTGCTCATTCCTTTCTGTGTAGGTGTTTGTGATCGTTTTACTAAACGGAACCACTCTACCACGCAGGCTTCATTACTTTTATCAACTAGTATGATCTGGTCTGATGTATTAGTCAAGAGCCACGGTCTATTTTTATGGTCTATGATTATGGTTCTTTTCTACCACATGTTGTAATAATTACTCTCTCAACCAGACTCCTACTAAAGTCCCGTGTATATTCTTTTATCATCCATCAAGGGAAGCAAATTACTCAGACATGATTTTAGCCAGGTTGTTCTGCATTTGGTCCTCAGAAGTCAGTCCTCATCCTCTCATTTCCCATTCGGTTGTTTTACTACCTGGGATATCTTAATGGACTAGGTTTTCCTTGGCACTTGCTAACCAACCCCAGGGCCTTTTGCTTAGAGCGGACATAGTAGGTATTCAATAAATATTTGTGGAATGGATAATGAAGCCTGATTCATCACAATAAACTGCCCCCAAATAGCCTGTCTTTTCTCTACTCCTAAGGTAAAAGTTCTTAAATTTTTTTGGCCCAGAACCAACTTTTCAGTGAAGCAAGAGATTGTGCAGGCCAGATATTCAACCTGTTCTCAGTTATGGCTAGAAAAATATTCTCTTCCAATTGAGTGGGGTGCGGGTTTGAGGGACCAGGGGCAAACTCAAACTTGCTTTTGAAGAGAACAATAAAGTGAAGCTAGTTTTTATTAAATATATCAATTAATTATAAATTCAGTCTATCCAGACACTGAAGTCCAGTCTATTAATAAAATGTGGGTGACTGGCCATCCCCACAGAGCACCCCTGGAGAAATACTATAACTTGAAATCTTTTAACTTTCATTAGACACAGTCACAATTGTGGAGAGTGCTGTCTCATTATTTACAAGATTCTAAATAGCACTATATTTTGTTCTTTTTTTCCGAAGTTCAGATTCAATGTGTACTTTGGAAAAATGTCTCATGTGTCTAAATTTCCTTCACATTTTTGGAAAACAACGCAAAACCTTAATAACAAACCTCAGTGCATAAAATGAGTAGAAGCTTTTGTAGTTGACAAGGGGATGACAGACTTGATTTACAATGCAAACCTTCTATTGCCACTGGATTCCTCTGGTCTCCCAATGAGCAAGAATCTCTCATTGTTCAGCAGTTGACCCCACAAATTCCTCCTAGTCTAAAATGGGAAATCTTCCACAATGGTTGATGCAATCCATTCATTCATGTGCTTTGCCAGGCACTTAGAGATATATTTGGAAAGACCATTTTCATGAAGGGCAAACATTGCAAAAAATAAATGTTACTAAAGATTGGGATAGTCAACACAAAGCACTGTAAATAGGCATTTTTAACACAAGTGCAACAATTGAGCTCACAGGGGGAAAAAAATCCCTCCCTCATCTGGTTTGCTATAATCAGCCAAGAGTCATTTGTCTTCATAGAAGTCATAGGAAACCATGGCTGATCCTTAGTTAACATCAAACTCCAATCTTGGTGGAATGGCCCAATTTCCTCCCAAAGTAGCAGTTAGATTCATACAGTGTGATGGGTTGTAAAATAGTAAGACACTGACAGCGTTTTCAACTAACATCTGATGTAAATTCTTAAGAAGATTGACAGTGATGAGAAAGTCACAACAGCAAATGAAAACCATAAATAGAAATTTGCATTAGTAATAATATTGGAACATCTCCATCACTCTAGTACTGCTAATCTGGGTGTGGTGAATGCACCACAGATATGAAAGGAGAGCGTGAATTTCCAGTGATGTTGACAGCATCTCTAGCATCTACTGGCCCCCTGTGAGAATAGAGTGAGTGGACCTGGCAGGGCTCCTCTGAAAGAGTCTGGTGTCTTTGCTGAGCTGACCAGATTTCTAGAAAGGGTTGGAGAAGAGGAGTCTAATCCTTCCTCAAGTGCCCAGGACAGCTGACAAACAGGAGCTTCTTGAGTTAGTCATTCTGTATGGCCCAGATCAGACCTCTTTGTTGCTGAGAACAAAGATTATTATGAGAATTCAATTAGTCAAGGGTATAGTCAAATTGTATTCTATGTTTCTGCAAAAAAAAGTGAATATTTTTTCGATGTGTTGGTCAGAGGCAGAGAGCCATACAAATCAAGAATCCAAATTCACCACAACATACTCTAAATTGTTTTATTGTACAATGTCTCCTCTTTTAAAATCAAGAATGCAGGATGGTTTTCCTAACACATGGCTAGCTGAATTATACATCCAATTTGGGGGGAAATGTTCATTTCTTTGGGAAGGATAATGTAATTATCACTATCTTATTTGTTCATCTGTAAAACAAAATCGTTTTAGTAAAACAATATAAAACAGAGCCATTCTTAGAGATCTTATTTGAAAAGATAATTAATGGAAGTTAAGCTTAAAATAAGAAAAAAGACACGCTTTTATTTCAAATTTTTCATTTAGTTTTACCAGCGTGAATATTACAACTTGAAATAAAAAATAAATATGCTTAAAATTCAGTCTCACAAAGTCAAATTTTTTGTGTATGTCTCTTCCTGGTTTTTATCTCTCTTTCCTTGTTTTTCTGGCTCTTCTCTCTTTGAAACTCTAAACGTGTGTGTGTGTGTGTGTGTGTGTGTGTGTGTGTGTGTGTTTCTCTGTGTGTCTTTGTTTTGTTTGCTTCTGTCTTCCCCCCTCCCCACACTTATGCACACTCACATTTTTGTCACTTGTGTTCTTACTAGCTTTACTGGTAAAAAGATCTAGTAGGCTTGTTTCCTGTTTGAGTGTTATTCTTGAAGTGGGCTGCAGCGAGAATCTGAATTTCATTGGGCTATTATTATTTGCAGCTGTGTGACCTTTTTAACCCTGCTTTAAAAGTGACATTTCAGTCCTCCAGTTTGAAACGCCTTGAAGGCTGCAATGTCTTTAAACTAGAGATTTGTCCAGGGAACAAGAGTGTGGGGCCAGGCCTCCAAAGGGGAAAATTCACTACAACAGAATAAGAATGGGGAGTATTACTGGGCCGCTGCGAATCAGAATCTTTCCTGGAAGTTCTCAGCTTTACATGCAGTTCACTATCATGACTCCAGCCAAAGCTGAAATCATTGGCCTTGAAACACTGGGTTCCCCAAAGGCCAGAAGCCCCTTCGACTTTCACACCCAGCATCAGGCTGAGGAACTGTTCAGAGCCCTTTTCCAATCCTAGCCCACTATTCCCAGGAACAAAGATCGTCAATAAACTTTGTCTTTGTCAACTCACAGCTTTTCCAAGGACGCTTTCACTGAAGAGCGCTGGAGGCTCCGTGGCCTCTCGTGTACTTTGTGGTTTTATTTATGTGGCGTTTATACTATGTAGGAGAAAGCATTCCAGAGGGATTGGGGTTTCATATGTTAGATTCCTCTTTTTTTCCCCCTAAGTTTTCCATATGTTTCTTCAGCTTGGAGGCCTCTTTTCCAAGTTCCTGGCTAACTTCGCCTTGTGTTTCATACAGACTTGCCTTTTAGTCCATCAGTCTGTAAAGTTCAATAGTTCACAACACACTGAAGCAACATGCAGAACCTCAGAGGTGCAGCATTGAAGAAGACACTGCAAATGTGTGTGCATGTGTGTCTCTGTGTGTCTGTGTCTGTGTCTGTGTGCATTTAGTTCTTGGTTCCTCGTCTTGTTCTAATAAAGCACAATAAATTCTTTACAACACACTCTTCACCTCGAAGAAATGTTGATTCAGTTGCTTCTAGGGTCCAGACAGAAATATAATGAAGGGAGTAAGGTGCTTCCCTTGTATGTGGCCAAACCTGGTTTATGCCCAGTATCAACAAGCACTGCCAGAAGCAACTGTTGAGCACAGAATCAGGAATAGCACCCGCCCAGCACTGTCGCCACAAGGCATATCCCAAACCCTTCCCACCTCACCCCCCAAAACAGAAACGATTATCCCATATGCACAGATAACAAAACACTTAGCAAAAGTATGTCAGGTATTGAATTAAATATTGAACATTGCCAAATAACTTGATTTGCTCCTAATAGGATGAACACAACTTCAGAAGACAAGCTGAAAGGCAGCACATTCTCCCTTTTTACCAGCTCTGAGTACAAACAAACCAAAGAGAAGAGAAAGAAAAGACAAGAAAAATTTGTAACACAAGGAGAGCAAGACTTGGTTGACATTGTTACCTTGTCATAAATTCTTCCATCATGCACTAAAATTATTTATTTTTTCAAGAAAAAAATAGAATAGCAAGAGAATGAATGCAAAACTGATTAATTCTTCCAACTGGCCAAGCACAGCTTCCCTTTAGCTAATCCAGGAAAACTCCACCCCCAGTATCATACTTGCGCTCTCCAACAGTAAATTCTGCCTCTTTCAAAGTAGCACACATTCCCAAATGGGATTTCACTGTCTCTGACTAATTTCTAAGACATAGCAAGTGTATTCAGTGTTAGGACAGTTTTTTTAAATGTAAAATGAATATTTTTTAAGTTCTCTGAAAAATCACAACTTTCTGGCCTCGGTTTTCTTTTCACATATTCAAATAATTTGTTGTTGTTGTTGTTGTTGTTGTTGTTGTTGTTATTGTTGTTTGTTTTTTTCTTTTTGGGTCACACCCAGTGATGAACAGGGGTTCCTCCTGGCTCATGCAGTCAGAAATTACTGCTGGCTGTGCTCAGGGGACTATATGGGATGCTGGGAATCAAACCTGGGTTGGTCGTGTGCAAGGCAAACGCCCTACCCACTGTGCTATTGCTCCAGCCCCTTAAATAAATTTTTAAGAGACTGGACAGTTTTCTTTCTCTATAGGCTATGAAGATATCCTGACATCACAAGCAAATTCCCATGTTTGGCTCATCTCATGTATGGGCTCAAGTACAACTTAGTCAAAACATCGGAGACCTTCTCTTCTTGAGGATGAATGAATCTGACCTACCGAAGTGTGAAACTGATTCAAAAAGCAGTAGTGGTCAGGCCAGACCTCTTGATTTTCAGTAAAGCAAATGAAGCTATTATTTCCTCTTCCACCTGAATACTGTGATTACTTTTACTATTAGGACACATTATAAAATGATTGTAAAGACCTGGCTCCCCAATTTTGATCTAAAGCAGTCAGCTGTTGTGTTCCAAGGGCGACACATTATCCATTGAAAATATAAGATAAAATTACTTACTTCAGCTTCCTCAAACACTGCACTGTGAATGGCAAGCAGTGCAGGCAATTTAAAGCCTATGATAAGCCAAAACTCTACTGGAGAGTTGCGTCTTGATATTAAAAACATCTTAATAAGGTTTTTGTTCTAATTATTAGCAAGAGGCACAGTTTTGTCTGCTTCCTTAGATAAGGTATCCTTTCCTTGCATAGCCCAGTAAGGAGTTTGGAAAGAAGTTGAAGTCAGTTTTGTTTGCCCACTGTAACTGGGGGAAGATCCCTGGCATGTAACAGGTGACAGGCAATGATGCAGATTATTAGAAACATGGACTCAGCCTCTGGGCGTTCCACTGAAGGGGAAGGCCCAGCCCCACTGTCCATAGTTCAGTTCATACATGGCAGAATAATCTGAATCCTGCTGGCCCCTGGTTTCAAAGCCCAAAGCAGATAAGAGTAAGACAATAGTAACCGAGAAAGAGTAAATTCAAAGCATGCAGCAGAGGAAATGAAAATAAGGTTTTTAACTGTATACTACTACTCTACTCTTTTCAAACAGTTCTACTAAAAATAATAATAATAATAATAACAGGTAAAATTGAGCTTAAGATGAAACTGGATTCAATGCTAACAAAAACGTTATGAATATTCAAAAAAGTATGTGAAATCATCGTTTCTCTGCATGTGAAGGAGGGCTGGGGACTGCTGCCAATTTCTAAGACAAGCATACTCGTAGCTTCAGTCTGTTGAGGTGATTGGTGAGTAAACTGCATGCACCAGAGTGGAGTCTTAAGGTGAACTTGACACCCTGGATTTTTGGTTCCTCACAGCCCCCCCTCTCCAGTTAATTTACCACACTGCTTTAAGTTGTGTTGACTCAACAGTAGCTAAAGGAAGCAATGGCCCTGGGTATATTTCTTGCTCAAATACTTTTTCACTTCTGATAATTGCCTTGTTTATCTTATATTATTGCTCCACCAGAATAAAAAACATGTTTTTCTTTGCTTTGTAAAATTTGGGTAGTGGGACAAGAGGGATAGTCCAGTGGGCAGGGTGCTTGCCTTGCGCACGACTGACGCAGGTTGAATACTGGCACCACATTTTGTTCCCTGGATCTGCCAGAAGTGATCCCTGAGTTCAGGATCCCTGAGTTCAGGTGCTCAAGAATAAGCCTTGAGCACCACCGGACATTAACCCCCCTCCCAATAAAAACAAAACAAAATAAAAACAAAAAACCCCATAAAATTTAGGTCTAGAACCCCATGAACTTCTAAATTTCATTTTAGTGTTGCTGTTTTAATGATGTCAGCCATCTGCTTAGAGAACATTAAGAGAGTATTGACCTCTCAACCAAATTCTCAATTAGAAAATTTAACAGCACCCAAACACATAAAGACCAACACACTCATAAATATATGTAAACAGACTCATATTTTTTATGCTTTGGGCTGTTGTGTTTTCTTATTGAGACGTGGGAGAATGTGAGCTACATATTAACATATTTTGGAGGTTATTTCTCTCCCTTAAACTAGGTAAAGCCTCAAACCTGATCCTTAGTCCCTCACATAACCCCAAGGAAGATTCTAGTTCCTGTGTCAAAATAAGAACAGTTTGCTATACCTCTCAGCACAAGCTAGCCACAGTTAAGGTTCATCAAACTCATAAAGTGCAGAGAAAAAGCTGTATTTTGGGGATCACTAAATTGTTTTCATAGACTAGCAAAGTCCTTAATGTTCCTCTCAACTTCCTATTAAACAAAAGAGCCACTCACTAAATTCACTAAGACACCCGGGAAAAAGGACATGGAAAGAAAAAGCCCTTTCCTTGAACCACCACCCACAAAAGGTTACACTGAACCAGACTCCAATTCATTCAAGGTTTGAGCCAGTCACAAACAAACGCAGGGGCCAGCTCCTTCTTTCCCCAGGGCTCAGCCCCCACACAACAGTACCATTTTTCAGTCAACATGCCAAATTGACACCGAGAGGGAAAGGAGTCTTTTTTAATGCCCCTAGTCTGGCAAACCTAAGCCCTCCACCCCAACCCCCAACCTCAGCCTGAATGTGGTCTTTGCGCTGAGGGTGTAGGTCAGGTCCTGGGAAATAGCCCAAACCTGGACTCTTCTAAGAGGGAAGTCATAAAGGCATAAAGGAGATTGGGGACAGGAAGCTGGGGTGGGGGGTACTAGAGGGAGGTCTTCCAGACACTCCATTGATAAACAAAGCTGAGCAAAGGCGAAGGGACCAGCCCACCCCCCAGAGCCACATGAGCAACTCACTAGCAGCGACTGAGGGAGAGAATTCAAGGACTCTTCATAGGGCATTGTTCACTGGCTGCTTTGGGGAGAGTGGACTCTAGACAGTGATTGATTACCTGTCTCAGAGAACATGTTCAAAAAGGGATTCAACCTCAGCATGCTTCAGTACAGGATCAGAGACTGGAGACACTGGGGTCTTTCATTCCCTCTTTCCTCATGAGGTCTCTGAGAATTCACCATGCATTTGGCCCCATGCAAGAAACATGAAGTCTTCGCCAAAAGAACCCCTCTCCCTTGAGTATTGACAAGCCAGAAGCAAGGGAGGTCTGTGGGAGAAGGCAGAATTTAAAGACCAGAAAGTAGTTTTAGCCAAGTATTATGAGTGTTCAGACACTGTGAGAAGCAAGGTTGCTTCATTAACAACATCTGATATCTATATGACCTGCTTTCATAGTTAAATATTTCTCACTGAAAGATGTAAACTCAAGGGGCAGAGAGATAGTACAGTGGGCATAGATTTGCCTTGTATGCAGCTGACTCAGATTTGGTCCCTGGCCCCAATCCCTGCCAACAGTGATTTTCAAATGGTGTGGCCCCCCTCACAAAAAAAGAAAGAAAAATATGTCAATTTAAGGTAATAAGGCAATATATGCGTGCATACATACATGCATGGTCATACACAAACACACACACACAAAACCTTGAGACAATCTTTTCATCATAGTAGAGGTAAGGTTTCTTATGTCAATTTAGTTTTTTTCTTTTTTTTCTTGCTTTTTGGGTCACACTCGTCAATGTGCACGGGTTACCTCCTGGTTTTGCACTCAGGAATTAGTTCTGGCAGTGCTTGGGGACCATATGGGATGCTGGGAATCAAACTCGGGTCGGCCGCGTGAAAGCTTGTACTATCGCTCCAGTTCCTCAATTTAGTTATAAGTTAGCATTTATTATGTCTCTAATGTTGATATATAATATACTATTGGTGGTGGTAAACCTAACATTGTTGCCAGAGAAGCAGACTTCAGGTTCCAAAATTAATCATTAAATCTCAGCTTTCTTTACTCACTGGCGGTATGATCTTGGATGAGTTACTTCACTTTTCTGAACATTATTTCTCTTACTATGAAAAGAGACGGTAGACAAAAGTATCATTATCTGCTTTACAGGGGGCTGGGAGGAGCAAATGAATGAATATTTGGAAAGCACTTTTTAAACTGTTAGGGGCTGTAAAATCATACTTATTGTATTTATTGGCCAGTCTCCTTTGGCAAGTACAAGATGCAGCTGGTTGGTGCAGAGTTTTGTCCACTCTCAACAGCAGATGTAGAGAAAGGAAATGTTCTGAAGAATCTTGAAAGAGGACATGCTATTCTATGATTTTTATAGTATGCCAATTATAAGTCTGTCTTACCTGCCTTCTAACACTGGGCTCCTAAGTAGAGGTTTCTAAATAGAATGGCTTTGTCTTAGCATTGAGATGTGCAGTCAATAAATAATTTGGAATCTAGTCTGTTCAAATCCTACCCTTGAAACTTACCAGCCAAGATAGTCACTTGGGTCACTTGACTAGGAATGGAGTTGGCTATTGCTGACTGAGCAAGCTGAAGATCTTTCATTCTGGGCTTGGAGGAGCCAGAGCTAGGCCTGTACATGAATATATTTGTTTTACCTTCCCAGGATATACCTCTGGCCCACAAACATGCAAGGTAAGTTCATCTGCCCCACTCTCTGATAATCTGTGCCTGATTTTATAGTCCAGGCTCCAGTCACAGTAGAGAGAGAGAAAAATAAAGAGTTAAAGAGCTTGAAAGGGGTTCGGTATAAGCCAAAAAAAAAAAAAACACCTTAGTGTTTTCTTATCAGTAGGTGCTTCTAGGTTCACGTGGAGCCATTAGAAATAAGATCAACACCATTTAGGATTGTATTTTTACATCATGTACTCTGTTTGGTCTAGCCAAAAAAGAAATCAAATCTTCCTTTGGCAAAGCAAACTTACTTTTTTAAAAGAATATTTTATTTTCCTTTATCATCTGATTGCTTATCTTCCTTTTTCTTTTTCTTTCTTCTTGTCTCTTTCCTTCACTAAATTGCCTATATGATATTTAATTTTTAAAAATACTTTGAATAAGGCATGAAGAGTTGGTCAGTTATGGTGGGGTGGCTGGGGGGAGGTCATCACAGCACAATGAAAGCTCTGTTCACTTCAACCACTTGGGAAAGTGGGGTGATGACATCTCAATAATAGCAACATTTCCTAACCCAGGCACTGAGGAATGCCAGACGAACAGCCGAGACCTCTGTCCTTGGGAGCAGGTCACCTCCCAATGCAGAAAAGGCCATGAGTATGCAAAGTCTAACACAGTGTGAGTTTCTTCTTAATACTCACCACTAGACAAAATTCTAGTTAATGAAAATCTCTCTTCCAGGTACCATTGCATCCTCTCTGTCATGTACTTTTAATCATAGAAAAGCATTTTTCATCATGGTGCAAAGAAAATCTTGATTAGAACAAGTTTTGATTTAGATTCTCCCTAGAGTGACTCAGGAGAGAACGCAGTGTGGCCCAGTAAAGCAGTTGGAATATGAATCAGGATGAAAAGCCTCCTAGAGATTTCTAAAACCTTCAGTTTCCTTATCCACCCCTGGGCAAGCACCATCAGAGGTGTCCTTGAAATGATGGGATTAAACAGTGACAAGCTAATATCTGTATGATGCTTAAAGATCCTTGAGCCTGGTCAAAGTAGAAGTGTCATCTTTATTTCTTCCTCTGCCCTCTATTGTACTGTTCCAAAGAAATAGAGATAGAGAACACACACACACACACACACACACACACACACACATCCTTTGGACACCCAAGTTTACCCATGTCTCCTGTCTTCCCCAAACCACCAATCAGCCAGTCAGTCACCAAGCAAACAGCTCAAGCACCAAGCAAGGAAAACATGTTATTTTTTTCCGGGCAAGCCTTAACTTCACTGCCTACAAAACACAGCCCCACAGGGCACATCCCACACATGGTGAGATTAAGGTTCCCATCTTTCATTGGAAACCAACAGTTACCAGTCAACAGGCACAGAAACTGAGGTCGGGTCTCGCCAGTCTGCACCCAAAGCCCATGCTCATTATTTATTCTTGAACTTTCCACACGGGCCAGTACTTGCATGGCCAGCCATAGGTGCCACACCAATCCTACAAATAAATCTAAAAATGAGGGTGGAGGTGATAGCTCAAGGGACTGAGCATACAGATGCATGCAGGAGGCTTAGGTTCCGGCGCCACATAGTCCCCTGTGGACAGAGTTGGGTGAGACACCCCTTCCAAAATAATAGGGGCTTGAACTCAGGGAGAGAGTGCAAGGATTAAGGCATTTGCTTTGCACACGGCTGACCCCAATTCAATCTCTGGCACCGCATGTGATTCCCTGAGTCCTACCTGGAGTAATCCCTGAGCACAGAGTCAGAACTAAGCCCTGAGCACTTCCAAGTGTTGCCCAACCACCCTGCTTCCCCAAACTAAGAAACTCAGAGATCCCTGAGAGAAAAAGCCTAAAGAACAAGTTTCTCCTCCCCATGGGGCCACACTTCCCAGCTGCCCAATGCCGCTAAAGATTTCTCAGAAAGGGAAACATGTTCAGTGTCAGGTCTGGCCCAGGAGCTCTGCATGTCTCCTGAAACTGGAGATTCAGTGAATTCAAGAGAGAGAAAGAAAGCAAGCTCTAACAACAAAACCGGGCTTCTAAGAGTTCGTTAAAAAATGAGAACATGGGAAGCCAAATTCCACAGCACACACCAGCCACTCAAAGGCACACCCCAAACACACCCGTCAGAATCTTCAAACAGCCAGGGAGGCTCCCCTCCACTATCCAGGGTCATGGACACGAAGCCCAGCCACACAAAGGTGACAAGGAGACACTCCCAAGAATATCAAGCCAAATGAGCTGCCGCTGGGCACTTCCACACTGCTGGCATCAGCCCTCATCCATCCGTTGTCCCCACATTCCTGTGCTGGGCTTGGTAGCTCTTGGGGCACCACAATAAAACACCTCCTTCAGGGCAGAGGTAGGGTTTGCAGGCAGCTGAAAGAGTCACTCTCAATCCTATTTCCCTTCTTCCTTCTCCCAGACTTGTTGGTCTTTCAGCAAATATTTCTGGAGGACATGAAGTATGGGGTTGGGGGAGTTCAGGAGAGGGGACTCAGTGAAGACAGATAAGCGTTTCTATTGTCACAGAGCAAGAACAAGCAAAAACCACAAGTGGAAAATCAACCAAGCGACCAACAAACACAGCATTAGGTTTTGGAAAGTCCACTGAGTGCGACTGAGTGCAGGAAGAGGGCCTTCCGTTTTGCTTCTTCACTTGCTTGCTTGCTTGGTTAGTTTGGAGGCCACACCTGGTAGTGCTCAGGACTTACTACTTGGCTCTTGCTCAGGAACCCGTCCTGGCAGGGCTCGGGGAACCATGCGTAGTGCTGGAAGATCAAACCCAGGTCTGCTGCAAGCAAGGCAAGTGTCCTACCTACTGTACTGTCGCTTCAGCCCCCACTGGGTCTTTCTTAAGGCGACCTTAGAACAATGTTTTGAGTAGGAGAGCAGGAATCATTCCTGAAGACTGTCTAGGTCAGCTGAAAGAGAGGAGAAACTATGCAGCACATACAAGGCAGTTGCAGAGGCAAAGAACTGGACGTGGCCAAGGGGATTGCAGAAGCCCCAGTAGCCAGAAAATAGCCGGCGGGGTGAGAGACAGGAGTCTGGGCCACTGAAAATCAGAACTGATTCTAGGAGTGCAAAGAAGCACTTGCAGAATCCAGGCTGAAGAGACACTGGAGTGGTAAACTTTTCTCCTCTTCATTTATGCTAGGAACACAAGGGCCAGAATGAATTACCTGGTAGGTGGTGGGAGCTATAGGTATGCCCCGACTAGGGCAAAGGCTGGAAAAGACAGAGCGGATGCTCCTCTTCTCACCAATGACACAACAAAGCCTATTTTCTGCAGTAATAAGTATTTAGACAGTCACCAAAAACGCACGTTGTCCTAGGACTGGGAGCTAGAAGAGGAAACAGGAAAGAATAAAGATCTGATAAAGGCTGACACTATGCAAGTTTAAACACAGACCTGGAGCTAATTCTTTAAGCCATTACTCTCGTTACAACTTGAGGTCACACTGCCTAGTGGCAAACCATAGCTGTGTCACCTAGGATAGGTAACTTAACTTCTCTGTTCAACTTTCCTGATATATAAATGGGGATTTGTACTTCAAAACCTTGTTGGGAGGACACTTAAATATAAAATTGTTGATTTTTATATAGAATACATATGGAATGTGCAATGAATAATTCCAGTAGAAAGTGGTATGTAATACATATTAACTCTAATTATCATCATAAAATTATGTTTTTCTATCAAAAGAGACATCAATTTGACATTTAAGCAAACAAAGACATTTTCAATCTCATATAAATGAAGTTAGAGCAAACTTTACTGAAATCTTTCACTTTAACTATTAAACAACATAATTCAAATTTGTAGGATAGCACTGTAGCACTGTCCTCCCGTTGTTCATCGATTTGCTCAAGCGGGCCCAGTAACGTCTGCATTGTGAGACTTGTTGTTACTGTTTTTGGCATATCAAATACATTAAAGGGAGCTTGCCAGGCTCTGCCATGTGGGCGGGATACTCTCGGTTGCTTGCCTGCCCATCTCTCCGAGAGGGACGGATTAATCGAACCCAGGTCGGCTGTGTGCAAGGCAAAAACCCTACCCACTGTGCTCCAGCCCAAATTTGTATAGTAAAAGAACATTTTTCAATAATATTGAGAAAGCACATAAAATATAATTTGGGCAAAAAAGGAGGTTTGAGACAACACCCAGAAGTGCTCAGGGGCAATTCCCAGCTTGCCTGCCAGTGCTCAGGAGGTTGTATGTGGTACGGGATGTCAAACAAGGATCAGAGGGATGTAAGGCATGTTCCTTAACCCCGGTACTGTCTCTATAGCTCATAAAATATAACTTTTCCTCTCAATAGGCTAGACTTATTTGGCTTGGATTAGATTTCTACAAATGGGTAATTTTTTTGGTGAGGTCAGGGGCCACCATATCTATATCTTTCCATGGTTACAGGTTCATGTGGTTCTAAAGATGGAATTCAGAGGAGCCAGAGTGCTAGAATAGCAGGTAAGGTGCTTGCCTTGCACGTGGCTGACCAGGATCCCTGATATCCCATATGATCCTCAAAGCCTACCAGGAGTGATTCCTAAGTGCAGAGACAGGAATAACTCATAAGCACCACTGGGTGTGGCCCACAAAACCAAAACCAGAAAGATTGAATGTGTGTACATGTTAGACATGTGCTCCATTTTTTTTTTTTTTTTTTTTTGCGTATTACCCTAGTCCCCCGCTGGAGCCATAGCACAGTGGTAGGGCGTTTGCCTTGCACGCAGCCAACATGGCCGACCCGAGTTGGATTCCTCCGCCCCTCTCGGAGAGCCCGGCAAGCTGCTGAGAGTATCTCGCCCGCACGGCAGAGCCTGGCAAGCTCCCCGTGACGTATTCAATATGCCAAACACAGTAACAACTAGTCTCACGATGGAGACGTTACTGGGCCTGCTGGAGCAAATCGATGATCAACGGGAGGGCCTTTACCTTTACCTTTACCTTTACCCGAGTCCCCTGAGTAATTATTTCAAATGTAAAGACTCAGTTTATTCATTGAAAGTTAGTCCAGAAAATTTTGGTGACTGACAAATCATGTTTTGTCTCAAGTTATCATTTTATATATATAGGAAATCTAGAAGAATGCATGCCAAAACATTAACAGATTAACAGTGGTTACAGCTGGGCAATTAGATTATACATTTTTATATCTTCTTTATTTTTCCTGTCATGAACATTTGTCATGTACAAAACAAATGTTTAAAATGTAATGTCAGATAAAAGAAATATATCTGTAAGCTATGTGATGATTCCAAAGACACTCAAGAGTCTGTGAGCCTGCCTAATCCATTGTAGCTATTCCAACATGGGCAAATCTGGAAGCGTCTCTGAAATTTTTTTATATGTGAAATGGAAAAAGTTTTTTTTCATACAAGGTTGCGGTAAATCCTAGATGAGGCATGTAGTGAATACTCAATAAATCCCAGCTGTGTAGTCTTAGAGTATCAGGGTTCAAACCTTGGTTCTTTCATTAAGCACCCATATGACCTTGGAAAAGTCATTTGACCTCTCCGTGCCTCGGTTTCTCATATCTCATAATAGTGGCACTTACCTCTTAAGGACATAGAATATATGAGGATTAAAGGAGTTAACATATGTAAATAATTTGGAACAGTCCCTGGCACATGGTAAGTGCTATGTAGCTGCCAGCTCTTATTATTATTATGAAATCTGAATCTAAAACTTCTGAAAAGCATATGGTTACATAACCATGTAAATATGGTTTATTTTATGATGACAAAAATAACAAGCAAGAATAGCACAGCATTTTAGTATCATTTATTGGCAGACACACTCATTTTTATTCATGTATGAACTTGTTAGGTTTATGTGGCCAAAAAAAAAAAAATCAAGGACCTGATTCTTTATTTGTTTCCATACATTTAAAACAAAGCTACAATTCTAGGACTACCCAGAAAGCTTTTAATTGCCTGAGCTAATTTCTCCAACAATCATTTTCTTTGCCTCTATTCTATCTTTATGTTGTTCTTCCATGTACAATAAGACCAGTAAGTCTGCATGTTGATTTGTTAGAGTATTCTTCATGATAGGTACATGGTACCCTTGGTACCTCATGCTGGAGACTTAGAGGAAAAATGACAGTCACTCCAAGAGATAATAGCACTGTAGCACTGTCCTCCCGTTGTTCATCGATTTGCTCGAGTGGGCACCAGTAACGTCTCCATTGTGAGACTTGTTACTGTTTTGGGCATATCGAATGTGCCACAGGGAGCTTGCCAGGCTCTGCCGTGCAGGTGGGATACTCTCCGTTGCTTGCAGGTGCTCAAAATTTGAAATAACACAAAACAGAGTTTAATCTTTGCCTCCTCCTGCTGCTCTGTGCCATCCAGTGCTAGTGTCCATAGCATGTTTCTTATTTCCTCTGGACTTTAGTTCCCTTGTCTGCAAAATAGTAATAACCACTACCACCTCTTATGTTTAATACAAAGCTGAGTGACACTAACTTAGTACCTGGTCTTCTCCCAATAAACATTCATTATTTCTATGTGGCCTTCTAGAGAGGCAGACACAGCTGATAACTATACAACTATATGAGAAATGTGATGAAGTCTCGGGCAGACAAAGAACTATTGTTCTTAGTACCTTGCAACCCCCACTCTCATGCGTACCCAATCCATTACCCATAATCACTGGGTGAGGAGATCTGATCAAACCAGAGACAAATGTGACCTCGTGCTACAGTCCCAGGAGCACGTTTACCCTCAGTGTTGAACAGAAAGGCCAAGGTCCTATTTTCAAGCCCACACCTGATACTTGAGTCAATTCAACAAGATCCCAAAGCACTCACTGTCCAGAGGTGGCCAGCAGCCCTGCAGTGATACTGGACTTGCCCTTGAGAGGAAGCAGGTACTGTCTTTAGATACCCAGCAGTGTTCACAAATAAGCCTTGGCCCTGTCCTTTGGAAGCTGCCCAAGACAAACTCCAACTCAGAAATGAGCCCAGCTCCTCACACCCATAGCTTGTAGGCCACAGCAGTTTGGGGGCCTCATTTCTTGTCTGCTGATAAGCTGTCCTGCTCAGCCACAAGTGACTTCTCCTCAGTGCCCGGGGATCCCAGCAACCCCACACTCATTCCCCGGGCACGTGTCTGGAACTGCTCTCGGCCACGGCTTGAATTCTGTCCTTTAAATAAACCTCATCTCACATAAGCACTCTTCTAAGTCACTTGCCGATCTTTACTTGCTCTCATTGTTGAAAAACTTGAAAATGCCTTCTTTCTGTGATGTGCAGTCACTGAACTTTTTTTTGCCATTCTTAAGGGCCTTTCTGAAGAAACAATGTTTTGGATCATTGTTTCTCTTTTTTTTTTTTTTTGAAAAAAATACAGCTGAGTTTCAAATATCTGTAAGCAATTCAAAATAGCTTGTCACTCTTTCCTCTTCGCTCTGTCGAAGGACAGACAAAGCATCTCCAGGCCTTTTCTGCTGCTTTCTTGAGCTATTCTAGTACAAACCCAAGCTTTTCCCTTAGATGCCAATTGGGAAGAGAACAGTGATGACTTTTATATTTCACCGAACCTAGAGACCACATGCATTGGCACAGAAGCTGGCATGTGGCTGACTGTCACAGTGAGAAATTCTGATCCACAGCTAGGCTGCTGGTGATCTGGGGTGGCCACTGCACACCTACATCACCCTCCAAATGCAGTTCCTCATCTGTCCACAGGAGGCAGATAAAGACACCAATATCCCCAGGAACAGTGACGCATTTTTCACATCTCGCTGGAATCTTGTGAACAGGGATTAGATCTAAAATAGATCCTTCCGGTACTGGGCCCAGGAAAGATTTTTCCAAGCCAGCCCTGGACTGTTACATCTTTTCTTTTCTTCATGATCAAGAAAATGTAAAAACCAGAATGGAGATTGTACCTGTATTTCTGGGGACTGGAGTAAGCCCACACTGAGAGGACAGTTCTGCGGGGTGATCATCTCTCTTGCACCCCAGAGCAGTTTTCTCATGACTTCTTCAGACTCTTAGCAGGATGTGGAGGAGAGAGAGAAGTCAGGTGTCTTCTCTACACTTTGTCTCTCTGTAGGATTTAGGTCTGTACACATGATGGCAGGCCCAGCCTGGGCCACAGCTCAGTTCTTTCTAGTGGATTCTTGCCTGCAGGCTCAAGGGCTGAAGCCAAAGTTAGCTTGTCCACTATTCTGAAGTAGTCCTCCTCACTCTGCTCCTCATATGATTCCTATTTGTACCCTCTCTAAAACAGTAAGTTGTATGAGGAATATTTTATTACGCTTCTGGGTCTCTGAGCCCTTCTTCCATCCCCAAACTCTTCCAGAGTGTAGCCCAGAACTTCAAGGCCTTGGCCTCTGGGTTCAGAGGGAGAAGTCCAGGGACCAGACAGATGCCATCTAACCACCCCAACTAGGGAACCTCTCAGAATCGGAGATTCCAGAAGTAAGCCAGACCCTGAGAGGCCTACTTGAAATGAGGTGGAAATGTTTCCTGCTTAAGAGAGGCGCATCATGGGAAACGAAAGCTAACCCAGGAAAATAGACAGGGAAGGCAAGTAAGAGATGTTACTGTTTACTTAGTTCTCATCACTCTATTGAAGAGCTATGTTACGCATTTGCAGTCAACTCTGCTCTGAGGCATAGCACCACATATGGTCTCATATCACCTTGGATCCCACCTGAACACAGAACCAGAACTAGCCCCTGAGCACTACAGGGTGTGACTCCACGAACCCCTGGGGTGAGGGCGAGGGGATAAAAAGCAATGTGCAATGAAGAGCTATTTTAGTATCACAGGCTTAGAGTTGAGAAAAATCTGACATCAACAACTTCCCCAAGGCTCCAGCCAAAAGGGGGACAGCAACCAAACATACCTCTCCATAACAGCCCAACACTGGTGGCATTTCACCAAAATCACTTCTTTCAAGACTGACCAGAAACTGCCCCTCCAATAATCCAGCGGAAATCCCTAAGAGCCCTGATAGCTATGACACTCTCTTGAGAACCATTATCATTCTTGGTTTTCACAGGGCCCCAAATTGCAACACTTTCATCTTTTCCAGCAGAGAGCTTGGAATAAAAGTGACCAGGTAATAGCTAGTTGGAAATTACTGGCGAAACCACAAAAGAAACTTCAGGACTGATCTGAATGCACCTTTTTTTTCTTTTTCATAATAAATGAAGGTACTGTTATGCCCTTCAGGTCTGTTTTTATTTCATTTCTTTAGCTTGCTGAAGCCTGGATTTAGGCTGTCCTTATTTTGACTGTTTCTGCTCAAGCTGAGGAACTGTAGGTTCTGTGAAATCATAACCTTTGCAGCTATGCTTGCAACATGCAGCAGCAAGGAAACCCAGTCTCTCTGCTTCCTTTTTTAAACCTGACAGTCACACTTTCTCCACTTCAAAGCCACACACCGTATGACCTCAGCAAGCTGACATAAATGGACGCTCCTGCGAAAGACTCACTCAGTGGCTTTTTCCATATCGGAGAGCTGCGGGAGGGGGGGATTGCCATTCATTAAACTTTATAGACATAACGTTTACAAAGCCCTTTTCCATACATTAATTTGATTTGCTTCTTAAAACGATTTGGGAGATGGATGTATTTATTTTTCTCACTTTGCAGAAGAGGGACCTGAGATTAGGTATGAGAACTAATAGCACTGAGGTCACTCCCCTAGTCAAAGGTCGAGTTGGAACCTTTGGACTCTCTTGACCCTAAATACTCAGAACATTTAGAACAGAGCAGCACAGTTTATTTGTAAGCATTTTGCAGGGGGTGGGGTTCTTTCTGCATTTGGGGGTGGGGATTAAATTAAGTGCAAATGATGCTCTAAAAACACATTATGACACACAGGAGTTTTGTGCTAAAAGGCGTTGGCCCAATGAGGTATTTCCAAAGATGGTGTGGAGATTGTCCTCTCATTTTACAAGCTGGAAAAACAGCCATCAGTACTTCCCCAATAGCTGGTTCCTCAGGACAAGCTGCACGGCTCTGGCCTATACCCCAGCCCAAGCGCCTAGCACACTCCCTGTGTCTAAAGAATTCCTAGAAAATCATTTTTGGAAATTAAAATATCTTCCTGCCCTATTCTCTGCCTCTGCAGAAACTCCTGCTAAATTAGGGTTTCGAAACTTTCCAGAAGCTTCCAAAAAGAGTACTTCCCTATCTGCATTCATCATCCTGGTCCCATAGATTCCTGACATTATATTAAAGAGATTATGGAGCTGCCTCAGAATTCCCCCTCTTCCAAGATAAGATGAGAAGAATATGGGACCTTGCCCCAAAGACTGCTACTCAAGTCCTACAAAATACCAACTGCATAGTAATTGTGACCCTCTCTTTCCAGAAAAATCTAGAGCCTACCTCAAAGTGTTGCTGTAGTCTATGAAAGGTATTTGGCAAAATATCCAGCCCATGGTAAGCTAGCTCTGTAATCATTATTATTATCCCAAGGTCTGTACTCCAAAGCAACAGAGACATAGCCATGCCTTACAGATGTCCTTATTTTCAAAGATTGTAGCATTCTCTCTCTCTCTCTCTCTCTCTCTCTCTCTCTCTCTCTCTCTCTCTCTCTTTTGGTAAAATAACTTGAAACAAAAAGTGCATGTGGTATGAGACTGTCTGCCAACAAGTTAAATAATCCAGACAAAATGGAAAAATTCCTAGAAAAACACGAATTACCAAAAATGACTGGATAATAGAAAAGCTGAATAAACTCATACAAATAGAGTGACTGAGTAATTAAAAAAAGTCACACAAAGAAAATCTCAGTTCCAGTTGGCTTTACTGGTGAATTCTACCAAATTTTTAAAGAATTATCATCAATCCTTTTCCAACAATTCCTAAACAATAAAGAGGAAGAGATACTTTTCAACTAGTTCCATGTAAACCAACAAATTCTATAAGGACATTATTACCCTTATACCATAACCAGACAAAGATACAGCAATGGGAAAATGATACTATGTACCGATATTCCTTATAAACATAAATGCAGGGTTAGTGAGATAGCACAAACATTAAGTCCAAGACAGATCCCCTTCACCACCTATCATCCTTCTAGCACCATCAGGAGTGATTCCTAAGCACAGAACCAGAAGTAAGCCTTGAGCACTGCCAAGTGAGGCTGAGTACCATCATCTTCAAAATAAAGATTCAAAATAAAAATGCTAACAAAATCTGAAAACATCAAAATATCATTGTGTATGATAACAAAACAGAATTTACTCAGTAATACAAAGCTGGCTTACTATATTCAATGTAATTCATCAATTTTATATAATAAGGGAAAAATACATATGATCAACTTCATAGAAATAGAAAAAGCATTTAACCTAATTTAATACTTTCATGATAAGAAAAAAAGACCACTCAAAAAAAAATAAAACAAAACTAGAATCAGAAGAGAACATTTCAGATTTGGAAATTATAACAAAAGCTGACTATATGGGCTGGAGCTATAGCACAGTGGATAGGGCGTTTTCCTTGCAAGTGGCCAACATGGCCGACCCGAGTTCAATTCCTCTGCCCCTCTCGGAGAGCCCGGCAAGCTATCGAGAGTAACTCGCCCACACGGCAAAGCCTGGCAAACTCCCCATGACGTATTCTATATGCCAAACACAGTAACAATTGTCACAATGGAGACGCTACTGGGCCCCCTCGAGCAAATCGATGAACAATGGGAGGGAAGTGACAATGATATATATTATATATATATATATATATATGTGTGTGTGTGTGTGTGTATCATGGCATCACTGTCCTCCCATTGTTCATTGATTTACTCAAGTGGCCCCAGTAACATCTCCATTTGTCCCAGCCCTGAGATTTTAGCAGCCTCTCCTTACTCGTCTTTCCCAACGCTGCCATACTGGAGGATCTTTTAGGGAAATAAGACCATTATTGTTACTGATTTTGGCATATCGAATACACCACAGGTAGTTTGCCAGGCTCTGTCATGTGGACAGGATACTTTCGGTAACTTGCTAGGCTCTCTGATATATATATAGCACTGTAGCACTGTCCTCCTGTTATTCATCAATTTGCTCAAGCGAGCCCATTGTGAGACTTGTTACTGTGTTTGGCATATCGAATACATCACGGGGAGCTTGCCAGGCTTTGCTGTGTGGGCAAGATACTCTCAGTAGCTTGCCGGGCTCTCGGAGAGGGATGGAGGAATCGAACTCAAGCCAGCCATGTTGGCCGCTTGCAAGGCAAATGCCCTACCCGCTATATATATATATACCCTATATATATATCCCTCTATGATTTGTTGCCTACTGTCTGAACCCCATCAAATATGGTGTAGTAATTATGGAAAATGGGTAGGGAGTGTCTTATGATGTGTCAGTACAGGAATATTTCACTCGTATGTGAGGCTCAACCTGAGCATGTGGAAAGCGGCCTGGAGCATAGCAGCAGTTGGGTAGGGGAGATTGGCTGCTGGGGCTGGGTCCCTTGGGGCGGGGAGGGTTCTCACCCACCCCCCTTCTAGGGTGCCCCGAGTGAAAACAACCTGGCATGGAGTCCAGTGGCATATATATAACATATATTGGATATATATGGATATATATATATAATTTTTTTATACCGAGGATTAGAAAAAAGAGAATTATAACAGTTCTCAATGCATCTATTTCACTTGAAATTCTATCAAGGATGAGGGCAAGACAAAGAAGTGAACAGCATTCAGGTTGTAAAAAGTAAGTTAAACTACCTTTACTTATAGATGATATTATATTGCATACAAAAAATAATAAGTAATATACAAACTAAGAAAACTACTGAAGGAGTGAAAGAGATATCACAGGTTTTGGTATATATGCAGTGTTGGATGCCTGGTATGGCCTCCCAAGCACTGTCAAGGGTGATGTGGGAGACCCCCAAGTACTACTGAGGTAGCTCCTTGATTGCAAGGCCAATGCAGTGCTTCATCCTGTTGGCTGAGTATTACAATTGGGCCCCCTGAGCTCCACTTGGGAGAGTCCCCCAGAAACTACTAGAATTAATAAACATATTCAGCAAGCTCATAGCATGTAAGTCAATATACAAAACTCTTCTATATCTATATATTGGCAATGAAAAAGCAGAAGAAGAAATTAAAACAATGGCACTTATGAACAAACTATTAAAAATATTTAATTTTAATATAGTAATAAAATTTACAAAGTGAAAGCCTCATATGCTGGAAATAATAAAACATTTAAACAAGACCATTAAAATATATTAAATAATACCTAAATATATGAAAAGACACACTAAGTTAATGAATTATATTGATTAATACTATGTCAATGCTTCCCAAGTTGATCTACATATTCAACTCAATCCTCCTCAGAATATCAAATGTACTTTTTTCTGAAATTGACAAAATGAACTTAAAATTCACATGGAAAAGCAAAGAGACCCAGAAGAGCAAAAACAATCTTTATAAAAGATATATTTGGAGGAGTCACACATCTTTATTTCATAACTTACTACAAATAAAATCAAGACAATATTGGCATAATAATAGATACTGTAGCACTGTAGCACTGTCCTCCCATTGTTCATCGGGGCACCAGTAACATCACCATTGTGAGACTTGTTACTGTTTTTGGCATATTGAATACGGCAAAATAGAATTCATAGTCTATAGATGTATCCTTACATTAGGGGTCACCTGATTTTTGATAGGATTTTAGAATCATTCAACAGAGAAAAAAATTTTCCTTTTAATAAATGGTGCTGATATATAAGGTGATATTAAAGGTAAAGGTAAAGGCCCTCCCGTTGATCGTCGATTTGCTGGAGCGGGCCCAGTAACATCTCCATTGGAGACTTTGTTGTTACTGTGTCTGGCATATCGAATACTCTCGGTAGCTTGCCGGGCTCTCCGAGAGGGGGGCGGAGGAATCGAACTCGGGTCGGCAATGTTGGCCGCTTGTAAGGCGAACGTCCTACCCACTGTGCTATCGCTCCAGCCCTGAGGTGATGATTTTGGAGCCATATCTCACATCATATACATAAGTTAAAACAAGATGGGCTATGTAACTAAATATGGTTAATTAAAACTATAAAAACCTTAAAAGAAATTGCAAGTATACATTTATGCCCTCTTACTGGCAGCAGATTCTTAGATGTGACACCAAAAACAGGAAAACAACAACAACAAAACTGTCACTGTCACTGTCCTCCCGTTGTTCATCGATTTGCTCGAGCAGGCCCAGTAACATTGCAATACTTGTTACTGTGTTTGGCATATTGAATACATCACAGATAGCAACAAAACATTCCTAAATTAAACTTCATCAAAATTTAAAACTTGGTTTTTTTTATAGGAACTACCCAGAAAATGAAAAGACAACACAGACTATGTAAGAAAATATTTGCAAATTGATTTTTGATAAGGACCTGATATAACATATATTTTTAAAAACTCCTACACCTCAACATTTAAAAAAATAAATAACCCAACAAAAAATATAAATGAATGTAATATATATTTCTCTGAAGAAGATACCCAAAGAGCTATGAACACATATAAAGATGCTTTTGTCAGTAGAAAATACAAATAAAAAAATTTTAAAAATTGAAAGTATAGTGAGATATAACTTCATACTCACTGGAATAGCTAAAATGAAAAAGACACATAACAAGTGTTGGTAAGGTGGAGAAAATTATAGTCCCTCAAACACTGATGAGATTGTAAAATGCAGCAGGCCCTTTTGAAAACAATTGACGGTTCTTCAAAATGTTAAACATAGACTTACTATGTGATTCAGCAGTTTCACTCCTCAACTTATACCTAAAGGAAATGCAAATGTTTCCATGCAAAAAGTTGGACATTTGTACTTTGGTAGTCATAGAGGTATTATCTGGAATGCCTTCTCCTCTGAAAATTTAACCAATATAAATACCCCCAACTAATGAATATAGTATGTACTTGCACTGAAATATTATTCAGCTACATTGAGGAGCGAAGTACTAATACATGTTACAATGTAGATAGATCTAAGAAACATGATAATTGCATGAACTCAGGCATAAAGTTCTACATGTTGTATGATCTGACTAAAGTGACAAGTCCAGAACTGGCAAACCCACAAGAGACAGAAAGTCAATTCATGGTTGGTGGGGACTTGGGAAAAGGAAAATATAAAGTGACTGCTAATCAATACAGGGCATCCTTTAAGGATGATGAAAATTTTCTAAAATTAGAAGGTGGTGACGATTTCACTTGTAAAGTTGAAACCTTGTGGTGAATTATACCTTAATAAAGTCTTAAGTGTGTAAGTCTACAAGTAGATTTTATACATTTACCCTCATTTTTCCATTTTAAAGGGGGCGACGGATTTACAAACTGAACTTTCCAAGCCTACAAGGTCTATACCATCTACCACAAAATCATTCTGAACATGAGTAGTTTCTGCTTTTTAATTTATTTAAGTGAAAGGTGCCCACATTCTATCATAGTAATCCAGTTTATGAATTACCTGCTGGGAAAGTATTGTAATGATATGAAAATTGACCTGCCATCTAAAATTCTAGAGATTTGATTTCCTCTAAGTTAGATGTTGGAGCCTAAGAGACAGCTTAAGAACTGAGCACATGCTTTGCATGCAAGAGGCTCAGGTGTTTTCTCTGGCACCACATAGTCCTCTGAGCACTCATGAAAGTGATTCCCAAGCAGTGAGTAAGGAGTAGATCTTAACCACTCCTGGGTGAGTCTGTACCCTTCCCAACAAAATCATATAATTCAGTCATCAGTCCACTTTAAATAAACATATTTAACAATTTGATACACACTAATTTATAGACTCTAGTCACGATGAGCAAACAAGAAATTATTGCTAATAAAAGGAATTTGTGCAGGAAAATAAATATAACCTAATTTCTATTCTAAATTCAGATTAATGAACATTTAACAAGCACCAAAGTTAGGACAAATAATCATCAAAACCTACAGTAACAGAACATTGATTTAATCTGAGAGATGTGCCTTAAACAATGGTGAATGTAGAATCTTCCCTTGCAAAATCCTAAGTCTTCTTTTCATTTGTTGTCTTTTCTTTGAATATATTCTCCTACTTACTAACCTCCCTTGCTCTACTAAGTATTGTTCCAATATCTATATCTCTCTGAAACCTCATGTTCCATTCTCCCAAATTTTCTTTCCTTTTCTACCATTCTTCTCTCCCTTTCACACCTCAAGTCTTCTCTTCCCTTCCATGTGTGACTAATAGTCAGATCCTTTCAAATATACTTCTCTTCAATCTGTCACCTTTCCCATTCCCACTGACCCAATCTCTAATAAAAGCATCTCCATTGTTAACTATTTTGTTGGTATGACTCACAGGATGAATAGATAACTTTCAGGAAGCTGTGACATGTATAAGAAAATGACTCTTATTTTATCCTCATGGAAGCACCAGTATTTAACTGTTAGCATTATTTATGTTTTTCATAATGAGAATCAAGACTCAGACAGGCTGAGCCACCTGTCCCTCGTTGCTGTCAGTTGCGTCGATGAATTCCATGGCCTGTTTTCGAGGTCCTTACACCCTCCTGCTCCAGCCCATGTTGTGTGGTCAACATGCCAGGCAGAGTTTATTTCTAAAACTCAAATTTGAGTACTGCTCTCCCCTGCATATAATCTTTAATTGCCCTCTGGAGTAAATGATTAACTCTATAATAAGGTTCTCCTTAATGCTATTCTTCTCAACCGTCCTGTCTTATTTATTGCCAAGTCCTCTGAGTTCGTTAGAACTTACATTAACTGTCACACCTACATGATAAACAAACACCTGAAAAACAGGAGACCCTCTCAGAGGTTCCCTAGCCTCATGCCCTTAATCCCATTATTTTAGAAGGCAGAGCACTAAAACACCAAAGTTAATTCCTCAGTTTACAGGTCAGCCTGCCAGGCTTAAGTTCTAGTTCACTTATCAGACCTGTGGTCTCATGCAATAGATTTAACTTCTTTGACCCCAGTTTCCTCAACTGAAATTATGGCAATACCACTAGTATGCACTTCACTGAGATGTTAAGATGTATAAATAAAAGAGTAATTACAAAGCAATGAGATATGGTGAGCATGTATATAGTAACACTGTAGCACTGTCCTCCCGTTGTTCATTGATTTGCTCAAGCGGGCCCAGTAACGTCTCCATCATGAGATTTATTGTTACTGTGTTTGGCATATCGAATATGTCATGGGGAGCTTGCCAGGCTTTGCCGTGTGGGCGAGATACTCCTGGTAGCTTGCCAGGCTCTCCAACAGGGGTGGAGGAATCGAACCTCGCTCTGCCGGGCCGGCTTCGTGCAAGACAAACACCCTACCACTGTGCTAGCACTCCACCCATGTATATAATAAGAAGTGAAAAAAATTTAAATCTATTTTATCCTTTCTAGATTTCTTTTTATCTGTGCATTTTATCCTTTTTTTAAAATTTCTCTCTGCTCTTCAAAAAACTCTCACCTTTTACACAAAATTAATGGCATCATGTGATTTCCTCATAATTATAAAATATACAATATTTCAAAACATCTGTTCCTCAAAGCAGTTCTGTGAAATAGGGAGGTGAAATGTCTTTATATGCCACCTGGATACATAAGAGAGTTATCATTAACAGAGAGTGAAATTGAATAAGAGCTATGGTGATAAATGATACAATGGCAGGGACAAGAAAGCGGCCTCAGGAAAATCATTTGTTTCACAGTTCTGGTTTGGTCATTTATCTGAGGTTCCTTTTCCTCATCTGTCCTCCTGTTCTTTGATTTTGCTCAAGCTGGCCCAGTAATGTCTCCATTGTGAGACTTCTTGTTACTGTGTTTGGCATATTGAATACTCTTGGTAGCTTGCCAGGCTCTCAGACAGGGGCAGAGGAATCGAACCTGGCTAGCCCGGGCCAGTTGAGCGCAAGGCAAATGTCCTACCACTGTGCTATCACTTCACCCCTATCTTCTATAAAATGAAAATCATGAAACATTCTTCTCGATTAATGTGTGGATTAGGTAATGTACATTGGAACCATCTATTCAATGCCAGGAACATAAGACATGCACAGTAAATGCTATTTAATAACCACAGGACCTCTCCCTTGGGCAAGGTCACAAAGGCAGCCCAACACAAACTCCACTAGTTAGAATATGTCCTTTCTAACATGGCAGTCCACGTTCCCAATTGCTCATAGCCTTATTATATTTCCAGTAGAGCAAATCAGTCCACTCACTCATAGAACAACTCCAACCTGTCTTCTACTTCATCTTGATAAAAAAAAGAAGTGGAAGCAACAGGGCTGAAGTACAGAAGAAAATGTTTAATACAGCCCCCAATCTTAAAATATAAGATTCTAAAATCTCCTCATAGACCCTGCCTTTGGAGTGACTTAATGAAGAAATAACAATACTACATAACTCTTATCCAACGTCTAGTCTCGTTTTTCTCCTCCTAGAAATAGGGAGAGAAATAAAAGTGTCCCTTTCCCTGATTGATGTTCTTACTACTCTCCCATGCCTGCAGGTCAGAAGAAGGGAGAGGCAATATGCAAACTCAAAATTTGATAAAAATAATGCAAATGAATGAAAACTCCTGACTGGGTGATAGTTTGCAGAGGGGGCCGGATACTAGCTCTGAGCAGGACTACATCTCAGAGATGGTGACCACAGACAGTCATGCTGAGTTTTTCAGAAGGACACAACTAAAGCCCACGACCTTCACATGAAAGGGCCAGAAAGGGGTGCATGCACCAACAAGGATAGTCCCTGGTGACAGGGTGTGGGTTTTCTGTCATCAGACCTGTAGGACATCCACCCAGCCCATTACATCAGCAAGAATCATATCACTTGGAGAGCATGAGGACCAGGCCCAGCAGGGTCAGCAAATCCCAGAGCAAGATATGAAAAGCCTGGCTCCTCTTTTCTTTATGGTTTTTTTTTTCAGGATTTTTCTATGGTAATTACATCCCCATACCCCACTTGATCCCAGGAACCACCTAAGCATTGAACTCACATGAATTCCTTTAATCCCCACAACACACTTTCAAGAATGCAAGAGCAGCCATATTTTACTGGTGACTAAGTTGGGCTCAAAGAGGTGAAGTCATTGGCCAAGGCCCATAGTTAGTGTTTCACAAAGTTGAGATTCCAGCCCAGGTTTTTCCAAAGTCAAATCCCATGCTTTTAAAAGCAAACTACATTACCTCCAGAGAAAGTTCAAGATCCCTCTCTTGACAGAATGAACTCCTAACTGCCTATTGGGAAGATGGTATAACCTCAGCTTGTCTGAAAGTCCCTAAATATCTAAGTTCAACTTTCATAAGCTTGTATTGATTTTTCACATCTTAAGAACACCCCTCAGGTCAGTAATGTGACCCCAGTAGACACTACATGGTCAGCCAACTTGTTGACCAGTGAAATGTATCAGATGATCTTAGGTCTTACCTCAAGACCCAAAACTAAGCCTGGCTTAGTGTAGGAGTTCCATATTTTTTATAAAATTTTTATTAGTGAAACACCATGAGGTACAGTTGTAGACTTACAATTTTTTGTGCTTGGATTTCAGTTATACAATGATCAAGTACCCATCCCTCCACCAGTGCCCATTTTCCACCACCACAGGTCCCAGTATCCCTCCCACCCCCCATCCCCCCATCCCACCCTGCCTCTGTGGCAGGGCATTTCCTTTTGTTCTCTCTCCTTTTGGGTGTTGGAGTTCCATATTTTTATGGGTTTATTTTTTTCTGCTCACCAGGAATCGGACTGTGGGGTATCACGATTTTCTCCACACATGTGCATATATGCAGAGCTGGGTGGGAGTTACATTTATTTCCTATCATTTGTTCTGCGTTCTCCCTAAGACACTGAGCCATCTTCTGCCCCTTTTCATAGTGGGAATACAGTATATCTAGACCATCAATATTGTCTTAGAGTTTATAAGAGGTTCAAGAAATTGAGCCCAGGACTATTCTGGACACAGCATTTGATCTGGGTTTGAACACAAGGCCTTACATTTGTCAGGCAAGCACTGTAAGCTGTTTATCTACCTTGCAACTCCAAATACAGATGTCTTTAGGGATCTATTACCTGAATTTGAAAACTCACATAAGGAGCAGAAGCTATAATACAGCTGGTAGGATGTTTATCTTACAAGTAATCAACCCAGTATTGATCCCTGACATTTCCTAGGTTCCCTCAAACTCCATCAGGATTGATTCCTGAGCACAGAGCAAAGAGTAAATTCTAACCATTGCTGGTATGGTTACCAAACAAAAGTAAATCAAGAAATAAAAACTGGCATATCTGCCTTACTGTTAATGTGTATAATACACAGGTGTATGTTTAATAAAACAGTACTCCAGTTAAAATTCTTGGGCATCTGGAGAATAGGAGTCCTAGCAATAGGCTAGGTGGGAGTCGGCTTTCTGTCCTGGCTCCCTACTCCTGCCAACTGACTAAAAACATGGCTTCCTTTTAAGGTGACAGCCCTGCCATGCTTCTTCAAATCCCTCTGCCCAACAGCACACAATTTGAGGCATTCTTTAATCTTAGTTTATTCTTGTTGGGAAAACCAGAGCCCCTAAAGTTTAATTCCCATCCCAATTCTCTCATCAGTACCATGACCAATTAGTGATGGCATGGGCATCTGGCTCAATCTTGATTCCATCAGGTGGCCCTGCTCTCAGGCAGGGGCAAGTTCAATTCCAAGCCACCTTCTCCCAACCCTACCTTCGCAGTGATCAAGGTTAACCCAGCTAAGTCCAAGGACAAGACAGAAATGGGCCCTATATTTCTCTCTCAAACTCAGTCTTCTCCAAACCAAACTCTTGGGCATATAGCTAATGTACCAGGCACAGCAACATAAAGTTGAATTGCTGCTGTGGTCCCAAATTTTACTTGATTTTGTTTTACTTTTTTATGAAGCACTTTCTCAAATTTGAAGACAAACATTTAACTTATTTTGACAGAAGACACGTAAGTACTATTTTCAGGCCAACTATGCCCCAGTTCCATAAAGGGTCCACCTGCCAACGCAGGACATAAAGGAGAGCCTTTCCACTTCCACATTAAAGTTATCTGTTCTTTAACAGACAGATTGAGGTTCCTGGATTAGTGGACCAGCCTCTCTGAATCTAGCATTCAGAGATTTAGATTATTTTATTAATTTTATATAAATGTCCTTGGGCCTGAGTGATAGCAAAGCGGGTAGGGCGTTTGCTTATGTTCCTGTATTGTAATACATTACAATACCCGTAATGTATTCAATATGCCAAAAACAGTAACAACAAGTCTCACAATGGAGATGTTACTGGTGCCTACTCGAGCAAATCGATGAACAATGGGAGAACAGTGCTACAGTGATATATAAATGTCTTTAATTTTCTAATCTCATGACATTAAATAACATTCATGTTGACTTTCTTTTTAAAATGTTTTCTTTTTTATCAAGACACTGTGGCTTACAAGATTTTTCAAAGGAGTGGTACAGATATGTATCCAAAATACAGTGTCAAGATTCAGATTCTCGCGAAAACTTGGTGAACAACTTGGCAGCAGTTGTTATGCCTATAGAAAGAAAAAAGAGCATGCCCAGGCATAGCTCAGTAAAGAAAGGCCAAAGGGCCAGAAAGAGAGTACAGTGGGTAAAGTGCTTGCCTTGCATGCTTCCTGACCCCAATTTGATCCCTCTCCCTGCATATGGTCCCCTGGGCACAGGCAGGAGTAATCCCTGAGCACACCGTAAGGAGAAATCCCTGAACACTGCTGAGTATGCTCTAAAATAAATACAAAAGATATCAAGAAAAAAAATAAAAAGAACATGTGCAAATAGTTTCTACCATACTCACATTGAAGGAAGAACTAACCTGCCTCTCTGCTAAGTAGATGCTTTTCTTTATCGAAGAATTCCACAAAGACTTAGGAACTATACCACTACAAAGGCCATACTCTGATGAGATATATTGTGTTACCAAAAGGGGCTTTAAAAGCAGCCTCTTGGCTCTGGGGGTAGTGCCCCCATTAGCAGACAGTCCATCACAGTGAAGTCCCCTCGGCCAAGGCCCATCGTCATATGGTGGCCAGCGACCAATCCATATCCTTAAGTAAGAGCATTAAACACATCACCGAGAGATTTGTTTTCTGAGAGCGAGGGAAACAAACGAAGAGACAATTCTCCAAAGACTGAACATTCACAACCAGCAAAAAAGTCTGCTGGAAATTTATATGCTGAGAGTGTAAAAGCAGTGAAATTCGATCATCTCAAAGCCACAGATTTGTAACTTGCACTTATGTAAATATTTATGGATTCTTTGGGAAAAAAAATCAATCCTCTCAGCCTTTCTCCTTAGTACATGTTTCAGAGGAAACATTTTTTTTTTCTTTCCTCAAGATGAGTATGTAAACTCTAGTTATTGCTTGGGAACATTAAGTCGGCACCAGGCCAAAGAAAAATATGAATTTCATTTATGATTTTAGCCCAACGGATTAGATCACATTCTCAGTGAAAGAAAACAGGGTCATCACCCTGCAGACTGGCCTCAGTAAGAGTGGGGAGGTTAAAAGTTGACCAGGCCAGGAATATTTTCGAGTAAGGAAAAAATAATAGGAACTAGAGGGACAGTATGGCAGGTAATGCATTTGCGTTGCATACAACTGACTCTAGTTTAATCTTTGGCACCACATATGTTCCCCTGAGTATCACCAGGAGTGATACCTGAGCACAGAGCCAGGGTAAAGCTGGCCCCAAAACAAAAACATAACAAACAAAAAACCAATAAAGATATCAGTCATTCCTCCATCACTACTAGGAAGCAAAGTGTTCATTTACCTTTCTCTACTGGGATCTGAAACAAGAACATGCAAACTTTCTGTCCATACTACCTACTATATTAGACAGTTCACCATGTTTTCTTTCTCATCTTTCCGAGCCTTCCTTTATACAGTCCCAGAGTGATCTTCCCACAATCTTCCTTGCATTTTGTCCATCCTTCATGCTCACCAGAAGCATCAAAGGACCAAGGCACTGTGGATAGTCCTCAGCAGGACTGGCAAGGGACTCGCTGTCCAGCTCCATGTTCACCCCACATCAGGCATATGGTTGCATCACCCCTATATCTGCATTTCTGAATCTCTTGCCACTCTCTCAGTAGACTGCTCACTTTAAGGATTTAATTTATAAATAGTGTTTGTCTTACGACAGGCAGGAATATCTTTATTATTAAAATAATACTTAGTCTTATTAAAATAATAAAATAATATTAAAATTGTTTCCTATTTCAAGGAAGGATTCAAATGCCATGCTAAGGAAATTCAGTGATCTAATCACTAAAGTACTATTTGCTGGCATGATTCCTCCAGAGAGTGAACACTCAGTCTTACCCATCTCTGTAGCTCTGTGGGTTTTGATCTAGACATTTCACATAGGCATTTCAAAATGTCTCTGGGATTGACATGTGTCTGCAACAATTGAACAACACTTACTGCTTCAACACATGTAACTGGCAAGGCAGTTTTTATGTGTAGTCTACTCCTCACTCTACTTCTTGTTAGAAATGCAATGTTTAAAGAGCATCCATGATCTGATTTTAGGAACAGAAAGGGTGAACGTGGCAGAAGGGTCTGCATATTTGCTGTCAGGGTGATCAGATGCCATTTCTCAATTAACAGAGTCACATTTGAGAAGAGTGAGGCAAGTGAGAGAGTGTATGTAAGTCACGCTAAACTGATCAGTTCAGCTTTGAGATAAAGGCATGTGGAAATAGGTATCATAAACCTGACATTTCATTAATTCCAAGTAAAATCATATTTCAGGACCAGAGAAAGAGATCAGAAATCCATGGTGCATGCCTTGTACACAAGTTCCATCTCTCGTACCATGTGTCCATCTACCCACAACACTGTGAAGTACAGCTCTCGAGACACTTGGGCCCTGAGGGCCCAGCACCTCTGGAACTGAATAACACCTGCCTAGATTGATGCATTAAATCATCATGTCCAGACAGCCAAGTATCTCCAGGAATGTTTCCAGGCCTTTTGGTATTTCTGGGTAGGCCTCCCCCACTACTCTTTGTCAATAGGCAAATCCTCTAAGTGAAGAAGATACTGTTGAGAGAGTATACCCATCTCTCACACTATAGATTAGACACATGTTGACATTACAGAGATTTCCAGAGCAAACGCAGGTTCTTAACAGAATTCCCAATCTAGGAATGGCATTGCCTGATTTGAGAGGCAGGGGTCAACGGTACTAACCAGGGAATGACATGGTATAAGGGGAAGGTGAACACATGGCTCATCTATCCACTATAGTAGATAGTATGGACAGAAAGTTTGCATGTTCATGTTTCAGATCCCAGTACAAAACGGTAAATAAACACTTTGCTTCCTAGCGGTGATGGAGGAATGACTGATATCTTGATTGGTTTTTTGTTTGTTATGTTTCTGTTTGAGGGCCACATCTCCCTGTGCTCAGAGCTTTCCCCTGGCTCTGTGCTCAGGTATCACTGCTGGTGATACTCAGGGGAACATATGTGGTGCCAAAGATTAAACTAGAAACAGTTTCATGCAGCGCAAATGTGTTACCTGTCACATTGTCTCTCCAGTTCCTATTATTTTTTCCTTACTTGAAAATAGTTGTTGGCATCTGGGCTCAAGTGAAGGTGAAGGTATGGAACCCACATATTCCCTGAGGGAGAAAAGGGCAACAGAACCAACCTGGATAAAATGGGAGACTGGGAAGAGAGACAGAGACATCCTAGAATAAAGTGGGGAATTCTGGTAGGCAGCAGAGTGGCAGGGACTCAGAGGCTGATACTTGTTACCCAACATGCAACAGGAAGGCATGCATCTTACACCCAGCTAGCAGTGGCTACAAGTAGCACAGCTTTGAGGAGAGGATGTGTAGTAAGGAAATACAGTAAGAGATAGGGAAACCCACAGGAAGGACCTGGGGAAGTCCTATGAGATAAGCAACTAACCCAAACTCGAGCCCCCCAAGCCATAAAGATTTATAAGGCCCCTCTGATGCCAGCAGCGCAAAGACCATGGCAATTTTCATTTAGAGATTCCCTTTGGTTTTACCTCAGTTACAGTGGAGGGAACTTCCACCTCTAGCAGTTCTGAGAGTGATAACACAGTAAGTGGCACCAAAACCACTAGATTATTCACAGCAGGGACATAGCCTACCTGTCAGTATTTTGGAAATCACTGGGTGCTTCACTTTGATTGTGAGCATCATTGGAGAGTTATGTGGGCATTTAGTAGGTGCGAATCTACAAGGCCAACTGTCCTATGACAGACAAGAAAAAATCCCTGAACAGAAACTGCCCTGTACTCACCCACCTGCCTCTCAAATGCCTTTTGTAGAAGAAAAATAATTCTTTTATTATATGACAAATGAGCTGAACTTTATATGCATAAACTAAATGTCTTTTCCCATGATTTTAATAGATGCTCAAATTTTTAAATATGCAACCTCAAGTAGATTCCTATCCGTTAGGGATCCAGGCAGATACAATGTTACAACTAGCTTTGTAAGCATAATTTTACAGGGGGAAATATATATGTATATGAATGAAATTGCATACATAACACAGACATTTGGCAGAAAGACAGAAAGGCTTCCCAAGAAAGTGGCTGGAATTCAGATCAATTGTAAGACCAGAATTGCCCAGGCCATACTTTTTATGCACAAACCACAGAAAGGCTTATAGGAAGACTAATACAGCTGGTGTAACTTTAGGTCTAAGGAATGCTCGCTACCAGCCACAATACAGAATAACTACTTTGCAACAAAAATGTTTTAATGAATACACAAAATAAGGGGGACTTCCCTCAGGAGAGAGATTCCCAAGTAGGAAAACTCCCAAATCACATTCTTACATCTGCTTTCCTTTATGTGCCCCACTTCCACATAGGCACACACATGCCACAGACCCCTATAAAGAAAGCCTTTCAGATCACAGCCAGTGCCTGGGTTCTTGTGAAGCAAATGTGGAGAATGTCCTTTTGTGTTCAGATGACTAGAGGCTCAAGGAAGGAGCTTCATGCTCCCTCATACAAACCTTGCATTCCTTGTGGACTTATTAATAGCGGATCCTCACCACAGTACAGAAGCAACATCCCCAAGGTTACAGTGATGTAGAGATATACAGTTACTTCATCACAATGACCCCAATCACTCCACAATATCCAAAAGAAATTACAGTTTTCAAAAGTACCTCTGAATTGCAGAGACTATATGCTACAATGCATTTCTACTGTTTTTGGTCTTTTGGGATCACACACAGGGATGCTCGGGGGTTACTACTTTGTTCCACACCCAGGAATTACTCCTGGTAGTGCTCAGGGGACCATATGGGATGCCAGGGATCAAACCCGTCAAACCCGCCTCCACTACATGCAAGGAAAACACCTTATCCCGCTGTATAATCACTCTGGTCCCATTTCTACTGTTTTCATCTTCTGTTACCCCTTCTCTTCTCCCACCGAAGATTCACGGACACTCAGCAAGGAGGTACAAAGCAAGGCTGTAGTGGCCAAACAGATTCCTCTCCTGTGGCACTCCATTATCAGGGGGGAAATAATGGTTCGATGTCACAACCGAGTTTCCGCACATGCCCTTTTCTAAATCTATGCTGCGCATATCCTAATTGCTACTTTTCTTCCAGTATGAGAAATTGCCGGTGTGGTGAATTGTCTATTTCAGTATTTCATATAATATAAATAATCAAGTAGCAGAATAGTCATTTAGAACAGCAGGTATCACACTTGAAAACTGAGATAATTTTTGATATTTCCCAGGCTCTTCCTCAAGTAGCTATTTCTAGTGACGTAATATATAATGCCTTCAGATACCCACTAATTGGTTTAAAACCCAGTTAGGCTTATTATAAGTACCCTTGGGCTTTTGATTATCTATGTCCAGCAGAAAGCATCAGAATTATTATTATCAATCACAACAAGATCCATCAGACCAATAGCAGCTATTATACTGATATCCTCCTTAGGAAAGAAAAGACCAAAATAAATAAATAAACAACAAAAGAAACTCATCAGAAATATCAGCAATATTAGTATCATTAATGTCATCAGCAATATTTTGAATTTTGACTCTAAAATAACTCCTCCTCTTACTGGGCCTGTCTGGCTTCACTTCAGTGGTCCAAAGAAAGGTCAAAGTATAATTTTATTAACTGAGCTCACAAACTAGACATGCAAATTCTGACCGATCCTAAATAGAAGAAAGTTAGGCTGCATTTTTTCCCCTCCAATTTCACTGTGAAGTAAAGTGGGGCAAGGAGACAGGAGAAGAAAGAAGAAGTAAGGAAATAATTAGAAGAAAGACTGGCCATTACCTCCTAAAGAGAAACTTGACAGTGTTATCAACTTGGCAAAATGACTCAAAGGAATTAATGTAACAGTGTTTAAAGCTTATCATGACTTTTATTTTGATGATCATATTTATACTAAATACTAATAACACTAAATATATTTAGTAATAATATTCTTCTTTGACAGGTTTCAACTCCAAGAGAGATCCTAATAGATTTTTTGACCAAGTAACAAACAAAAAATAATGCTTAGTTGTACGATGCAAATGCTAGTTGTTGTGGGGTTGAAGCCTCCTGAGGCTTGCTTTGGAGGTCCTCCCTCATGCTCCTCTGCCTGGCTCTCTGAGCCAGATGACTCCATGCTTGAACGCAGCAGTGTTAGGGGCCTCCAGGGTCACAGCTCATAATACTCAGGGACCATAGGCTCAAGGACTGAACTCAGGGCCTCACACCTGCAAGCAATGAACTATCACTCTTTATCTCCTTGACTTCCAATTTTTAATCTTTTAGAATTAACCAAAAGCACAGCAAATGCAGTTATAGTTTCAAGACACAATGAAAGGAAGTCTATTGTGAAAGTGATAATAGAACCGAGGTAGAATGAGAAGGGAAGAAGGAAAGGAAAGGGTCTATAGAAGGCTGAGTGTGTCATTTTAAGAAACTGATCAGGGGCTGATGAGAAAGTACAGTTGTTAAGGCATATGCCTTTCACACATGCAACCCTGATTCACACCCCAGCTACACATAATGGTCCTCATGAGTACAGCAGAAGTGATCCCTGATCAGAGACAGAGGTGACATCTAAGCACAGCTAAGTATGGTCCCCAAGCCCAAACCCAAAGATGAACAAAAAAAGTACTAGTTAGAAATTATAACCTTGGGGCTAGAGCGATAACACAGTGGGTAGGGCATCTGCCTTGCACATGGCCAACCTGGGTTTGATTCCATATGGTTCCCTGAGCACTGCCAGGAATAATTCCTGCATGCAGAGCCAGGAGTAACCCCTAAGAATCACCAGGTGATTGCTACTGAGCAACTCTGGGAGTGATCTTTGAGTACAGAGACAGGAAGTAAGCTCTATGCAACACTAGGTATGTCCTATAACCCCGCCCAAAGAAAAGAAAAAAATGTCATTAAAAACAAATATATGGATTAGAGAGATAGAACTTGCCTTGCACAAGATGATCCTAGTTCAATACCTGCTACCACAAATGCCAGGTCAAGAATAATCTCTGAGCACAGAGTCAAGAGTAAGTTCTGAGCATTGCCAGGTATAGTTCAATCCCCTAGTCCCAAAAGAAAGATGATTAAATATTATAAGAACAAAATTAATAATTAAATAAATATAAAAATAAGGAGCACAAGAGATGCTACAGGGGTCAAGGTGCAGGCTTTGCATGTAGCTGACCATGGTTCAATTCCCAGCACATATACAGTCCCCCAGCACCACCAAAAGTGATCCCTGAGCATAGGGTCTGTTGTGGCCCAACAGCCCCACAACTTAAAAATGAAAATGAAAGAAAGAGGAGGCCGAAAGTTGACACTGGTAGAGCGCATGTGTTGAGGTGTTAGGCTGAGAGTTTGCTACCCTGAAGTACCTCACATCATAGAGTGCAATCCCAGTGGCACCATCACTGAGATTCCTGAAGCAACAAGAAAAATGTGGACATCTGGTATACCACGAACAACGGGAGGGCCTTTACCTTTTACCTTTACCTGGTATACCACAACCAAGTGTGTGCGCCCCATCCCCACTTCACAGTTATCTGAACAACAGCAATAACAACAAAGGGAAGAAAAGGAGATAAGAGGAGAAATAAATTAAAAAGTAAGAAGAGTTGAGAATGTTTAAGAATTGGTTAAGAAGACAGAGTCATCCTTATCTGCATCAGTCAAGGAAGTGCAAGTGAGCAGAGCCAAACAGAAGGAAGACCCCAAAGAGGGATTGCAAAGCCCATGTTCCAGCCAGGACTCTGCTCCCAGCAAGGCAACCAGGAGTAGATATAAACCTCTCAGAGTCTCAACTCCCACATTCATAATATAGACGTTAGACACTGCCTGCTTCCAGAACCATAATTTATTTGCTTATTTGTTATTAATTCTTTTTTAATTTTTTAAACATTTTCCCTATCACAGATCACAGATCACAGATCATCCTGTTATTCGTCGATTGCCTCGAGCAGGCCCCAGTAAGGTCTCCTTCATCCTGGCCCTGAGGTTATATTCAAGGCTCTTTAGGAGAATGAGACCCATCATTGTTACTGGTATTTGGCATATTGGGTACGCCACGGGGAATTTGCCAGACTCTGCTGTGTGGGCAGGCTACATTTGGTAGCCTGCCAGTTTGTCAAAGTAGGAATGAGATGTCATAATAAGATGTCGCACGGCCGCAAATGCGGCCGCGCAGTTCCGGGAGCTGGTTTTTATAGTCTCAGAGTCTTGGCCACTGATGGGATTACACGGTGCCAGGGGGCCAGTTGGTGGGTGTGACCCCCGCCTACATTTTCCCTATAAGCTTTAATTTTCTCTTACTAATGGGGTGGTCAAATAAGTTAGCATGTAGTCAGTTAGCAAAGAATTAAAGTCTTGTCAAAAACAAATAATACAGCCATGTGTTAAGTCCCTGTCATAGGTGACAAGCTCTAAGAGCAGAAAGCATGACTTGATGTGTTAAGTAGCACCTCAGTTTTCACAGAGAAGCCCTTAAAGGATGTTGACTGAGCACTCCTCATGTTATAAACAAAACACTAAACCTTTTATTCGCCTCCCCCTCTTTCCACAATTTTCAAGTTTTCCTTTAGCTGAGAGCCTGTATTCTTAAATTAGCTCTCAAGCCATAAACAGAACCAAGTTATCATGAAAACTACACTTCACACACTACTTGTTGGGGTTTAGTTGGGTTTATGTTTTTGAGATTTGAGTGGAAATCTCAAAATCAGTGGCAAAGCCAACTGACTCATCAATTCCCCCCCTCCTCTGACTCAACTAGTCCAGAGAGACTAAAAGATTCAGGGCGCACATGTTCTAGAAGTCACAGTGGGTACCATTTGAGCCATCCAAAGAATCTAAGAGATTAAAGGCTCAGTACAAAATGTGACAAGTCTTCCAGAAGACATGCAAAACAAGCGGCAAAATCCTATGTCTGACCCCACAGGCATGCAGTTACTAACACAGAGCGTTCCTGGGCACAGAAGGGAAATAAAGAGCCTGGAGAATGAAGGGCCTGAAGGTTGGGTATCTCATCAGAGCCAAACCAAATCAAAGTTGTCCAACACAAAGTGAAGAAAATCTGAGGAAAAACTTGGACATAACAAAAATGAAACCACATATCCTCCCTTACACCCCATCCCCCCAAAAAGTTTTCTAACTGAAGTGGTTTCTTGCTGGTTCTTGTCTCCTTCTTTTTAGTAGATTCTAATCTTTATAAACACCTGGTCCAAGTCAAAGGAAGGAGCCAATGGGGAGCCCAGAAATCCTGAGGTGTACCTGAGGTCAGCTAGGAACGTAGGGTAGTTGTGTAATCAGAAGCCACCTTTCCAAAATATTGAGAAAATAAACACCCTTGAGTCATCAATTTCTTTATCTTGCTCTCCCAGATGCGACATCACCCATCCCATTCCCCACAAACATACAAAATACCACCCACTCCCCTCCTCCTAGGAGGTGGATGTGTGGGGTTCGTGTTCCATTGACTTCCTGAGTGAACATTCCCTGGCCTGACTTTCTCTCCACTACAAACATGGCTAAGAATGATTTTGTCTGGACTCTCCCAAAACAAAAGGCTACATAATGGAAGACAGTGGATCAACTTTCTCTGGTCTCTTTATAGCAATTAACAGAACATACAGGTATGAAGGGAATCTATGGAGGGAATTCAACTCCCTCTGGAAAGCCTTTTATTGGTTCAGTCCCAAAGGATTATTACTTAGTCCCACAGTAACCCCTATGATGGGAATGAATAGAGACCAGAGAAATAGTACAGGGTTAGTTAAGACGCTTGTCTTTCATGTAGCTGGCCCTGTTAGATCCCTGATGCCATGTATGGTCCCTTGAACACAGGTAGGAGTTATCCCTGGGCACAGAGCTAGGAGTAAGCCCTGAGCACAGCAGGGTATGGCCAAAAAACAAACAAGCAAAAAAACCTGAAAACATAAACTTGTCAGGGATATTTATGGAAATTGGAACTGATATTTTGTGATCATTCAGTGTTTATCATGTTTTAAAAAATGGATATGTGCTAGACTCTGGGTCTATAGTCATAGTGATATACAATGATAACAATTATGGGTGTCTTTCACACCCTGGGCTATGTTTATTCCTGTTTTCCCCTACTATTCAAAATCAGGAAGTTTCCACAACTTTCATAAACCATAATACCATAAAGCAAAGAGGCAATTGCTATTAATTTATATTTTTAAAAATTAAGAATTTCCAGAGTTTTAAGCAAATGAAGAACCCTACCATGTCATACCAAACAGCACAATAAACCTAGAATAACACCCACATACAGTAAGTGGGAATGACGTGATATATACTAGTCTGTGGAAAAGAGTTCCAGGGCAATGAGATGAGCAGTGCTAGGCTCCCTGTTCAAGATATGCAATGCCTCTATGACGGCTGTTGCAAAGCGAAGGCTGAGTGCTATTTGGGATTTTGCCTTTTGTACAGAAAGTAAAAATCCTCTTTGGGTGTCTTTTAATTAACAAAAAGCAAGCACTAATATAGGTCTTTCAAAAGGTGAAGGATACCTAAATTTATTCTCACAAGAATTTTATGAGATAGGTGATATTGTGAGCTCTGCTTTCTGGGTCAGCAGTGAGTCACTGGTAGTTGGGAACTAGGAGCAGAGTCAGGATCCACCCTTGATGAGCCAGCTCTACTGTCCCACCCAGGGGGCATAAGAAGTGCCCTTGCTCTGGTGGTGCTCTATCCTCAGTTCTAAGGCTGCTATCTGGCACTCACAGTGGACACTCAGTAAATAACTTTGTTTCCCCCCAATAGCATACACTATGAAGGAAATAAGATGATTGCTCTTTCATAGAATTGGGATCAGAGGTGTCACCCAGCTATTCAAGGCAGAATCAGGACCAAGACTCTAAACTGTTTGGGTCCCTCATGCTCTTTCCTCTCAAAGAGTTGTATGATGAAGACGTCTCACCCTATCACATGAGAAACATCGGGTTCATGTTTTTCACTGGAGTCATAATTTGGAAGCTGCTACTGATGCTTCTCCTGCCAAGTCAGGCCCAAATGCCCCACTGTGGTATATAGCTCCCTGGAGCTAGATAATCGGTAGAGGGACCTTAAAAAGAAAATCAGTCTGAATTTAGACAACATCGAGAAAATTGTGGTAGAACCATCAAAAGAACAAAATGGAAGCACAAACACTGCATTCAGGAAGCTGTGGCATCAGCATGAATTTGTGGTTATTTGCCTCAGTTGTTTATGGAACTGTATCTTGGCTTTCCTGGTTGCTAAAAGGAATTCTTTCCTTTTTTAAATTTTTTTAAAAATTTTTATTAGAGAAACACCATGAGGTACAGTTGTAGAGTTACAAATTTTTGTGCTTGGGTTTTAGTTATACAATGATCGAGTATCCATCCCTCCACCAGTGCCCATTCACCACCACCACTAATCCCAGTATCCCTCCACCCACCATCCCCCCATAAAAGGACTTCTTTCAAGAGAAGAGGTACAGAATCCATCAATGATGAGAGGAATACTTCACACGGTGTGTGCTGTGGCTTTGTTTGGTTTAATTTGTTGAAATTATTGTGGGTATTCGGAGAAAAACTGCATCCCCCTGTCCTACTGAGAACACTGGACAAAGTTGGCTCCTAAAGCCTATTTCATCCTTTACTGTCACTGTCCTCTAACAATCTTTTTTTTCTTCCTTTCCTCAGCCTCTCTGCTTAGATGCCAAGCAGTGACTTCTTTCCTCCACCTACACCAGAAATACAGAGACAGATCCTAACTGAAGAGAAACTCCTTTGGTGCGAAAACTCAAGCTAGAATCTGCTCTGGAAGAGGTCTGCCCCGTTCCTCCTGCCCCCCCCCCCCCGAATATGTGCCTAAACTTTCTTTCCTGTTGAACTCTTAAAATTAGGGAGAAACCCTTACCAATGATGGCCTCACCAGGAAGAATTATCCCTCTCTCTGCTGTGGTTTTGGGGTGGCAGAGTTCTCTCCAAAATTCTTTCCTTCAAATTCTTCACTAATTAGATTTTCTCTGGCAACAAAGGGAGTTGCAATGAGCTGGGGAACCAGGGCCAATAGCTTCAGGTGCTGAGGGGAATAGGCCAGCAAGAGAGAATTTCTCACCATGTTATGCTAATCCAGAAGCACAGTGGCAGGACTGAAAGATCATCATATCAGACTGCTTTCCTTCCCTGTTGAAGGCACAGCTTCTCCTCTGACAGAGGTCAGTGGAAAAATGTCTCCCCTGAAAAAGCTTGGCTAAAAGGAGCCATAGTTAACTAGCTAATTTTCACTTTGTTCCCTCACCATGTTTCAAAATTAGGTACCCAAATCGCTTCATTATTCCATGGCCACCTTTGTTATTTTCCTAGGAAAATTGGCAAACTACTTCTTTAGGGGGAGGAGGAGGGCTGTGTTGAGAGAGGAGGGAATTTGCAGCCTGGAGGCCTGTCTGTGGGGTGGAAGAAGCTTCTTTGTTTGGAAAAGATGCTTTCAGTCAGACTATTGCCAAGACCATTTCATTTCCTCCCTCAGCCCAGTGATTCCAACTTCTCTTAACACCTTCTGACAATGATTCAAGCACATGGCAAAGGGAATCCCACAAGATAGTCTAGGCTCCACCAAAATCTTCATCCAATCAATTAATGGTATCATTGTACAAACAAAAAAACAATGCTGATTAATTGACATAGGGGCAACACGGAAAATGAGTCTCCTGGAGTTTGAACAGAGACCAAATCACTGCCAAGTTACAAAATTAAACTTTCCTAACAAAATCACTGACACATAGCCTAACTTTCAAATCCCCTAGCACCACTGTCTTCTTTGTACTGCTAACTATGACCTTAAACACCATCTGACTTGCTCTAGGATCTGCCAAAATCATGTTACATCTCGGGCAGCCTGCTGCCTTAGGGCATCTAGGAGGAGCAAGGGCAGAGGGACAATCTGATGAAAGGAGAAGCACTTGTCCCAATGGTCATTATCACCGTAGGTAATTACTGTTTAATAGCATTGGCCTCAAGTGGAGAGACAAGACAGATAATGAAGGAGGGAATGAGTGCGTAAGCAGGTAAGGGAGGGGGTGTCAGAGTCTGTGTTGACTCTTTCTTCCTCTCTCTCTCTCTCTCTATCTATCTCTCTCTCTTTCTCTCTCTTTCTTCCTCTCTCTCATGTTTTAGTTATATACTCCTAATACTTTCAGATGCTGAATAAATACTTTTGGAATAAATGAAAACTTCATCTCTCTGAGCCCAGATTCCTTATCTGCAAAGTGAAGACAGTAATTGTTAGGAAGTAATTCTTTTGCAATCATGTATGTTTTACACAGAGGTACTAAGGACCTTTGTTCCAGGATCTTTACATACATGTTTGCATAGTGGATAGTCTTAGTAGAGAGATGAAACTTAGGTTTGCTTACTATTCTATGTAATAAAGATAATGTTTGCCTCCAGAGCAAAGATGAGGCAAGATTGCTTATACCACCACATTAAAATAAATTGCGCAAAGTTCCTCAACCATAATGCAAACCCACTGCATGCTCAGCATTCACCTGAGTCCCAACACATAACCTGGCAGGACCTTGGGAACAAAGGGGATTGACGGGAAGATGAAACCAGTGATGTTATGAGTAATGGGTATCTTAACTTAAACTTTATTTGACTCAGAAACCTCATCTTTTCTGCCAGTACACATTAAACTGGCAGGCTAATTTAGCTAATAAGCAGGGTATGAACCCAGAATTTCACAGTTCTTGAAAATAATAGTCTCTACATCATAGAGCTCTTGTGAGGGTTAAATGAGATAAGCTTATAAAAAAAAAGTCTGCAGTATTTGGTCAAAGTAGATATTTTGCTTTAAATTTTGCTTCTATTAGCACTCAATCTAGTCAAAGACCTTTTAATGTGTTTCTATTAAAATATCATAGTATTATATACACATTTGCTTCAATTATTCAATAAGAGATTGCAATAGAAATTTGAGTAAGCTATTACAATAATGATAAGGACTCAGTTATGATTCAAAATAAACTTTGATACTGTATATCAAACTTGAATATGAAGCAATATTACAGCAATTAATATAGCTTCAACTATACCCTATAGAGGCCAAAACCATTATGAACTGGATTTATATCCTAGATATTCCATCCTCACACTATAAGTCCTGGGCAAATTGCAGAAAGCAAGTTTATCTTTCAAAGTGTAGACATTTAAAGTATGTAAATTTCCCCAGGTGCTGGAGCGATAACACAGCAGTAGGGCATTCGCCTTACAAGCGGCCAACATGGCCAACCCGAGTTTGATTCCTCTGCCCCTCTGAGGAGCCCCGGCAAGCTACCGAGAGTATTCGATATGCCAAACACAGTAACAACAAAGTCTCCAGTGGAGACATTACTGGGCCCGCTCGAGCAAATCGACGATCAACGGGAGGGCCCTTTTACTATTAGATTCAAACAAAATAATAATAATAATAATTAATAATAATGTGCAAAACACATAGTGTCTGAAGCAAAACAACAACCACTAAAGGTTGAGTGTTTATTATATTATTCAGAGAATAATCCATCAAGAAGTGAAAAGTGATGCTATTTATAGAGCTAAATGTACCTTCATTGAGGCTCTTACAATTCTCTCAGTAATTCTGGAAGAAGGGTAAAAAATAAAACTATCAGCCAAAGTACAGGTGGTAAAATGAAGCAAAGGAAAAATAAATGGCTTTTCCCAAACCAAGGATCTCACAAATGGCCACTCATTTTATTTCTTGGCATTTCTTTTCATGTGCACAGCCACTCGAGAATATCACATGGTAAAGATCTTACTGTGCTCTTGAAGGAGCACACACATTCCCTGGAGCTGGAGAATGCATTTGGCTCCGCTAAAGCGTTTTAGGAGCTTGGAGCTTCAACAAAATGCAAACTTTTGGTGCGTATGTGCATTTAGATTTTGCCAAGAGTAGATGGATTTCTATTTTTCAAAGGGAGGGGGGAACACTGAAAGGTATTAAAACATAAAATCCTCTTGGACATCAAGTAACGCTCGAGAACAACATTTTGATGAGTTAAGTATAAATGAATCAAAAACATATGGCTAAAATTTCCCTTGAAATACACAAGGGTTTGAAAATTAAGGGGAAATGCATTAAAAAATGCGCTTGGGATTTTATTGAAACCAAAACATTTACAAAACCATTATACACCCACATTCACCCAACCTTCGTCCTAATGCTCTCTGCTGTCGGTCATGGCTAGTCTCTTCGGACCTTGCAGGAACAGGCTGCCAAGTTTATATTTGCCAAAAAATCATTCCAAGCCCCACCCCACAGCAGGTTTTGGGACCCTGTCCTGTGTGCAGTTGATGAAACACCTTCAGCTCCAGTGGTGCAAAATACAGCCCCCAGTATTGCAAAGTATTCACCATGATCAAACAGCTCAGTTCACCCCATCATCTTAAAGGCCTAAATAACCGATTTCTGCCTAAATGGTTTAAGAAGTGTCTATTAAATTAAGCTTCCAACTTGCAAACCTAAAGCGAGGAAACCATCCTGTTGCTTTCCAGTCTTGTAAAATTAGCTCAAGATGAATGTAGAAGCTAGGGCTGGGGCTGGCATAGAAGTACAGGACGACTAAGTATCAGGCAACTGTGGGCACCACTGCAGCGGCTTCCAGCGAGCTGGCAGTAAGCATGTGATATTAACTGAAGCCCATAATTTAAGGAAACAAAATCAACCAACTAGTAATTAACAAATTATTCTTAAACAGACTTCGCTGAAAAATTAAGTTGAACTACCATTTTTCTATAACTCGTCAGGAAAGCGCTGAGTGGTACTTAAAGTAAACACAACTTAAGCAGATGGTGAACTCTCTGAGAGCACCAAACCTATACTTAAATAAATCAACGTTGTCGGACGGGAGTGCTACATGGATACTCAGCAGAATTCATGGGCATCTTTGCACGATTTGGAAGTGATTTACTGTCACGTGCAGATGACAAGTGAGAGCTCTAAGTTTTCCTGCAGGAATTTCTGCCCCTCTGGGACAGGTAAAGTCTACTGGAAGGAAGTATTTTTCAACTGATATCCCAGAAGCATGTCATAAAAGGAAAGATGATCCTGACCCACCTAAGTACACAGAAGAGCTCCTGGGAACATTCATCCACTCATACATTCACTCGCTCAAGAATATCTACTTCAGACCCGAAAAACATCTCAACAGATAAAAGTGCAGTCTTCACATTCAAGGAACCTGATTCCATCCCCCACACCTCATGGTCCTCCAAGCACCACCAGGAGCAACTGCAGAGCTCAAAACTTGGGAGTCACCCCAAAGAATTGCCTTATCTAGGGCGGGGAGGGAGGCGGAAATCAAGCAACAGAAAAACTAATATCTACTGTTTAGTATATGGCAGGCATTTTGCTAGGCTGTTGGGATAATGGAGTTGAATGATTAGCAAAATAACTCACAACTCAGACAGCCATAGGAAGAAAATCTAATAACATTGCTTGCTATGTTCTAAAGCTGCTTTTGCAGAACAGTTTGGGAATCCTGAGAGCTGAAAGAGTTAACTCCATGTGAGGGATCACCTTTAAAAGTACTATCTTTGGAGCAAGGCCATGTGCTGGGAGGATAAGAATCCAGCAACCAGGAGCTGGAGGACTGGTTCAGTGGCTAAAGTGTCTGCCTTGTAACTGTGAGGTCACGAATTTGACCTGGAGCTGCTGTATGCACCAACGGGAAGGTTGGCATCTCTGCAGCTTGTCCCTGGCAGCTCTGCTGCCTCTGATCCTTAATGCCACACGCAAAATGCAGCTGCAACTCAGGCAGGTGTGTGCAAACATCACAACTAAAAGGGTGTGATCCCCAGAACACAATACAACTATAAGAAAGTCATGTGAGCATAGTGGTCAGGAGTTGCCATCCCCAGCAAGCACATGTGTAAGCAACACAGTGACCCCTAGTGAGCACCACAGCCAGTATGTGTGCAAAGACCACAAGTAAAGGAATGAGACCCCTGCTGGGCACATAACTAAAGGAGAATGACCCCCCCCACCCCCACCCCAGGAGTCCCAAGGCCAAGTGTGAGAGCACTGCAACCTGAGGTGTGAGCACCAAACTAAAAGTGTACAAACATCACAGTCAGGCGTGTAGACCACTCCCAGTCCTGGTAGTCATAATAATATCAACACAGCCTGGATGGATAGATATTATGGCTAGAGCGTTCGGCTTGCATGCAACTAACACAGGATCTATCCCCAACAATTCACATGTTCCCCCAAACTTGCCAGGCGTAAGCATAAAATCCGGAGTAAGCTCTGAGCATCACTAGGTGTGCCCCCACAACAAAACAAAGCAAAAAAAAAGACAGGAAATGGGGGAATAAATACAAATATGTTTTACAAAGATTAATTCATATATACAAAATATTAGAGAATCTAGGTTCTGAAGTGGTAAGACAGTGGCAAATCCCAGAACCATGACTGATTAACTACTTGACTTTGGGAAATAAGTAAGGTTACTACTCTGGAAATAGGACTCATGATAAGTTACTATTATCATGTTTACTGGATGTTATAGAAATTTATCCAACAAAAATGTAAGATTAACATGTGCAAAAGTAATAGGTTATGAAAGCCTTTGCATATACAACAAAGATTCATATAGTTGGTTCATACATATAGGTGGAAAGTAGGAACAGTTCAGGACCAGATTGTGACTTTTTACAAGGAGTCAAGAAATTTATATTTTGACCATGATGAAGAAACCAAAGAAAATTCTGTTTGATATATTGATCTTGGTTTTACAAATTGATCTGCATGCAGTGTGGGGTCTGAGCTGGTGGGTGATATAAGATCTGTTTCCACCATGGACACAAAATATCACATCATCCTGAAGTGTCTGTTTTTGTAGACAAGTAGATCTGTCTATGGTCAAGGATGACAAATTAGACATTGATACTTTGGGTTACTCACCAGGGAAAATTGTAGAATACACCCCCCAAAGTATACAGATATTCCCATAGGCTTACTCTGTTCTCCAATTTAAGGGTATCTAGATATGCCTCTCACTCCAAAACCTGTGGGACACAGAATTCAAAACTCTCTACTGGGAGTACATTTGTAACTGGTAAATTTTATTCATTTGAATGGTGTTCACAAATCACTGAATGTTAGAAGTAGCATCGAATTTATAGCAAAGGCTAAATCCAGTTGTTCCCCACTTGGGGTCTTTGGATTCTTGGGAAGTCTGTGAAAGTAATAACAGAGAACAGTTCTATTTTAAATAGTTTAAAATCATAACATATATTTAAACATGTCATTATTCACAAAAAATGTTTTCACAAGCCAAGTCAAATGTCAACTTTCCTGACTTGGGCTTGAAATTATTTTGTTCAGCATTACAACATCAGTAGCTTTTTGTGATTGAATTTCAATTTGTGACTGAAAGAAATAACTTTAATTTTAAAGAAAATTAGCTCATTATTATGTATAAAAGTATAAAAATCTTCAAAATGTTAAAGAGGAAACAAAGTGACCTTAAAGATAAAATGTTGAAAATCTCTGATCATTTGCAACAACCCTCTTCCGCACCACCCAGTCCCTTAACACTAACTTGCTGGCAGAGTCAACACCATATATTTCCACTCCCTTCCCTCTTTGGGCATAGCAAACTCATTAGTGGGAAATGGATAATACATATTTTAATTGAAATTGATAATACAAATCGGCATGTTTGGAACTATCCAAATGTTATAGGAAACATTGAACTTCAGCTCCAGGAAAGAATGAGTTAAACAGTGTTTACTCTTGGATAGAATTTTACTATCTAGCAAACAGTAAATATGTCTCTAGATAGAAGGATCTTAAGAAGGATTCTTAGGCTTGGTCTCTTGCATGTTCCAGTCAGTAAACACTTAAGACAATATATAAATGATGCTTTGTGGTGCATCCCAACAAGTGGCTCCTGAATAAAAGCCTTTTTGGATAACTGGAAAAGATCATACAGGGATGAATGCCAGTTTTGTAAATTTACCCTGTGTCTAAAAGGAATCGAATTCTAATCTTGCAAATGTTCTCTTTTCAGTTCCAGAATAGATATAGGACCGTAATTAAAATTTTTTAAAGACCAAGGAAAATACTACTAAATATGTACATCATTTTGAGTGGCTGTGCCTGGCAAGCTATCCGTGACATATTCAATAGGCCAAACACAGCAACAAGTCTCACAATGGAGACGTTACTGGGCCCACTCGAGCAAATTGATGAACAACAGGAGGACAGTGTTTGTTTGTTTTGTATTTTAAAATTATATTGAACAAAATCATTAGCGCTAATAGAATTGTATCTTTAAATATAATCACTTTTAGTTAGACTCTAGTACCTATGACATCCTAAGTTTTTCAGGCGAAAGGAGTTGTGTTTTTGCTGTATTTCTTAAAATGAAGGGTGACTAAAATGAAGGTTTTAGAAGCACTCAGAAAACTAGTTGGTGAAAAACAGAACTAACAACTTGTATGAATTGGCAGAGGGTGGTAGAGGCAGAATTGTGGAGATAGTGATGTTTTAACAATTTAATAGCTTCATTTGATAGAGATTAAAGGGAAGAGTCTCTCAGAAAACTGACCCAAATCTGTACCCTGAACAAAGAGCAGTTGGGAGAAATCTATGGCCAAGTGAGTGCCAACCCTACCATTTACCTACTACATGACATAAATATCTTCTACTTCCCTAAACTTCAATGTCCTCATTGGAACAGATATAACAATTTCTACTGGGGAAAACAAAACATGCAAGTAAAGTGTTTGTTCTAGTGCCCAGTATAGAGCAGAGATGAATAAAATTAAATTATGAATTTATTTTCTCTTCATGAGCAGACAACAATATGAAAGTCATGCCTTTTACTAGGGGCTCGTTCAGATGCAGGGAGATCTTTTTGTTCATCAAAAGTTGGGAGGTTGTGAGTAAGTTAAGTTCTTTCCAGGATCAGCAGCATCCCACCCAAAGGGAAACAAAAATCACAATCAGATGTGACTAAACCAAAGACATTTACGCTCCTAAAAGTGAGGGTATGACAACTCTTTTATCATTTACTCTAACATAACCTTTGAGTAACCTTATCAGTATATCAGCATAGTACACAATTCTATGTTTTGAGAATCTCTTTCTCTATCTCTTTGTTTCTCTGTCTATCTGTCTGCCTCTGTGTGTCTGTCTCTGTGTGTCTCTCTCTGTCTCTGTCTCTGTTTCTCTCTCTCTCTCTCTCTCTCTCTCTCTCTCTCTTCTCTCTCTCCTCTCTCTGTATATATATATGGGGGAAAATGCATGGACTATTCTAAGCGCTGTTTAGGGGGCCTAGGGTCTACTCCCAACCAACCTGATACATCAGTGCTAGAGTTTGAAGTTGAGAAGCCATAATTCTCAGGCTTTAACTAGCCAGTCACCTTAAAACTTTGAAGGCCATATGTTGCAAGTATGGAATCTCAGGCAGAGCTCTAGTACCTGTACTCTTTCCTCAGCCACTGTTTTAAGAATTTTTAGATAGAAGAAATGCAATATCTTCACCCAAATTCTATGATCTTGGTAACATAACCTTAAATCTCACAATAAAATGCTGTGTAAGGCTGAACGGGCTCCATTATCAGAGTCCATGACTGGTTTAAGTGGAATGTTACTCTCTAGCTCTGTGCCTTCGCTCAGTGTTGGAACCTAATCTTAAATTCAACATTTACTTCTTTTCTGAAAAAAATTAATCAATATAAACTGTTAAAACTGCACGGAAATCCCTCTTGGGCATTAAGGTAAGTGTACCTAAGTACAGACAGCTAACTTGTCAACACAAGGTTGAGAATCCTTACATGTGATATATTTAAGACTATGTAACTCAAGTCTGGAAAGGATCTAAGTGGTTTTAAATTGTTCAACCTCTCCAGGAATCTTTTTCAGATATTTGGCTAGTCCACTACCAAGGGAATAAAGCATAGAGAAGATACAAACGGGGCCAGGTTGTGCCCACTCCCAGCAAAAACAAGAGGAGAAGGGGGAAGAATCTACATGGGGGGATGGGAAGGAAGCATAATTTGCTATTGTCTGGAAAATAGACATAGAGGCTAAACAGATTGTTTGTAGTGGGCCTGAGGACTCAGATATGTTTCAGCAATAGAAAACATAGGCTAGGAAAGACCATCTGCACAAAAGCACACAATAGACCCAGCGGCTGGGCCAGACTTCTGCAGAGCGAGAAGCTCGGGCAAGAAGCATTGATTTTCACTGGAGAGGCCAGATCAAGTTACAGGAATGCGCACATTTAATTTTTATGAGCCTGAAGGCTCACAGAAAGGAAAAAAAATCCTACTTTGTGACACATTAATGTAGCTGGTGGAGCACAACTTTAAAATAAAACAAAAGAGAAGGCTTAATTGTGTTGTCCAAAGGCCTTAGGAAATTAACAGGCATGCCACAGTCCCTCTGATGTGTGTGTGCAGTGACACTTTTGATCTCCTGGCTACAGAAAGGCAAGACCAGGGTCCCATCCCCAAATCGGCTCCTTTTTATAAAGACCTAGGCATGCATTTATTCACCTCTCTCTGGTTTCTCTAAAGAAGATATTTCATTTTCCAGATAAATCCAACAGGCACCCATCTTTCAGCTCTCAGTCCCAACCCAAGTGGAGCAAGGAGGCAGAGAAGTAATGCATTCTCAGACCAGAGCATCTTCTTCCACCTAAGTGTCATTTACAGCGATGCTTTGGGTTCATCTGTTACCCGAGAATTACACTACCTTCCCACTTACCCTGAAAATAAATAAGCATGCCTCTTTTAAGTAAGAGGATTTCAAAATTCAATGACTCCATCACTGAAACTTGCCTTTTACTAAGGAAAATCAAAATGAAAGTTTGGAATTTTTCTCCTGATGAAGAGCATACTACTGACACTAGAATTGAAGAGGCTGGTGAGAGGGTCCTCATGCATATTAAGGCCAGCTTGGACAAAGGAGAGGCCACAGGAGCTGCAAGAGCTGATAATAACTCAGCTCTAACAACTCTCAGCTCTTATCAGCATGCAACATCTTTCCAGGCCAAAATGGAGGAGGGAAGGTCAAAACACACATCCCCACTGACAATCATACATCTGGAAATAAAACTACCTTTAAAATGACACTGAATTTTTACTAGCCCACACAAAGCTTTTAACTATCTACTCCCTCCTACAGAGTTCCCTTCATTCCAGTTTCATAAGAGCCTTGTAAATTACAGAAGGTATCACTTTCCCATTTATGGATGGGAAACTGAGGCAGCGTGAAGATCCTAAATGTCCCACAGGTTGGGGGGCAGGAGGTGAGGCGATGCCAGGGCGCTAGGCTATAATTACAGCATTCATTAAATCCCACTACTTTGGGGGGGAATCCCAAAACAGTACCTTCCTGCAAAGTTCTGAGGGTCAAATGAGGAAAATAAGATATGTGCTCAATCCTAAAACAGTGCTATGGAAGGAAGATCTTATTAAATACATCCTCTCCACTGCCTTCAATTCAGCGATGTTTTAACTGTGTGAACCTACAGAGCTGATAAAAGGATTCTTAACCAGTTAGTACAATGTTTCCCAACTTAAAGCTGCATAAAGCAAACCAAGATTCAAAACACATTCATTAAGTTATTTATGCCCACACAACTTTCTGTAGATTATGTAAACAATCTTAAATAGTCTCAGATAGAACTGTTGACCAATGACCAGATGATATCTCACATCTCGAAGGAAAAGGATGTTAATATGATTTTTTTAAGTTTTCAAGTAGCTTTTCATCTTCCAGTTTTGGTGATCTATGAAAACACATTTTATAATATTTTTTGGAATTGCCTCTGCTTGGAAATCCAAAATTTCTAACTATTTTCACCAAATTTTCGAAGATCCCTGTCTTTAGTATTCCCTTAACATTCAGGGTTAAACAAACATTAAAAAAAGCCAGAAAGTGATGGGCAGGAAATCTGCACAAATAACTGGACTGGGTGTTGAATTCTGGCATCCACTTAAAATTCTATTAAAAAAAAAGAATGAAGGAATTAATGATCTAATGGTTATAGTAATTAGTAATTACATTTTCAGAGCCTCTAAGAATAATTAATTAGAGCATACCTTTGAGGTATTATTATCTCCATTATAAAATGAGGCCGAGGAGATGGAGCCGAGATGAACGAGTTGCCTCAGGCCCCAGGCAGAAGGGGAGGGCTAGCTTCACGCCGGATACCTGGCATTCCTGAGCCAGGAGCCCGACAGCCTGTGCTCTGTGCTGGGCCCCCCAGATCCTCCGGCACCCTGAGCTTCCCTCCTGGGCCACGAGCAAGAGCTGTACGAGCTACTCTACTCGGCTATTGACTCCTCCGCGCTCAGAGCAGACTGTGGTTTCTCTTGGCAGGCTGCCACCTAACTGTACTTGAATTACGTGAGATAAGTAGAAGTCTGGATCTTTGAAAAAACTTTTATTGCAATACAAGGAAGAGGGGGACCAGCAGAAAAATCTCAGGGAGATTAGTGTAACTGACTCTCTGAACAAGCAGAAGGGGCATTAATCTAAAGGGAAACTGTGCTTACAAAGATGCAGGCTCATGGGTACCACAACGTCCAATTAAGAAGCAAAAATAAATACATAAAAAATTTTCATACTAAAAGTTATAGCTGTTTTTGTGCCTTTTTTTAATTTTCCTTTTGGGTCACACATGGTGATGCACAGGAGTTACTCCTGGCTCTATACTCAGAAATTACTCCTGGCGGTGCTCAGAGAGACTATATGGGATACCAGGAATCGAACCTGGGTTTGTTGCGTGCAAGGCAAATGCCCTACCCGCTGTACTATCGCTCCAGCCCCTGTTTTTGTGCCTTTTAATTGTGAAAATAGGGGCCAGAGTGATAGCAGAGCGGGTAGGGCATTTGCCTTGCACGCTGCTGACAGGGTTTGATCCCTGCATCCCATATGGTTCTCCTTCCACCCTTCCCCGGCCCTCCACTGCCAGGAGTAGTTCCTGAGTGCAGAGCCAGGAGTAACCCATGAGTGTCACTGGGTGCGATCCAAAAAGAAAAAAAAAAGAGGGGGATGAACATAAAGAGTGGATAGTCTGATGTTTAAAACAAACAAACAAAAAAACCCCAGAAAATTCCCACATATGTGGAAGGAATAATTCTGTATCTGCCCTCTCCTTCCTAGGATATACAGATAGGTAATAAGGTAGCAACTTACAGTCAAAGGCAATAGAACTGGGGTATCATCCATAGAACTGAGTTTACCTAGAGGGGAAAGGATCAAGGCAGAATGGTGTCCAAGGCACTCTGGTCATGGGTATGGTGTTGAAACAGTGCACACATGAAACTATCACTAGAAGTATTATAATCATAATACCACATTAGAGTGGAGGAAAGTTAACTTAAATGGACATTTCAATAAGCAAAATAAGTGTACTTTGGAAGAAAAATCACAAAGGAATAGACAGACATGGCTATTCACAAATTGCCAATAACAGAAAATAATGTTCAATAACTCTCTTAATCAAATAAAAGCAAACTAAAACCATTTTTGACTGCAAACAATTCTCTTTGATAAAACAGTCTACACCCTGGTTAGAGTAAGGATCAGGAGGTGCTGTGTCCTCTACAGCTATTTCAGGAGGCAATGGTACACATTTTTAAAAAGCAACTTAATAAAGTATCAAAATACACCTGTTGGAATCATTCCTTGGGAAAAAATAAAAAGCTGTAAAAGAAGGACTATGTGTAAGAGTTTATCCTAATATTATTTATTATGAGGCAAAACTGACTCTTTATCCAATAATAAACACAGTGTCTTTAAGTAAATTATGACAAATAGAATATTATGTAGTCATTAAAATCATGTATTCAGGGAGAGAATGATAGTAGAGTGGGTGGATACACTTGCCTTGCATACAGTTCACCCATCTTTGACTCCTGGCACCACATATGGTCCCCTAATCCCTAGTAAGACTGATCCGTGAGTGCAGACCCAGAAGTGAGCCTTGAGCACAGCCAAGTACGGCCCCCAAGCAAGCAAAATAATAAAATAAAATCATGTCTTTAAAAAAAAATGAATAATAGCCTGGGAGAAAAACTTCCTAAATAGTGTCAATAAGGAAAAAAAATCAAACACAAAACTGCAATGCTCTATGAAAAATAGCTGAACAATAAAAATGGATAAAGACATAGATTATATAAAACCTATACATCAAAAGCATCAGTAGTGCTCTTTTGTTACAACTTTCTTCTTTGTGTCTGTGTCTTAAAAAGACTAAGTTTATGTTTCATTTTTTTAAAAAAAAAAAGAAAAATAAGAATAATCAGGGGGAGCTCAGTGGCAGAGTGCCTGCTCTGCAGTCATGAGGCCAAGTTTAATCCCTGGCACCCCTCAGCCCCCACCTACTGAGTGTGACCCAGTCACACTGTGATTCCTGATGCCGTGACAAAAGTGAGATCTCCAGTGTATCCTGCACACTACAATATGCAAGCACTTCAAGTAAAGTATGCAACTCCAGCTAGCTCTGCAATGAAGCACGAAAGCCCTGCAACTAAAGTATGTGCAGGCACCCTGGCTACTGAGTGGCAAATACCGCAACCAGGCATCTGACCCCTGGAAAGCAAGGCAATTAAAGGCTGTGAGCACTACAATCAATATATGCAAAACCCAGTCATAAAAACAATAGAAAGGAGAAAGAAAGACGGGAGGTCGACAGACAGACAGATGCCCTTCAACTTTTGGTTTTGAGACATAGTTATCCTTTTTCCCAACATTTCTTCAACTACACTTTTTTTTCTTGACTCAGAAAGGGGCACCCCAAAAGGTATATGTTAGGGAGAGGAATGGTGCCTTTCCACTGTTAGCTTGTTGGAACTTCTCTTTCCTAGTGACTCCCTCAGGAAAAAGGGGTTCCCTGTTATTCCTCATAGGGGTATTTTTCACATGCGGATTGTTCCAGAAGAGAAGTCATTCAGATCATTTTTTTTCAATGATGTGCTCTCCTTTTACAATCCCAGATGACACTGCCAAGTTGCTGGGTGCTTGCTGGCTTAGAAAAGAGCCACAGGACTAGTACTATGTCAGGCAGCATCCATAAATGACACAACCAGACAAGATTGCTGCTCAAGAAAATATGCACAGAATATGCCAAAAAACCTCCTACACTGAATGAATTTTTTTCTGAATGAATTTCTTGTAAGTTCTGTCACATGGCACTAATGTAATACTAGGAATCCCTCTGATACAAGGACTTCCAAATGCATCTGCCACATGGTTGTTGCCATTGGATGACTGGAAGACATGAATGACTCTTCAATTCTGTGAAATAACATTGCATCATAATAACATCCCTGGTCAAGTTTCAGCACTTCTTTCATCTTGGTCCAAATACAGCTTTTAGCTAATATATTTCAAAATCTTTCGAGAACAGCTTATGCAATTGATAATGTAAGTAGAATTTTTAAAATAGATAGCAATACTCCCAACACTTTAAAGGCCCCCCATTACATGGAGTTGAACTCTATATGCCTAACCTGGCTCATCCTATCCCACCTCCAAAGTTCTTTTGCAGTAGCTGCTCTCTAGCTCACTAAACTCTGGCCGTGCTGATTTTTTTTCTCTTCACCCATGGGAAGTGGATTCCCCCAGTACTAGACCCGCTCTTTGCCGGGCATGTTCTTTCCCTTATTTTTTTAAAGACTGGATCAGTTTTGTTTTCATGTCAGAAACAACATGTGAAGAGATGAGCCACCAAAATGACAAATGAAAATGGACATTTTAGATTTTGCTGCCCTTAAGACATTTTTTCACCTTCAATAATTGAAAGATATCTTTTAAATATTTACCTGAAAAATAGAAAAGTTGGATATATCCAGCCATGAGCCAGTGTCCAAAGCAAAAACATGAAATCAAGATAATTTACTGGTAACAAATTAAAATCCAGATGACCCTTTCTAATGACACTATTCCTCATCTGTACTAACTATTGTGTCTTAAGGAAACAATGGTGCTTAAATACCTTCTCTTATTTCAAAGAGTATCTTATTTCATGTCATAGATACAGCAATAATACAAAGGTTTGCTTACACTAATGGCACTTTTGGAGATGACCTGGATGATCCCAGTCTTGCAGTATAATCTCCTCCCCTTGAGTGCAGGTTGGACCTAATGATGAGCTTCTAATAAAGAGACTATAATATAGCAAATGTGATGTAATGTCATTTCCAAGATTATATTGTCAAAAAATCTGTAGCTACTCTCATATTCTTCCCTTTTGGAACCCTTACTCACTCTTTGCCTGCCAACCAGCTTACAAATAAGCTTAAATATGGATCTTCCAAGTTTCAGAAGAGCTATTAAAGTTTGGAATAAGGTCTTCCCTTGATGAGACTTGAGATGACAACATCTTGTTTAACATCTTGGTTAAACCTCGTGAGAGACCCCAAGCGAGAGGACCCAGCTAAACCCACAGACTGATGATCATCAGTCTGATGAACAGACAGAAGCCATCATCAAGATGCTAGGGTCCTAGTACAGTGGATAGGGCACTTGCATTGCACATGGACAATTTGGATGTGATCCCTAGCACCACATATGAGCCCCAAGCAGTGCCAGGAGTGATCTCTGAGTGCAGAGATAGAAGTAAGCTCTGAGCACTGCCAGGTGTGGCCTCCCCACACACACATACATACATACATACACACACACACACACACACACAAATTAGAAACAAAAGAAATCGTCATTTAATTAATATATTGTTGGAAGGAGCTAATTTGTTATGCAGCAATAGCTAACTAATACAGTGGTTTAGAGCCCAGTCTACACGCTTGTTTTATTTCCTTTTTGTTAGAATTATATTGAAATGAAATTTTATCTCCCTAAATGGAAAGAGTGATATCTTAGCCTGTTTTTGTATGATGGAATATTAAGAACTATGAATACATCAGGATTTATTTTCAAAGTTCATGCCCGCACGGCAGAGCCTGGCAAGCTCACCGTGACTTATTCGATATGCCAAACACAGTAACAACAAAGTCTCCAATGGAGACGTTACTGGGCCCGCTCGAGCAAATCGATGAACAACGAGAGGGCCTTTACCTTTTATGATAACTATATTCGTGTGCCAATACAAAGCTACTCATACTTATATAGCATTTTAAAAGCCTAATTGTATTTTTCACATCTGTGGTCATTGAATTCTCTTTGTTTTTATTTTATCTTAATTCTGTGGTCGATTTGCTCGAGTGGGCCCAGTAACGTCTCCATTGGAGACTTTGTTGTTACTGTGTCTGGCATATCGAATACTCTCGGCAGCTTGCCGGGCTCTCCGAGAGGGGCGGAGGAATCGAACTCGGGTCGGCCATGTTGGCCGCTTGTAAGGCGAACGCCCTACCCGCTGTGCTATTGCTCCAGCCCAATTAGATTAAACCTAGGGCCTCACTCATTCACAGGAAGTGTTCTACTTCTAAGCTACATTCCCAATCCATTTAATTCTTTTTGAGAATGTTATGAGGCATTGTCATCATCTTTGAGATGAAAAGGCCAAGACTCAGAATATCTCACAATTTCCACAAAAACTTTCTCTTGTACAGTACTCTTCCCCAATGCGTAGGTCTAAATCTCCTGCCATAAATATGCAGGACATATTTGCTGAATGGCTGCCTTCTACAACAGTACCATCCCTAAAGACGGTGAGATGGTGAGATGTTTTTTTCATCAAATTCCTCAGCTGAAGTATATATCAATCACTCAATCTCCAATATGGATCACATACAAATATGCATACATGAAATGATATATGATTTTCCCAAATAATCTGAGCACCTCTAGAACTTCATTCTAGTCTTAAGACAGCAAACATCTCATTCTATAATTTAATTTTCCAGCAATTCTGCACCACCAAACACAGAGGTGTGTAACTCTTTGTGGAGTTGACAGTCTCTTCTTGGTAAAGCAAATTTATCCCTAACATATGAATTCCTACACACCCTCCCACCATGCTGCTGGAAACAACAGACCTTTCTAAGATCCACCAAAGGTTGTCAACAGCCAACTCAGATCCCCTCTTCCACATAATCTCCCCCATTTCTTCTGACTCATTTGGCCCCTCTCACCATGGTAGTTGTGAAAAGTAGGAAGAACCACTTCTAGTGAAGGGTCATGTGAAATAAGTCCAGGAGATTTGAGATATGGGTACCCACAGCAATGCAAAATTGCTGTTGGCAAGGAAACCAACAATGAGAGGATTTTGACTGGGGGTGAGGGGATGGAGATATAGAAGCCTTAAATTCCTTTTCTTTGCAAAGTTTTCCATGCAAACAATAATTTCCATTTGAACCACACTCCAGTCTCACTTCACATATTACCTAATATTTTGTTGACCAGTGGTATGCAGAACTACTAAATAACTAAGTAATCAGTTAGTCTATGTATTAAGAGAGGAAATTATTGGATGTGATGATTCATGAAATTGTATGGTTAGGAATAGAGGAGCTACCATGTCATATGAAATTTACTAAATTAACAATTAGCCATTTATTCAACAAATAACGAAAAAGTGTCCGTCATGCACTAGCTGCTGATGTAGGGAAAAAATGTGAACCAACTTCACAATTCCTGATGTTTTAGAATTTATATTCTAGATTTTTAAAAAAAAATTTTAATTAGAAATTATTTAAAGAATATAAATTTGAAAGTTGAGAAATGCTATGGAGGAAAAGTTCAAGGTAGCAGTATTTAATAAAAGGATTAGATTTATAGTAGGGAACTAGGGACAAACAATGTCTGTCTAGGCAGGAATGAGTCACTGTCTCAGTAGGTACTGTACTCACAAAGGGCCTACTGCTGAAAAGGACTGGATGCTTTCAAATCAACTGAAAATTCAGTGTGATTGGAGGGCACTGAATTAGGGATGAGTTTTTGAGTTGGCCTATCTGATGCCAGAGATTGCTGGTCTATCTCTGTTTATAGAGTTTGCAGCTCAAACTCCTTCCCTAAGTGCCAGGCTCAGCATTTCACTATCTACTGGACATCGCTGCATCCTGAAACATACCCAAGACCAAGCCTCAGGTCTCCCCCACCAAATCTGTACCACTCATCATCTTTCCCATATTGATGGCTGGCAATTCCTTCCTTCTGAGGTCTTAGTCTAAAAAATTAGGCCCCTTCCAACCTCCCCTGTCCTCTACACACACAATCTGTCAGCAAGTCCTTTCAACTTTCTCTCCAAAATAATCCAACTTCATTCTTACTCCTTCTCCCACAATCACACTCAATCCAAATCATCATATTTTCTTGCTTTCTTGTAACCATCCTGGCCCCAGTACAGTCTACTCTTTAACTGTCTGGAGGGAATTTTTGGAAATGATAGCTTCTCAAATGCTCCAATGCCTTCCTTTATTTTTGAGTCCTGTCCAAAGTTCCTAGTATAGAATCCATCCCCCTACATAAGCCAACTCCTCCACCAGTTCCATTCCTTCCTCACTTCCTCCACACATGCTCTCTTGCTGCTCCTTATAAACATCAGAGCCTTTGGACTAGGAGCTCCCTTTACCCAAAAGTTCCTTCTCAAGAGGGCTTATAGGATTTTATCCCTCACTTTCAGTACCTCTCTGCTCATATATCTCATTCTCAGAAATGCCTTTCCCAACTACCCCCTCTGAGAGATGAAAGCTTACCATTTTCTCTTACCCAGCTCTATCTTTCTTTCCAGCACTTAATATTGTTTGATTCAAAATATACATATATATGTATATGCCAATATGTATGAGCTTTATGACTTGTGTTGACTGCCATATCCTTAGAACCTGGAAGACCTCTAGCCTAAAAAAAGCAAAGGCCCACCTTTAATGATATACTCTGTTAGTTGCCACAAGACCAACTTCAGAAGTTCACTTCCAATAAAAATACCAACTGGAAGCAGAAAATACTGAGAGTTTAATATTTTACTGTGACTGAGGCTCTAGAGGAATAAGAGAAGGGAAAAATCAGTCTAAAGGAAGAGGAGGGAGAGAACTGGGTTTGTGTGGTAGATGGGTCATGTCTGGGGGGACATGGCAGCTTTGAGTTCCTATAACAGGAGCTGTGGTAGAACAGAATGTGCTGAGAGGAAGAGGAGCGTAAATAAAAAGACTAAGGGTACCATGAGGGTGTCCAAGACAAATGTGGTCTCTCACAATTTTGTCAAATCTTAACCCTACAGGAAGGAGATTTCAGCCAGCATAAGGGGAAAGAGATTAAGATCTTCAGAGTACATGCTTCTCTTGCTGAAAGTTAGTCATGTGTTTTTTATAATCATAAAAAAATCCAGAGCAAACTTAAATGTCAAGCAACAGGGAATGGTTAAGAAATTATGATATAACAACTCAATGGAATACAATGTATAATCATAGTTTTCATGTAACAACATGAAAATAAGGAAAATAAGTCTCTGGCATAGTTTTAAGTGAAGGAAGAAGAATTTTTTAACATGGCTGTGGTCTGATTTAAACTAATAAAAAATTATGTTTCCTTCTGGACAGGTTATGGAGGACAATGAAAGGGTAAAAATCAGTAATTCATTATAGCTGTGAAATCCTCTGTGATTTATTCTTTCCACCCCACTTTTGGCTTTCTGAAATACATTAGTTTCTAAGTTACATATCATGAATATACAGAATCTCTCTAGAATTATCTTCCCAGAACCACTCAAGATACTTCAAGTATCTCAGGCTGGTAATAGGTAATTCATGATGAAGAACAATCTTCAAGAACCCCTTTCTTCAATTCACTCAGGATTAATTAACCATCTATTCTGTGTAAGGGACTATATGTTAGGTTTTATGAGGGAAATCAAAACTGATCAAGAGCCAGTTCTTGCCATTATAGAGCTTACCATACAGAAGAGGGAATTTATGACAAACGTAAAAATAACCATAATAGAAGGGTTTTATTTTAACCAGGAGAGAGGTAATTTAAAGGAGGGTACTGGATGTTAACTTTTATTTTATGAAAGTTAAATAATTTTGAAAAGCATAAAAGCATAAGAAAGACATTAGCAGAACACTGAGAATTCATTGCTTTCACATTGTTCTTAGAAGATCAAGTTAAGAGTGTTTCCACAGCCCTAAAAGGAGGAGTGATGAGGAAGGGCGTGCATGGAAGGTACTGGGGTGTGCTTTAAGGAAGAGGAGAGTATGAAGAGAAGGTGGTCAACACAAACAAGAGCTGATTGCCCTGAATGTGGCTTGAATATGGACCGTGCCCCTAGGGACGCTGGACAAAGTTGATTTAAGGGCCTTAAATCAGTGCCTGGAGTGGACTGTGGTGCAGAAAAATAAGATGAAGGCTTAGATAAAATATTTATTTAGCAGTCAGAACCAAAAAAAGTGTGCTCAGGGACCAAATAAAGCTCATTCAATTACAAACTTAAGTTTTCCATTTACTAGTTTTGTCACATTAATTGGTTGGTCCCTTTACTCACTTTCTGTATCCATAAAAAGAAGTAACTACAGCTTCTTGATAAACTAGTGCTGAAGGTTGACATGGTAGATAAAGAGAGTAGCCTCGATAAATACTTCTGGTCCTCTTTGTGCTCAGTTCATAGAAGAAGCTTGTTGAAAGGAAAACATCAGAAACATGAAAATCACTAATACTGAGCTAGAGAGATAGTACAGGGGGTAAGACACTTGCCTTGCAGGCAACTGATCCTGGTTTGATCCCTGGCACTGCAACTATAAATCATCCCCCAAGCATCATCATGAGTGACACCTGAACACACAACTAGGAGTAAGTCCAGAGCACCACCATGTGTGCTCCTTCCAAAAAAATTACTGGAATTACTCAAGAAGATGTGACAATGGCATATTCATGGTGGCTAACAAGAAGGCAAATCAATGCTTGTTGGGCAGGTTCAAGCCAGAAAACCAGACAATAATGGTGGCACACTCTGAAAAAGACTCATTTGCAGGGGAAATGTTGTGAAAATTAATTCATGTTGGAAAAATTTAAAAATTACAGAATGGCTGTCAACCATGTAGAACGAAGTGTCCAGGCTGAAGTTTAGGAAAATGGTATTGGTATGTCAGATATTCAGAGTTGATCATTCCTACTACCAAAGTCTGGTTTCTCATTTAAACCTTTAGACACTGTTAATCTTGATATATTCATCCCAAATATAAACAAATATAAGCTGTTGGACAAAAGTATCCTATTGGGGTCGAACAATAGTTCAAAGCACTAAAGCACAGGATTTGCTTGAGGAAGCTCTGGGTTTGATCCTTGGCACTGCATGGTGATCACCCAAGCAATGCTAGGTATAGATTCCTTCATCCCCCGCATCCCCCCCACACACATACACACATAAAAAAATTAAAAAATAACAGTTCTATTGGCATATATTAAAACTGAATTTACTGTCCAATATTTTCTTCCATGATACATTTATTACCTTTTAAATTTTTATTGAACTAGAATTCATGCAATCCACCCACTTAAAGTGTGCAATGGGCATTAAAATATTCAAGATTTGTGAAATCCTCCCCACTATCTTGCTTATAAGCTTTTTGTGACCCCCAAGAACAAACCAAGTGTCCCCTCGTGCCTCAGTCTACCCCAAGTTTTGTCAGTCAGAAATTTACCTTCCATCTCCATGCTAAAACAGATGTTCCATATAAATGGAATCGTACAACATGTGGGGCTTTGCATATGCTTTTCTTAGCATATATTTTCAAATTCCATGTGTACAGTAACATGTATCAGTATTTCTTTTCATAACCAAATAATATTCCAATATATCAATTATATTTCATGTGTTCATCACACACTTAGGGGGCTGGAGTGATAGCACAGAGGGTGAGTTTTTGCCTTGAACGAGGCCGACCCGACTTTGATTCCTCCACCTTCGATTCCTTCACCCCTCTCAGAGAGCCCGGGAAGCTACAGATGTATCTCACCCGCACAGCAAAGCCTGGCAAACTACCCATGATGTATTCAATATGCCAAACACAGTAACAAGTTTCACAATGTTACTGGGCCCGCTGGGGCAAATCAATGAACAATGGGAGGACAGTGACAGTGACAGTGACAGTGACAATTCATCAGTTGATGAATTTATTTGGACCTCTTCCACAGTTTGACTGTTATAAAGAACCTTGCTATTAACATTCAAGAAAGTTTTCATATGAGCATAGTTGTCATTTCTTTTGGGTATACCTACGGAGAAGTGTATTGCTGGCTCATAAGATTCATGTTTAACAATTTGTTGAACTGCCAAACTTTTTCAAAATGACTATATCGTTTGATAATTCAACCAGCCAGCACCATATGAGGATTCTCATTTCTCCATAACCTCACCAATACTTATAATAACTCACCTTTTTTTATTATAGTCATCCTTGAGGATGTGACTATGGTGTTCATTATTTGCATTTCTCTAATAGCCAGCAAGGTCAAACATCTTTTCTCTTTTCACTGACCATTTATTTATATTCTTTAAAGAACTCTCTAATCAAATCTTTTGACAATTTTTAATTGGGTTGCTTTTTATCATATGTAAGAAAAACAATTATATTTCTTTTCATCTCCTATTGTAGTTTTGTCTCTTGCTTTCAGTGTGAAAAACTGAAGTAGTAAATAACCTGAAATTATTTCCAAAAATTAGAAGATGATAATCTATTTTTATATTTAAATGTCAATGCTCCATCTACTGTGCATTGTTTATAGCAACTGCCAACTTTTGTCCTTGTCGATAAAAATTATGACATCAAAAAACAGTAGTTAGGCTTGGCAGGTTGACAAAGAATTTTATTTAATTATTTGTTCTCAATGTTAAAAGTTAGTGTTATCCTTCTGACTTTGCTCTTCCACAAAGCCTGGAGTGAAATTCAAGATGGAGAGCAAGGACAGTGCTTATATTAGCATATCCATTTATCAGTGTGTTGTACATACTTAATTTTAAAGTATAGTCTTATTTTTAATCGGTATTATCTATACCTGATAATAGAGACTCCCAGTTCCAGAGTTTTCTGGAGTCCAAACAAAATTTTATTTTTATCATGTACTAAAAACATCTAATTATAAACCACATGATCCCTAATGGTCCAGCTCCTGAAGTATCCCACTATTACATTTTTCATAGTTTTGTTAATGGTTGAATTTGGTCCCCTTAAATAGCCTCCAGTCCCTCAGAGTATGATTTTACTTAGAAATAAAATCTTTATAAAATCTTTATGAAGGTAGTACAATCAAAATAAGGTCTTTAGGTAAAACCCTTCACAACATTAAATCTAGAGGCATCTTCAACAATTCAGCACTACTGTCCAAGGAAATGGAAGCAAAGAAAAACAAATTGGACCACGTCAAACTAAGAAGCATCTGTACTGCAAAATAAACAATGACCAGAATAAAAGACACCCCACAGACTGGAAGAAAATATTTGCTCACCACTTATCTGACAAAGAATTAGCATCCAAGATATATAAAGCACTTGTAAAATTTAACAAGAAAAAAATAATCAACCCTATCCAAAAATGGGGAGGAGAGATAAACAGAAACTTCCTCAAAGAAAACATACAGATGACCAATAGGTACATGAACAACTCTCTTCATTCCTGTTCTTCAGGGAAGCAACACAAATAAAAACAACAGTGAGATTTCACCTCCCATCAGTGAGACTGGCACACATCAAAAAGATAAAACATCACCAGTGCTGGTGAAGATGTAAGGTCAAAGGTACCTTTATCCACTACTGGTGGGAATGTTAATTGGCTTAACATTTTGGGAAAACAACACAGACACTTCTCAAAGGATGAAGAATTGCGCTTTCCTAAAATGTATCAGTTGTGGTGACACTTTGGGGTTCAATCAATAAATTTTCTGAGCAGAGGGATTGTGTTTATTTATAGTCATGTATACCTGGAACCTGGCACATGATAGGTGCTCAGCAAATATTTGATGAAGGGGGAGAGAAAAAGGAGCGAAGGGAGAATCAAGAGAGAAAGGAGCCGACGGGAGGGAGGATAGCCAATACTGGGTACTTCATGCAAACATCTATCAGCAAATATGCTCCCTTCTCCACATATGCACAAATACACTGACACAAATCCAACGCATAGAGAGTAACGTAAGCCCAATAAGTTCTGCTATTTATTGGTTTGTTGGTTTGATTTTGTTTGAAGGCCATACCCAGCTATGGTTAGGGCTTACTCCTGGCTTGGAGCTCAGGAATTACTCCTGACAGTTTCAGGGGACCATACATGATGTCAGGGGTCAAATCCAGGTTGGACACTATACTCTCCAGCTCAAGGCTCTGCTATTTCAATTGAATGGAGAATTAATAAACAAAATAAATAAATACAGAGGTATATAAAACGAGTTACTACTTCTTAGTAACAAAGAGCACATGGATTCCATAAATTTGTATGGTTAGCATAGAGGCAATGAGACAGGACATAAAAGATTCAGTAAAATGGGGGTAGAGGGAGGGAGTATAACTGAATTCTGGTAATACATATGCACTTCCTTTATCTGTATGTCTCTATATCACTTATTCTCTGAGAATCTTGGCTTCTGCATATATCAAATGGGAATGAACTATCTTGTCTATTTCTCCATATTGTTACGTTACCAGTAGGGCCATTAATCACCAGCAGGGCAGTTAATTTGGGAATCCTGAGACTGTAAGGAGTTATTAATCAAGTGGTGTCTAGGCAAATACTCTTGCACAAACATGACTAGTCACTGAGCACTGCTGGGTGTAGCCTAAACCCCTCCCCCCACACACACACACAAACAAAGACAAATTGAGGAAATAGCTCAAAAGACTGGAGTATATCCACCCTTGGGATCCCAAGTTCATTCACCAGTACCACTTACCCCCTGAGCACTACCAAACTACCCAGGTATAAGCACCACAGCATGGCTGGCCCTAAGCATTGAACCATCCAGTCCAATTAGTTGGCTCTCACTGGGAATGACCTCTGGGTCACCTGCTTGTGAGAGAGTTCCCCACCCACCATTAAAAAATAGATAACACTATTGTGCAATCAATTTCCAGTTCCACCCTTTTAAGCAATAAATGGTTAAGTGTATGTTAATGCATATAATACTTTCTAAATAATATTTTAAATAAAAAGTAAAGACAGACTATTCAGTTACAGCATTTCTTTTAAAAATACTACATGTTTTAGTAATTAAAAACTTCTTAAATTATATTTTCTGAAAAGGGTTAAAAATGGATTGGTTACAAGGGTTAACCTGTCTAAAATGTCCCTTCCAAAGACCACATTCAGTATGATGTGTAATATTTCTCCCTAATTCTTGTGCTTCAGAGGCACAGGGTAGAAGTTCACTGTACTTCTCTTTCACCGCTTCCCCCATGCAATGGGCATACTTTACTGTTTTGTTTGTAATGTTTTGAATAGTTAGAGATTAGCATGGGCATTTAGCAAAAAGTACAATTTCAAATTACATGCTGCTTCACGGTGCCAAAATACTGTAGACCATCATCTTTTGATGACATTCACCAGCAAGGCACTCAGGATGGTGGTGGTTAGTCATCTGTCTTTTCAATGCTGGAAGATGAAATTGTAAACAGTGTGTGCTCAGACCAGTCTTATTAGAAGATAGAGTGTCTAAAATGTGGTTTCAATTGTTTTAAACCGAGCAATATCTTTTAATCAGCAGTATGTGTATCTGAATCAATGTAACAAATAGATAGTTGCTCAAAAGGAAGAACAATTTCTCTCTGGGCACCCTAAAATAAAATAAGAAGCACATTTTCAAAGATATGAGCTAGTAACATTATAATCCTATTGGCCAGGGTTTTTATTCTATATAATCTTAACCACCATAACCACATATGTGCGTGGATATTAAAATTGCTTTAATTTTAGTATAGTGCTCAGAAAGGAACCCCAGATTAATCCCTCCTGGCACTGGCCACAACTACATTATTAATCATGGCCTGTATCTCACCACTGAAGACACAGAGTTGCAGACAGAAATTGCAAATAAATGGCTAAATTCAACCCTATTCATTATTAGGAAAAAACAAAACCCAAATACTTAAATGCAGATGGCTGTGAGCCAAGTATAAAGACAATAAGTCCACTGGTAAAACAAGAACTGACATGCCTTGCTGAAGATATTCAGAAGAAAAAGTCTATCTTGCTCAAAGAATGTATACCAAAAGCCTTTAGCTTTCAAATATTCAGAATTAAACGACCTACATCTTTAATCTATTGTCTCTCTTAGATTCCTCTAACAGTTCATCAGAAAGTAGTCTGAAAATTTCCCCAGATACCTCTGAAAGCACAGGTTTGTAACAGATGTCCCCATGCAACGTTTAGACCAGATCTCATGTTCAGAAGTTAATATACCTGTATGTATTTATTCATAAATCCAGTAAGTACAGTCCAAAGTTAAGAAAAAAATAGTTATTGGCAGAGTTTATATGCAAATGATACATAGAAAAGTATCACAAAAAATTGTATTTATTAATTCAAAGGCAACCCAATAGGCAATTCAATTGGAAAATGTCCACCTGGATGCCACCCAGATTAACACTTATATTTAAGTACTAAAATTATTGGTGCTTTGCTCACAAGACCATCTTTCTCATCAATAAACAAGACCCCTCTCCTACATCTCTCCATTTCCATCTCTCCGTCTATGGAGATGAAAATTAAAAGTTGTGTATGAACAGATGGAGGTAAAAATTCTTCCATCAATGACACTATAAAAACCAGAAATATTAGCAAAACAAGATGTAAAGGAGGATGTCATTCTGTACCCAAAAATGGTTTCAAGTCATGTTTCAAAAGTACATGCTCAAATAGACATGAACTTGGAAGCAGACTGCTATGCAAGGGATGAGCAGAGAATTCAGGGTGAAGTGAGTCACAGGGCCGGGAATGCAGAGGCTCCCAGCAACATGAAATCATCGAGGTCTTTCCTCCATGCTGCTCACTTCAGGGAAGTTTGAGAATATTAGGGGATATGGAGTTCTTTGCATCCTTTAGTGAATACATGGACTGGTGTGTTGCTTGATAATTATTAAAGGAAAAACAATATGGAATGCATTGGGAATCATTTGTTCTAATGACATAAAGGATGATGACTAGAATGAACATTTAAGTTTTAAATAGCATCTTAATATCAAGTGTGGTCTATGCAAAGCTTGTTTTTCCAAAATTCTTGGAGGGAACGAACACAAAAGGACCCAGATGTTTCAAACCCAGGAATGTTTTCCCTCCAAAACCAGTTAAAAGGTAACTAGGACCCATAGCAAAGCAGTATGTTAGTAACATGACTGAAATGTGATGAGCTCGACCTTTTCCAAAATGAAGTATGTCTAAAAGGCTGCGTGCAAATAAAATCACAAGTGAAGAAATTTTGGAAAGCAAACCATTTGAAACGCCCAGATTTGAAGCACACACAACAGAGCTCATTTGTGGTACAAAATTACCTCCTAAATAATTAAATCTGTAAGTTTTCATTTTTAATTACATTTTCTTAAATACATTATGTAGCGTGCAGCATGCCTGGAATAACCACTCTGAATGCACGCTTTACTGAAATAAAATCAGAGACCATTAGAGAAGATTCCTCAGAGATCATTTAGAACTGCACTTCTCAACCCTGACTACATTTTAGAAACACTTGTGGAACTTTTTTATTAAACGATAAAGGCCTGGATTTCTCCCCTCCCCCTTTTTAATTCAATCTAAGTGGGGGGAGGGGTGGGAGATGGCAACATTTTAAAAATAAACTCCAAGCTGGTTCTATTGGGCTGACAGGGTCAAGAATCAGAGAAACAGAGTCCAAATAGCATTTTCTGATACTCTAGTCATTGAGCACTTGAAATGTGGCAACCAAACTGAGATGTGCTATCACTGTAGTATTCACAGCAGATTTTTAAGATTTAATATCAAAATAAACCCACAAAAAAACACTGCTGAGAATGGCAAAACATCTCAGAAACATGGGTATATTGATAATATGTTGAAACATAAAAATTTCAGATCTATTGGGTTATAGAAAATATGCTCCTAAGATGAATTTTACTTTTCTTTTTACCTTCTTCATGAGGCTGATGAAAAGTTTCAAATTAAATATGCAGCTTGCCTTTGTGATTCCTACTCTGGAGCAGTGGTGGCTGCTGAGACCAGTGTTGCCACAGTGAGTGATATTGCCCCAGGTGGAGGAACCTGGAATGATGGGAGTGTGGAGGGCAGGAGTAGCCTTTGGGACAACTGGGGGTTGCCTTCTGTTTGTTCAATTAAAAAAGACAGATTTATTTGGGGAGGCCAACATGGCCGACCCGAGTTCGATACCTCCGCCCCTCTCGGAGAGCCCGGCAAGCTACCGAGAGTATTCGATATGCCAGACACAGTAACAACAAAGTCTCCAATGGAGACGTTACTGGGCCCGCTCGAGCAAATCGACGATCAACGGGAGGGCCTTTACCTTTACCTTTACCTTATTTGGGGAGGGGAGAACTGAGTGATTTTTTTAATGAAAAATGGGCAGAAGGCCAAAAAGAAACAATACTTTTCTTTTTAGTGAGAGCTCTCTCAGAACTACTGGGGGGATTGAGGGGGGGGTGCACACACCATTCTGGTTATACTCAGCCAATCAGACTGAAATTTCAATAGAAGGATCTGAGAATGTGGTGCTGTGCAGGTCCTGCGGCATTAGGAACCAACAGGGATACCAATGGTGTCTGGGAGTCTCTAGGTTTATACTCAGCGGTGCTTGGGAGGCCATGTGGCACCAGGGATTACATTTGGGTCAGGGGCATGTTAGACATGTACCCAATCCCTGTAGTATCTCCCAACTTTGAGACCAGGAAGTCTTATCATCAAACTCCTACCACCAAGAAACTGAGGCACAGAGGCCTGAATTCAAGTCAACACTTTGAGGTTCTTTTTTCTTACTTCAGGTGTTCCCTCTTGCTATACTCCACACAGTATCAGAGTGAGGGGATCACAGAGCCTTGATGCCTTCAGTGAAACCTTTCTTTTTTTGTCCTGCTAATTATTTTTTCAGAGGTTTAATATCAAAATCTATTCCCCTTATTAGAAAATATCTCCTATCTGTGGGGCACATACTTGTAATTTGCTAATAGAATTTTCCTCATGAAAGCAAAGCTGCTAGAATGGTGATCGAAATTAAATCTAGGAAAATATTAGCACAAGAGAATAGCAGAGAATAGAAGAAAAAAATTATTAAAGCTTCTAAGATGTAGATAATCACATACTGACTTGTGAATATTTTAACATGTTGTTTAATAAATAACTCAGATGTTCTCAGCATTCAAAGAGCCATATTTAACACAGATTAAATCCCTGCTCAGAATTTAAACTAAGGGCCAGAGAGGTAGTACAGTGGGTAGAGCATCTGTGTTGCACACAGCCAGCCTGGACTCAATTCTCAGCACCCCATAGTTCCCCAAGTCCCACTAGGAGTGCTCAGGTGTGGCACCAAAACAAAGAAACAAAAGAACAGAATGAAAACAGCATCATCACTTCCTTAAAGAAGAAAATCTTGCTTTGATCAAGTGACATGGTCCTACTGGATTTGTCAAATGGAGAAAAAATATAACTATCTCTTCCAATAATCAACTGATCCAAACACAAACAAGGTTGCTTCTCATTATACATGATTTCACCCCTGGGAAAGCCCAAAGAAAGAAAATTGTATACATGTAGCTGAAGTGTTATAGTTGAATAATCTTGCCCATACTGCAGGGCTTCTCAGTGTAAGAAGACAGCAAAAAAGACCTAAATTCTGACATCAGGCCTTCCTGCAAAGAGCTGGAAGAAAACCAATGAACCGGGTGAAAAGATATATAATGGTAGATATGTTCAAGTTTTCCAATGAGATAGTCTTGTTCATCATCTCAAATACACTATGAATGTCAAAAGAAATGTTTGGCTCTCTGGAGCCCCCTATGCACGACTTCTATTCCCTAGGATTAGTCAGGTTTTGCTAAACTTCAACTCATTTCTCATGTTGTAAAACTCATCTCCAAACACTCACATGTACACTGACCTGGAAGGATGGTGCATAAAAAGACTAATCCGGGGCAAAAGTGAGCATAGCACTTGCTCTATCCAACAAAAATACTATTTATTTTAACTTTAACTTTTCAAGTTCGTGCTTAAGGATGATGGGGGAAAAAGACAGGCACTGCCATAACAGTTACTGCCTTGTTCGAGAAAGTTCTTTGAGATGATTTTTGCCTCTTGCCTGTCTTTCAGCCACAACTGAGATCAAGATAGTGACATTTCACATGCCTAATAACCATGGATGGGGGGTCGGAGGGGCAGGAATAGGAAGATGGGAGACTAGTGTTAGAAAAACTAACATTGGAGCTACAGAAAAAATAAACAGAATAGAAACTAGTTTCTGTGATCAGACAATTCATTCAAAAGATCCAATTTAAAAAAAAAGTCTTTGAAAGAATAGTTATCAAAAGACTTAAAAATAGCAAAACAGAACTGGAGAGACAGTATAGCAGATAGGGCCCTGGTTTGATCCCTACATCCAATTTCGTCACCTGAACCCACCAAGCGTTATTCCTAGATGCAGAGCCAGGAGTAAACCCTGAGCACCGCCAGGTGTGGCCCCCAAATAAAAACAAATCAAACAAAAAGAGCAAAATGTCCAATGCCACAGGTTGTCTTTCATCAACTAAACATAAGGGCATTTATGACAGCCTGGCTAGTACCAAGACCTACAGACTTGATGCTCTAGCAGTGCTGGGGTGAAGCAGAGAATGGTACGAGACTTAGGCTGTCCTTTGTCAATTGAACAAGTTGGTTTATCATTGAGAAAGAGGACCCCAGCTCAAGCCTTACCTGCACTACAAGCCATTCCATTTCCTATCAAAATTCTTAAGACATGGGAACTCTTACCCCAAGATTACTTCAAGCAAAGAAATAAACTTAAAAAATTTAAGATATTTTTAAAGACTACTTCAAGCAAAATGTCAAGATGGTGATTTTTAATCGATGTGAACTGTAGCAAGTAGCCAACTAAACTTGGGGGAAACAGAAGAAAGCAACTGAAGAACATGTTTTGTAGGTGTTAAGTGGTTCAGCTCTGTTTCTCGGAAACAACTGATAAGAAATAGAATGTGCTTGGAAGGGCAGAATATCAAAACATCAAAGTAACAGGGGCCAGTGAGGTAGCTCAGTGATAGAGCATGTGTCTCACAAAGATGCAGCCTAGCCTTGATCTTCCACAGTGACCCTTCCCACTGCAAATCAGTGGAAACCTCCAGAGTCAGCGATGCATTCTCAATTTTGTGAGTTTTGTTTTGAAAGTTCCAGAGTATCTCGGTAACTTAAATTTTTCTTCTTTCTCAAACAGTGTTAATCACAACCTAGAAAATTAGAAAAATCTCTCACTCATTTGCTCTCTCTCTTTCACCCTCTCCCATTTCGCTGTTCAATCCATGATCGTTCAACCCTTATGTCAATATTATTACCGACAATGGAATACTGACATATCCTCAATAAATGTCAATTGACCATTCTTTTCTAATTACAAAATTGTAAGAACTCTTCAGTAAAAAACATTTAAAATGATGTCATTTTGAAAGTGTCAGAGTTTCTAATTAAAGCAGTGCTACAAGAAAAAGATAGCTTATTTAGCTTACAAATAAATAACAACCCTAAAAGGCTCTTGAGTTTGTTTAGCATATCTAAAAGTACTTCTTTCACACACTTAAATATTTAAGGCAATTGTCCCCCAGTCTTGTTCCCTTACTCCAATTGTATGATTCCCTTAAATAGAATTCAAAGAAGCAGCCCAAGATTTACAATTTTAAATGAATTTATAAAAGCCTAGGTTGATTCCCATAATACGGCTGATAGTCAAAGAGGACAAGATAATGAATTGACTGAGATCATTGTTCCATCTTCATCCAAGAAAGCTGCCTCTAAAAAAAGATCTTAAATTGCTGTAGAAATCCAATTTGTAAGAAGCAAAAGAAACATATAGATGGGAAACACCAGCCATGATCACATTAATTTTGTGACTAACAGCACTGCTTTGAAGTAAAGAAGCATAGGGAAGAAGAAAAGAAAAATAATAAATGCACTCAAATCCCAGTATACTGATACAACCAGAAGAAAACCAACGCCAAATAAAAAGTTCACAGATGGAAGTTCCGTGAACATAACACTTTCATAAAAGAATTTTCAGCTTAGCCAGGAAATAAACTCCAGCAAAGAAGATAGGCTAGTTGTTCAATATTGCTCAAAAGCAAAGAATAACAAGAAATCGAATGAAGAACTTGACATCAGTACAAAAAGGCATGGGATGGGTGAATGGGTTTTGAATCTGCAGGTGTGGGAAACTGACAGAGTTGTACCAAAACTCTTCCAACTTGCCATAATTGAAAAACTGCTCTAAGAAATGTCTCTCAGATAAATCACCACTCATTAAACCACCAAATAAAAGCTGAAATATCACAGAGATAAAGAAAAAAAAAGATATGATTTCCTTTTTTAAAAAAAAATTTTGGAATGATCTAATAATATGTAGTCTGTTTATGTGTAATCCGTGCAAGATCACAACTGAGTTCTGATGGGAATTTATGAATACCAGTCATTTCTCTTTTTGATTTGGAGATAGTAATCCAGCAAACATATTATTTTGAGTAAATTGGAAATAAAATTGTCATGACTAGTCAGGATTTCAAAAGAACAGATCTATATAAGATCTACGGGCAAAGGAAGGGGAAGGCATGCAGAGGGAGCAACAAGTTTTTCTATTATTCTACTTAAAGATTTAAAACTAAGGTGAATGCTGATATTCAGTGAGTCCTGCTCTTCTTCCCCTTCTTCGGGTGGGTGGAACGGAATGCACATCTAGGTTTGGAAGTGAAGAAAGCTTTTTTGTTTAATTTTTAGGTTGCTTTTTTAAAACCCCTTCCTTTAAATTAAATACTGAAGTAAGTGATTCATGAAAGTTCATGGAAAAGGAATTCTTACCTGACACATTATTTAACAAGTGGTAGCTCCCCTGCTGCACTTCACATGCTTACGAACATTATTTTACTCAAGAAATAATGGTCTTATTCATACACACACACACACACACACACGCACACACACACACACACACACACACATACACTTTCCACACAAAATGCTACCCAGTCCCAGAAAACTGACAAAAGCAATGGTAAAACTCAGTGCAAAATAAGAATTCCATCTGAACCCCATCTATAAAAATTATGAAAATATAAGATTTCTTTCATTTAACTGCATTTTTAAAAAATAACTGAATAAGTTTCATAAACTTTATCTTACCATTATCTGTAGAATAAAATCAGCAACGTGCTGCTTCCTGCAGTCAACAGAGCAAGTGTGTTCTCCCTTTCTTTCTAGTAACTTCTTTTTCGCTAGCAAGATTAGGTAGAAAATAAACCTTGGAGTCTTTTGCCTCAGTAGTTCAGACCAGGAGACTGTGAAACTAGCTCTCGGTGAAAAAGAACAGATCTGCTATTTTACAATCACTTCTGGAACCCAGGGGGGCCTCCTGGGCTCTGTACCTCCTTTCCTCCTCCCTTCTGAAGTTTCTTCTAGCAGTGAGACTAATTTTTCCAGTAGCCTTGAACTCCCCAGATTTAACTGACATGGAAAATGTGACTGAAAACTTGTCGAACTGTCTAGCCTCCAACCCTCCACAGAATCCACTTTGTTGGAAGTGTTGAAGAACACTTCACAAGCAGCTACTTGCGCCTTTAAACTCCAGCACTGCAGCCTCAGAAGAGCAAATAATAGTGCGCCATCTAGTTAGCAAGCTGCACTCTCGGGGAGAACGCGGGACACCTTCAGACCCTGGGAGTTAAGGACTTGTCAGTGTTCAGCTGCTCTAAAGCTCCAATTGTTTATTTAAATAAAAAAAAATATCACTACTGAGATAATCCACATCTAGTGGATATGGGAAAATTTAGGTTATAATGGCACTACAAACTTTTACATCTAACTTTGATTTACAAGATAAAAGCAAGTTTTAAATTAAAAGGGCTTTCTGTTAATAGAGCTTATTATTCTGAAGACGGGAATGATTTTCTTCGAAAGTTGTTCCTGGGTGCATGCCTATTATCTTTGCTTTTCCCCTTCCACTAATGAGCATTTATCTAAAGAGCCTGTTAATCCTCTGATGTGTGCTTCTGGTCAGAGGTAACAGTTTGAATAAAACCACTAATCACTGATCACTAAATCACTGATCATTAATCACACTCTCTAGTGCCCGTGACCCAGACCATTTTTCTCCTCTCAGTCTATGCAGCACAAACAACAAGTTTCACATTTTCGATGCATGTGTATTGTGTGGATGTTATATTATTTCATCTCTAGATGTGGCTAATAACACATATTGCTAAGAACTTTGGAAAGTGTGTCAATTGGATTTCAGCGAGGAGTTTCACAAATGCCTACTCTATCACACAAACTTCACTTTGAAGAAAGCAGAACTGATTATAACAAAACATTCGAGCTTCAAGAAATTCCCACATACTCCGAACACAATTTTCCTCCAATTTCTTGTCAAACAACCCATGAAAGGACGGCACTCAAATTCCCTGCTCCCCTCTATCTAAAAGTATTTCATAAATGCATTTACATAATTTTTACTGCACACACACACACACACTCCTCTAAGAGTTTACTTTTATCCCTGGAGTACGTCACAATGTTTTTTCTTTTCAATTTCACCTGCCAGATACGAAGATACTGACTATGACTTAGGTATCTAATTTCCTACTTAAATACATAAACTTACTGTTAAGAGCAAGACAGTAATGGGCACCCGGGCAAGCAGAAATTTATTGTATGGTACTTTGGGATCAGCCCCTCCCCAACTCCTCCCGCTGGAAAGGAAACATTTCCATCTTCTCTCAGCTACATTTGATTGGGTCCGCATCCTCACTTCTTCAGTCTTCTTCCCTCTGGGCCAAACAGGAAGGCTCTAGGTAAAACCAGGACTTTTTTTTTTTTTTGCAGCGGGTGTGCTGTTTTCCTAAGCCCCTACAAGGCCACGTATGGCAGAAGTTCTCTGAACGAATTTCCTGAGCTGAGTTTTCTATCAGGGCTGAGTATCTTTGCTCTGGAGTGAAGGGCTTCAGGGGGCCTTTCCTAAATACTAGAAAAGGGAATACTGCATGCGCGCTGAGCTAGCACCCTGTCTGATCCGACCCCAGAAGCCCTTCCGCACACTCCAGGGACCGTGCTCGCCGCATGGCCAGCAAGTCAAAGGTGGGGGCGGGACCGGAGGGAAAACGGGGAGGGTGGGGCGGAGGAGGTGCAGAGAGCACCGGGCAATGAAGTTGCCCTAGGAACTGGCGGTTGCAGGAGTCAGTGCAGGGTGGTGGGGAGGGAAAGCAGAGTCGCTTTGTCAGCGTGTCTACGCCCCCTTCTCCCACACCCCTTAGCCCCCAGCTTTAAGTATCAGATGCTGTTCATCACAGTTACAGGCCTGCAGAATGACGTAATAGACCTGCAGCCAGCCCTTAGCCTTTGACACATGTCAGGGAGGGAAAAATAAAAATCAAGCCCACGTCCCACTCTGACCACCGTGTCCTCCAGCTGCGGAGGGTTCGCAGAAAGTTGGCCTAAGTCGGGCGCTTTATCTACCTAATATCTCCGCCCTCGCCACTGGGGGGGGGGGGGGGGACGACGGCACAGCAGCTGCGGGAAGCCGGGTTGGACTGTGGGACCCGGCTCCTAGATTCCTGCTTTCGCGTGTGGCCCCTCTAAGAACTTGGTGGAAAGTTTCAGCGGCTCCGAAGTGAATGTGCGGGAGACGCAGGCGCCGCCGCCGCGTGTCCGCGGAGTTGCCACCGCGCCACCACGGCCCAGGCGCGAGCTGTCATTTGTGCCAGCGGTGGGGATGGGGTGAGGATGCAGGCCCGAAAGAGACGGAGTGGGAGGCTGCCGGCAGAGTTCATGAGAACTGAGTCTTCCATCCCGCGCGGGGTGCGCAGGCCAAGTGCTGCCGGAGGGCGCGCCCCTTGGATGCGGCGGGCAGCGCTGCGGGAGAGCTGTCAGCAGCGGGCTCGAACCCCGCGGAAAGCGAGCGCCCCCTCCCCAGCGACGGCCGACCCGCCCCCCCCCGGGGGATCCGGCGTCCTCGCTGCGCCCGTTGGAAGTTTGCAAACTTTCTCCGGGGGGCTTCGCCGCATCACTGGGAAGTTGGGGAGGCGGGGGGAGGGTCCCGGCTTGCCGTCTGCGCTGCCGCCGCCGCCGCTGCCGCCGCTTGACTGCACTTCTGGAGAGTTCCGCACCTTGCCAGGTCTCTGGAGGCAAACACACACCCCCGATTCATAACGGCTCCCCGGCTCAGGGAATCACACACGCGCGCTCCCACACACGCACGCACGCCGGCGCGGACACGGCGCTCGCTCCACGTTAGCATCCCTCCAGTGGCACGGCGCGGCGCCCACCGAGACGCGCTCTGCTGGGACGGACACGGCGTGGGGTCTCGGAGCTGGCCTCAGGACACAGCAGCATTCCACAGTCCACCAGCAAATTGGGGCCGGACTTCCCTCTGGTCCACCAAAGTGTTGACAAACACAGATCACCCTCCGGAAAAAACGCAGCGCATCTTCCCTGCTCCTTGCCCTGTGACCTGCCCGCTGGAACAAGTAACCTCGCGGCAGCAGCCAAGAACCGACCCCTGCAAACAAGTACGCTCCCGAGATGGCTTCCGCGGCAAGTGCAACAAAAGTGGCTAAATGCAAAAGCCCCAGAAGTGGCCGAGCCGTATTTTTAGGAACTTACCAAACAAGTGTGGAGAAGGCAAGAGCGGAGCCCGGGTGAAGGGACCACGTTGGACTGAGCAAAGATTACAATACATTCTATTTAGAGTGCATTACATCACCCCCCCGGTGACGTCACGTGGGATTCCTGAACTTCTAAATCATTGCGGTCCGCAGGAGAGGGAGCAGGGGCGGGGCCGGCGCGCCAAGGGGGCGGGCCCCGCCCCGGACACGCCCCGCCCCGCCCCGCCCCCGCCCCTCCGGCGGACCCTGCCGCAGCCTCCCGGAGCCGCGGCGGCGGCGGCGACCGCGCAAGCAACAGCTTGCACAGCCCTGCGCCGTGTGACACGGCTCCCTGACATTAGTGGTGTGAGTCAGCTAGGAAACAATCCTCAGGGTTTCAGATAGGACCACGGAAGAGGCGCGGACCCCGAGTCTCCTGCGGGGAGTCCTTGGTAGTAGGGATGGGGCGAGGGCAGAGGTGGGGAGGGGGCCTCTGTTGGGTGCCCGGAGAGACTTTCTGCAAACAGAAAAGCTGGGAGCTCCTCCTTCCCCCGCTAGCAGATGTCCAGCTCTTTTTTTTCCCCTCCTGCGACACTCATGACCTCATTACCATGTTCCTCCATCCTAGCTTCTCAGAGCACTCGCTGGCACCCCTTCTTCCACCCCACCCCTTCTCCAAGGGAGGCACTTCTGGATTGTTCACATTCACACGGAAGACACAGCCTCCCACGCCACCCTTTCCAAGACCCCCGTTTCGGGAGTCTGAGAAACAGCCAGGAAAGGTGTTTCCTGGGGGCGAAAGGTGGATCGCTGCTTAGAGCCAAATGATGAGCCGGATTTAGACTGGGCGTCAGAGCCGGAAGGGCCCCTGGCGATCACGTCCAGATCCTGCTCTGTAACTCGCCCAAGCTCACAGGTTGGCAAGTGGCAGAGCCAGAAGCAGAAGGCAGGATTCCGGCGGTGCCTGGTCCGCAGCAGCATCCGATGACTTCCAGAGAGCCTGGCTTTTACCGCTGATCACCACCCCCAGCCCAGGCTCAACTTCCTTTCAGACCCTTGCCCTGTGAGTGGGACTCAAAGGAAGGAAGCCATGGTCTAAATTCCAGGCAAGCTTAGGACACCTGGGTCAGCAACACAGATGCTCACACTTTAGAATGTACTCACCCCGCACCCCAGGAACTGTCTGCCTTTTCACAAGCCACCACAGAAAGTGGGGCAGGTGTTATAATTATCCCCATTTTGCGGATGAGCTAGGGCAGAGTCCTCGAGCAGCTTGAATCCTGGCACTGGCATCCCCCAACACTCTGTTTTCAAATTCCAAATCCCATCCACTGGGAACATCCCTTCTCAGGAGTTATTGGAGGGTAGAACTCTTATTAAGGGCATACTGACTGGGAGTTGGAGCTTTATTTACTTGGGAAGAGCTTAACCCCTCCTTAACAAACAATAATGGTGCCTGGGATTTATATAACATCTGACATTTCCTTCACTCTTCTCATGCCGGGGCGTCATTACTGTGACTGTGCAGTTTGCCAGAGAATGAATCGTGACTGGACTGGCTGGTAATCAAGATGCTGTCTGGATTGCCATACACTTCTGTGCTGGTTTTGATCCACTAAACAAAAGAACTCTGTATTTTCTTTCTGATTTTGAGTGTTTAACCCTCCTTACTTTTGTGTGCCTGGAGAGGTGTGGGGTTTATGGACTGTTCATTTCTCATTGCACTGTTCAGAACTCATCGTTGAGTGTTCAGAACTCATGGTTGAGTTCTCAGTACGGCATTTTCCCACGTGTAGCCGGAAGGAATTGCAAAAAGAGATCTCCAGTCCTAACTTGAATCTTTACAATAAAACTTTATATGTGGCAGCTCAATTACCTCGGTTTATAGAAGGAAGCAACAGCCTGCTAAGTCACAGCCTCCTTGCCCACACTGGGGCTCAGTTACCAGGGCAGCCTTAATACCTGCAACAGCTATGCACCTTTTTCTCCGTCAAAGAAAAAGAGGGAGCCAACCACAGAGCAAAGTTGAGACAGAAAAAGAACACAGCTTAGTATGTATTGAGAAACAGGAGCTCAGCTTGAGGGCTAATGTTTTTCCCATCCAGTAAGCCTAAACTAAACAGAGAATGAATAAGCAATTCCAATGCAATAATCGAAAATATTTTAAAATCCACAAATTGTTAATAGCCTGCAAATTTCAAGCACCCGGTTACCAGTGTTTTCTAAACAGAAGCAGATGACTAGATAGATTTTTTTTTCCTTTTTCTTTTTTGGACCACACTCAGATATACTCAGGGTTCACTCTTGCCTCTGTATTCAGGGATCACTCCTGATGAAGTTTCAGGACTATGTGGGGGGCTGGAGATCAACACTGTTTGACCATGCAAGGCTACTGTCCTACTCACTGAACTATTACTGGGATCCCTACATAGATTTTTTAATATAAATTTTATATTTTATGTAAATTTTACGACAATCATAAGTTGTCAATATTGTTCAAACACTTTGTTGGTCATCAAAAATTATTGCTGACTTTCTATTTGACACACTGCCACTCACCAAACAATGCCTTTATCTGAGCCCTAATGTCTCTAATGACTTCCCAAATACTTAATAATTTGATCACTTGGAATCATAATAAAATAAGTTGATGATTTCCCTCAGCATCAGCAGTATTATTGATAGTGTTGACAACTCTCTTTTCAAAGCTTAACTGACAATGGTTTAAAGACATTTCTAGTCTAGTTTGGAAACCAAACTTTTATATATTGCATATTTCTGTTACCAATGAAGTCAAAAGCACACAAACATTTTGTCTACAGTCCTGCAGTCTGAGCTGCAGTATTGGCCCTTTTACCTGAGTTTACAACAATCTCCTGGTCTCAGTTTCCTTATCTATGCTATGCGCATGATGATGATAATTATAGTAGCTCAAATTCTTTAAGAATTGTTCTTGCTCCAGAAGTAATTCTTGAGTACAAATCCAAGAGTAAACCTTGAGCACTGCCAGGTGTGACCCAAAACTGTCACTGTCACAGTCCTCCTGTTGTTCATTGATTTGCTCAAGCGGGCCCAGTAACATTGTGAGACTTGTTACTGTGTTTGGCATATCGAATACGTCACGGGTAGCTTGCCAGGCTTTGCCGTGTGGGCTCCATACATTCGGTAGCTTGCCGGGCTCTTCGAGAGGGGTGGAAGAATCGAACCTGGGTCGGCCTTGTCCGCCGTGTACAAGGCAAACGCCCTACCCGCTGTGCTATCACTTCAGCCCAAAACAAACAAACAAAAATGTTCCTGGTGCAAATATTATGGACGCACTTGTCCTCATTTTTATTAATAAAAGTGATGCAGACAATAGCATGAAAAGTGGAATTGTTGAGATTTCTAGTAAACTTGACCAAATAAATTAGAAATACACCAATTTTCCTACATAGCTCTTATCCTCACACTAACCCCTGCAGCACCATCTTATACAGAGCAGAGTTTCATCTCAGACCATGCCAACAGATGCTCACATTTGTGGATTCAGATTCCTGCATGTCTCCAGGTTCTTCCAGGACTTCTCATATCCCAAGTCCTAGAGACGAAGCAGCTGCTGGAAGCAGACAGGCAGGAGTAGGTTTAAAGGGGTATCTCAACTAAAGGTTATTTAATTGCTGAGGTGCATATTACATCATTACCAGAAAAGTCATTCCACTTTCTGTGCTTTACCCACTAAGGCCAAGGACTGATGGAGACAAAGACCCTTTCTGTGTGTTCACAAATATGTGTGGGCTCTGTCCACGTGTGTTTGGTGGTTGGACCACTCTCCCACCCCAGATGGCAGACAGCAATGGACGAAAGAAGGAGGAAATAGAGGCCAGACTAGTTGATGATCAATTGCCATTTATTGCAAACTAGTTTTCCTCTGCCTCCTTCCAGTCTCACTCACTGCCCATATTCCTTCTCCATTGCCCACTCTCACAGCCAAAGTTATAGAAAACAATCACCAAGGATTGGGGGTAGCAATTACACATTGGCAAGGTAGCACAACCAGCACATGAAAGCCCTTCCTTCAGGGGAAACTTCTAGAACAAAGATCTCATCCTCCTAGGAGATTCACCCAAGGGCAGAATTTCATCTAAGGGTATATTTCTCCTTTCCTTAGTCCATAACCACCTTAAGCAGTCACCTTAAATTTACTTCTTAATAATCTTTTAGTCATTTTGTATGGACACAGTAAGACATATATTAAGCTTAAAGGGTGGCTCTCCTGGAAACATCTCACTATAGATCCCAGACTACGGTCCTCAAACTAGATTAGTTCTTCCTAGCCTTTTCGGGGTCCTTGTCCAATCACTTCTCTTTGGGCCATGACAGAATTTGTCCACAAGCATGCTCTTAACTTATAAGTTTTATGGCACTTCACCTGTCCCATTTCATTGTCAGGGTCCATCCAGTCCCTTCATCAGGACCCTGCTTTTGGGGTGCTAGGAACTAAAGGCAACTGAGGCTTAAGTTGAGTAAATATGACAGATGCTCAGGAATAAATATTATTCAGAGTCAGTGAACTCCCAAGTTATGAAAGCATAGCATTAATTGTCTTCCTGTGTCTATAGAAAAATGACATTGCTCTAAAGTAAACTATGCAAAGGACATAAGGAAAAAAGAAAAAGCACAGCGGGTAGGGCGTTCGCCTTACACGCGGCCAACATGGCCGACCCGAGTTCGATTCCTCCGCCCCTCTCGGAGAGCCCAGCAAGCTACCGAGAGTATTCGATATGCCAAACACAGTAACAACAAAGTCTCCAATGGAGACGTTACTGGGCCCGCTCGAGCAAATCGACGATCAACGGGAGGGAAAAAAAATATTTTGCTTACAAATATAAATCCAGAGATCTCTGAAGAATTTGACTTTACAAGTCACAGGTTCTGGTTAGGGGAAATGAGTGATTGACAGGGAAAGCAGAGCACAAAGGAGAAGTTAAATATGGATACAAGGAAATGGGAGTGCTTCAAGTGCATTGTGATGGGTGTTACTCAGTAAACCTAAGCTCCTTGCCTTGGAGGACAAAGGACAAACCAATGTAATTCTACACCTTTCAGCCAAGTGAATGGACCTCACTAGGACACCAGCTATCTACCCAGAATTTCCTTACTCCTATCCCACCTCCTACATGGAAGACAACCACCTAGGGCACAACATCCATGAGACATCCCATTGGCTGAGCCTATAAGAGACTGTCACCTATACAGACCAAAGAGGATTAGTGAGCTCCAATGCTTGGTGTGGATGAATCTTAGATAGCTGGAGAAATGCCTGGGCAGTTGGGCCAGTGAGATAATACTAGGTGTGGAAGGAAGAGGTCAGAGCAATAGGTATTTACCAGCCCCAGTGGAAGATTCCTAATATCTCAACAAGTCTGCAGCTTTCCAATGCTTACCTCTCAAACTTTGACCGCGAGTGTGGAAAGCTTGGACTGCAGCTGAATCTCACCAAAACAATGTTCATGAAAAACAAGCTAGTTCATGACGTTCAATTTGCTCTCAGCAGAACAAACATCTCTGAATGCAACAGCTATGTGTACCTGGGTCGAGAACTCAACATGAGGAACAATGTGGTACCAGAACTGTGCAGGAGGAAGAGAGGGGCATATAATACCTTCAAGAGCGGCACAGAAGTTGTTAAGAGGACAAAGAATCTCCGGCTCCGGGCACATCTTTTTGACTCCACCGTTCTTCCTGCACTAAGATACGCCTCAGAGACCTGGGCCCTCTGAAAACAGGACAAGAACGCTATTCAGGTCTCCCAAAGAGGAATTAAAAGAGCTATGTTTGGCATATAACATTTCACTCAAGTGAGAAAAGGAATCTGGAGTTCTGACCTCCATCAGTGATCAAGAATCAGGGATGCTGTCTCATTTGACAAGGCATCGAAAATCAGATGGGCCGGACATGTAATGCGATTTAGAGACAACCGCTGGAATAGAGCTGTTACTGACTGGATTCCACAGAATGTCAAAAGGACACGTGGCCACCCACCTACGAGATGGTCAGACTTCTTCATCAAAACCCTGAACAAACGGCTTGAGGATCTTTGTGTTCCTGGAGCAAGCAGATTCCATTGGGCAACACTAGCACGTGACAGGTATGAATGGAGACGTTACTGGCACCCGCTCGAGCAAATCAAAGACCAGCAGGATGACAAGTGATACCTCTCAAATGTGAGGCTTAAATAGACAATTCTACAGGTTGCCAGGCAGGAAGAAATTCTTTCACCTTGTACTTTGGATTTAGTCATTTTTTTCAACATGCAACAAAGCTCGATAATTCTGCCTGATGCAAGAAATTGAAAGAAACAAAATTGATTTTGTTTTTGCTTTCCTGCCCAGCAATGCATTAGGACTTTCTCCTGACTCTGTGCTCAGTAATCAGTCCTGAAAGGCTCATGAAACCATGTGGGGTGCCAGGGTTCAAATCCAGGTTGGCTGCATGCAAGTAAAACACCCTATTGTACTATTGCTGCTTTCCTATATTTCCCTCTTAAAAAAAATGTCAAGCCTCCTGCAGAAGTTATGAAACTTATGGGGCAATTGGTTAAAGGCTTCTTGAGTCAGATGATTCCAAGAATTTCAGTTCAAGGGTCTGGCACTGGGCCCTGGATTCTGCTTTTGTGGTTCTGATACAAGAATTTGGGAACCTCTCTAACAGGTTCTCTGGTTAGGGAGTCCATAGATGATCAATAAAATGGCCGGAAGCAGGAGAAACCAGAAGAGGTACCCAGTCAATATGGCTAAGTGTTCTTAAACTTAAGATCACACTTCTCTAACTGCTGCCCATAAAGATATACAGATCTGAGGGCCAAAGCATTAGTACAGTAGGTAGGATATTTGCCTGGCATGCAGTTTACCTAGGTTCAATTCCTGGCACCCCATATAGTCCTCCACATCCGCCAGGAGTGATCCTTTAGCTCAGAGCCAGAAGTAGGAGTAAACGCTCAGCACTGCTGGGTTGACGCAACGCCACCCCACATCCCCCCAAAAGCCAGTACACAGACCTCTTAGAAAAGGCTTCTTTTCTCCCCTTCTATATACTGTCCCACTTAGAAGAGGGGCTTTTCTCATAAACCTTTTAATGTGAGGCTTTTTATCAATTGGGCCCATTCCAATGGTGCTTGCACCAGAACCATTTCTAGGAGTCAGAGTGATCAGGTTAGCTGAGTAGGATTGCTCATACCTGGCAGTTCTGGGGCCTATCAGGGCCATCCCAGCAGTGTATATGGGAGTGGAACCTTGTGTGGTTCCCACTAAAGTGACCAATGAAAAGAAAATACCTTTATCTTTTACTCTTTCTGGCCTGATTTTATTTTATTTTTGGGCAAATTTTCTTTCAGCCTCTACTAATGAGTAAATAGAAAACAAAATCAAATACCAAGTTTTCAGTTTTGTATTGTGTTTTACCTGTTCTTACAAAAAAAAGACTTATGCACACAGAACAATGGAATATAAACTGTGTGAAAGTAGGGGCTAGAGAAATAGTAGAGGGCTATGGTGCTTACTTGCTTGTGACTCACCCCAGCCCCTCACCTGGTCCAAGTACCATGAACAATGATCCTTGAGTGTAGGTCAGGAGTGAACCCTGAGACAGCCACGTGTAGCCCAAAAGATTTGTGTGAGTTTAGTGGTTTTCACACAAGCTAGATTGGATGTACATTTAAAAAGTGCGGTACAATATAAAGATAGATACTCTGTATGCTTAATACATTGATATTCACTAGACTGACATTAAATAGCAATTTGAAAACACTATTACAAGTCACTTTGAAGGATTGAAAAATAACTTCATATTTGGTATCCTTCCTGGCAATTATTCTTTGTCTTTTGAATTCTGGTGTCTGTATTTTCTGGATCTGAGAATGATGTAGTGTAGGTAGCTCTGATTATAGACATGTGATTATGTAAACTGTTGCATCCCCGGTTCCATATTCCACCTGCTGAGAAGAAAAGCAAGCTATCTGCAAGGCCAGTAGCCTCTGCATTGTTATTTACTAGGTGTACAATCATGGCCAGGTTTTATAACGGCTTTAGATTCTTTTTTGTTTGATTTATTGAATCATCATGAGATACAAAGTTCAACCTACACATTCTTAATGTAAGCATGTAGCTTCCAGTATATTGCAAAATTCAATGAGTTGTAAAGTGTTTTGTTTTATTATTTTTTTAAGTGCTTTGTTTTAAAGGCATTGTTTTTTGCTTAACCTATTGCACTCTTTCTGTTTGTTTTATTTGGGGGAATCAAAGCTGATTCCTGGCTCTGCCACTCAGGGATCACTCCTGCTCAGGCTCTGGAAGCCAGAACTAAGTAGGGTTGGTCGCATGCACAGCAAGTGTCCTACCCATTGTACTATTGCTCTGGCCCCTCACTGAATTTAGTTTTGAAGAATAAGAAGTTAAAGGCATTTTTAAAGTGATTTTCTTAAAACCTCTTAAGGAAAAGCACTTAAAACAATGTCTTGCACATAATAATTACTAGGGGAGAAAGTTAGAGATTCTAATGTCATATAGGTTTTAGGGGAGGATTTCTTAAAAGCTTCCATGTCAAGTCCTTAGCACTTTGCATGCTATTTAGCATATGCTCACTATAGTAAAAGAAACTGTAATGCAAATTTCTACAATGAGTGGAGAATTAATCCTCAAATTAACAATCTAAGAGCCATTTGCATTTGAAGGAAAAGGTACAGATAAATGATCTGACCACCCAGGTGTGTAGGTGATGGAAAAATTTTATAAGGCTGAATTCTAGTTGAAACCATCCCAATTTGTCCCTTCTACTTTTGACATACATATGCATTTGAGTAATTACCAGCAGTTGTGTAATTATAAAATCTTGTGTGACTTATATAAATTCTCTAGAATCACCACTTGAAACACCAACATGAATAACTCAGAAATGTCATGCTCCTTCATTAGAGTTGCGGACGCATGTCAACTCTGAAACATTTAAGAGGCACAGGCGGGTAACTTGGTTTAAGTTCAGGAGATCGCATCTAGAAGGCCATTGTTGATGGTGGCTTGACCTCTTCCTCCAGGGAATTACTGTACCCAAGCCTCGCATAAAATTTAATGTTTTTTTCCAACCTGGCTAAAAATCAAAAGCTCTACCTATCCTAAAGAGTATTCAAGTATTAACATCCCTATAAAATTTACACTTATCTTAATGTATTCCCTTTTTTTTGAAAGACATGATTAAATAAAAAACCTTTCCTCCCCCACCCCCACACTAGCTGAGATTAAGTGAAACAGATTGACATCTTGCACTGAATAATGACCCAGAAAAATAGTGCTAAATCAGCACACTCCGAAATTTTCATTTTCATAAGATCAATGGTAAGTGAAAAGTAACAGTCTTACAAGAATTAGCAGTGTTTTGCAAAGAGGGGAGGTTCATTTAAACTAAAACATTATTGATATCGCATAAATTAATATTGAGTGTCACCTTGCATGAACTGCTTCTTCACACACCACAGCTTTTTATATCATCATTAACCACATGTTTAACTCATGTTCCGTTGACGTGAAAGGTTAGTCTAATATCATTAGGGGCATTTATAAATAACTGATTTCCATGATTCTTGAGAATTTCAGTAGCTTTTAAACTTAATTGATTAGCAATTCCTGACACTTAATATTTAAAACCTGGAAAATTACTCTCAATCTCATTTGAATTGGGAAAATGCCCCACTCAGGAAATCAGAAAATAGAGAGCTTTCCTCTCCCCTACCCCTCCCTCACCCTGGTTTAAAGTATTCCATCTATAGTTTTCATGATCATGCCCTTACTTGACACTTAACGACGAGGCAGTACAATCAGCACACTGGAACATTGTGCTGCTTAGAAAAACCATCTATTTTCAGACGGCTGTGGTTATTTACTGCCATTCTAGAGTCTGAGGGAAAATAAAGAACACTACTATTTGTAAACACCAGCTCTTGTTCAAGTCTTCTATGTTTTAGCATATTTCATCCTGACATCTCTGGGTGGAAGATAGTATTCCTCCTATTGCTAGAAGGACTAAAGCTCAGAGTGACAAGATAATTTTGCTGAGGACACACAGCTACTAAATAAGGTTATAGGTTTCTAACTTTGTGCTCACACCGAAGATTCTCCTTGCCCATTACATCCTGCTGCAAATGACTTCTCTTTTATTTCAAGACACTCAGACTTTCTTTGTACCCTGCCACGTAGAACATTATTTTATTTTGTTAAGCAATACACAAATACATACTTGTGGACACACATGTGTGTACAAATGTTGAAAAGTGTGCCTCTCCGTGATCATTTTCTTGAGGTTGCATCCCTTTACAGACTGAAATTTGTGCTTGTGGAAGGGAGAATATGCTCGCTTGATGAAGAACAGAAGAAATCCTGACCTGCATAAATCCTGACCATCAGAGGGGATGCAGGCATGCCATGGCCTCATTTGTATAGGGGGCCTGGGGTCTAGATAGCTGGCAGCTGCTATGAGCACTTATTATGGGAATGGGTTTCTGAACATGACTCGGTCTGAGTTCTACTAAGAAGATAAATCAGGGAAGACTAAAAGGGAAAGGTAGCACAGAGGTTGCTGATGTGAAGGGAGAAGGGATACTCCAAACGCTGAAAGACAAATGCTGATCCCCATCAGACTGACTCCTACTTATTTCTTTAACTTCAGTAGTCACACCTCCATTTTCCTTTTATGGACTCAGATATAGAAGATCCTACATATAAATAAAAAAAGTTTATATCAAAATAACATCCTGACAAATGTAACATCGTACATTTGTCAGGATGTTATTTTGATATAAACTTTTTTTTAAAAGTTTTTTAAAAAAGTTTTTTAAAAGTTTTAAAAATAACATCCTGACATTTGTCAGGATGTTATTTTGCGTCCGAGCTCGCAAAGCAGTGCAGAGATGAGATCAAGGAAGACCTCAAAGAAAGAAGAGCAGAAGTGCTGGTAGATGCGGCAGAAGCCGGGAAAAGTATTCGTAACGCCCGCCTGTCCTTTGCCAACTACAAGACCAAGATGACTGCCCTCCGACGTCCTGATGGATCCATCACATCCTCCAGAACGGCAATAGAGAAGATTATCCATGACTTCTACTCAAATCTCTTCGATAGCCATGTCCACTTGCCGACATACCAAATTCCACAGGATGGATATGTCGTTCCCAACGTTCTCCCTTCCAAAATCCGACACGCCATTTCGTTGGTAAAGACACGAACAGCACCCAGCCCAGACAAGGTCAGACCTGAACACCTGAACAACCTGCCGTCAGTACTCATCAATACACTGGCTCGGCTCTTCACATGGTACCTGTCTGAATGCAAGGTTCCATCCCAATGGAAAACCAGCAGGACCGTACTACTGTTCAAGAAGGGAGACATCCATGACATTGGCAACTATCGCCCGATCTGCCTATTGTCTGTCATCTACAAGTTGTTCACTTGAGTCATCCTAAATAGGATTGGCAGAACACTAGATGAAGGACAACCATGCGAGCAAGCCGGGTTCCGCAAAGGATTAAGCACCATCGACCATATCCACACGATAACCAAGCTCATTGAGGTTTCTCAGGAGTTCAAGATGCCACTCTGTTTAATGTCCATTGATTTAAAGAAGGCCTTTGATTCTGTTGAGACGGAAGTGGTCATTGAAGCCCTAGCCAATCAGGGCATTCAAGCCCAATACATCAAGATCCTCCGTGAGCTGTATTGCGGATTCACTACCAGGATCTCACCATTCTACAAAGAAGTAATCATTGATGTCAAGAGAGGGGTTCGGCAGGGTGATACCATTTCACCAAAACTCTTCAGTGCCACCCTCGAGAACATCATGCGATGACTAGAATGGGAAGGAATGGGAGTGAAGATAGATGGTCGGCAACTACACCACCTCCGCTTTGCTGATGACATTGTTCTAATAACATCAAACATCAGCCAAGCGGCACAAATGCTGGCCGACTTTGACCGTGAGTGTGGAAAGGTAGTACTACAGCTAAATCTTACGAAGACAGTGTTTATGAGAAACAGCCTCGTTCCTGATGCCCCATTCACTCTCAACAGAACGACCATCTCCGAATGCAACAGCTATGTGTACCTAGGTCGAGAGGTCAACATGACAAATGACCTGGCACCCGAGCTGCGCAGGAGGAAGAGAGCGGCTTGGAACGCCTTCAAGAACGTCGAAGAAATAGCTAAGAGGACGAAGAACCTCTGGCTCCGGGCACATCTCTTTGATTCCACTGTTCTTCCTGCATTAACATATGCCTCAGAGACCTGGGCCCTACGCAAACAAGATGAGAACGCTATTCAGGTCTCCCAAAGAAGAATAGAAAGAGCTATGCTTGGAATATCACGTTTCACTCAAATGAGAGAAAGAATCCAGGAGTTCTGACATCCGTCGACGATCAAGAATCAGGGATGCTGTCTCATTTGCCAACATGTCAAAAATCAGATGGGCTGGTCACGTAATGAGATTTAAAGACGACCTCTGGACTAGAGCTGTTACGGACTGGATTCCACGGGATGTCAAAAGACCGCGTGGCCGCCCACCTACCAGATGGTCAGACTTCTTCATCAAGATCATGAACGATCGGTTTGAGGCTCTTCATGTTTCCAGAGTGAACAGATGCCATTGGGCTACACTAAGCACGTGACAGGGACAAATGGCGCCCGCTCGAGCAAATAGACGACTAACGGGAAGTTAAGTGATTAAGTGAAGTCACACCTCCATTTTCCTTTTGTGGACTCAGATCTAGAAGAACCTGCATATAAATTAAAAAAAAGTTTATATCAAAATAACATCCTGACAAATGTAGATATTTTTTCTTCCCTTTCATAACCAAAGACTCTACTTATAGTCTGTCCTTTTAATTAACTAATTAATTAATTTATTTTGCTTTTTGGGTCACACCCAGCGATGCACAGGGGTAATTCCTGGCTCTGCACTCAGGAATTACTCCTGGCAGTGCTCAGGGGACCATGTGGGATGCTGGGAATCTGAACCCGGGTTGGCTGCATGCAAGGCAAACGCCCTACCCGCTGTGCTGTCATTCCAGCCCCATTGTCTCTCCTTTTTATTTTTTTTTGGGGGGGAGGAGTCTGAAAGCTGTTTATTAAGTGTTTTTCAGGACATTACACTATTTAAAAATGAGTTTTGTAATCTGGGTTTATGGTCTGTCCTTTGTAAATGGTAATATTTGTATTTCTTCTACAGATTATGAAAGGAATACATGCTTATAAAGGCCTCAAGTAACACAGTATTTAAAAGAAAGTGACTTTCTCCCTATAAACTCAGAAGTAAGCACCATTATGTTGGATAAAATAAGCTTCTAGAAGTCATATTATACACAGAAGCATTTCATATTAAAAAAATTTGTGAATGTGATCTAATTACAGTGTTCCATTCTCAATTATTTTTTCTCCACTTTACAAATTTTTGTGACAACCTTTCCATGAAAATACTAGAGTATGACATTATCTTTGTTTTTTTCATGGTTATATAAGATGCCCTCGTTTGAGTTTAGATCATCTCTTCATGATGCATGGAATACTTATGTAGTTTCTAATTTGTTGCTTTTGCAACAAATGCCACAGTAGACTCTTATCCATGCATATTTGGCTACTTTCATAAAATTTTATTGTAGAGCTTAGGTTGTGAACATTTGAAATTTTATTACAGTGCAAGACATAGTGAGTAAGTAAGGAACTTGCTTTGCATGCCACTGACTTGGTTTGATCCCGGGCACTATATATGATTCCATGAGCAATGCTCGTAGTGACTTATGAGCACTAGTCCAGGAGTAAACTCCGAGTACCACTGGGTACAAACTAAAATAAATTAAGTAATTGTTATCACATATTTAGTAATCCTCCAAAACAGTGCAGCATGTTTGCAGTAAACAAAAGTGCCTACATCCTCATTAACATGAAACTTCATTGAGTAATTCAAGTTTTATGTAAGATATTAGACTGTTGAAAATCTGTCTTAAAAGCAACACTGAAGCTGGTGATTGCTGTAAAAAAATTTCATCAGCGTAGCTCCATGCCACAAATGTGAACATAAGAATTCACACTCACAAATCATCATAGCTAGAGCTAACCATGTCTATTAGAAGTCAGAATCTGTCCTACACATCTCAATTAGGATATCCCCATTAGGTGGATCATTATTATCATCCATTTCCATTCTACAGATGATGAAACAATGATAAAAAAGAGTAGTCACTTGCCTTTATGACTAATAGTAAGTAGAACTGGGATTCTTTTCCCCCTCTCATTTTTTTTATTGTGAGATATATGTAGCACATATAATTTGACATAAACTTTATCACTTTTGTCATTTTAAGTACAATTCAGTGGCAATAAGCAAATTTACACTATTGAGCAACCATCACCACTGTTCTCATAACTATGTCATCATCCTGAATAGAAACTCTATACTCACTAAACAGTAACACTCTATTTCTCTCCCTCTGGGATTTGGTTGATGAAACATAAAGTTAAAGCCCAAGTGCCAGGTCTACTGCTTTGAATTGTATCCCTATTTTTTCCCATTATTGTGAATTTGAATGAAACTTGGGTTTTTGCAGGGGGCCCCAGTAACCACTCTCCGGCCCGCGGAGGTGGCCCGAGGATTGATCCGATGGTGCAAGGAGGGACCAACCAAATGAACACGAGACACAAGAGACAGAGTACAGTTTAGAAACAGAGAGAAAAAGGGACAGGCTTTATTGAGGGATACAGGCTGTTTATATAGGGTCCAGGCAGCTCAGTCAGGAGCAGAAGCAATATAACCATATATGGTAAGGTCAGCAACAAGAGTTTTACCTAATATTCAAGGTAGACATTTGCACATCAAAGGGTCTTGTGGCAGTAGGTGCATCCTGAGCTTTACATTTGTATATCAAAGGGTCTTAGGGAGTAGATGCATCCTGGAGGTTACTATAGATAAGGCCAGATAAGCTGTCAGCCTGATGTGTGGCTATAGATCAGGTATCTGCTGAGATCAGGAAGTCCTGGGAGACTGTCACCAATGTCTGTCCCAAGCAGTTCCTAACATGGGAACCATGGCCAGGGTCTATGAGAGGGTTCTTGGCTTCCCACAGGTTTTGGTGTTTGTTTCTGAGTAGGGCCATGTCTGCTGAAAGAATAACACTGTGGAATACTTTAAGAAAAGTGGACAGTTTCATGTCAAAGGTGGGTGCAGGTCAAACCTTCAGCACTGCTGACATCACATTAAAGATCTTACCTGAGGGAGTTCTAAAAGCTAAGAATGAAGGTTAGGGTTTTATGGTAGGCTGATGAATAGGTCTTAACAAAAGGAGGAAGGTACATCCAGGTTGATTCTAAATCTTAGCAATTCTACTGAGTGCTGCAGTGAAGAATGGTGTGCACACCTGAGTATAGATACCCCAATATAGATAGCTCAATTCTGAATGTACTGAGTACTCCCCATACTGTATTTCATAGAGGTTGAGGAGAAGAGACAGGTAAGAATCAACAGAGGGCCAGGTCAAGGGATTAAGGTAAAAAGGTAGTGTTAAGGAATGATAGAGTCAAATATCCAAGTCACAGAGTCAACAACACTGAAATCAAGAGACCCAAACTTTAACTACTGATCTTTTTTTCCTTGGGGGGGGGGGGTGCGGGTCACACCTGGCGATGCTCAGGGGTTACTCCTGCCTGGCTCTGCAGTCAGGAATTACTCCTTGCAGTGCTCAGGGGCCCATATGGGATGCTGGGAATTGAATCCAGGTCAGCTGCGTGCAAGGCAAACACCCTACCCACTGTGCTATCGCTCCAGCCCCCTTAACAACTGATCTTAAGGAGGTTGGGGTGGGAGTAGGATGTGAGAGGAAACCTAGGAACACTGGTGGAGGAATACTGACACTGGGGCTGGGATCAGTGATGCAATATTGTATGTCTAAAGCTCAACTATGAGTATCTTTATAAATCCTGGTGCTTTCATTAAAAAAATAAAATATAAAAAGAAAAAGGAAAAGTAATCATTTTTATTTTAATTCATTAATCCAAACACTCTGGTCAAGGGGCAACTATGGCACATGCGGTTCTCCTCATGCAAATCTTCACAATCTGGAAGAAGAGGAAGATCCTGCATCCCCCAGAGTCTGGCTCCAAGCCAACAGAACAAACAGATGGGATCCTTACATCTTATCTTTTTATGTTGGTCCCACCCTTGCCTAAGTTTTGCTTACCCAAATAGATCCTTCTGGACTACAGCTGCCATCACTCATCCCATTGTCAAGTTGGTGAATGACCGTCTTTTTTGGAGAGGAATACCGCTCTGTAAATCAGCCACCAGGCACTGTTTATCCCACTGATGGTTGTTACACATTCACACATATGGGACCTAAAGCAAAATTATGGTTTACGGCGGAGGGGGGGGGGGGTTTCCCCCCAATTCATGTGTTGAACTTTTAAAAAAATCCTCTATATTTTAACTTGTTATACTGATGTTTTTGAATAGATGACTAGTGGAAAATTTTTTTCTATTGATTAATGAGTTTTCCTATCCAAAGCTCTGTGCTAAATAAGAAAATAACTCAAGAAAATGTATATCCTCCTAGCACTTAAGAGGTAATACATCTGAGCCGAAGTGGTAATACAGAGGGTAGGGCATTTGCCTTGGGTGACCTGGGCCCCATCCCATATGGTCCTTTGAGCACTACCAGGAGTAATTCCTGAGTGCAGAGCCAGGAGTAACCCCTGAACATCGCTGGGTGTGACCCAAAAAGCCAAAAAAAATTTTTTTTAATACATCTTTCCGGAGAGGAGACTGAGGTGTTTTGTTTGTTTTTGGTTTTGTTTCATTTTGTTTTTCACTTTAAGTCCGGGGTGAAATGTATAAAGGTCAAATAATTTAAAATAGAAGGAGGACAAAGGATAAAGGAGATAAAGGCAACAGGTATAGATCAAGGAAGGGACAAAGGAAAAAACTGAAGTTCAGGCTTCACCATATGGCATTACCTGGTATTTCTCAATTCACTGAAAAGAAGAAATAATGGTTCTGCTTTAAAAATAAAAAGAAATCACAAATGATTAAACTAAGTACAATAGATACTGGAAACATATAGAAAAAATATATTTCCTGTGAACTCAGCCTCTGTTCCCATTAACTACTTAAATAATATCTTCTTGACATCACGACTATATAAATAACATGTTGCTTTCATATTTATGACATCAAGAGATTCTATTACCAGTTTTTGAAAAAATATGTTTAATTTGCAATTTTAATGACACTGATGTAGATTAATAGATATTACAGAATTAGATACATATGTCATACCAGCTAGTTTTATATTTTGCTATAAGCACTCCCAACATATGCAGAAATGCCACCTAAATAAAACAAAAATCCATCTATATTTTCACAATAAAAGCCTTTCTTCCTTGCATGAAAAAGGAAGGCAAAGTATATGTATATTCTCATTTCACATTCTTCCTTTATAACTTTATCTAACTCTTGGGCATAATGCCATATATCTATAAGCTTTTGTATCTTCTGATTAAAAGAAAATAAGTGTAGAATCATGTTTGCTACAGTCTGCTGCCAAAAACCCCTGTCTATAATCCATCATTAAAATGTGACAGTGTATGACTAAAAAGAAAGAAAAATCTTACTCGTCATGCTCATTTGCAAATGTTTCAGGGGCTGAAGATTGTTTGGCAATCCTGCTGTTCCTAGGTTATTTGTGGAATAACCAGTTTAATTGAGCTGATGATTGCTTGTGCCTGCCTTGCACTACTGACTTAGATCTTTATTTTCTGCAGTTGGCATCAATGCATGCTACGTGGCAAAGGAATGGCATGCATTCAGCAAGCCCAAATTCCAGACTTCCAGCCCACCCTTCTTAGCCCATGCCAATCTGATTTCTGAGGAATTTGTCTAGAGTTGCTACAGAGGAAAAAAGAAAATTGAAATGAAACTCCTTGCCTTGCTTTGAGGACCATTTCATTGAATATCTCCTTTGGCTTGAGGTTCTTAAAAGCAGGGGGTGGGGGGAAAGGGGGTTGTGTCTTATGGAAATAAAGACTACTGAAGATGTTCTCTGGAATTGGAGCACATCCCGAACTACATGTAGTACACAATGTAGACCAACCTGTTGCAACCTGGAGGATAGTGCAAGTCAGATATTTGCTCTCCAACAGAAGCAATTGGAAAAAGAAAAGGGTGGGGGGGGGGAACCTGGGTTAGCACCAGCCTTGTCCTGACATGCACCAAGGCTGCAGCATGAAGGCAAATTGGAAACAGAGACATCAAGAAGATCAGTGAGAAGACAGGGACTCGCTTTCTTCTTTTGCTTTGTTCATCACAAATGTTCGCCTTTAGCAGTCTAAATCATGTCGCTGGAATGAAGACTGAATAAAAGGGAAGTTCAGATTGCAGAGCCAGTGTGTGTGTGAAGAGAAACTGCCCTTGACCACAAATGGAAATGGCTGTATCCTGCTTTGGAATGAACTCTTTTCTCCTGAGAGTAGATGAGTACCCCCCAGCTAGCTGAACCCTGGAATCTGAGATTATGATGAGCTCAACAGACATAATTTAAAATTAGTATTTCTCTTCTCTGATAAGTGCCTATTATCAGCCTTCCAGTGTTCAGGTACACAGTATATTTCAGCTAAAAACAGCCAAATAATTTGCCTCCTAAAATCCCCCAGCAAAGTAAGTACGACCCCCTTAGGAAAGAAAGACAAACTATATCCTTTCAAAGGAGGAAAGAAGATAATTCTGGTGAACATTTCCAAATACATAATAGTCACTCCAATTCAAAGTAGAGGTAGAACCAACACATGTGCTAAAGTAAAACGGAAAACTGTGATAATTCTTTTGTTCTTACTTTATAAGGATCAACAGAAACATGGAGGCAAAAAGATAAACCTCAAGGGACCAAAGAGACAGTATAGGGGTGGGGTACTTGCCTTGCAAGCGGCCCACCCACATTTGATCCCCAACACCCCATATGGTCTACTGAGCCCCACCAGGAGTGATCCTTGAGCATAGAGTCAGGAGTTAGCCTTGAGCACAGTCAGCTGTGGCTCCAAAACAAACAAGCAAAAGAACCCCATCAATTTCCAAATGGTTTTCTTTTCATGATAGAGTTTGAGCAGAACTGCCATACTCTTGGCAAAAAGAAATTAGACTTGAAATCCTAAAAGACATGTTGTGTTGTATCATTAAATTGCAAGAAGGATATTGTCGAATGCATATGAAGTTTGTATTGAAAGTAGAAATATCAGGACTCTCTATCTTACCCACCTCTTGACTTTGACTCTACATAGGACAGGTCTTTATACTTAAGATGAGTTTTATATAGTCAACATACAATTGTTTCTTTGATTTATTCTGACAGTTGCTGCCTTTTAATTGGTGTCATTAGATCATTTACATTTTAAGTGATTAGTGATGACATCATCTTTAACTTCTGTTTCTTTCCCCTGTTCTCCATTTTAATTTGTTTCACTTTTTTCTGCTTTTAATTGTTTTATCTGATACATTTGCTCTTTTCTCCTAATATATAAATTGTGCATCTTTAAAACAAATAGTAGTTTCCCTAGAATTTGTAACACGTTTGTTCCTAGTCCAAGTTCACAGCACATATGTACCTATCATTACACAACTTCACAAGTAGATCAAGCACCTAATAACAGAGAATTCCCAAATTCTCCCTCTCATCCATAATAATTTTGTTTCCATTCTCTTATCCTTAAGCTATTGGTGACAAGCAACAAAGACTAAAGAAACTTACCCAACACATTGTTGCTATTATTATTTTGAACAAACTGTCTTCTTTTCCAGAGTTGTCAATTTTCAGTTGTGAGTATGGGAGTGATGACTTCCAAACTCTTTTCATAGTAGACTTGAAGCCAGGCAGTCATCTTTAATTTATATCAGTGAGACTGGGAGAGAACACAGAGAAAGGGTAATTGAGATCCATAAAAAACAGTTGAAACATGTGGAGAGATGGTTAGAAATGCAGAAGAGAGGAGAAAAGGATGAGAGATGTTAGATGTTCACAAATCTGAAAGCTTCACATTGGTGCTTACTTTATGAAATGCAGAGTGTGAAGAAAGAAGGCTTGTGGGAGGAGAGTTAGATACAGTATAAATAATTGCAGCTTCTAGAGTATAAAGTATCAGTATGTTTTGGTTTGAGAGAGATAGATATATTTAAAAGGAGAAACGAGTGACAAAGAAGCAGCATTAAGCCTGGCCTTACTAGAGCTGAAATCATATTATGAGAGAGACAGTTCTGTCTGAGACAGACATCCTAAAAGACGGTTAAAGTGACACTTGACCCAGAAAATTTTGTGAACCCTACAATTCTTCTTCAGTTCAAAAAGTAGAAATGACTACAGCAAGCCAAAGATGCTTAGCACTGCGAATCTCAGATGCTATGAAGGAATTTTCAAGGTGGAAAAGGTGATCTCTTATTGGTCAAGGGCAAGAGCAAATTAGAGAGAACATAAGGCAAAGACCTAGAAGGGAAAGATAATCCCTGAGGGTTAGTCCCACATCATCCAGGCCAGAATGTAGAAGGGACATGTCCCAGAATAGATCACCATGGGATGGAGAGGCTGAGATGAGAATCTTCTTCTAGAGAAAGGGTTAGAGGAAGACTCATTTAATGTCCCCAAAACAACCACATTTGGGAAGAAAAGATATTTTCCATATGGGCCCTTTGACTAGAAATGTGAAGGTTACTTGCAAAATAAATCCCAGAATATAGAAGATTAAATGTCTCCCTAGAAACCAGAAGTTGAAGCACTGAAAAGACTAAAGAAACAAAGGTGGAGGAAAGGGAGACAGAAGCAGAAAATTCATTTTAGTCCTGATGTTTAATAAGAACCATACCCAGTCATTCCTAGAGGCCACAATAATACTTAGGATGAGTTGAAAAGGTCCTGCAACTGCCCTGCAGAATTGGAGTTGACAGAACATCACAGTAGAACTCATGATGGCACACTCTCATCAAGCATTTCTCCATGGTCCATTGATATGATTTTAGTCATTTTGTGCTGTGGGAAAGCATGGAACTCTTTCAAATACAAGTTTTGTATGCTTGTGTAATCTTTTTCCAACAGATTCATTATAGAGCATGTAATGGCCTCCTATTAGTGGCAGGAAAATTGCGTTAAGATCTGGGGACAAAGGATGGAAAAGAAAAAAATTATCTTTTGGTTGCCTATGTGCCAGGAACTGTGCTCAGCTATTCAGATGAGGTCATTTCTACCTCATCTTACCCTCTGAGAGAGGAATGGTTAATTTCCCCTGACAAATGAGAGCAATACCTAAATCCTGAGTTCACATGTAAACTATATTTACTGAAATTTATGAGGCCCCGAAGACCACAACAACATGTATGTTTTTGATGAGCTTATGGTATAAGATTGAATTTGAAATAAAACAGATAACAGAGTGATGATCCAAATGCAATTATTTTATCCTATGAATAGTTTTTAACCTGAACAAAAACTGAACAACACTGCATTAAGGAGATCATCAGATTCTGAACGGATGGTTTTCTTTTCACTATTAAAAAACCATGAGGGCCTGGAGTGATGGCACAGAGGGTAGGGCGTTTGGCTCACACGCGCCCTACCAGGGTTCGATTCCTGGCATCCCATACGGTCCCCCGAGCACCGCCAGGAGTAATTCCTGAGTGCAGAGCCAGGAGTAACCCCTGTGCATTGCCGGTGTGACCGGAAAAGAAAAAAAAATATGAAAAAATTTGTTAACAAAGACTGAAAAGCTCAACCACCAACAAAATATATATCAAAAGTCTTAGCATGCATTATTCTATAACATTCAGCCTATCTTTAAGAGAGTTGTAAATACATAAAGTCTATGCTTCAATCTAAATCATAAACTTCACTTGAACTCAGTTGTCAATTGCCAGGGAAAGCATTCCAGACTCTTAAGAAATTGTTTGATTTTTTTTTTCTTCAGAGCATCAAGAAAATGCTGGAGGGCTTATAGGGCCCCTGGCATGTAAATTGTAGCCAGCAGGGGAAAACCTGCCACAGCACTCATTTGCTTACCGTCTCTTAGTCTCTTAGAATGCCGCCACACAGGGCAGTGAAAGAATGGGGTAAGGACCAATTCTGATTTGAAATCAACCAAGTGATGCAGAAGAAATAGAAGTGCCTTGCCAAACCCCCAAGACTCCAACAGCTAAGTAGAGAATCATCTGTCAGCATCTGAAAAAGTTTTGTAAACAATACATACAAGACATCAGAACTTCCGAAAGGAAAGATTCCTTTTCAGTGGCACTTCTGGAGGGCGATCAGTAATGTATTTCACTTGTGGTTTATGGAGGTTATTAATAGTTTCTTTTTCAAGAAGAAAAGCAAAATAATATTTTCTGTGAAGGTTTGCCGGTAAGTATTAGGTAGCAAAATGCATGTCTTTTAATGAACAGGCTCCACAGTGGTATAAAACACTATCTAACGAGCTTTCACACAGCAGAGTAATTAATTAACTTATCTCTGGTGAACACTGTTCTCATTGAAACTTATTCAAAGTCTGATTCATCCCCAAAGCCTCAGGCAATCATCAATTGTCTCATAATAATACAAAAGAAAAATAAGCCATGATTATGTTCTCATTTAATATCCTAAGAAGATCCTCTTTGCCTTCTGTCTTTGTTTGAAAATATCTCTATTAAGAGTTTAAAAAAAACACCTTCTACTTGACATGAAATATGTTATGGCAGGGAACTGTGGGAGTAAATTATAGAGCCTCCAGGATACCAGATTAAGAGAAGAAGCTGGACTTTCTCAAAGACACACAAATCATTCAACATGTAGCACAACAGGGCATACAGTGTGTTATCGATGCTGAGTTCCAAGCACCATTGTTAATACAGACCAGAAGAGGAATTGTTCATTAAATAATAAAAGGGGGGAGGGGAAGCTCAGACAGTGTTAGAGAAACTCTTGGAGACACTGTTTTCACAAGTATTAAACACCTTTATGGTTATTAGTCTGTTTAGGGTTTTGGTATAATTCAATTTTCTCCCCAAATCAACCTAATGACTTCTAAGCAAACTATATTTTTATGAACCGTGATTTTTTGAAACGTTTCATACAGTTGACAATATCAATAGCGCCCTCTACAGGAAGTTTCAAAACAGGAACACTTTTCTTACATTTGGAAACTGGCAAAGATGAATATAACACCATGTAAGAACAAGATAAAAAAAAAACTGAAGGAAAAAATGAAGTGATGGTGATATCTCCATTTTTACAGTGATATTTAGTAATTTTAAAACTAGGTAAAACCAAACATATTCTATATTTACACGTACATGTAATTTATTTTCTTGGTTGTATGCTACTCAGTCACTTGAGAAACATTGAATTCCTTAATCTTTTATGTTCTTCAGTATAAAAATCTCAAAAATATTAGCTTTATCGGTTAAAAAGTTTCTACAAAATTATGTAGCATGACTTAGATTTTTTAATTGTTGCAAATAGAGGGTTTTTTTTGAGATTGCATAAATAATTAATGTAGGTATGCTTGTTTCCCTAATATGCAATAAATATGTTTAGCTTGAATCTTGTGTGTGAAAAATCCTAACACTAGTAAGATATGCCTGTATAGATCCTAAAAACACAACTGCTTTATTATCTCAACTAGTTCTCCTAATCAGTGGTTTAAAGTCCAGAGTCAGAAGTCAGTGCCTGCTGGAAGAAACGGTTGACTAGATTTTCAAACTCTGTCACTCCTGAGAACCTTGGAAATCAAAGCTTCTGGTTTCTTATCACAGAGCAGTAACACATCCAAGGACCTTGTTATAATGATTTCATGTCACCCTATTTTGCCGTATTTTCACAGTTTAGGCAAAATTAATTTCTGATTTCAACATTTAACTGAGTTTCAAGGAAAGACACAACAATTAGGCATTCTCACTGTAGAATGAGGCTAATGAGGGTTCAATTCCCCGCAACCCAGATGGTCCTCCGAGCACTGCCAGGAGTAATTGCTGAGTGCAGAGTCAGAGGTAAGCCCTGAGCATCACTGGATGTGGCCCCAAACCAAAAATAAAACAAAAGAGAAGTGAACGGGAGTTCAGGTTTCATTTATATTTTGCTGTGAAGTTCCTATTTAAAGTCAATTATATTTGCTTTGCCTTCATTTCTTTGTTAGAAAAAAATAATGAAAGCGGATGTAATTCCATAGTAGAGTACTTGTCCTGTGTGTATGAGGTCCTGGATTTAATCCCCAACACCACAAAAGAAAGTGGAAAGAAAAAGAGAAAACAATAAGAGAAACTGCTGTTTGATGAAACACTAGAAATGATTAGTAAAATATAATAAACATCTCTTTAACTGAGATATAAAAAGTGAAGGATAAATAAATAGATGAACTCATAAGAGTTAAAAAGTGGGTGTTATCTGACTCCCTGACTATTCTACATATATGTGCCAATCTTTATTACAAAGAGGCTTGAATATTAATGGCCATGCTGAGACCTAACCAGATGGGAATTGGAGCTGGGAGCTTCTGTGAAGGGGTGAACCCTTTACCTATACATGTAGAGGAAATTTGTTTTATTCCAGGTTCTGGGCAATAATGATTACATATTTTCTGAAAATTCATAACTACTGGCCAATCCTTGAAAATATTAAAGTGTGAAATGGGTATTAACCTGTACACTTCATGGAGGTCTAATCCACGAAGTTAACACCATGTGAACCCCATGTTTAGTAACCTGTAGATGGTTCTGGGAGAAGTCAACACAGTTACTCTCTGAGGGTCTAAACCCCAATTCAGGTTCTGCAGACTTTGCAAATATGAAGTTGGACAGGATCTCAAATCCCCAAATTTAGGACACTCATATGAAGAAACAATTCACACAAGTGAGAGTCAGCAGAAACAAGAACTGCTGAATTGGGGAACCAAGAATTTAAAATATTAAAATGAATGATACAGAATATAAAGACAATACTTTCAAAGCAGCAAGTTTTTTAACCCAAATATTTAGGAAAACAAAAATTGAAGATACACTGAGTAGCTTATCATAGTTGAAAAATGTTAAAATAGAAAAACAAAAATTGAAGACACACTGAGTAGCTTATCATAGTTGAAAAATGCTAAAATAGAAGATAATATTAAAAAATTAGCCAAAACTCAAAAGAGAAAGACAAAGAAATAGAACCATAAAAATGATATTTACAAGCATAGAATGAGATGCTATGACTTGATAAATACATATCTGAAGTTTAAGCAGACATTAGTAAAGTAAATATCAGAGAAAATAGCATAAGCTTTTGAGACAAGTGAAATACATAAATGTTCAGATTCAGAATGCAAAAGTCACATGGAGGATAAATAATAACAAGCTCAAACGAAGATCTATCACTGTTAAGCTGTAAAACACCAGAGCTCTGAAGACAAGATTGAGAACAAGCAAGGGCAGATAAAATGAGTGAAGCAGGTCCATTGTTTGGTTGTAGATGAAACCAGACTTTCAGAGGTGATCATAATGTAGTAAAAACAGATTCTGGACAGCTATGTTCTTAGAATTAAGATAAAAATCTAAACAAGTGAACAAACAAAACCTCTTTGATTATAAAAACAAAATAGTGATTACCAGAAGAATGATGTGGAGGTGTGTTAATCAGGTAAAGAAAGTCACTGCAAAATAGTGATCGAAAATTAGATTTTTGGAAGAATCATAATGTGAAACTACAATGATATTTACCTGAAATATATGTAGTGATATAAAGCAATGTTAATTCATTTAAATGTTATTTCTAAGCACCAAGAGGAAGAAGCCGCAATATCCAGAAAAGGAAAATTATGGAGAGGGGAAGAGAGTAGAGAGATTAAAGCAATTGCCATGCATGTGACTGACATCTGTTTGTTCCTTGGCACCCCAGATAATCTTCCAAGTCCAGTCATGAGTGACCCCTGAGCACAGAACCAGGAGTAATCCCTGAGCATTGCTGAGTGTGGCATAAAAAAAAGAGAAGAATCACTGCTTTGATTGCAGAATTCTCAATAGCAACAATGAAATATAGACTGTAGTAGAATAAAATTTGCAAAATGTTTAGAGAAATCATCAAGCTAAAATGTTAAAGAGAGCAATGTGAAAGGGTAAAAGAACGACAATTCACACACACTAAAAATGAGGAGGCTTACTACTAGATGACCCTCAATTAAGGAAATTTGAAGCATACGCTTCAGAAAAATTATTCATTGTTGAAGGCGGGTCTAAGATGCTGAAGGACAAAGAAAACAAAAGGAAGGTGAATCTAAACAAACACTGACATGAAAAAATAATATTTAAACTGGTAAGGTGGAAAGAGATGTCATCGTGTTAGTGGTCAACAATATTGTGTAAGAGAGAATGGAATAATCAAAGCGACAGGTAAGAAAATACAAAAGTGGTTTCTATGAACACATCAAATGGATAAAACGGAGCTCTTCTATGAGAGACAAGACTCTTATCAACTGGAATTCCCTGTGGCCATGACTGTGAATCCCAAGGACTCCAGAGAGTGAAATGCGAACTCACCAGGCTGCATGCGATCTAGGGAACCTTGCAATGCTAACATCCTATATTTATTATTTTAAGTATATAATACTCATTTTTATCTTGAATATTATTTAAAAATACATTTTCTCTCCTTTTACTCATGCACATAATTTCTTCCTTTGACATCAAAGGAGAATAACGTTTGTTAAGAAGACTACTCAAGGAATCCTGTCCTTGGTGACAGGATGCTGTTAGTTAACAATTGATTTCCAAGGATGGTAACATTATCATTCCATTATATTGGATATATGCAATTTAACATTGACTTGAGTTTATGCATGCTCTGGTGCTTTTGTTTTGTTTTTGGCTTGGTTGTTTGGGGGGGAGGGGCAAATGGGGGAGATGGTGCCCCTGGTGGTACTCTGGCTTATTATTGGCTCTGAGTTTAGGGATCACTACTGGCAGGGATCAGGGTAGTCAATGTGATGATTAGGGAACTTTGGAATGCTAACATCCTGTATTTATTACTTAATATAGGTCAGCTTTCATGCTAGTGTTGTACCCACTAAACCATCTCTACAGATCCTGATTTGGTGCTCCTATCATTGTTTCTTCTAAACTACAGGTCACATGTGCTTATTTTTAAATACATACATAATAATGAAAAGCTCTTCTTAAAAACAATAAATGCCAATACTATTCAGAGATATACTTGTGACATAAATTTGGTGCTTTTCACTTAATTTTACATATTAAAGACATACAGATTAAGACAAAGAGAGTTATTGTTTGAAGTGTTTACATATTTTATCCAGAGAATGTTAAACCATTTGAGTTGAAATTAATTAAAGCATTTAATGTCAAACTTTTTGCAAGAACTCAGCTTATCTCTCCTTTGACCCATTTCTGTAAGAAAAATGAAAACCAGAAAAGCTTCTACAGTTTTGCCTGGTTTTAAAGGCCTGCTTTCCAACATCCTTTATTTGGTGCTCCCTTCTCTATCTGAGCTCCCTTTTCCCCTAGCATGTGTGGCTGGCCTCCAAGCCATGGAGGAAACCTCCCAGGATGGGAGAAGCATGCTGAAAGTAGACTATAGACCAAACATGATTGCCACTCAATGCCTCTTTTGCAAACCACAACAACCGAAAGGAGAGAAAGAACAAAAGGGAATGCCCTGCCACAGAGGCAGGGTGGGATGGGGGGGATGGGTGGGAGGGATACTGGGATCAGTGGTGGTGGAGAATGGGCACTGGTGGAGGGATGGGTATTTGATCATCGTATAATTGAAATTCAAGCACAAAAATTTGTAAGTCTACAACTGTACCTTATGGTGTTTCACTAATAAAAAATTTAAAAAAATAAAGGCCTGCTTTGCTATTTTCACCAAGTGTGATTTGACTCTGATTATTACTCCACTTAAACATCCCTTTGCATTTGAGTGCAATTGGGAAATAGAACCTATGTCCACTCACATATTCCCAAGACATTAATTACATGCATAATCTCTCTTTGATTTCTTAGGCTAGGAAGGGTATATCCTTTAATAATTTAGTTTCTTTTCCAAGCTGAATTCTCTATACTCTACTAGAATAATCCTAATGTTCACTCAGACCTGGATTTCTGAGGGCTAAGGACAGAACTCTCACTGGCTACAGAACACTGCCAATCCCAAGATAGGCAGAATGATGTTCAGCTTCTAAATTTGTGGTAATCTATTACAGGAGCAATAGGAAACCAATATAGATATCACTCAAAAGATGATTGTAAAGCTGTCACTCTGTACACCTCAAAAGCAAATTTGCCGCCTTTCTTTGCTCAGTGATGATATCGTACACTTGTTTCAGCTAGCTGGAATGCTCGCTGGGGTTGCCATTGTTAATCTAGCAATTGTACTTTTCCAGTTAAAGACACTAGGCCTTTGATCTCTTTTTCATTCCCTGGGTGTCCAGTGGGTGGCCTGGAATGTCTCCATGCTAACCTGAAACCATATTTCATCCGAACTAATAAGCACTCAGCTCAGATGGTCGCCAATGCACATGTCACCAGGAACAGCTTCCGCAGGACCTAGGAGAGTGTTGGTTTTCCAAAGAGAATTAGACTTACCTACACTACACTGAGAGCATAAAAAATAAGGAATCTTTAAAAGGTAAAGAGTCTGGGATCATTTGATCCTTTCATGACATGTTAGAGCAAAAAGCAAAATTTAAGTCACAAGAGATCTGCAGGCTCGTTTGACACTTCAAAGAAATAGAAATCCAGCCAATGAGATGTATCTTAATTTCCCGAGCTTCTGTCCTCCCCAAACTAGCTCTTCTTTTCCAAGAACCTTCTATTAATCTGCTGAGTTTGTGATCTGTATGCTTCTGAGTAATACCTATTCCTGCAACGCCCCCCCCCCGCCACACACACACACACACACACACACACACACGACTGAGTCAGCCCTTAAAAGAAGTTCTTTTTAAGTTTTCTCTGAGTTCCCTCATAGGCAAGCAAGACATTTGAACATAGATCAAATGTCTCAGGTCTATGTTCTGTGGTATATGCTCTGGTCTCTGTTCTCTGCCTCTACATTCTACAAAATCTCTGCCTCTTTCTACCTTCACGTCCTGACCACTCCGCCATGGTACTCTGCTACTTCTGCCTTCAGTACCAAGCTTTCTGTTTGATTTCCAATGCCTCTATCTGAATGCTTAATCTGGCTCCCCACGTCACTCAGCATCTCTTTTTCAGCCAGCAAGACAATTCCCATGGAGCCATCAAATTTTGTTTTCTCTCTTCTTATAACTTAGGAGAAAATAACAAAGCTGAAGTAGACACCAACCCCTTTCTTTAACAAGTATTCATTTTACAGGAATAGGGTGGGGGGTGTCTCTAAACAGCTGTTTAGGTGCTATTTTAATGAGTGCTGGCAGACCACCAGCAAGGATGAAGGATCAATTCTTCGAGTGAGGGAAGGGTGGGAAAGGATTTATATAGAAGGACATAATTGACAGATAAACTATCAGTTTGAGAAGTGACTATTTTCTGGAGCATTCTGCAATGAATGATAGACCCTGTTATTACTAATGCAAATAATGTAATGAGAGGTGAGTAAAACTTAGCCACTACCAATTTCCTTCCAAGGAGAAAAAAAATCCACCTTAAAACATTTCTACTATATACTTTAAGAATAATTATTATCTTGGGTGGGTCAAGAAACAGTCAAGTTTTATTTGGAATGGACCAATCAGAAACTCCATATAGTTCATTCTGCTGGGAAATACATGGTTTCATTCAACTCTAAGAGTAGAGTGCTCCCCAAACTTTTGTTTCCTATAAATTCCTAAACTGTTCCCAATCATTTTGTAGTGTCTTGCATTACAAATTATGTAGACCCACAGTATGAGCTTGAAAAACTTTTCTTCTGTTTGGTTCTGCCAATAATCTATGCTAATTTTAGAGAAAATCAAAACCTACATGATATACTGAGTGACTCTGGTAAGGATATTTTACTTCCTAACAGTTTGACAAGAGCTCTTAAATTCTACTTTCACTGTTTTCCTTTCCTTTAAAATGAAGTTAACAACAGCTCCTTGAGGATTCAGCGAACATGGATATGAATGCAAAAATCTTTTTCTGAGGAAGAGGAACTCCATTACCTTCCTTAGGCTGAAAGATGTTTGAATTCTGCTAAATTGCATCTAACTCTAAACACATCATACATTAAGTAGTTGTAAGTCATGTGTACTCAAAATCTTTATTTTCTTTGAGGGAAGGTATAATATTTCTTCTTCCCATTACCAGTAACTTTTAAAAATTGATTGATTAATTAGGTTTTAGAGCCAACATGGTAGTGCCCACATCTACTTCAAGTTCAGTGCTGGATGGGGTGGTGAATCCCTCCAGCAGTATTAGGGAACCATGAGTTCTGGGAATCAAACCTAGGACTTCCCCGTGCAAAGTGTATGCTCCGGATCTTTGAGTCATCCCTCAGATTCTTTGTTTACTTTTCTTGTTGACTTTATATTGGTTTACTACATTGTGTGAGTTTCAGGATACAGCTTCACTGACCAACCATTGCCACCATACTAGCCCCTTCAACTGTCACTGTCACTGTCCTCCCCTTGCTCATCGATTTCCTCTAGCGGGCCCAGTAACATCTCCATTGCGAGACTTGTTACTGTGTTCGGCATATAGAATACATCACGGGTAGCTTGCCAGGCTTTGCCATGCGGGCGCGATACTCTCAGTAGTTTGCTGGGCTCTCCAAGAGGGGCGGAGGAATAGAACCTGGCTTGGCCGGACCAGCCGTGTGCAAGGCAACCACCCTACCGCTGTGCACTCCAGTCCCTTCAACAAAATTCTAGTTATCATGAGAACAGATCTTCCATCAACTTCTGATTGCCATCTGGTTTTTACTTTGTTTCCTCAAAGTCCCCAAAGGAGATTATAAAATATCTATAAAATTTGAATTTTAATAACTTGTTGATATTATTCTTTTATTTCTGGACAGCAATCTTACCCTGACACGTGCAGACCTTGGATCAACCATCTGATTTGTTTTGGTTTTTAATTTTTATTTAGGCATCATGACTTATAGTACAGTATAAAAGCTTACTGGCATATGTCCCAACACTACACCTACCACCAGAGTGACACTGTCCCTTCACCAATGTCCTTAGGTCCCCTCCAACTCCCTACTGCCCATCCTACCACTTTAGTAGACTCATTTCTATAGGCGGATTCTTAGGTCTGATGGCTCTGATTCAATTGACCACTTCTTATTCCCTTACTACATTTCTTTATATCCCACATCTGAGAGAGATCATTCTGTGTCTGTCCCTTTCCTCCTGACTGACTTCATTCAACATTTGCATAGTGGTGAATTGCATGATTTCATCTTATTTATCATCAAATAGTATTCCAGTGGGTATATATGGCACAGTTTCTTTAGCCAGTCCTCTGTTCTTGGGCATTTGAGTTGTTTCCAGATTTTGGCTAATATGAATAGTACTGCAATAAATATAAAAGTGCAAAGGACTATTATAAATACAATTTTTGGGGGGAAGGGATTTTTGAGTAGATGCCAAGGCATGGAATCACTAAGTTAATGGAAACTTGATTCTTGTTTTAAGTTTTTATAAGGTTTCCATAAAGACTGAAACAGAGAGCTCCCCCATCAATAGTGGAAAAGGGTTTCCACATCCTTGCCACATTGGTTGTTTTTATTCATTTTTATGTTTAAATCACCTGAAGTTGGAGGAGTATATGTATTTTAAATTTTTTAAATAACCCAATATTTTTAATTGAACCAACACGAGATACAGTTACAAAGTTGTTCATGACCGGTTTTCAGTCATACAATGTTGTACAATGTTGACAGGACAGGTATTGGAACATTATTTCTATTTTTTAAGGCATATATACATTTATTTTCCCTTCTTTTTATTTATTTATTTTTATTGACTTGCTGTGTCACCATGAGATGGTTACAAAGCTTTCATGATTTAGTTTCAGTCATACAATATTTCAACACCCATCCCTTCACCAGTGTACATTTCCCACCACAAATATCTATCTCCCCCTCCCCCATCCCCACTCCTGCCACCACACCCCAGCCTGCATCTGGGGAAGGCACTTTTCTTTTTTTAATTTTTATTAGTGAGACACCATGAGGTACAGTTGTAGACTTACAAATTTTTGTGTTTGGGTTTCAATTATACAATGATCTAATACCCATCCCTCCACCAGTGCCCATTTCCCACCACCATGGATCCCAGTATCCCTCCCACCCCACATCCCATCCCATCCCACCCCATCCCACCCTGCCTCTGTGGCAAGGCATTCCCTTTTGTTCTCTCTCTATCTTATTAGGTGTTGTGGTTTGCAAAAGAGGCAATGGGTGGCAATCATGTTTGGTCTATAGTCTACTTTCAGCATGCTTCTCCCATCCTGGGAGGATCCTCCCAACACCCTTTATTTGGTGCTCCCTTCTTTTATCTGAGCTCCCATTTTCCCTAGCATGTGTAGCTGACCTCCAAGCTATGGAGCAAAATTCTTGGTACTAATCTCGGCCATTCTTGGGTGTTAGTTTCCTATTTTGTTATTTTATGTTCCCCAGATGAATGCAATCTTTCTATGTCTATCCCTCTCTTTTTGACTCATTTCACTTAACATGCTACTTTCCATGTAGTACCACTTGTATGTAAATTTCATGACTTCATCTTTTCTAAAAGCTACACAATACTCCATTGTGTAAATGAACCAAAGTTTCTTTAACCAGTCATCTGTTCTGGGCACTCAGGTTTTTTCCAGATTCTGGCTATTGTAAAGAGTGCTACAATGAACAAACAATGCAGATGTCACTTTGACTATACTTTTTTGCCTCTCTGGGATATATTTCCAGGAGTGGTATTGCTGGGTCAAATGGGAGCTCAATTTCTAATTTTTTGAGAATCGTCCATACTTTTTTCCAAAATGGCTGAACCAGTCAGCATTCCCACCAGCAGTGAAGGAGGGTCCCTTTCTCACCACATCCTCGCCAGCACCGGTTGCTTTTGTTCTTACGGATGTAGGCCAGTCTCTGTGGTATGAAATGATATCTCATTGTGGTTTTGATCTGCATCTCCCTGATGATTAATGATGTGGAGCATTTTCTCATGTGCGGGAAGGCACTTTTCTTCTCTCTATATATCACTAATCATCAGGGAGATGCAAATCAAAACAATGAGATATCACCTTATACTACAGAGACTGGCACACATCAGAAAGAGTAAGAACAACCAGTGCTGTCATGGATATGGAGAGAAAAGGAATCTCATTCACTATTGGTGGGAATGTCAACTGTTACAACCTTTTTGGAAAACAATATGGGCATTCCTCAAAATACTAGAAATTTAGCTTTAATATGACCCAGCAATACCACTTTTGGAACATATTCCCTGGCTATAAAAAATACACAGCAGAAATGACATCTGCACTTGTACGTTCATTGCAGCACTGTTCACAATAACCAGAATCTGGAAACAACTTGAGTGCCCGAGAACAGAGGGCTGGTTAAAGAAATTATGGTGCATCTGTACAATGGAATACTATACAGCTGTTAGGAAAAAATGAAGTATTGAAATTCATTTATAAATGGAGGAAGATGGAGTGTATCATGCTGAATGAAATATGTCAGAAGAGGGACAGACAGAGAATGACTGAGCTTATTTGTGGGATATAAAAAAGAAAAAGAAACAAAGCATAGTAAGATACTAACACCCAAGGAGAGTAGAAACAAGGATCAGAACAAATGGTCCATGGTTGGAAGCCTGCCACAAGGGCTGAGGCAGAGGATAATTGGAACAGAGAAGGGACCACTATGACACTAATGATTGGAAGGAATCGCTCCGGATTGGAGATGTGTGCTGAAATTTTCTATTCTTTTTGAAGTGTGACAATCTCACTGGTGTGCAGAGATCAACCGTCTCAGTCAGACCAACTTACTGGAAAATGAAACAAGCAGGAGGTAAGGACACAGTCATAAACCCCCAGACTCAGAGGAGCATCCAGCCCCATTGAGCTGGGCATCAGCATGCATGCCCTAGATGGAAGCATCCCCAGTAAATTTTTGCAGGCAGTCCAGGATCTAGAGGGAAACTGAGAACTGTACTGCAAGGTTTTCTACTTAAATTACTGCTCTATTGACCTCAGACTGGGCCTTAGCAGCTTCAAGGGGCCTGTGGCTAAACATCATTAGAGTCAATAGTATTTGACAGAACAATCTGTTTTGTAAGAGACCGGAAGCCTAGCACCTCGTTTTCAAACCTTAGCACCTCAAAATTACTTGGAGGGCATGTGAAAACACACATTCCTCAGCTCTTTTATCAGAGTTTCTAAATCATTCCAGGGAAAAGGGCCTGAGAATTTTTATTTCTTTAAGTTGTAGGTGATGCTCTCTCTGCTGCTATAAAACTCCACCTAGAGAAGAAACCATTGTCATTTGTCTTGTTTAGGGGCCACACCTGGTGGTTCTCAGGACTTACTCCTGGTTCTGTGTGAGGAATCACTCTGTATGGGGTTGTGGGACCATATAGAGTTCTTGGGATTGAACCCAAGTCAGCCAAATGCAAGGCAAGAGCCCTGCTTGCTGTCCTCTGACGGGGACATCAGCATTCTCGACAGTGGCTATATGTTAGAGCCCCCTTTTTTCCAATTTCCTAATGCTGGGACACTCACAGATTAATAATTCCAATCTTTAAGGATATACCATAAACATAAGCTTTTGAAAACTTCCAGGTGATTCTGTTGAGGAATCTTTTGCCTGGAGCCTTCGAGAGACTGTTCATTTATAACTGCTCAGGCTTGAGATGAGAAATTATCCCAACATGTAGTTTTTCTGACAGAGGAGAACATTTGTATGATTTTTAGAAAAAAACATTTATTTTCCGTTAACATAATGCTTGAGCATTGTTCATCACCTTCTATCACTGTGGCTCAACAAACTTTAAAACCTATCACTTCCTGTTCAGTTTAAAGTAAATATGGCTCCTGTGAGGGGGGTGGTTAGCTGACACTCAGTGGTGCTCAGTACTTTTTTCTGACTCAGTGCGTGGTCTCCTGACTCCTGGCATTGCCTCGATACCAGGGATCAGACTCATATCATCTGTGTTCAAGGGAAGCACCCTGCCCTCTGTACTATGCATTCAGCTCTAATTTTAAACAAAGATTTTATAAAGAAAATTGTTGAAATTTTTTGAAAGATATTAGATGATGAGGGAAGCAGATTTTCAAAAACAATAGCCAAGAGGGCTTGGGGTGAAATTTCTATAAATAAATAATTTAAAAATTAATGAAAAGTGATTTCTGGGAGCTAGTATAGTTCCCCAAATCAGTCTTTCATCAAATCAATCACATTTCTCTCTTTGACAGGTTTACAGATCAGAAAGATCAGGGAAATGTCATAGACAAAGATATATCTTGATTCTAGCAAATAATTTGACATCCTAAGGACAAGAATGATACGAGTGGCAAATCTGCCGAGTGGATGTGTAGCTGGTTTAACAACTCTACAGAAGGAATGTGGACTGCTTGATGAATCACCTCCTACCTGAAGGGCAGCCACCATGGCAGAGTCCCAAGTGCTATCTACGGCTTACCCAGTTCAAAATTTCAGTAAATGATGGATGAAGACACAAAAGACATGCTTATCAGAACTGCAGGTGTGACAAAGTTGGGAGAGAAGCCTCGTTCATTAGCTGTCAAATCGGCCAAGAGAGGCAAATGGCCTCCATGAGCTCAAAGAACAGGCTGATATGAATAAAAATAAACATAATAGGGATAAATGTAAACTTCTTCATTAAAAATAAAATGCAAAGGCAAAGGAGCGTGTGGGAGAATGAGATTTAAGTGGCTTCGTGTAAAAGAAATCCAGAGTTTTAAATAAGTGTAACCTCAATACAATCTAGTGGTTTCAGTTCCCTTTGAAAATCTATGAAACCTAAAGCTCAAAGACAACTGGTTATAGTCAAAACATTTTATTCATAATTTCAACTGGAACCCATCTCTAATCACCAGGAGACACAGACGCTTAACTAAGAACCCTAGAATAGTTATCACTGAAACGCTGTAAATACAATAGCAAGATTTAACTTTCACAAAAGAATAATCTCCAAAATGAAAATAATAACCCTAAAGGATTTGGCACATCTTACAGTTGTTTATTTTGCAGAACACATATAATAATAGTTTAGAACTCATTTTAAATAAAGAACATTTGAAAAATATATAAGACACTTACCCTGTTTTAAAAACGTTGGGGTTGCACTGGAGTGAAAGTATAGCAGGGTGTTAGCCTTCCATGCAGTCAACCCAGGTTCAATCCCTATCATCCCATAGGGTCCCCCAAGCACCACCAGGAGTAATTTCTGAGTGCAGAGGCCAGGAGTAACACCTGAGCATTTCAGGGTATGACTCCCCCCCCCCCCCCAAAAAAAAAACACATGTGGGAAACACATGGAAACACAAATAGAAGTTTTCCATAACTGAATGCTGCCATTTGTAAAAAGGTACTTACACACCAGATACTAATGCACCTTAAGCACCAGATGCACCAGAGCAGTGCTATCCAGCGGAATTACATTATTACTTACGTAATTAAAAAGTTATAATCTCTACATAGAAGAATAATAAGAAATATGAATTAATTTTGGGCTGGAGAGGTAGCACAACGGGTAAGGCGTTTGCCTTGCAAGTGGCCAACATGGCCGACCCGAGTTCGATTCCTCCGCCCCTCTCAGAGAGCCCAGCAAGCTACCAAGAGTATCTTGCCCGCACAGTAAAGCCTGGCAAGCTACCTGTGATGTATATGATATGCCAAACACAGTAACAAGTCTCACAATGGAGATGTTACTGGGCCCGCTCGATCAAATCTATGAACAATGGGAGGACAGTGACAGTGAATTAATTTTAATAATGAATTGCATTTAACCCCATGTATCAAAAACATCATCATTTCAAAGAATATTGTTATGCTTGATTTTGAATCTGATCACCATTCTTATTTACAGCACATTTTCACTGGGGCTAGTCACATGGCAAGGGCTCCATAGCCAAATGACTAATGATATCAGACATTTTGGACAACATGACTCTATATTTTCCAAGGACAGAAGAGGCCCAGTTAGAAGACGTTAGAGAAAGAGAAATTTCCAGTAAAATATCCAAACATGGAACAAGTGCCCTAGTCCAGTGAAGATATTTCTGTCATTGGATGTGCCCTAATTGAGACTAGGTGATCATCTGCCAAGGGCCATCTCCTTAGGGCAGGGGCTGGGGTAAAAAAAACTAAAGCTCATTTTCATTCTGAGGCTATGATTCTTTGACTGTCAGTTTGGGGAATCAAGATTGTTTGAACTGCCAGTTTCATGGCATTCTGGGCCAAGTGGCCAGTCAGACTTTCTTAGGAAGATTTTTCCAATACATCTGTGCCAAAGCATGGCAGATCTCTGCAACTGAGCCAACTTGCCCCTGCCCCTTCTATTGCAGGATCCAACAGTAGTTATCCACAAAGATAGTCCATGTCCATATGCTTGGCACGGGCTCTGACACTTAGCTGAAGAAAGACTATTATGGCATCAAGGAGCTAAGCCCAGTCTGAAAATACCCCCACCTTGAACATATGTCTAACATGCACACTTCATAGTTGAACCCATTCAACCAGCCCACCTTTAGTTCCAAGTTTGCGCTGAGTTTGATGACAGAAAGTTAAATGTTCCGCAATCTCGAGAAGCTAAAGCTACTTGTCTAGAGGCAATCCTAAAGTCCCGTTGGAAAGTGAAGGACAGCAACCTAGGAAGAGAAATCATTTGGTCAGCCACAGTCCTCGCCCACTCAGCCTGCACCCGTTGATGACAGGCATCAGCATACACTCATTTTGACCTAAATTAGATCAGCAATCAGGATCTGGGGACTCAGCCTCAAAGTGTTTGGAATTGTGATGCTGCTGTAAAAATGGAGAAGCCAGCACGGGCTTGGGACTGAGGATGAGTAGGGGAGGTCGGGGAAAAGTTGCTTGCATTCAACTCTGGTGCCTCTCACAGACTTTGTTATCTTGACAAATGTCACAGTTGCCAATGTTCACCTCAGTTAACCACTAATTCACTTTAAAAAATACTGGCAGTGCTCAGGGAATACTCCTGGTTCAGTGCTCAGGAATAAGTCCTGGTAGTGCTCAGGGGACCATAGGAGGTATTGAGGATAAACCAGAGTCGGCAAGTTGTGAAGCAAGTGTTTTTACTCTCTGCCCCTCTAACTCACCCTTTCAACTCAATATACTGAACTGCCATGTTAGTTATTACTCAATTCTTTATGCAACTGAAAAGTCATGCACAGAGTCAGAACAAATGTTGGATGGATTTTGGTTCCTACATAAGGCTTTTTGACATGACTGGTATTTTTTTTGAAAAGTGCTTTCCTTTTTCTCTGTATGTATATATGTGGATGTGGCATACAATCATTTCACAGAAGACTTGGAAAGTATCTTTAAATGAATAAAGAAAAATCACCATGACTCATTATCCTGCCTTCCAGAGAAAACCACTTTAAATTTTTGGTCACTTTCTTCTGTGCATTTTAGATATAATTGTGCATCATTCTTTAAAAACTACAACTTCGAATGCATACCCAAACACAGGATAACAGAGAGCACCTTAGTTACTGAACTGCTCAAAGCTCCTTTCTTACTTCAGAATGTTACCCTGATCCATTCAGGAGAGACTCAGCCGGGCAGACCATATGATGAAAACAGAAGGCTGGGGCTTTGTCGAAGAACTGGTCTGCATTTAGCAGATGAAGAAACTGTATCTGATCCCAGAGAATCGTTATGATTCCTTAGCAGGAACTCAAACCAATTTCTCTATCACAAAATCACCCTCCTGTTCTTTCTGACTACATAATTTCACTTTACATCTTCTAACAACTTTGGAAACTGCCTTCTACTGGACATCTCTATATTTTCAGATCCACATGAAATGTTCAGATATGATTTTTTTAAGTTCACGTAGTACTCAGTTTGATAATGGGAAAGTCATTTACTTCACAAAGGGTCCTTTACTAGCTCTTTCCAAAGAAAAAAGTTCAAAAGAATTCTCTTTGCCATGTGCAAAATATCTACTTAATTAGCATGAACACTCATATTACTAAGCAATTAAAATGATTTATTCAGAGAGCTTTAGAGTCAGACCTTAATACCAATCTATAATAAACCAAGAAATAAGAGCAGTAATGCTAGCGTCTGAGTCATATATAAGCATCATAAATAATATTTACACCTTTAAGACATTCATATATTCTTCCCAAGTATTAAGACTGTAATATGGAACTCTGGCTTTTCAATAAGGCAAAACTGAGTTCTGTTTTCAAAGCTGATCTCTGTTTGTAGAACTCAGAGGACTTTCTCTGGTCTGTTCAGATATTTATTCTTGAGAAATCAGTACCCTGGAGGCTACAGGAAGTTTGCCACTACAACTGGAGGCCTCCAAAAGTCTCATGAGACTCACCCCTCCCTGTCATCCTGCTTTTCCACTACCTGCCACGTTATCATTTGTTTGTTATCAGTAGCTGATAGGGCTGGAGTGATAGCACAGCAGGTAGGGGTAGGGCAGTTGCCTTGCATGCTGCTGACCCAGGTTGATTGGATTCCTCCATCCCCCTCAGAGAGCCCGGCAAGCTACCTGGAGTATCCTGCCCAAATGGCAGAGCCTGGCAAGCTCCTTATGGTACATTTGATATGCCAAAGCATATCAAAGTCTCACAGTGGAGACATTGCTGGTGCCCGCTCAAGCAAATCGATGAACAATGGGAGGACAGTGTTACAGTGCAGTGCTTGTTATCAGTAATGCATTGTTCTGCCTCTCTCATGAACTAATTGATCTGCTTTTCTTGAGGGCCTCATTGAGGAGAAACCAACAGGATGGGTGAAGCACTTAGCACTGGTGAAGCTCCTGGCACTGGGTAGGAGGGACAGACCTCTTGTACCATTGCTACCGTCATCTTTATGTTTTTGCTTTATGTTTTTGCTACTGGCACCATTGCAAGAACATTAAAACGCTGAGTTTGGCACACTCAAAATTAGACAGGCCTCAGGCCAGAGACATGGCACAGAGGTTAAGAGCTTTTCCTGCATGTAACATACTTCAATTTGATTCCCGGCACCACATAAGGTCCCCCAAGCCTGGTCAGCAGTGATCCCTGAACACAGAGCCAGGAGTAATTCCTGAGCATGTTGAGTGTGATCCTTCCAAAAATTAGATGAGGCTCTCTGATGTATCTGGTGTGCTAGCCATGTAACCCCTGAGCCATTTAGTGTATCCTTTCCTCTTCCAAATGTCAGGAGAGAAATGCAGAAACAGAGCAAGAAATCATACTCCTGCCTAGAGGATTAAAACTGATTCCCCCCCACCCCCAGAAGCCTTTGTTCTTAATATTGAAGATGTTTGGGGGCTGGAGTGACAGCACAGTGGGTAGGGTGTTCGCCTTGCACGGGGCAGGCCCGGGTTCGATTCCCAGCATTCCATATGGTCCCCCAAGCACCACCAGGAGTAACTCCTGAGTGCATGAGCCAGGAGTGACCCCTGTGCATGGCCGAGTGTGACCCCTTCCCCCATCCCCCCCAAAAAAAAGATGTTTGTGTGGAGTTGGGCAGGGGGTGGGGGGGGGGCGAGGTAATCCAGTCTGCAAGGATGAACAACAACAGCACCACACCCTTTCTTTTCCACCAGGAGAATAGAGAAGCAACTCCTTATTTGAGAGTTGGAGAGGCTGGATTACCACGTCCTGACTGCAGAGGGCGCTGAGAAAAACGTGATTCCTGGGACCTGCAGCTGTTTCAATTCTCCGAGTGTTTAGTGGCTTCAAGGGACTCTTTTTTTTCCTTTTTTTTCTTTTTGCTTTTTGGGTCAGACCCGGCTTTGCACAGGGATTACTCCTGGCTCATGCACTCAGGAATTACTCTTGGCGGTGCTCGGGGACCATATGGGATGCTGGGAATCGAACCCGGGTCAGCCGCGTGCAAGGCAAACGCCCTACCCGCTGTGCTATCGCTCCAGCCCCTTCAAGGGACTCTTTGCTCCATCTGACTTCCCCCTGCTATCTTGCTGCTATCTTTCTTAAACCTTTCTGCTCTTCTACTCTCTATCTTTTCTGTCTTCTGCCATTTATGCTTTGCTCCTTGGATTCCCCTTTGAAGTGCTTCTCATCTTCTCTCAAGTCAGCAAATAATTACCTTTATGTCATGGATTTCTCAGAGTTGGAGGGATACCATTTTTTTATTGTTGCTTCCCTGATAAAATGTTTTTCTTGACACCAGAAAAAGTGCTCATTCCCCCCCCCCCCCCCCATTTCTGGACTTGGCAGTGTTTGAAGTGCCTGTGTGCACTTTGAGTGATGAAAGCCTTATGTAGGCCACTCTAGGGATGTTTTTATGGCTAATAAATCCTATGAAATACCATTATTTTACCTCCCCACCCTCCAAACAGTTCTCAAAAGTCACTCAGGTGGCAGTTTATAGTATATAGTACATATGTATATACAGACACACTTTTGGCAATATGGAGACATATATCCATGACAGTGTATATCCATACATGCATTTTATCATTCACAACATACCTATACGTTATTCTGCTTGTATTATTAAACTATCAAGATCGTGTTTTTCTTCCAAAATTATTTCTTTAAAACATAATGTATATGCCTCTAGCACAATTATTTCCATTTATGCATATTTTTAAAGGTTCACATTTTGGGGCAATACTTTCATGGCTTCACTTCCAATTTCTGAATCAACCAGAATGTCACTTTTATACCTCCAATACCTCACCCTTATGATATGTTTTATAATTACCAAGTTCTTTCACATGCAAGATTCCATTTACTTCTCTCAACATCATTGCATTATTTTTCCCCTCATTTACCATCAACAAAAATGAGACAGATGTTGAGTATTTCCAAGATCTTCCTGCAAACCCATGACTGGTAGTAGCTGCTTGATTGCTTGAATGCTACAGCTCAGATTAAGACACACCCTACCATTACCATATATGGGCCAGTATCATTTGACAATAAAGATATATTCTTCCTTTTAGCATACTTAATTTTTCGCTCCAGCCCTGAAAAAAAAAAGAGGGTTGGAGCAATAGCACAACACTAGGGCGTTTGCCTTGTGTGCAGCTGGCCCGGTCAAAGCAGGTTCGATTCCTCCGCTCCTTTCGGGGAGCCCGGCAAGCTACTGAGAGTATCTTGCCCACACGGCAAAGTCTGGCAAGCTACCCGTGATGTATTCAATATGCCAAACACAGTAACAACAAGTCTCATGATGGAGACATTACTGGGCCCGCTTGAGCAAATCGATGAACAATGGGACGACAGTGCTGTAGTGCTACTTAATTTTTTAACATATATAGTCACTGTCACTGTCCTCCCGTTGGTCATCGATTTGCTTGAGCAGGCCCAATAATGTCTCCATTGTGAGACACTTGTTAGTGTGTCTGGCATATCAAATACGTCACAGGTAGCTTGCCAGGCTTTTCCGTGTGGGCAAGATACTCTTGGTAGCTTGCCAGGCTCTCCAAGAGGGGTGGAGGAATTGAACCTGGGTTGGCTGGGTGCAAGGCAAGCACCCTACCCGCTGTGCTATCACTTCAGCCCATATAGTATACATTTTATTTTACTTTTTTATTAGTGAATCACTGTGAGGTACAGTTACATACTTACAAACTTTCGTGCTTTCATTTCAGTCACAGTGATCGAGTACCCATCTCTCCACCAGCGCCCATTCTCCTCTACCAATGATCCCAGTATCCTTCCCACCACCCCCACCCCAATCTCCCCACCTGACTCCACCTCTGTGGCAGGGCATTCCCTTTTCTTCTCTTTTGAGTGTTGTGGTTTGCAATAGAGGTATTGAGTGACCATCATTTTCGGTCTATAATCTACTTTCGGCATGCATCTCCCAACCCGAACAGGTTCTCCAAAACCCTTTACGTGGTGTTCCTTTCTCTATCTGAGCTGCCTCTTCCCCCAGCATGTGAGGCCGGCGTCCAAGCCATGAAGCAAACCTCCTGGTCCTTATCTCTACTATTCTTGAGTGTTAGTCTCCCATTCCAACAGAGATACATTCTGAGGGGGAAAACCATGTATTTAGGCAACTCTGACATTATGTGAACATTACAGATCATAATTTCCACAAATCTAGGATGCATCATCTGCTACAAACCTAAGCTATTTAATATAGACTATAGGAGCAGCACCATACGTATGGTATATATGGTATATACACCCAAATGAAGCTAAGTAATGTGTAATTAAAATTCGTCAAAACATAGAAACATCCAAGTCAGCAATAGACTGCAGACAGACCAGTAAGAGAAATTGTAGGGGAAATGAATGGGCAAATAACAATAATAATTCAGCAATTAAAACAATCATCAACAACCATTAGTGAAGTGGTTACCACGTGCCACTCAATTACTGATATTATTTTCAACTCTTAAAATAATATTACAAGCTATTTTTTTCATTTTTCAAGAAACTAAGATATAAAGGGTTGTATGACTTGCTTGAGTTTATAGAGCTAGGTGGTGGCAATTCATGCAATAAATCTTTATAAAGTCTAATTTGATTCCAAAATCTGAGACTGTTTCCTGCTGCTTGACACCAGCTCCAAACTTAGTTCAACACTTACTGGAAAGTTGAAAAGGTAGAGGTTATAAATCTAATCATTCTCCTCTGTAATTCACTGGGACAACCCCTGTGGCAAACAGTGAAAAATTTTGCATCTTTCAACCAATAGATATTAGACACCTACTATATGTTAACTTTTCACTTTGAGGGAACTTGTACAGATAAGAGCAGAAATTTCCCACTGCTAACATATTTAATATAAAAATAGGAATATGAGATAGAAAGTGGACTAAGAAAACCTTAAAAAGGGAACAATCACATGAGCTGAGGTCTGTAGAGGATCATCCAAGACTTAGGACCCAGCTAGTGTAAGGCCCTTTGGAAAAGGAGGTGTGTTGCGTTAGGAAACAAGAAGATGGCCTCACTGACGGGAATACAATGAACAAAGGAGATAGAGAAGGGAAACTAGGATCAGGAAAGGAGGGCAGGATCCAGATCATCCAGGCTTTGTAGTTCCAGATAAAGAGCTGGGATTGTTGTTACTAGAGTATTTTAGTCAAAAATATCAGAAATAGGGGCTGCAGCGATAGTACAGCAGGTAAGGCATTTGCCTTGCACGCGGTGACCCGGGTTCGATTCCCAGCATCCCATATAGTCCCCCGAGCACCACCAGGAGTAATTCCTGAGGGCAGAGCCAGGATTAACCCCTGAGCATTGCCGGGTGTGACCCAAAAAGAAAAGAAAAAAAAATATTACACAGTGTGATTGATTACACAGTACACCCAGCAATGCTCAGGGGTTACTCCTGGCTCTACACTCAGGAATTACTCCTGGTGGTACTTGGGGGACCATATGGGATGCTGGGAATTGAACCTGTGCTGGTTGTGTGCAAGGCAAATACCCTACCCTCTGTACTATCACTCCAGCCTCAATGATTGACATTATTATAAGACAGCTTGGCTATGCTGTGTAGCATGGATCAATTGATGCGGAGGGAGGGGACAAAGGGGATGAACCATGAAGATGAAAGAAAAGAGAGTGTCTGGGTAGCATGTGTTGAGTTTGCCATAGGGTATGACAGACAAGATAAATCTAGAATAGCTCCTAATATTTTCTTTTATTGAAGAACTGGATTGATAAAGACACCATTTTCTCAAATTACTACTAGAAAATCTTGAGTGTTTTTTTGATATGACTATTTACAGTGTCAATTAGATAGATAGAGAAATCAAGTCACATGCTAATTGTTATAAATCTGAGTTTAGGGGAGAGGTCATGGGGGAGATATAATCTTGGTAGTGTCAACATATTGACAGTGTTTGAATATTGGACCTAAGGCCACTAGAGTGGCAAAATAAATATATAAATAAATCACTGTCACTGTCCTCTCATTGTTCATCGATTTGTTCATCCAGTAACATTGTAAGACTTGTTACTGTGTTTGGCATATCCAATACCTCACGGGTAGCTTGCCAGACTTTGCCATGCAAGCGAGAAACTCTCGGTAGCTTGCCGGGCTCTCCGAGAAAGGCGGAGGAATCGAATTCGCGTCAGTCATGTTGGCTGCAAGGCAAACAAACACCCTACCTGCTGTGCTATCGCTCAGCTCATATAAAATAAATAAATAAATAAATAAATAAATAAATAAATAAGGCAATGGTAACAGGAATAATAGCCAGCCAACAGAGAAGTAGCCAGTAAATTAATTGAAAAAGAAAGGCTATGGAACCAAGGAGAAAACAAGAGGTTTTCAGAACGTGATGAAATTTTCTAAGGAGACCATAGGAATAGAGTGTTATTTTGGGGTTTTGTTTGTTTGTTTGTTTTGGGGATTTTTGGCCACATCTGGTGATGAAGAGGGGTCATTTCTGGCTCTTCACTCAGGAATTACCCCTTGTGGTGCTCAGGGGACCATCTGGGATTGCTGGGAATTGAACCCGGGTTGGCCTCGTGCAAGGCAAATGCCCTACAATCTCTGCTATCATTCCAGCTCCCAGAATAGAAAGTTTTAAGATGAAAAATCCTTAACTTTTAATCTTCTCTTCCTCCAAATGTACCTCCCTAAGAATTTATCTCATCAAAATAAGACAAAATAGCAACAACAGAACTGCTTTCCCAACTTTATCACAGTCACTTCTCTCCCTCTTTCATCTGCTTTAAATACCACTGTAGGGCAGCACCAAGCAGTGTGAAATCATCCTACATGCACATACATACATGAACACACAGGTCAGAAATACTGGTGTCAGCTTGATGAAATTGATAACTAGTATCTTGCTAACAACAGCATTTGCAAGTCTAGTGGTTTTAGCTTTTTGCTTTTCAAAAAATTGGAGGACGCCTTAACCAAGATAACTTTAGAGCTTGTGAATTAAAACTACTCTTTTTATTTTTTTTATGTAGGAGTACTGCTATTTATTCAGCCACTGATTAGCTAATTGATTTGGGCATGAACTCCACCTTACTTTTTTTTTTCCATAGTTTTATTTATTTTTCTTCTTATATTTATTTATTAAATCACTGTGAGAAAAGCTACTAAGCTTTCAGGTTTAAGTCTCGGCCATACAATGATCTAACACCTCTCCCTTCACCAGTACTCATTTTTCACCACCAAGAACCCCAATATACCTCCTCCCACCCCTCCCAATGCCTGTGAGGCAGATGATTTCCACTTAACTCTTCTCTACATTGATTACATTCATTATTTCAACAAAAGATGTACCAATATTGTTAAGAATTTCCCCCCCCAACAATCAGAATTGCTGAAAAGGCATTGTGAAATATTTTGTTTTCTATAGCTGGTTATGAGAATCATATAATTTTGAATTTCTGCAAAGAACCAGGTAATTACGAGATTAGTTTCTGTACATCTGGTATTATGGCTGTACCGGAGAGCTGCTCATGGGGAGCAACTCGTGACCTTGATAGAGTGTGAAGGACGAGCTGGTACCGCCCCCCTTCCAATGAGACTGCAGTTGCCCTGTCACTGCTGGCTCATACCTGCCTTTCCTATAAGCTCTGAGGTGGTGGCCACCTTGCTGCCGGGGGGGGGGGGGTGGGGGGAGGAAGGGAGCAACACCCTATCCCTCCTGGGGAGGCATGGTGCTGTAGTTTAACGCATGGTCCATTCACTTTTCTGCTGCAAGCTGCTGGGCTCTGGATTAAGTCCTCGTGCCTCTGGAGCCATGGCCGTGCTGGAGAGCCACTTGAGGGGGGCAACTTGTGACCTTGGTAGGAAGTGAAGGACGAGCCAGTACTGCCTCCTTTCCTATGAGATGCAGTTGCCCCATCACTGCTGCCTCATACCTGGATTTCCAATAAGCTCTTAGGCGGTGGTCACCTTGTATGTGGTCCAGATGCATTTCTGCCAAAAGCTGCTGGGTTTAGAGATTTGTTTCTGAGTCTCTGGGTTCATGGCCGTTAAGCAGATGATCAGGAGCCAGAGAGGCCGTTTGTAGGCAGCGACTCGGGCTCTCATTGAGATGGGGAGGAAAGGGCTGTTTCCACCCCCATCTGGTGAGGCCCCGTGTGTCTTGTCACTGCAGGCCCAAACCTGACTGTCCAGTGGCCTCTGAAGGATGGTGGTCACCGGGCTGCCAGGGGGAACAGGCCAAGGCATGAAACCTATTCCCACCTGGAGTGGCCCAGCCCCAGTAAACTACTGCAGGAACAGGACGCATTTCTACCAAAAGCCTTTGGGTTTTGAGATTCGTTTCTGAATCTCTGGGATCATGGCCATTAAGCAGTTTAATCAGGAACCAGAGAGGCCATGCCTCCAATTATATAGCTGAGCCGGAGGTTTGTGAGTGTGTCTCCCACATACCTAACTTTTGGCTGTTTACTTTTTTTTTTATGTAGGAGTACTGCTATTTATTCAGTCACTGATTAGCTGATTGAATTGTGCATGAACTCCACCTTACTTTTTAAAAAATTTTTTTATAATTTTATTTATTGAATCACCATGAAAGCAGTTACAAAGCTTTTGGGTTTAAGTCTCGGCCACACAATGAAACACCCATACCTTCACCAGTGCCCATTCTCCACCCCCCAACAACCCAGTATACCCCCAACCCACACTCTCCCCCTACCTGTGGGGCAGATGATTTTCACATTACTCTCTCTCTACTTTGATTACATTCAATATTTTGACACCAGACCCACCATTATTATTTGAGATTTTACCCCAACACTCAGATCTGATGAAAAGGCAACAGTAGACAATTTTCTCTCTATTGCTGGTTATGAATAACATATGATGTCTCATGGCTGCAGTAGTGGCCGCGCGATTTTGAAATTCCAAAATTTTAACTCTTAAATCTGGAGGGATTTCTGCCAAAACCTGCTGGGTTCGGAGATTTGCTCCTGAGTCTCTGGGATCATGGCTGTTAAGCAGCTTGATCAGGAGCCAGAAAGGCCATTTGTGGGCGATGACTTGAGGTCTCGTTGGGGTGGGGAGGACAGGACTGGCTCCACCCCATCCCATGAGGCCCAAAATGTCTCGTCACTGTGGGCCCAAAGCTGACTGTCCAATGGCCTCTGGAGGATGGCGGCCACCGAGCTGCCTGGGAGAAGCAGGTGGAGGGACAACACCCTTTCCCCTCTGGGGTGGCCCGGCGACAGTAACCTACTACGGGTTTTGGACGCATTTCTGCCAAAAGCTGCTGGATTTTGAGATTTGTTTGAGTCTCTGGGATCATGGCCGTTAAGCAGCTAGATAAGGAGCCAGAAAGGTCGTTCATGGGTGATGACTTGGGGTCTTGTTGGGGTGGGGAAGACAGGATTGGCTCCACCCCCATCCCACGAGGCCCAAAATGTCTTGTCACTGCGGGTCCAAACCTGACTGTCCAATGTTGGCCGTTTACTTTCTTGGTAAACTTTGCCCCAAGTTTTTGGGGTCAGGCCAAAGGCACAGCAGCAATTTTAGGGTATCTGAAAGTCTGACGGTGCCATCAGGCTGCTGATGCAGTTGCCTCACAGGTACAGACTGACTTGCTGGCGGCACCATAACCCCTAAAACTACTCTTTGCAATAAATTACTCTCAGATTTTTTTATCACATGATTCAGGAATTCAAATAATTAGTTATTCCATAACAATAGCTATTGTGTAATAGCAATTCTATAAAATTTCTGTCTTATTTAAAAAAAAAAAGTCAAAGGGACCAGAGTGACAGTACAGCGGGTAGAACTCTTGCCTTGCATGCAGTCGAGGATCAAGCTGGGCATTATCCCTGACATGAACATGGTCCCTCAAACCCACCAGGAATGATCCATGAGCACAGAGTCAGGAGTAATTCCTGAGCACTGCCAGGTATGGCTCCAAATCAAAACACACCAAAAAAAAATTGTCAGGGAAAGAACTGATAATGAATTCTGTCTCATTATAATAAAAAAAACAGATTTAGCCATTGATACATGAAGTAACCAAGGAGGCAAAATAAGCCCTTTCTAACGCATAGGAATTTATGCTTATAATAAAATTTTCTTTTTCAGCTAATAAGTTTTCATCAAAGTTTATAGTATACATTGTTTAAATCAAATGCATAAATTAAAAAGTATAATGATGAATAATTCCAAAAATGTTTTAATGTATAGAGACTGATAGTAATAGAAACATTTTAAAGTTTTATTTCCAATTTATATGCATACTATAATTGCAAGGAAGTTGGTATATGATAACATATATCAAAATGGAAAATAATTTTTTGTGGAATGTTGAGTGAAACTATAAATACAAGAGAAAGAAGAATCAATGTAATATTTCAAGAGTTTTTGTGGTTTATGTTTGGGGAGGCCTTCCAAGGTGCTGGGGATCTGGGGACCACTCCCAGAGCTTCTTTGCCCACTGGCTGTATATATCTGATGTTTGGGGCTGGCTGTCAGGGGCCAGTACCAACCAGGGCTATACCTTGCAGTGTTCAGAACGGCATGCATTGCTGGGAATTGAACCCAGGGCTGAGCACAGTCTTTTGAGCCGTATTCCTGGTTCCAATGAAAACTATTTTCAAAATGTTTGACATTCAACTATCAAATTTCAGTGGCATTTAATTACATTTTGGAATCTCTTTATTAATATCAATTTTTGTTTTGGTGTTTAATGCTCAGGGCTTACTCTTGGTTCTGTATTCAGGGATTACTCCTGACGGGATTCAGGGGAGTACAAGGGGTGCTGTGGGTGAACATTAGTTGACCACATGAAAAGCAAGCACCTTCCTCACTGTATTATCTCATCAGCCCCCTGGGTATATTTTTCTAAAATAGTGTAGTAGTTACATTTTAAAATGTCAATATTTATAACATACTAGAAATTCTGTACCTAGAAGCTATTTAAACATGATGAAAAATGTATAAATATTACCTCCCAAAGTGTACAAGTATCTGCAGAATTTTAGAAAATTATTTTATAGACTACATGAACAAAATTATTGGGAACAATTTATGTAAGCCTTGCTAAAAGAATTTCAGAGAAGGAATGGTCAGCTGTGTTGAATGTTGCTGATAAGTAAATGAGAATACAGCTGTAGTAGAAAAGGACAGCTTAATTACAACCCTTTCAGTACAGTGAAGGGGCAAAAACTATAGCTGGAATAACTTGAAGGGTCCAAAGGAGGACAATAGAGATCATATGCCAACAGAGGTTCCACCTATACCATCAGACCTCAGTGAGTAGTAACATATGCCATCTAGTTACATTCTGTGACATCCGTACAATGAAATTACCTAACAACACATTTCTCAGAAACTTTCACCCTAGTTAAGCAACACTTAGTTGTAGCTGTTGGAGAAATAAATGGAGGTAAAGAGAAAGTAGATAAAGAAAAGGTATATTTAGGATCAAGGAAATAGCTCAGGTGGTCAGGCACATGCCCAGCTTAGGTAAAACCCTGATCGCCAACCACAGTACTGGACTGTTCCCTTAGCAATTCTCACTGTGGTCATTGTAGAAAAAAAAGGAGACACTCAAAAATGTTTTCAGGATGATGAATAGAAAGCAGCAGATAATAAATAAGAAACCAAGCCCATCCTGCTAGTGTAGGAAAGAAAGCAGAAGACATGGTTTTAGGCGTCACCAGCATTATGTTCATTATGTTAACAGTAAATAGGTGATATATATTGAAAATATTATAGGGTCTAAGGATGGGAACTGTCAGTGAGATAAGAAGAGTTGAAATAAAATAATACAGTAAGTGATAGAAGAATAGAAAACTTGAAGAGAACTTTTCAGAATTAAATTTTAGAGGAGATGCCATTATTATTTTGGGAACTGGAGGTCAAAGGGAGTAGAGGGAAGGACAAGTAGAGATGACTAAGTCAAGAAGAGTCCAAGATAGATCACCTGCAAGAAGTTCAAGTTCAATAAAAATAGTAACAGGAAAAAAGAAGATAAGAAACAGAAACATTACAATAAAAATGTTCTGGGAGGCAAACACATTATGGCTACAAGAGAATTCAGGATGCAGTAATAGGGTGGCAAGAGTTTTAAAGAAATTGGGGTGGGTGGGGGAGATAGTACAAGTGGTAGAGCCATGCCTGGTTTGCACAATCTCAGGGTTCTATCCCTGGCACCACGTGGTCTGCTGTCAGGTATGGTGCTGTGACCCCTAAGATCAGCAGGGGATCATCCCCAGGAGTTGCCCTTGGGACCCTGACTACTGCTGGAGAGGTCCTCCAAATAAATACACACACAGGTTATAGGTTCTGAAACATTAAGAAGACAAATTATTTCTTGTGGAAAATAGTAGTCAGGACACCTTTCCCATGGCTCTGCCCTTGAGAACCTGGTAAAGGGAAAGGAGCTGCCACCTAAGACAAGTGTCTGGAAGATAAGCACAGAGAAAAGAAGGTCAAGGGCACTTCAGAGACAAGGTTGAAGGTATGAGAGAGTTTCCTGATGAAAGACTGAGAATGAGCACATGCACAGTGGCAGGATATGGGAGTCAGGTGAGCAAGGCCAACCAATGAGACTTGTGTTTTTGTTGGTGCTTATTTTTAATTTTTTTCTTATTGAATCACTGTGAGATACAGTTACAAAGCTGTTCATGCTCAGGTTTCAGTCAGTCAGTGTTCCAACACCTATCCCTCCAGCAGTGCACATTTCCCACCATCTATGTCCCCAACCCAGAGTCTCCTGCCCACGCACCAGGCTGTCTTCACTAGGACCCCTCAGAGGGGCTGGGTTGATTTTCCCTCCCTGCCCCGAGCAGAGCCCCGGCAGCTGCAGACCCCCAGTATCCAGCCACAGCCATGCTCAAGGCCAATCTCCATACGCTAAGATGAGCCTCATGCATGAAGGAGCCTCATGCATGAAGGAACTGGCAAGGAACCCAGGTGCATGGGTCCTGGGGCCGAGATCTCCAAGCCTGCTCGGATCAGGACTGGGACTGGGCCTCCTCCACCCAGAACACCCATTTTCCAGTAGCTAGGCAATTACACCCCAAAATTGCCCCCGGCACCATGAAATCCCATCAATGGCCAAGATCCAGAGACTATAAAACAAAGATCCTGGAACAACCTCTTATACTGTAGTTCTTCTCAGAGAACCTGGCAAGCTACCAAGAGTATCTTGCCCGCAAGGCAGAGCCTGGCAAGCTCCTGTGATGTATTCGATATGACAAAAACAGTAAACAATGATGTGTCTCATTCCCCTGACCCTGAAAGAGCCTCCAATGTAGCACTGTTGGGAAGGATGAGTAAGGAGAGGCTGCTAAAACCTTATGGTTAGGACGAATGCAGACATTACTGGTGCCCGCTTGAGCAAATTGATGAAAAATGAGATACAGTGATACTGTTATGTCCCCAATCTAATTTCCTACCTTCACCCTCCCCCAGCCTGTGTCTGCAGGCACTTTCCCTCTCTCTCTCTCTCTCTCTCTCTCTCTCTCTCTCTCTCTCTCTCTGTCGCTCTCACTCTTGCTCTCTCTCTTTCTCTCTGTCTCTTTCTGTTTGGACATTCTGGTTTGAAATACAGATACTGATGAGAGATCATCATGCTTGTTTCTTTACCTATTTTCAGCACACAGTTCTTATCCAGAGTGATCATTTCCAACTGTTTTTGTCATGGTGGTCCTTTCTCTATACCAAATGCCTTCTTACCCAGCACTTGAGGCAGGTTTCCAACCATGAACTAATCCTCCAAGCCTTTGTTTCTACTGTCCTTGGGTATTAGTCTCATATTATGATTTAGTATATCCCACAAATGAGTCCAACCATTCTATCCCTCTACTTCTGACTCATTTCACTCAGCATGATATTCCCCTATTTCTATCCTTTTATAAGTGAATTTCATGACTTCATTTTTTTCTAACATCTACATCTACATAGTATTTCATTGTGTAGATATGCTGTAGTTTCTTTAACCAGTCATCTGTTCTTGGGCATTCGAGTTGTTTCCAGATTCTGGCTATTGTGAATAGTGTTGCAGTGAATACAGAAGTGCAGATAGGATTTCTGCTGTGTGTTTTTGGGTTCCTGGGGTAATCCCAGAAGTGGTATTATTGATGGCATTTGTCCCATTGGCAAGATATGGTCTAATGTCCTGAGTATTTATCAGATACATGGACAAGAATATACCCAACCTCTTTGTTTTTTCAATGATACATATGAGTGAATTGTTTCTTCACAGATTGTCTTCATTGAACTAGGTTTTTGTTTCCTCCTATTTCTGCAATTTGGGGCTGTTACCACCAGGGAGCAGAGGTACTACAGCTGTGTTATCTCATGGCTGGCATTTTCTTTTTATTTCAGGGATCTTCCTGTTCAATTTTCTGTAATTTTTCTGGTCAAATGAAATTTATGTGTTTGCCTTTTTCATGTCTCCAAACCAAAAACATGTGCTTTTTGTTGCCATAAAGGGGAGGAACAGAGAGCTGGGAGAGAAGTAGAAAAAATTAGATATTCTCATAAAAGCCTCCCCTAATCACTTTTAATAAAAGGGTCTCTCCTCCTAGATTTCCCTCTAAAATATGTGGCTATTCTGGTGATGTAACTCATGAACATTTCCTCTTTTAATTGATCCATAACAATACATACAGTGGCTATTCCAAAAGCTTAGCTGAAACTAACCCAAGAAGAGTCTGAACTGTCAAAATGCTCTACTCTTCATGAATTAAAAATCATAAAATTCTCATCTCTATCTAGAAGCCTTCTAACACGTCAAAGTCCTTACAAATGCCATCTTGTTAATCATCATAATAATCCATTTAAAGATGAGAACACGGATCCTCAGAGGTGTTTGGAAAACTTGGGACAAGCATGATAGAGAATGGGTCAGTTACTTGCTTTGCATGTAGTCAACCCAGGTGTGTTCCTTGGCACTCCATATGTTCCCCTGAACCCGCCAGGAGTGATCTCTGAGTGCAGAATCAGGAATAAGTCCTGTTGAGTTTGGCTCCAAAACAAACAAGCAAATAAAAGTTTGAGAAGATTGTCCATCATTTTCTTTTTAATGCTTCTTCGCAGTGACCTTGTAGATGGTAACTCTATAATGGTAGGAGTAAAGACGTGATGTAATGCCATGTATTAACTGGGCAATTAACAAGTTGCCCAGTCCCATTAACTGTGAGAGCCATCTGCCAATGAACCCTGAATCGACCAATTCAAGAATTTCAATACTGTCTGTTTTAGTGTCTTTAGTGTCATATCCTTAGAAAACAAAAATTATTTAAATGTTGCATACATTTAATTATATTTGTAAAAAGAATAGTTGTGTACAATATTCTTATATTTCTTACTTATGAACAGGGGCCACTCTCAGGTGCTGGGTGAGAGTGGCGACATTCCTGGAAATGTTCCAGCCCAGTACAATTCTTAGGCCAGGTATGCTGTGTACTGCCAGGAATACACTAGCAGTGTTGGGAGGTTTGTGGTTCTGTAGATTGAGCGTGGGGCCTGTAAGCACAAATTCAACCACTGAGCCACATTCTCAGCCTACAATATGCTTTGTGTCTTGAAGTGCTTGACACATTTTTTAACACCAAACAAATACAATGTGTTCTTAAACTATTATTTCTAAACATAAAGTAGAGTTCATCAGATGTATTTTCTCCAGAGAAACCACCTACATTTAAAAGCACAGTTAATGAAAGTGTCAGTTGCTTTTCCTTAGGCTTATCACTATCAAGGGTCGTTACTTGGCTGGATGATTCCCAAATGGACATGACGTGTAAAACCGGGCTAGGCAGACACAAAAGATAAAGTAGGTAGGAAGGATAGCATCAAATGTGGGTTTTACAATAAATGTGCTGCAGGTTTCTGAGAACTTGTTTAAATCAATATTTTCAATCATATTGTTGCACAATTTTATTAGCCAAATGTAAAGGTTTTCTGCAGGACAAAGCTGAAACTCTTCTATAATTTATATTTATTGATAAGGATTTGGCAGAAGGAGGGAGATTCACATCTACCTTCTCTAAATAATGTGAGCTCTGAAACATGGAACTTAGTATTGCTAACTGTTACAGGGAAAAAGTATAGTTAAACATTCTTTTCTGTTTTGCTGCCGTTGAGGATACAAATCCTAATCCAAGTGTTTTCTCCATCTCATCCCAGCGCCCCTATCACCTCTAGCCCACATACATTTCCCCTGTCAGAAGACAGAATACATGTAGTCATATATTTTCATTGCACTGTGGATGGGTAAATGGCGATTGAAGAAACTTGATTGTCAACAGAAGAACCAATTCAGAAATTCATTGGGAAGCTATGGGGGCTCTTCTGTTTTCTGGAAAGTCAAAATAACAATCCTGGAAATGCCAAGAACCAAGGAGCTGCATAAGTTTGGAAGTCAAACTGAGCAAAAATTCTTACACTGAGAGACTGACCAGCCGTGGTCCAGTCCTGTGTTCACTCTCCAGCTAGGCCAGCATAGAGAGGAAGGGAATAGGCACCTTTGCTTCCTTGGAGAGAGTTGTTTTTATTTTTACATTCCCAAGAAGATCTCACATAATTGGGGGGAAAGAAATTCTCAAGTAGGAAGGCAGTATGCCATGGGAAAAGGAGAATGAATACTGGGCAACCCAGACAGGATGAGTGTTTACTAATGTGTAATTTCCGGAAGAGGGGCTAATTAAACATTGCAAATTGGTGGGAAGGATTGCTGGGAAAAGAGAAACAGAAATCTGAGCAAAGGGAAGGCTTCCAATTGCATTCACTGTGTGCCAGGCTGGGCTGTCATGGTGTGGTGGTACTTCCTTCATCCTGCCCACCACTAACTATGCAAAAAGCACTATTGCTATTGTCTCTCCAGGATGAAACTGAACTGTGGCTTATAAAGAGAAAGGAGGGTGCTTTCATCTCACGAGGCAACTGGAGCTGGATCCTTCTTTGTTTGTTTGTTTTTTTTTTTTTTTGCTTTTTGGGTCACACCCAGCGATGCTCAGGGGTTACTCCTGGCTTTTCACTCAGGAATCACTTCTGGCGGTGCTTGGGGGACCATATGGGATGCTGGGAATCAAACCCGGGTCGGCTACGTGCAAGGAAAATGCCCTTCCCGCTGTGCTATTGCTCCAGCCCCTAGATCCTTCTTTGTTGTACCGATGTCTCAGAGAATGGTTACCAGCATGTTGGCCTCTGAGCACTACGCACCTCTACTAACCCTAAGCTCTCACCCATAATGACAATCAAAGACGTCTTCAGTGGCTCCAGTAAAAACTCCAGTGGTACCGCACAGGCATGACAGGTGTGAAGCACTGAGGTCACCAGAGTTCCCGTGTCCAGCCCCCCAGCATCACTTATCCAAGCACAAAACGGTAGGTGAACATTTCTGGGAACCCCCCTACAAGGCCTTGACCAAAACTGCAGGACGAGGCCATCTTTGATTTGTGTTATATTTTTGCTTCCAATCCAGGATTTCCTTTTCCCACCATGCCACCATTTTTCTAATCAATAGAATTACTATAAGGGAAAAGTTCACTGGTCAAAATGTGAAGGTGAAAAGGAATACTTCTTAAAATGAGATACTATGATTTTTGAAAGAAATACAAGGTCAAAAATAGTGAAGAAAGAGAAGGAAAGAGCAAAGGGGGGTGGAGAGATAAAGGGAAGAGGAAAAAGGGAAAATGAATGGCTCTTGCTATTTTACCTTCATTCGCACCCTAAACATGACCCTACAAGTCACTTGGAACCCCAGAAGAACAGAAGGGGAAGAGTCCTTTGGGTTTCGTCACAGAGTGAGAGCCTGTTCTCCCCATGAAATGCTGAAGCATTGTATTCCTTCTGACTTTGGGGAGGAGTCTTATGACTCACAAATACCATTTTACCACTTAGCCACTTAGGCTTCCTTTCACAGGTCTCTAGCCCAAGCCCAGGTCAAGTTCAAGGCGGTTAAAGATCAGATGAACTCACAGTCACAAGCAGAATGGTTGCAGATGTTTGGGAAGAAAAGATTGACAGCTGGAGTATTCCTGATTTTAGTGCAAAACAAAGCTCCAATTAATTTGGCACCAAATCAATACCTTAAAAAAATAAAGAAATTAATACTCAAAACATGACTTGGTTAACCACTAGATATCTCAGGCTTTGTCCTATCTGCTTGGGACCAGCAATGATCCCAAGAACCACTCAAGATTCTGAAACTCACCACACACCTTTACGAGTACAGAGGCAGAGAGTGTATCCTGGTCTGGAGGAAGAGCTGCTGGTGGAGCAGGATTGTTGGGAGATTGGAAGTGGGTTGGAAGATGAGGGACTCATGTGATCAAGAGCTCCAGTTTAAGCAGCTTTCTGGATTGTGTCATAATCCAGCGGGGAATAGAAGTCAGCAGACCATACTCAAGCCCCAACATTGACTTCTCAGCCTCTCATTTCTTGTGGTCTCAGTTTCCTCGTTTGTAAAACTAGTAACTATATTTGCTTCCCAGGATTGTTACAATGATGAAATAAAGATGTGTTTGCAAGAAGCCTGGGAAAATGTGTGGCAAACAGTGGGTGCTCAATTAAGGCTCTCAGTTCTTTCACTGTGGAACCCTCAAAATCCAGGTTCTTCCCTCCATACTGGCCTCTGCTCTGCTATTAATAACAGATACTAAATGTTATGATGTGCATTAAAGTTCTGCTTCGCCAACACTGTTCATTTATAACACTCCTCCCTTTGTCCATCCGCATGCTCTCCCTTTTTTATTTTAAGGATATTTCTCTCCGTTTATGAGCTCTAGACACTTCCAAGAATTCTTCAATGAAAATACTAACTTGAATAGAGAGCCACTAAATGCTATTCCAAACAATTGCTTTCACAATGAAATCCTGGCACAATGCTATATTTACTCTGTTCTTGTCAAACACAGAATCATTCCAATGCATACACTCCATGCCCTCCGAGAACATTTTCTAACTGATAGGAACTCTTGTAATGAAGTCATACATCTCTAAACCAGAGACAGACAAGTCTTGCAGAAAACGAATTGGGAAATATTTTTTCTTAATTTTAAATACTAGATATAAAACAACCCCATGGGGGGGGGGGTAGAACAAGTTCCTTGAAAAAAAGTGTTGAAGAGATAGTACAGCAGATAAGACAGTGGTCATGCATGCAGACAACTCATGTTTGATGCACAATACTGCACATGGTCCTCTTAGCACCCCCAATAGTGATCTCTAAGCACAGAGTTAGGAATAAGCCTGAGTATAGCCAGTGTGGCCCCAAAACAAGACAAATCCAAATTAAGCCAAGTTAATAGAATTTTAACTGGTGGCAAGGAGCGAAATCCTGCATAGTTCACAAAAATACTGAAACATCTATTGACTATTTATCTCCTGATTTCCAAGTTAGATGAGCATCCCCAGCTTTATTGTCTCCTAGAATTTTTACCCTCAAGAAAAGCTAGGTTCCCCAGAATCAATTAAGATGAAAGACTAATAAGATAATAGATACTAAGAGTTATTCCTAGAAGAAGTTGGTTTTTGAACACTATCTGGTGTGTTGAAAAAGATCAACTTTGGAATATAGACATTAGCAAAGTAAATTTTAGGCAATACAGACATCCTGCCATTTAGAATTCCTTCTTGATCAATGCTGAGTATCTTGACTTGTGATTTTAATGAGGAATTTGGGGAAAGAAGAATGGGAAAAATGGTTATGACCCAATACCCCAGGGAGAATGTTTTATTACATGCTACTGAACAGCTTTAAGATAGGAACAAATAGAGCAGAGTTTTTAGGCAGTCCTCTCTGTATCCACGTGCCTTTTCTTTATGACAATAATATTCTTTCCCCAGTAATAGAGATATGTCATCAGCCTCCTTGTAACCAGATAAGACCATGGGACTTAGGTCTGGCCAAAGAGAAGAGTCACAAGGGATCCTAAGTAAGAAATAGCATAGCTATGCCCTTGGCAAATCTTCAACCTATTGTTGAAACAATACTCACCAGGATGACCCTGGCATGTGGGGTGAAGCAACATAGTGGAGAAAGAGTCTCATTTCCTGGTCCCGTGAATACCAAAGTCATTGGAACCATGTGCTAGTATTTTTATGAGACAAGAAGAAACTTATATCTTGTCCCGCCTGTTGTATTGAGTTTTCTATCACCAACAGCCAAATGGGATCATAACTAACTCAAAAGGTGAGTGTAGATTTTCTGGCTAACCTCACAGGCCCACAGTTTAGGTGTGGTCTAGTCCAGGTCAATCTGGGTGGGCCCATCTTGGAGCAATGATCAATATGTTTGTCACTTCTTCTCTATTTAAAAAGATGTCACAAAATAAAATCTATTTTATTAGCTAAGAGAGTTTGGAAACCAAGTGCTAGTATACACATATCTAAGCATGCTAGAATATAGCCATGCTTTCTCCTGATAGCCCAGTCAGTCGACAGTCTTCTTCCCAGCATGCCCCATCTGGGTAAACTCCAAGAGCCAATCGCCTTTATTTGCATTTTGTCAAGGTGTAGAAAATGACTCATTGTGTGTAAAATGGGCTTGAGTCTTCCCCAGATTTATTTACCTATCTGCGTTCAATTAGAAAAGCGCCGTTATTTTCTATTTATTTATAGACGTCATTTGGGTCCTGCCAGTGTTTTACTGTATGCTGTTCACTTTCCCCGAACAGAGAGGAGTGTTTACAAAGCCCTTACCCGTAATTAGTGTCACTCAGTGGAACAAGGCACCTCTGTTTTGTACCTGCCACGGCTGTCATACTCTCTTCAGAACGAATTGCACTGATGGACGACTTGAGTCACCCGTTTCTTGAGAAAGGAGCATACAGAGTGTTAGTGCAGGATGTCTGGTGCCGTATCAGGTGTTACGCTCTGCGACGGCCCACGCTCAGAGAGAGCTTCCTCTCATACATTTCCAGTTAATTATTCTTGTGCTTTTCAATAGAACCATGTCATAAGAAACATGGCATGCAGTCGATTTGGATTAACTTTATCCTGTCAGGTGATGGCAGAGCTCAGACTGTTAATCAGTGTCTATTGCTTTGGGCCTTTTATGCATGTGACCATGGTCTGCCACATTTTAATGGGGGGGCGGAAGACAGGAAAAACTTTTTTTTATAGGAATGTATTTCACTGGAATTCTAATGAAAAATACTGTATCAGAGAAAAATATAGTATTCTTTATGACTGTGTTTCATTGTTCCTTAGGACACTTTCCTATTAACATAAATTGCTCAAAGGAAAGGCATGTGGCAAGAATTTTTTTTCAAACATAAAGCCTTATTTGAACTTTCTTTTTTTTTGCTTTTTGGGTCACACCCAGTGATGGACAAAGGTCACTCTTGGCGCATGCACTCAGGAATTGCGCCTGGCAGTGCTCAGAGGACCATATGGCATGCTGGGAATCGAACCCGGGTTGGCCGCATGTAAGGCAAACACCCTACCTGCTGTGCTATCACTCCAGCCCCTTATTTGAAGTTTAAGATATTTTTTTTTTGAATTGCCATAGTCATGCTGGGGAGATCAGACACAGGTTGAAGTGCTTGTCTTACCTCAGATAACTAAGGTGGTAAAGGGCCCACATAAAGGAAACTACAAAATACTACTTGTAGAAATAAAAGAGGACATGAGGAAATGGAGACTTATCCCCTGCTCATTGATTGGAAGAATTAACATTGTCAAAATGGAAGTACTCACCAAAGCATTATACAGATTCAATGCAGTCCCTATACAGAAATCATGACATTTTTCTTTTCTATTCTTTTCTTTTTGTTTACTTTTATTTTTTTAATAATTCCCTTATGTAATTTTATTTTTTATTTTTATTTTCAAAGAGTTGTTCACAGTTATTGATGACATTCAATATTTCAACACCTTCCCACCACCATTATTTTGAATTTACCACCACCACCAAGCTGCCACAAAGACAGATGCTAAATAATTTATTTTGTATTGCTTGTTATGAATAATTGACTAAAAATGATCTTTAAAGGTTTCCTTAGAGGAAAGTGTGTGAAAATTGCTGTAGCTCGTCTTGGAGCCATTAAGCCCCTGTATTAAAGATCATTAACATATTGTTAGAATTTGAGTCTTTTGTGCTAATATAAGTATACATGTACATACATGTAATTTTTTATCAAGATTGGTTGTCTTCTACCTTATACCCCATTAAATGTGGTGTGCTACCCTTGATATATGAGTAGCGTAACTGTAAGAGCTGTTATAGCCACAAAAGTGACCATGTGCTCCTGGAATTCTAAAATTTTTCATAGATTGCTAGAACCAGAGTTAAAATTTTTTAACTGAATGGTAATTTTGGGGTCTGGAGGCATCTCTGCAGCATGTTGCTCTATTCCACGATTCATTTGTGGGTCTCTGGATCATGGCCATTAATACACTTAAATGGTGCCCAGAGGCAATTTGTGGGCATGGCTGCCAGGAAAATTGAAGTGCAGGGAGATGAGAGGAATAGCCCATTCCTGACTCTGGAAGCCTAGAGTTTTCAGTCACAAGTCCCGCCTACCTGGGTTTTTCAGCGGATTCAATCTCATGTGTGAGGGGTGAGAAGTGAGCCTGTGAAGATGGGCTGTGAGCATGGCGGTGATTGAGTTCTGAGCTTTGCAGTTGCTAGGGTTCTTTTTCGGGCAGGCAGAAGGACACTACCTGCTCCCCTCCAAGGTACCCGGATAAGATCAGCCGGCACGGGATGAGGAGACATCTCTGCAGTGTGTTGTTCTCTTCTGAGATTCTTTTGTAAGTCCTCAGGACATTTTTCAAAGAAATAGACTAAATAGTACTGTAATTCATATGGAATAAAAAAATCCACACGAATAGTTAAAGCAATACTTGGGTAAAATAAGATGGGAGGCATCACCTGACCCAACTTCAAACTGTACTATAAACAGTAATCATTAAAATAGCATGGTGTGGGAATAAAAACAGACCCACAGACCAATGGAATAGAGTTGAATATCCTGACCCAGATCCTAAGATTAAATTAAAGGATTATTTAATTTTTGATAAAGGAGCAAGAAATTTGAAGTGTAGCAAGGTAAGCCTCTTCAATAAGTGGTGATGGAAAAAACTAGCCACATGCAAAAAAATGAATTCAGACTTCTTTCTAATGCCAGTTATAAAATTTATATCAAAATGAATTAAAGATTTCAGTATCAGACCTGAATCCATAAGGTTCCTGGAAGAAAATATAGGCAAAACACTCCATGATATAGAAGCTAAAGACATCTTCAAAAATGAAACACCATGAGCCAAGCAAGTGGAAACAAAGATAAACAAATGGGACTACATGAAACTAAGAAGCTACTGTACCTCAAAAGAAAAGGTGACTGAAATTGATAGTCCACAGATGGGAAAAATTATTTACCTAATACTTATCTGATAAGGGATTAATATCAAAGACACATAAAGTACTAGTAGAACTTTATAAGAAAAAAATATCCAACCCATTAAAAAACACAGAAAGTAAATGAACAAAAACTTCCCCAAAGAAGAAATTCAAATGGCCAAAAGGCACATTAAAAATGTTCCACACAGAGGCCCAGCTCTGGGCAACAAAGCTGAACGGCTCCAATTCCAACAGGTACAGCCCGCCCCCAAGGGCCTGGGTTCCTCTCTGGGCACGCGCAGCTAGAAACAGCCCCTAGACAGCCGGTTTTCAACCCCTGATCCGCGTGGGACGGGCACAGAGGCCCAGCTCTGGGCAACAAAGCTGAACGGCTCCAATTCCAACAGGTACAGCCCGCCCCCAAGGGCCTGGGTTCCTCTCTGGGCACGCGCAGCTAGAAACAGCCCCTAGACAGCCGGTTTTCAACCCCTGATCCGCGTGGGACGGGCACAGAGGCCCAGCTCTGGGCAACAAAGCTGAACGGCTCCAATTCCAACAGGTACAGCCCGCCCCCAAGGGCCTGGGTTCCTCTCTGGGCACGCGCAGCTAGAAACAGCCCCTAGACAGCCGGTTTTCAACCCCTGATCCGCGTGGGACGGGCACAGAGGCCCAGCTCTGGGCAACAAAGCTGAACGGCTCCAATTCCAACAGGTACAGCCCGCCCCCAAGGGCCTGGGTTCCTCTCTGGGCACGCGCAGCTAGAAACAGCCCCTAGACAGCCGGTTTTCAACCCCTGATCCGCGTGGGACGGGCACAGAGGCCCAGCTCTGGGCAACAAAGCTGAACGGCTCCAATTCCAACAGGTACAGCCCGCCCCCAAGGGCCTGGGTTCCTCTCTGGGCACGCGCAGCTAGAAACAGCCCCTAGACAGCCGGTTTTCAACCCCTGATCCGCGTGGGACGGGCACAGAGGCCCAGCTCTGGGCAACAAAGCTGAACGGCTCCAATTCCAAACAGGAGACCTTCCCAACTCCTCGCCCAGTGCCAGGGACTTTTTCCGGAGCCGCGGCCGCTGACGCGGCCGCGAAATATTTTAACACTACATATGCCATAGGAACCATAAGCTAACTTCTTAGATGGAAACTTCTCTATTTTAGCTCAGCCACTAGAAACACAGTTGCCAATAACTCATAAGCCTATCTTAACTCACACTGCATATCAAGCAGAATAGTAACACTGAACGTGAAGGACTAAACCACACCTCTCACAATGGTAAAGCAACGCAAAAGCCCACCAAACATTCATATTGAAGAGTCTAGCCCAGATGACACCAACAGTACTGTAGTGTTAGACAACCTCTCTGACAAGGAATTCAGAAGGGAGCTACTTAGCATGCTTAGGGAATTAAAAGAAACAATGGAAAGCAATGCCAATAGAAGACAAGAGGATCTGAAGGCAGAAATGAGAAAAATGCAATTAGAAATGTCAGACCTGAAAAATCTCATAGGCGAATTGAAAAGCTCAGTGGAAGGCCTCAGCAGCAGAGTAAGAGCGGCTGAGAACAGAATCAGTGAGCTCGAAGATGAAGTTCAGAGACTCTCCAGAAAAGAGCAGAAAATGGAAAAGAGACTCACAATTCGGGAACAGATGGCAAGAGAAGATCGTGATGAAGCCAAGAGGGGTAACATAAGAATTATTGGAGTCCCAGAGGGACAGGAAGAAAACCTCGATGAAGAAGAAACTGTCAAAGACATCATTGTTACAACATTTCCAGAGCTGAAGAAAACTTGTGACCACATTCAGGAGGCCCGAAGGGTACCAGCTAGAAGAAATCCGAATAAAAATACCCCAAGACACATTCTGATCAAAATGACCAAAACCTTAGACAGAGACAAAATTCTGAAAGCAGCAAGATCGAAGAAAGAAATCTCTTACAAAGGAGCATCCTTAAAATTCACAGCTGATTTTTCTGATGAAACCCTCATGGCCCGAAAACAGTGGTGGGACATAGTAAAAAAACTCAATGAAATAAATGCCTCCCCCAAAATACTTTTCCCAGCAAGACTCTCATTCATAATAGAAGGAACAACACACAGTTTCACAGACAAACAACAGCTCAGGAACTTCATAGACTCAAAACCATGGTTACAAGAACAACTAAATGGGCTACTTTAAGGCAAGAAAGACCCCTCAAATACACCAAATTTTAACAGAACAATGGGACAAAATCCCATAACAATAATCTCTCTCAATGTCAATGGGCTAAATGCACCAATTAAAAGACATAGAGTGGCAGGATGGATTAGAAAATTGAACCCAACATTCTGCTGCCTGCAAGAAACGCATCTCAGTAGTCAAAGCAAACACAGACTCAGAGTCAAAGGCTGGAAAACAATCCTACAGGCAAACAGCTCCCATAAAAAAGCTGGGGTAGCCATCCTTATATCAGACCACATCGATTTCAGAGTGAGGAAGGTCATAAGAGACAGTGAAGGCCATTTCTTATTGATCAGAGGATCTGTACAACAGGAAGAACTTACAATAATAAATGTATATGCACCTAATGAGAGACCAGCAAAGTACTTAAAACAACTACTCATAGATTTGGGAAAAGACATCAATAGCAACACAATACTAGTGGGAGACTTCAACACTGCTTTGTCACCTCTTGATAGATCAACCAGACTCAAGCTTAGCAAGGACATACTTCATTTGAGGGAAACAATGGAAGAAAGGAACTTAGTAGATATATACAGGACACTTCATCCACAAAAAGCTGAATACACATTCTTCTCAAGCGTACATGGAACATTCTCCAAGATAGACCACATGCTGAGCCACAAAACATGCCTCCATAAAATTAAGAAGGTAGAGATTGTATCAACAATCTTCTCAGACCATAATGCGCTGAACTTAGAAGTAAATCACACACAAAAACAGAAAACTAAATCAAACACCTGGAAATTAAACAGTGCACTATTGAACAACGAGTGGATTAGAAAGGAAATCAAAGAGGAAATCAAAAGATTCCTAGAAACGAATGAAAATGAGAACACGAGTTACCAAAACTTGTGGGACACAGCAAAGGCTGTGTTAAGAGGAAAGTTTATAGCTCTACAAGCATTCCTCAGGAAGGAGGAGCGAGCACACATAAGTAACCTAACCTCACAGCTTAAGAGCTTGGAGAAGGACCAAAAAAAGGAGCACAACCCGAACAGGAGAAAGGAAATAATAAAACTCAGAGCAGAGATTAACGAGATGGAAACCCAAAAAACAATCCGAAAGATCAATGAAACCAAGAGCTGGTTCTTCGAGAAAATTAACAAGATTGATAAGCCTCTAGCAAAACTCACAAAGAAAGGGAGAGAGAAAACCCTAATAAACCGAATCAGAAATGAAAAGGGGGTCATTACAACAGAAACCACAGAAATTCAGAGGATCCTCAGGGAGTACTTTGAGAAGCTTTATGTCACGGAACATCAAAACCTCGAGGAAATGGATAAATTCCTAGACTCCTACAGACTCCCAAGGCTGAACCAAGAAGACCTGGAATACCTGAACAGACCTATCACCATCAAGGAAATTGAAATGGTAATAAAAAGTCTCCCCAAGCACAAAAGTCCTGGCCCGGATGGATTCACTAGTGAATTCTTCCAAATCTTTAAAGAGGACTTACTCCCAATGCTCTTTAAGCTTTTCCACGAAATTGAAATATCAAAAACACTTCCAAACAGTTTCTACGAAGCAAATATCACACTGATACCAAAAGCAGACAGAGATACCACAAAGAAAGAGAATTACAGGCCGATATCTCTGATGAACACAGATGCAAAGATCCTCAACAAACTACTAGCAAATAGAATCCAACTACTCATTAAAAAGATCATACACCATGACCAAGTAGGATTCATCCCAGGGATGCAAGGATGGTTTAACATTCGGAAATCAATCAACATAATCCACCATATCAACAAAAGAAAAGATAAAAAGCATATGATCATATCAATAGATGCAGAGAAAGCATTTGATAAGATCCAGCACCCCTTTATGATGAAAACCCTAGCCAAAATGGGTATAGAGGGGACCTTCCTCAACATAATTAAAGCCATCTACCACAAGCCTACAGCAAGCATCATCCTCAATGGGGAAAAACTGAGAGCCTTCCCTCTAAGATCAGGGACGAGACAGGGATGCCCACTCTCTCCACTGCTGTTCAATATAGTACTGGAAGTACTTGCAATAGCGATTAGGCAGGAAAAAGATATTAAGGGCATTCAGGTAGGAAAGGAAGAAATCAAGCTCTCACTATTCGCAGATGATATGATACTCTACTTAGAGAACCCAATAACTTCCACCAAAAAACTCCTAGAAACAATAGACTCGTATAGTAAAGTTGCAGGTTATAAAATCAATACCCAAAAGTCCATGGCTTTCCTATACGCAAACAGTGAGAGAGAAGAAAGCAACATGAAAAAAACAATCCCATTCACAATTGTGCCCCAGAAAATCAAGTACCTAGGAATCAGCTTAACTAAGGAAGTAAAGGACCTGTACAAAGAAAACTACAAAACGCTACTTCAGGAAATAAAAGAGGACATGAGGAAATGGAAAGATATCCCCTGCTCATGGGTCGGGAGACTTAACATTGTCAAAATGGCAATACTACCGAAAGCATTGTATAAATTCAATGCAATCCCTATAAGGATACCCATGACATTCTTCAAAGAAATGGAGCAAACACTCTTGAAATTTATATGGAACAATAAGCCCCCACGAATAGCTAAAGCAATTCTTGGGAAAAAGAAAATGGGAGGAATCAACCTCCCGAACTTCAAACGGTACTACAAAGCAGTAATAATTAAAACAGCATGGTACTGGAACAAAGGCAGAACTGCAGACCAATGGAACAGGGTTGAATACACTGACATCTCTCCTCAATCATATGCTCATCTAATCTTTGATAAAGGTGCAAGTAATGTGAAGTGGAGTAAGGAAAGCCTCTTTAATAAATTGTGTTGGCATCACTGGACGGCTACATGCAAAAAATAGGCTCAGAACTCTGCCTAACACCATGTACAAAAGTAAGATCAAAATGGATTAAAGACCTCAACATCAGACCAGAAACCATAAGGTACATTGAAGATAAAGTTGGCAAAACCCTCCATGACATTGAAGCTAATGGTATCTTCAAAGATGCCACGCCACTGGCCGAGCAAGTGAAAACAGAGATAGATAAATGGGACTATCTTAAACTAAGAAGCTTCTGCACCTCCAAAGAAACAGTGACCAAAATACAAAGACAGTCTACAGAATGGGAAAGGATATTCACCGAATACAAATCTGACAAGGGGTTGATATCCAGGATATACAAAATACTGGTTAAACTCCACAAGAAGAAAACATCCAACCCCATCCAAAAATGGGGCAATGAAATGAACAGAAACTTTCTCAAAGAAGAAATATGAATGGCAAAAAAGCACATGAGAAAATGCTCTACATCATTAATCATCAGGGAGATGCAGATCAAAACCACAATGAGATACCATCTCACACCTCAGAGACTGGCCCACATTCAAAAGAACAAAAGCAACCGATGCTGGCGTGGATGTGGCGAGAAAGGGACACTCCTTCACTGTTGGTGGGAATGTCCACTGGTTCAGCCCTTCTGGAAAACAGTATGGACGATTCTCAAAAAATTAGAAATTGAGCTCCCATTTGACCCAGCAATACCACTCCTGGGAATATATCCCAGAGAGGCAAAAATGTATAGTCGAAGTGACATCTGCACTTGTTTGTTCATTGCAGCACTCTTTACAATAGCCAGAAACTGGAAGAAACCTGAATGCCCAAGAACAGATGACTGGTTAAAGAAACTTTGGTACATCTACACAATGGAGTACTATGTAGCTGTTAGAAAAGATGAAGTCATGAAATTTACATACAAGTGGTACAATATGGAAAGTATCATGCTAAGCGAAATGAGTCAGAAAGAGAGGGATAGACATAGAAAGATTGCATTCATCTGGGGGATATAAAGTAACAAAGTATGAGATTAATACCCAAGAATAGCTGAGATCAGCACCAGGAGGATTACTCCATAACTTAGAGGCCAGCCGGGTATCCTAGAGGAAAGGGCAGTTCAGATAGAGAAGGGAGCACCAAATAAAGGATGTTTGGAGGATCCTCCCAGGAGGGGAGATGCATGTCGAAAGTAGACTATGGACTGAACATGTTTGCCACTCAATGCCTCTTTTGCAGACCACAACACCCAAAAGGAGAGAGAGAACACAGGGGATTGCCCTGCCACAGAGACAGGGGGATGGGGGGATGGGGGTGGGAGGGATATTATCCATGGTGGTGGAAAATGGGCACTGGTGGAGGGATGGGTATCTGATCATTGTATAATTGAAACCAAAGCACAAAAAATTGTAAATCTACAACTTTAAAAAAAATAAAATAAAATAAAGGGGAAAAAAAAATGTTCCACACATGGATTTGGGCGGAAAAGGGAGATTCTTTCACTGATAGTGGGAATGCCGACTGGTCCAGCCTTTCTGGAAAATAATATGGACATTCCTTCAAAAACTAGAAATTGAGCTTCCATATGGACCCCACAACCCCACAATATTTCTGGAAATATATCCCGAGGGTGCAAAAAAGCACAGTAGAAATGACATATGCACCTATATGTTCATTGCAGCACTGTTCACAATAGCCACAATAGCCAAAATCTTGAAACAACCCGAGTGCCCGAGAACAGATGACTGTTTAAAGAAACTTTGGTATATCTACACAATGGAATACTATGCAGCTGTTAGGAGAGATGAAGTCATGAAATTTTCTTGTAAGTGGATAGACATGGAGAGTGTCATGCTAAGTGAAATGAGTCAGAATGAGAGGGACAGACATAGAAGAACTGCACTCATTTGTAAAGTATAAAATAACATAATATGAGACTGACACCCAAGGACAGTAGACACAAGGGCCAGGAAGATTGCTCCATAGTTGGAAGCCTGCCTCATAAGCCGGGGAAGAAGGCAGCTGGAATGAGAAGGGATCACTAAGTCAATGATAGTTGGAGAGATCAATCAGGATGGAAGATGTGTGCTGAAAGCAGGTAAAGGACCAAACAGTAACATCTCAGTATCTGTATTGCAAACCATAATGCCCCAAAGTAGAGAGAGAGAGTATGGGGGAAATTGTCTGCCATGGAGACAGGGGGAGGGTGGGAAAGGGGGTATACTGGGGAGATTGGTGATGGGGAATGTGCGCTGGTGGAGGGATGGGCATTTGATCACTGTATGATTGTAACTCAAACATAAAAGCTTGTAACTGTATCTCATGGTTATTCAATACAATTTTTAAAAATATTCTACATCAGTAATTGTCAGAGAGATGCAAATCAAAACAACAATGAGATATTGTATCAGACAACTGAGGTTGGCATGCATCCAAAAGAACAAGAACAACCAGGGCCGGTGGGGATGTGGAGAGAAAGGGGCTCTCATTCATTGTTGCTGAGAATACCAACTGGTTCAACCATTTTGGAGAACAATATGAACATTGCTCAAAAACCTAGAAATTGAGATCCCATTTTACCCAGCAATATCATTTCTGGGAATATATGCTGGGGGCACCAAAACACACAGCAGAAATGTCTTCTGCACTTCTATGTTCACTGCAGCACTATTCATAGTAACCAGAATCTGGAAACAACCCAAGTGCCTGAGAACAGACGATTGGTTAAAGAAACTATGGAACATCTACACAATGAAATACTATGCAGCCATTAGGAAAAATGAAATAATGAAATTCACTTATAAATAGATGGACATGGATAGTATCATGCTGAGTGAAATGAGGCAGAAGAAGAGGGACAGATATGAAATGACTGCTTTCATCTGTGGGATATTAAAAAAATAATATGAGACTAACATTCAAGACCAGAGTAAATGGGAGTGAGGAGGACAAGTCAGTGGTTGGAAGATTTCCACAGAGTGTGTGGGGAGTGGAGGGTAGTTAGAGTAGAGAAGGGACCAATATTACAAGAGTGGTTGGAAATAATTGTTTTGGACAGGAACTGAGTGTTGAAAGTAGATAAAGGGATTTATTTGATAACGTTTTAGTATCTGCATTGCAAATCATAAGGCCTAAAAGGAAAAAAAGTGAGAGAAAGAGTGAGGGAGAAAAGGAGGGTGGGAGGGAGGGAGGGACGGAGGGAGGGAGGGAGGGAGAAGAAATATATATACAATAGAGGCAGAGGGTGGTGAGACAAAAACTGGAGATATTGGTGGTGGGATATGTAACTAGTGAAAAGATGGGTGTTGGAACATTGTATGACCAGAATCATCATGAACAGCTTTATAACTGTGTATCTCATTGGATTCAATTTAAAAAATCTAAATAAATAAGTACTTTCCTTGTGTGTGGCCAGTCAGTTTGATCCTAGGCACAACATCCCTCCTCCCACCACCCCAAGCACTATCAGGATTTTCCACCTGCTATAGATCTGGGAGTAGCTCCTGAGCACCAATCGGTACAGCCAAAATTGCCATGGTTATTCTTCATTACTGGTGTCTCATATCTAGCCTGAGTTCAAAGGAGCTTCATTCTAAGATAATGCCAAAGATGGGCAGGAAAAAAGGGAATTACCAGGCCCTGCTGTCTTGGTCAGAGCAGATCCTCCATCACATTGTCTTTTATACCAAGTTGGGCAAAAGCTCAGAACTCTCCCTTTCCACCTTATTACAGTGATAATAAGCATACTGGGGGAACTTCCTTCTCTTGCTTAAAGAATTCAGACTATGTGCATAGTCAGAATGGAGAGAGCAAAAAATCTCGTGTTTTGGATTATCATATGCTTCTTCCCTAGGGAACTTTCTACTGTGGGTAACAAAGTAAAAAGTTTCCAACTTTGACTTAAACCCTATGCATTTTTTGCTGAAAAAAATAAAAAGAACTGAAAGTAGATAAGTCCCTTTGATTTTGCAGAATCTTGTGTTATAATCATTACAGGGGAAGTAGATCTCAGGGGAGCCGGTGGAACTAGATCACTGGTAATTTTAAAATTTTGCTAAGGAAATAAAAACCCTGCTAGCTGTAAAGGCATCCAGACAAAATAAGTAATGGAGTGTTTGTGCGTGGGAGATAGTAAGAGATAAAAAGAAATGCCCAGCAAGGTAACTTTTACTTTGTCCCCCGACTAGTACCCAGACAGATGTCAAGACAACACAGATTTCACCTGTACACACAAGGCCATGTTCAGAGACTAAGGAAAGTCTTTGGGATTTTGTTGCTGTGGTACAATCCTAGAGAGGTCAACCAACAGGCTATGGAGCAGCAACCCCTGCAAGAAGCCACAGGTGACAAGGTTCCAGGTGAAGATTTCAGACTAGGAAAGCATACACTGGGGACAGAGAACAGCACAGGAAAACACCAAGTCATCATCCACCAGAGGTGAGCAGGTAGCATAGGACAGGACTTATGACACTGAACTGGAACATCAGGGGACAGGACTAGTGACACCATATACAAAACAAAGGAGAGGCTTGGATACTGGGAAGGGTCCCAGACTCTCTATGCAAACTGCTCAATAAATTAAATTCTTTTTTTTTTTTTTTGCTTTTTGGGTCACACCCAGTGATTCTCAAGACTTACTCATGGCTTTGCACTCAGGAATTACTCCTGGCAGTGCTTGGGAGACCATATGGGATACTGGGAATCGAACCCAGGTCAGCTGTGTGCAAGGCAAACACCCTGCCTGCTGTACTATCACTCCAGCCCTAAACTAACTTCTTAAGCACCTGAGTTTTATAGGAAAATCTTTCATACACTTCAAGAGCCCACAAACTCACTTTGTGTTAACATCATTAGCAGCACAGCCCCCATCCTTCTGTCTGTTTTTAGGCTGCATGTCATGTCAGGTTCAAAAGATCTGGAGGTCTCCAGTGATATTTTGATACTTATTCATTATCGGGCTTATACTCTCAGAAGCTGCTGCTAAACTAAGTCATATAGTCAGCACTAGATAAATGAATGGAAAAGAGTCTGATTTTTAAGTCTCTGAATTATGATGTAGACAAAGGAGAAAGGTATTGAGAGGGGTTGATTGTTTCACCATCAATGTTTGATCCAGGGAGGCCCAATTAAATGCCAAAAAGTGCCTTAGCAGATAGTGGCCTTGCTCCTTGCTCCAGATAGTGGCCTTGATTAATTTGGACATGCAAGTTCAGCTTTAATGTTACAAAAACTAAATAACACCTCCATCAGGGAAATTTTGCTGAAATTTGATTCCGATCAAGAACAAAAATTATGCCAAATCCTCTTTTATGTAGATGTCACATTCACTCCCAAATGATTTCAGGATATAGTACAAACCCCATCATGTCTCTATAGAACTCAAAATTCAACAGCAGCAAAATCAAATAGTCCCATGCAAAACTGCATTGATGCCACAGGAATGGATCTGGAGAGTGTTATGCTGAGTGGATTTAGTCAGACAAAGTGAGACAGATACAGAATGATCTCTCTCATATGTTCATGTGTTGGGATATAAAGGAACATAATAAGGGAATAAAAAACTGCACACTAAAACTGCAGGATAATCTAAGTGTCCCCAGAATCATAGAAATGATCTGGGTATCCCTAGTACTAAGGGTTTGAGCAACATAACTTTCTTAGAATCTTCCTTAGGCCAACCAATGGCCAAGTTGGCCAAGAATCACTGGTGAGGACCCCAGACCTTCTGAGTAGCACTTAGAAGCCCCCCTCAAATTTTCTTTTAAATTTAAAAAATGTAATTGTGGGGGTATGGTGCAGCCAGCAGGTAAATCTGTACCTGTGAGGTGAGTGCATCAGCAGCCTGATGGCACCGTCAGACTTTCAGATACCCCAAAATTGCTGCTGTGCCTTTGGCCAGACTCCAAAAACTTGGGGCAAAGTTTACCAAGAAAGTAAATGGCCAAAAGTTAGGTATTTGTGGACACACTCACAAACCACCTTCGGCTCAGCTATATAATTGGAGACATGGCTTCTCTTGTTCCTGATCAAACTGCTTAACAGCCATGATCCCAGAGACTCAGAAACGAATCTCAGAACCCAAAGGCTTTTGGCAGAAATACGTCCTGTTCCTGCAGTAGGTTACTGGCAGTGGGCCACTCCAGGTAGGAATAGGTTACGTGCTTTGGCCTGTTCCCCCTGGCGGTCCGGTGACTGCCAACCTCCAGAGGCCACTGGACAGTCAGTTTTGGGTCTGCAGTGACAAGGCATGTGGGGCCTCACCAGATGGGGATAGAACCGGCCCTTTTCTCCCCATCCCAATGAGACCCTGAGTCGCCACCTACAAATGGCCTCTCTGGCTCCTGATCAAGCTGATTAACACCCATATCCCAGAGACTCAGAAAAAAATCTTGAAACCCAGCGACTTTTGGCATAAATGCATCTGGACCACATACAAGGTGGACGCCGCCTCAGAGCTTATAGGAAATCCAGGTTTGAGCCAGTGGTGAGGGGCAACTGCAGTCTCATGGGATGGGGGTTGGTACTGGCTCATCCTTCATGCCCTACCGAGGTCACGAGTTGCCCCTCACAAGTGGCTCTCCAGCACGGCCATGGCTCCAGAGGCAAAAGGACTTAATCCAGAGCCCGGCAGCTTGCAGCAGAAAGGTGAATGGACCATGTGTTAAACTACCGCACCATGCCTCCCTGGGAGGGAAAGGGTGTTACTCCCTTCTGCCTCCCCCCCACCCCCCGGCAGCAGGGTGGCTGCCACCTCAGAGCTTATTGGAAAGCCAGGTATGAGCCTGCGATGATGGGACAACTGCAGTCTCATGGGAAGGGAGGCAGTACCAGCTCGTCTTTCACGCCTTACCAAGGTCACGAGTTGCTCCCACGAGCAGCTCTCCAGAACAGCCATGGCTCCAGAGACAAAAGGACTTAATCCAGAACCCAGCAGCTTGCAGCAGAAAAGTGAATGAACCATGCGCTAAACTACAGCTCCATGCCTCCCCAGGAGGGAAAGGTTGTTGCTCCCTTCCGCCTTTCCCCCCGCCCCCAGCAGCAAGGTGTCCGCCGCCTCAGAGCTTAAAACCAGGTAAAATCTGGTGGTGATGGGGCAACTGCAGTCTCATGGGAAGGGGGGTGGTACCGGCTTGTCCTTCACGCCCTACCGAGGTCACGAGTTGCCCCCCACGAGTGGCTCTCTGGCACAGCCATAATTCCAGATACACAGAAACCAATCTCATAATTATCTGGCTCGTTGCAGAAATCCAAAATCATTAAATGATTCTCAAAACCAGCTATAGAAAACAAAGTATTTCACAATGCCTTTTCAGCAATTCTGATTGTTGGGGCGGGGGGGGGGGGAGGAATTCTAAACAATAATGGTGCATCTTTTGTCAAAATAATGAATGTAATCAATGTAGAGAAAAGTTAAGTAGAAATCATCTGCCTCACAGGCATTGGGAGGGGTAGGAGGGGGGTATATTGTGGTTCATGGTGGTGAAAAATGAGTACTGGTGAAGGGACAGGTGTTTGATCATTGTATGACCAAGACTTAAACCTGAAAGCTTTGTAACTTTTCCCACAGTGATTCAATAAATAAATACAAGAAGAAAAAAATAAATAAAATTATAAAGAAAAAAAAGTAAGGTGGAGTTCATGCCCAATTTAATCAGCGAATCAGTTGCTGAATAAATAGCAGTACTCCTACAATAAAAAATATGTAACTAATATAGATTCTGCTCTCCTGATTCAAGGTAACTATTATAAAGCTAAAGGAAAACACTAATTTTTAAAGATCAATGTACATCTACATTTATTACAGTAGCACTGTAGCACTGTCCTCCTGTTGTTCATCGATTTGCTCAAGTGGGTCCTAGTAATGTCTCCAGTGTGAGAGTTGTTACTGTTTTTGGCATATCAAATATGCCACAGGGACCTTGCCAGGATCTGCCATGAGGGAGGGATACTCTCAGCTTGCCAGGATCTCTGAGAGTGATGGAGGAATAGAACCCGAGTTGGCCATGTGCAAGGCAAACACCCTACCCACTGTGTTATTGCTCCAGCCCATATTTATTACAGTAATATCTATAATAGTCAGGGATCTGGAAACAACCCAAATGCCCAATAACAGATTAGTAGATAAATAAGTTGTGGACCATCTATGTAATGGAATACTACTCAGCTATGAGAAAAAAAATGAAAACTTGGTGACATTGTGGTTGGAAGCAGAGGGGGTCTTGCTAAGTCAAATATGTCAGAAGGAGAAAAACAAATGCCTGATGACCTCATTCATGTGTGGGATATAAGGAAATGAAGCAATGGACAAAGAAAGCCAAACTAAAACAGCTTTAGATTATGACTGTAGAACTGAACTTACCAGAGAGAGGGAGGGAAGGAGAGCGGAAGTGGGGAAGTGCTGGGTATCCAGTGGTCTATGGTGCAGGGACTTTGGTATTGCTGTTGTGTGCATGTGATTTGGTAAAATTCATTGAAGACATACAAAATTATAGTCCTAAAACATGATCAGTGTTGCAAAGCAAAGTTACCTCAATATCACACTTTGGCTAAAGTCATAGTGTTTGTTTATCTAACATATTTGTGACAGTTACTCTCTTGCATCATCTAAGTGTCCATAGTTATAAAGACTCCTAAGTGTGTCATGTATATAAATGTGGTGTTGATTTAACATACATCCTTTCTTTTTGTGTGGGAAAAGCTGCAGCTGGAAATGTTGGAGGACACATCATGTCAAGCATCAAAACTGAGCATGTGCTCCAGATATTTGAGTCATCTCCCTGGCCCCTCTTATACATATATTTTGACATTGATTATTTTCCAGAAACTTCTTTATTCCCTAAGGCTACAATAATAAACAAATCAGACAAAAAAAACCCTAGCTTCTATCCTACTGTAGTGTTCCCTCACTATAAGCTAAACTTCCCATTGAGAGCATCAATACATTTACTACATTAAAAAGCATGTGAAAAAGAATGGTGGCCAATAAATAAAAAAGCAATGCTTTGAAGGTTTACTTTTCCTTCCTTCCTTCCTTTCTTTCTTTCTTTCTTTCTTTCTTTCTTTCTTTCTTTTTCTTTGCTTCCAGATTTCTAACAACACTTTATGCTTGGCACTGATCTTCTGATCAACTTTTGGTTTTCCAATTTCCTTCCACTTTTCCTTTTTGGTTTATTTTTGGTTTGGAGACCAGACCCAGCTGGGCATATTTCTAGCTATGTGCTCAGCAATCACTTTTGACGGCTTGGGGGACCATATGTGATGTTGGAGATGGAATCTGGGTTGGCCACATGCAAAATAAGCAGGGCTGGAGTGATAGCACAGTGGTAGAGCGTTTGCCTTGCACGCAGCCAACATGGCCGACCGGAGTTCGATTTCTCTGCCCCTCTCGGAGAGCCCGGCAAGCTACCGAGAGTATCTCGCCAGCACGGCAGAGCCTGGCAAGCTCCCCATGAGGTATTGGATATGCCAAACACAGTAACAACAAAGTCTCCAATGGAGACGTTACTGGGCCCGCTCGAGCAAATCGATGATCAACGGGAGGGCCTTTACTTACTTACTTACTTACCCACTGTACTACCACCCTGGCCAGCATCCCTCCATTTTTGTGTGCTGCTCTTTCCACCCAAAGTAACTATTAATGCTGCATGTGTACATATGTGCAATCACACACACATATACACACCTTTTCCACTTGGTTAGTTATCTTTCTTATTTTTAGGTTTCAGTGATCATGTAAGTCACTTCCTCTGGGAAGCGATCCCTCATTACAAGGCTAAGTCATTGCCTGTCTCCTGGTCTCCCAGAATCCCCTGCTTCCTGTACGCATGTGGAATCCAGAACAGGATCCTGAAGAGGGAAAAAGACACTTTCAAGGAAAAAATAAAGATAAGAAAGGTCAAAAACAATTTTTACCTGTTTTTTCTACTTACACAGACTCCAAAGCTGTCTTCAGGATATGAAAAGTCTTTGACATAGTCAAGCAGTTTAGTACAGTGGATAAAAACGTATGCTGTAGACTGGAATCTTCTTAGTTCAACCCCCAGTTGCATAACCTTCTAGCAGAAGAATTCTTACATTCCTCAACCTTTCTCAGGCGCAGTTTCTTTATCAAAAAAGTATGGTTATGGTAGCATCCACCTATATTTGATGTGATGCATCAATTCACTCTTCATTTATTTTCTACCTACTATGAGAGTCTTTTACAAAAAGCTAAATCTGACTTTAAAGAAAAATAAGATGTCAGGGCAGTCATGTCCCTCCACTCTCTCTCTGAGAATTCACCCTCAGAATGTCACCTCTGAAACTGTGGCAGTTGTCATGTAACTCAAAAAGGATCCAGTCCACACACTGAGAACATAGGAACCAAAGAACAGCAAGAATCCAAGTTCTGGGACCAAAGCAATAGTACAGAAAGTGGGGCATTTGACTTGCACGTAGTTGACCAAGGTTTGATCCCTGACATCTCATGTGGTACCCGGAGCACCATCAGGAATGATTACTGAGTGCAGAGCCAGAAGTAACTCCTGAGTATTGCCCCCACCAACAAAAAAAAAAGGGAAAAAAATAGAAAGAGAAAGGAACTCAAGTCCTAATGTTGTCTCTGAAAAATGTACCAATCTGATACAAATTGTTAGCCTTCAGACTTTATTCTCAGGAACAATTCACTTTCTTTCACTTAAGTCGTACCTAGTTGGTATTTTTCATGCTTACATCTGAAAAAAAGAAGTACGTAATACACTTCCTCTGAAGACTGCAAATTAAAAGAATTAATCATCTAAAGAGAGCAGTGCAGAGACTGACTCAGAAAAAAAGTCCTGGCAATATGATGTCAATCATCATTATCTACCAGAAGACTCTTCCGGGTCATTGAAGAGAAATTGTTTTCAATGCAGCTCAGGCCAGAACAGATAGTCAGAGACGTTAAATTCCATGAAGGAAGGGACCTTGTCTGGTTAAAAATGACTAATTTTCATTATTATCCAGGCCAATGCCAAAGACTCTGTAAAGAATAATCAGAATAAGTTTTGATTATAATATGGCAGTCTCGACAACTCTCTGATGGTCAAATAATGCCAGAACATTAAGCCTTAAGTCATGTCTATTTTTTTAAAAAAAAATTTAAGGAAACTAAAATCAGACTTTTCAAATTGGCAATTATAGCTAGTTGCATGTGGTTGCCAGGAATGGTCCCGTTTTCTAAACTGTTTGATTTATTTGGGAGATGTTAATTTACATTTTTCCCTTTCACTCATCACTGTCCCTTTATTACCAAACTTTATGACTGTGGACTCTACATTCCTCCAAAGCATATGGACCACATAACTTTCTTGGACACCTAATTAACAAGGACTTTCCCCCCCCTAAACTGTAATTATAACAAAATATGGTACATTTAGCTTAATTTTCAATTTAATGCTTGAAGGTGCATAGGAAATTTAGCTCTGTGGCTTGGAGAGGGGAAAGCTGCCATGTATACACTCAATTCTTAAACATGGGTCTGGGAAACAGATGTTCGTAGGAGCAAAAGAAAGATGAGGATAATGAAAAAGTGTATATGAAATGATATCAATGATTAAAGGCCAGGATGTAGTTCATGCTCATTAATAGACGAGGAGAAAGAAATAGGAAAGGGAACTCTCGAAGTTATCAAAGAACATAAAAGACACTCCATTTCTGGCTCAGCATCTATACTCCTGGCTCTGTCACAAACGTCTTTCTGCCTCCTCCACGCAGGTCAGCCTGGTCCTGCGGCCACTGAGTGTGTGTCCTGAATACGAACTAACTGCTGGGGAGGGGGAAGGACACAGAACACATTGCAAAATACTTTTTAGTCATTGTACAGTCCCAGAGATTCTTTTTCTAGGAGATGTATTTCATTAAAACATCTGGAAAGAGGAAGTTTTTCCCCCAAATCATACAAGAATGAAATACTTCAAATGCCTTTTGCACAGGTTTAGTTCCCACTTGTCCCTAACACTTAAGGCCCTTATTAGAGTTAGCTCAGGTTGTTTGAGAGGCAAAGATTATAATTCACCTGTGAACTGCATTTCTGAGTGCCTTTGGAATGTTTTTTATGTCTATTTTTACACAGAGGTATTTTGTAGATACTCAGAAAGAGTTCAAAATCTGTAGTATCTGCTAGACTCTTTGTGTCTTAACACAAATTCCAATTCAAACCGAAAAATATCATGAGGATGAAATGTATTGATTCTCAAGATTGGAAAAATGCATCTAACAGCAATTTATCTAGCAGTTCAAACAATATTGCCTAGGGGCTGGATTCTCTCGTTTCTTCACTCCCTTTTGCAATTTATTTCTTTATTTGTTTGTTTATTTATTTATTGGCTTTTTGGATTATACCCATCAGTGTTTAGGGCCTAATCCTGGATCTGCACTCAAGGGTCACTCCTGGAAGTCTTGGAACCACATGGGGTGCAATGAATCCAACCCAGGTCAGCTGCGTGCAATACGGCTTAACTGTACTATTGCTCTGACCCCCTGCAATGTGTCTGTATTCTTGAACTTTCCAGAACTCCCTCTTCTCTTTGTCTCACCCCTGAAACTAAGAGCTCTACCTGGAATCATAAAATTAAAGCTGGTTTCTATTCTTACGCCCGCATACCAGTCAGTTTACTAAATTCTATGGAAAAGAAAATGGAATCTCTTTTCCAGAAATTCCTTGAAAAGGTTTTTTGGGTTTTATGTTTTTCCCCATCTTGATGAATAATACTAGATTAAGTGCTTCTTTTTGAACAAAAACCGTAGCAGAAGAAAGAGTTAGGGTGATGGCCTTAAGTCAATTAGCAATTAGAAATTGCTTGTTTTTTTTTCCTCTCTCTGTGTGTGTGTGTGTGTGTGTGTGTGTGTGTGTGTGTGTGTGTGTGTGTGTGTGCAGTTGGCAGTGCTAGGGGAGTTGGAGGTTACCTCTGGATCAATGTTCAAGATTGTTCTAGTCCTTGTTCAGGGGACCATGTGCTCAGGATTGATCCTGAGCCTCCCACATATGAAGCAGTCACTGCAGTCCTTTAAGCCATCTGCCCAGCCCATAAAATTTTAAAGAGAGTTAAAATTCCATCCGCAAAATGTGTTTTTTTAAGGAGAAAAGCATCTTTTCCTAAGGATAGTTAGGATATTTGAAGGATTGTAAACCAGAGGAACAACACATGGTGAGCAGTAAACAATAATATTGCACCCATTCAGTTAATTTATCCTCAACCCGCAGCCACTCTGCCCTGACCTGAGTAGACAATGAACTCTCTTTAAAAACATCTCTGGAAGCAGATATAGATCTACAAGCAGATGTGGGCAGGGATGCAGATATATTTCCTTAGTATACTACGCTCCTTAGGTTAACCTTCCCATGGTGACTCTGAAGGTTGAAAGTTACACTAAATATATGGCATCCCAGGACCAGAGTGATTATGCAGTGGGGAGGGCACTTGCCCTACATGTGGCGAATTTAGCTCAATTGCTGGGACCCCACATGGCTTTTGGAGATATACTAATCAGCACCAGGAGTGATAACAGAGTGGATAGTCAAGAATAAGCTATGAGCATCACTGGGAATGGCCCCAGACCATAAATAAATAAATAAATAAATAAATAAATAAATAAATAACAGATTCTAAAATATAGCATCTCACCACAGATGGTTGACTTCTTACACCCTTTTCAGGGAAATTCAAGGTTCACTCTCCCTTCTGATTAACCCCATCTGATTAATCTCATCTCCATATAATACCTAGTCTATAAGTTAAAAGGCCTTGGCTAGAGTCAACAGCAAAATATACACTATGTACAATTAGAAATGCAAATAAAATAAAAATTGATTGTGGGGAATGGACTGCACAGCTCCACAGAGTTTCCCCATAGGAAACCAAATTTGAAGTGCGTTCTCATTCTCTTTCTCTTTTTCTCCTCTCTCTCTCTCTCTCTCTCAGTCTCTCTCTCTCTCTCTCTCCAATGAATAACACAGTGTAAGACATATACTACTTGGTGAATAAATAGTTGAGCAAACACTCATTTGATGGAGGATTGATTGGCTCAGGTATAAACATGCGATTGGAATAGGAGAGGGACACAGTAAGAGCTCCAGTTGTATGTATATCATTCCTAATCTGCCTCTGTCTCTGGCACAACATAAATAGTGCATAAAATTGAATCTAATTTTAGTGCCACTGGGCCAGCGGGGGCATCCTTTCTCAGTTAGTTTAAAAGACACTTGGAGAAAAAAAAATGGTAAAAGTTCTCACTTCTGGCGTCAGAGAGTATAGTGAATTGTTCTGCCTTGCACATAGCCAACCCTGGTTCCATGTTCCAGTGCCTCATACGGTTTCCACCCCTCACCTCTCTTACATGCCCAGGGATAAATCCAATGACCTTAAATTGAAAAGGTCCACAACTCTGATCCTGGCCCCTTCCTCTAAAACCCGTGCCAAGGCTCAGCCCCCTCTTTCCCTTTCCTACTGCAAAAGGACATGAGATTGACTAGTGGAAGGGAGAATATGGAGCAGAAAACGAGCAAAAATTCTTTCATTTAAATGTGGTTCTCACAGCACCCAAAAGGAGGGAGAGAACAAAAGGGAATGTCCTACCACAGAGGCAGGGTAGGCTGGCGGGGATGGAGGGTGGGAGGGATACTGGGATCAGTGATGGTGGATAAATGGGCATTGGTGGAGGGATGGGTACTCGATCATTGTAGAACTGAAACCCAAGCACAAAAATTTGTAAGTCTACAATTGTACCTCATGGTGTTTCACTAATAAAAATGTAAAAAATAAATAATCGTGTTCAAAATAAACAGCATATCGGTTCCAGTATGCTGTTGTGACTTAAAAAGTAAAGAAAATTGCACAGAATAGATAGTATACTAGGTAGAGTGCTTGTATTGCATGCATTTGTCCTCGGTTCAATCCCTGGCACTCCAAATGGTCTCCTGAGCCACACCAGGAGTGACCCCTAAATGTAGAGTCAGGAATAAGCCCTGAGCCAGAAATAAGCCATGCCGAGTATAGCCCCCTTTATCCCCACCCAAAAAAAAAAAAAAGAAGGCGAGGAATGAAAGAAGGGGGTCAAATTAAGAGGCACGATTTGGAAATGGTAGGAACTCATGAATATTTTATATTCTAATTATTACACTAGAAAGAGTCATCCTGCTCTGTGGAGGGCCTTCAAACTGAATATTACAGAAATCCACATGGCTGTTCTGAGCCCAGTCAAGGCCCACATGCAGGGGAACTGCCCTTACTGAGGACAGTTCTTGGCATCTGGAATTATAGAGCTGACAATAACCTGACATGGTCCAGTGTGGTCGTGTGGGTGAGCCCACACCTGGCAACATTTGTCTGTGGAATTCAGCTTCCTACCCCACACATCTTTCCCCAGCACTAATACTATCATTTAATAAATGAGAACAAGAGTTGGGTCCAAGTTAGGCCTAGCCATGCCATAAATAACCTCATATTTAAAGCAATTTATGCAGCTGCCTAGTGAGCTAGGCCCATGGGGCTGGTGCACACGGCTGCCATATAGATGGCCCAGTTGGGAAGTCTTATGTGTGGAATGTGGCTATTGGCACAGCTTTGTTCTGTACCTGGAGCGGCCTGAATTGCTGTCTCATTGCCAGGAAATCTAGCAGACCTTTGGGAACCTATGAGGGAAAAAAACTCCATAGATTCTGTGCAACTTGTGAGTGGGAAAGATGGATGCTGTCAGCAAGCTGTTCCTGATGCCAGGCGTGAGACGAGCATAATGGGGATTTGGATTATACAGAAGGGCCCTGTTCTTAGACTTCAGACGGTAACAGCCAATAAGAATGACTTCTATGTGTTGATTGGGTATTCGGTACTTGGTTAGAGGTGAAGTCTTTTATTTTTGTTTATTTATTTTTAACTTTTTGGTTCACATCCGGCTATGCACAGGGGTTACTCCTGACTCTGTACTCAGGAATTACTCCTGGCAGTGCTCAGGGGACCATATGGGATGCTGGGAGTCAAACCCAGGTTGGCTGCATGCAAGGCAAACACCCTCCCCACTGTGCTATTGCTTCAGCCCCAAAGTCTTTTAGATATATGCGTTTTGATTCTTACCATTTCCACACAAGTTAAGTGTAGGTAGGATGGCTTTGTAAACACAGAAGCTTGTGTTCAATTACTTAGATGACTTGTTTAAGGACAGTCTATGTCAGCGGTGAGACACAGATCCAAATGGGACTCCCAAGCCTTCCTCTTACACCAAGTCACACTACTACCTACAACACCCTGTTGTTGCCTGTGTGGAAGCTGAAGCCACACAGATGAAGCTCCATATTGACCAGTGGAAGTGTTTGGATAATTTACACATGCATCTTGCCCAACTCAGGACAGCATTTCATTTCACTCTTGCCCATAAAGCCTCACCTTGGAACCCTCCTGGACAGGGCAGCAAGAACCAGCATGCAATTTGAGAATCATGTTGACCAACAGGGAGAATTGGAAGCTCAGCAATCACTCAAGGAGACTGGGCCTCCTGGCTCAGGATGGAGGGTTCGGCTCACAAGTGGTTTGAATTACAGGGGATTTGAATGTGTTCTCTTTTCTTGGACAGAGTTGGTGCAATTATGAAATAACCTCGATTTGAAAGTGTGCTGTCCAGATGCCCCTACAGCTGTCTTTTCACAAACCGCGACCTGCCGACCATTTCCTGCAGTCACCTCCACTGCAGATAAGTGGACACTCTTGTCTGTGAAAGGGGTCCCAAGTAAAAGTGAAGTCACTGTGTTGGATGCTTATTGCTAATGGGACCCTGACAGTTCCAGTTCAGGAGTGAGCAGAGGGAACAGAGTTAATGTTATGAAGAAAAGAAACAACAGCTGTTAAAAGAGACTCTAGGAATTAGAAAAATCTCCTAATTTGCCAAGATGAGCCAAATGTTGTGACACAGTCAATGCTGACATCGGAACTCGCTCTGATATGAGTTCCCTGTTGCTTATTTCATTTTTTAAAGGGGAAAATTTCCCTTGGGAGAAGGAAAACCTATTCTTGGACTTAATCTAAACAATTTCCCCACCTTCCAAATGGTATTAAGTCAGGGATCCTTTTGAGCTGTCTAGAGAAGAGATAAGTTCCTCAAGCCATAAATAAAATTAATAATCTATTTTAAGCTCCAGTTCTGGTCTTGAAACATGAAACAGCACCCTGGAAATCTCCCAGTGAAAGAGTATTATTTTAGATCTAAGGAATAAAATTGCATCAATGCTTTGACACATACTTCTTCAAATTAAAATTGTATGTTTGCAAGTGATGAGTAGATTTGACTGCTTAACTGTTATTGATAGATAGCCTTCTAAGTTGCAGGGTTCTGAGGGACAGGATTCACTAGGATAAACAGAGAAGACTGTTCCACAGATATCCACAGGGGCCCTTCTATTTTCCTGTCTCAATCTTCCTTGGATTCTCAGAACCTGGTGCACTGATCACTAGATTGACTCATTCACCATTGCCCTCCTCTCATCCCAACTCCCAAACCAGGCTCCAGAATAATTGGATCCAGAGAACAGAAGAATGCAGATAGTCTTGGTCAGTCCCTCTCTTTCTTTCCTGCTTGTTCCTTCACTTTTTGCTTGCTTTCTTTTAGTTTGTTTGCAGTGCTGAGGATCAAACTCAGGGCCTCACACTTGCAAGGAAAGTGCTCTACATTGAGTCACAGAACCAGGCAAACCTTCCATCAAGACAATCATTAAGATTCCATATGTTACCTTTCCTTTTAAGCTGATCAAAGTTCTAAAGGCCCAGTCCTATCACTCATGGCGCCTGAGCCATAACTTACGGTGGGGAAAGCTGGGATACATCCTACAGATCCCCTTTGGGGAAGGAAGGCCTTATTTCCCAGCTGCTGGGAACATAGCCACATGACAGTTTTCAGCTGTTGGCCATCTTTGAGAATTTCTTCTGTTTTGGGGGCCAAAATCACACTTCCTCCAGTGGCAGCTGACATCCAATAACTAATCACTGTTAACTGTATTAAGGTCTCACAGACAAATCAAAAACATTCTGTCGCATCCTGTAAGTTCCCCAAAGGCTCAGTTAAGGTCTTTGTGGGGATGTCCTCTCCGCTAATTTCTTTCTCCCCATTTTATCCTTGCACAGATGATTGGATTCATTCAAGAGTTATCCAGCATATATTTCCTATATGCTGATTTGTGTCTCAGAATCTCTTTCTGGGACAATCAAATTTGTGATCCTAGCCCAGTTTCAAGGGTCCCACTTCAGGTAATACCCTGTGTCTGTTTCTAAATCTTAAGCTTGAAAACAGGCCCCACTGCTCCATTTCCCTCCCTGGAGTCTAGAGTTGAGCTTCTGTTGGGGTAACCACGCTGAGTGTGGGGGGGCACGACCATGGCACCTCAACCAAGACTATAGATGAATATGTGCATGGAAAACTAGCAGTACCCCCCCAACCCCGCCCTCAGCCAGCAGTCCCTCCTCATTTCTCTGGACCCCATGCTGAGCATCTGCCAAGATATAAGATTGCTATTTTTCTATGCCCCTCACTAATGTATCTGATTCATTCACTGTTAAGCCTCCCCAACCACCTGTCCTGTCATGGAAGGGGAACTGTAACCAAGTCTACCACCTCTTGGTCTCATCACCAACCATTCTATTACGTGAGACAGATGTTCAGTGAGATCTCACAGTGACTGCCCAAACTCAGATGTTTCTTGAGCTTCTGTAATCTGCAGTTTTTAAGGTTTTGGGGACTTTGTAGAAGGTGAGAGAGAGAGAGAGGGCTACAGATGGAGGGAGTAACTGTAAGAAGGAGGTCTCTTTTGGTCCTGATAACTGTATGGAAGTTCAGAACTCAAGAAGTTTTCAGTTTTGTGAGCTTTTCATCATTTCAACGTGGCAACTATAATCCTTCATTGTAAGGGATATTGCAGAAACGAGTGTGTGCTAATTTAGTTATTGAATTTTTAGTTACCTAAAAATCTCTTCTCTTTTCCTAAGTATTCAGTGGTTTTGAAATTTTGTTCATATTACTACGTTTTAGTTGTACTCTATGGAGATCATATCTTAAATGTTACTTTCTTAGCTATTTCCCCTCATAACAGAAAAACAAACTCATGGCTCTTCTAATTCATATAACATCCCCACCACATCTCCTCACCCTCTATGACGCCAGTGCTATTCCACATCTAAACAGAAATGCAAGATACGAATGGTGATGGGTCTGCTCTACCAATTCCCAACTAAATATCTGAGTTGATACAAGCCAAGCAGCTAAAACTTATGGACATACTTTCCCCAGCATTGAAAACTCTGGGGGACCTTCAGAAGGCAGGTGGGCTTAGTATTTGCCCTGCCCAAACCCACGCAGTCACACCCACACCCCATCTCTGGAGCCATACCAAGGCTCAACTCCACGGCTTCACTAATATTCTCTGTAGAGAGGCCAAATTGTGAATAATTTCAGGTACTCTAGCTCCCAAACCATAGATCCTAAAATCTCTGGACCTTGTTGTTGTGGAAAGAGCCCTATGACACCTTCTAATTCCTGAATACTGCCATCCCAATAGGAGCACACCAAATTAGATGGGAACGTAACATAGAAGCTAATGAAGCTCAATAAACAAAAGCAACACTGAAGGCTCAACTAGCAACAAACAGCTCAGTAAATTCTTAGACAAGGATTTAACAACCCCATGGTGAGATATAATGATTTTCACATAAAGATATATGTAAAGGTAAAGGTAAAGGCCCTCCCGTTGATCATCGATTTGCTCGAGCGGGCCCAGTAACGTCTCCATTGGAGACTTTGTTGTTACTGTGTCTGGCATATCGAATACTCTCGGTAGCTTGCCGGGCTCTCCGAGAGGGGCGGAGGAATCGAACTCGGGTCGGCCATGTTGGCCGCTTGTAAGGCGAACGCCCTACCCGCTGTGCTATCGGTTCAGTGGTAGAATTCTCACCTGCCACGCGGGAGGCCCGGGTTCGATTCCCGGCCCATGCAGTACCTCACAAGATATATGTATTGATTTTAATAATAGAGCTTTATTCTCTAACTAATTTCAACTCTAGAATTGGATCAGCAGTTGCAGTTTTTGTCTACATTGAAATGTAGCACTGTCCTCCCATTGTTCTTTGATTTGCTCAAGCGGGCCCAGTAGTCTCCACTGTGAGACTTGTTACTGATTTTGGCATATCGAATACGTCATGGAGAGCTTGCCAGGCTTTGTTGTGCGGGCGAGATACTCTTGGTAGCTTGCCGGGCTCTCTGAGAGGGGCGGAGGAATCGAACCCAGGTCAGCCAGGTCGGTCTCATGCAAGGCAAACACTCTACCAGCTGTGCTATCGCTCCAGCCCCTACATTGAAATACATTTTAAAAAATAAAATAAAGAATGGTAATGGGGCCAGAGAAAGAGCAGTGGGTAAAATTCACTCTCTGGCTCTCCATATGGTCCCATAAGCTCCACCAGTACTGGTCCCTGAATGCAGTCAGGAGTAAGCTCTGAGCACTGCTGGGTGTGGTCCCAACATAAAACAGAACAAATGGTATGAATGAAAACAATCAACTTATTCCACATACTTGTGATTTACATTTTTCAAATGTGGGATTGGTAAAGTATTTATTAGGGGAACACCAGAAAAACTCTGACAATGAGAATGGTATAGAAAGCAGAGAGCTGTCTATCTTCCCTTGCCTTTCTCCGGATTCATCCTCCCTGGGATGGCAGCCATGTCCTCTGCTTGCAATGCCAACCTTTCAAGATTGTACTGATGCACAACCAGTAAGATCTCACTCACACAAAATAATCTGCTGGGTCTGTGAACAATTCTATCTTCCATTATCATTTACTATGAAGAGACTCTGGTTTCCAAATGGCCTTCTTTCTTTCCTCCTCTCCACTCAAATCATGCCTGTCCATCAACACCAGCTCCAAGCCCGCTTCCTGCACAAAGTTCTTCCAGCTCCTGACTTTTAAGAAAGGGGTAAAGATGGATACAATCTACTGAACTTGGCTTCAATCCCTTGTGAATTCCTGGACAGACTATCAAATAGATGACTAACGCATGAGGGTAAGAGGAAGTATGGGTTGCTAAGAGGGTGTGTGCCTTCACACATGTCATTATATTCTGGGGGAAAATTCAATTTAAAACAGCAAATGTTTATTGAGCACTTCTTATGTTGCACATCAGTCTCTGGGATAACTATTACAGGGAATTTGAGTCCAAGTTAGGTGCAAGCCCTATACTGAATGGGCCGAGACAAACGCCAACACAATTGATCAGAAAGAATTATTGTTTGCAAGAAATAAAAGAAAATAAGATGTCATTGGGAGTTTAATAGCAATCATGAAAAAAAAATTTTGAGGGGAGAGTGGAAGTTCAATCTCTAATCCAGGAATAGTAAACACTGCATTTCCTTCTGTAGAGTGTTAAATATGGCAGGGGACTGGCTTGTGTAAAGCATATGCCTCATATCTGTGAGGCCCTAGAACCAGAAAAGAAATCAATAATTTAAGGAAAAATGATATTGAGTTTGATTTAAATGCAGAAACCAGACCTCGTCTAAGCTATGATTATAGTTATGTAAAAATCCCATATTAATTATTTAAAGAGCTATATTACCAACTTCTCAAAAAAAAAACAGGGACTACCCACTTCATAACTCTCACTCTCCATGTTCAAAAACACAAGGGTTTTAGTTAATTATGAGTTAAAAGAAGATGGCAATCAAAAGATGTGATACCTCATAAAGCTATTGAAGTCATATGCCACATTAAAATGAGTGTAGAGTTTAAATCAAAAGGAATAAGAGTTCCACTATATTGATGTTACTAGATTTACTGTACCTTTTGTCAAAACAGCTATTCCAATTAGAGGGTCATTAGCATCCATCAATAGAGAACAGCTAAATAAAGTATAGCAAACCACATAATATAAAACTATTAAAACAATGATGTGTAGCCACATTTATTGACATTGGGAGATGTTCTTGGCATAATATTTTATGACAGCAGAGCAGGGACAAGCTGCTTAAGGAAGAATCCATAAAATATTGACTAGTTTATAAACAGCTCTATATGTCTATGTTTCAGACATTTTAACTTTTTTTGGGTTTTCTTTGTTTGGGGGGGGCACATACAGTGTTGCTCATGGGTTAATGCTACCTCTGCACTCAGGAATCACTCCTGGCAGACTTGAGGGACCAAATGGGATGCCAGGGATCAAATCTGGGTCAGCCATGTGCAAGACAAGTGCCCTAAACACTGTACTATCGCTCTGACCCCACATATCTACTTTTTAAAAAAATTCATGTTTCTGAACATGAAAACGTAAGCTACTGGACTGTTCAATTTGCACAGAATAAGACTACTGGGGATAGTGATAAGAAGAGATTCTATAGCACAAACTCCTGGCCATCAGTTTAATCCAGGGCCATCTAGTAGAAGAAAGCAAACTGAGTTGCTTCCCACTCACTGTTCCTACAATGCGAACATAAACTGAATGTCTCACATTCACCAGTCATGAGGCTACATGCAGAGAATGCACCAATGAATAACACACTGGGCTTTTAGGAGACGGGGGCGGGGGGTGGCGATAAAGGGGTATTTGTTTCCTATGGCTTTGTCTTAAAAAATTAAGAAACCATGATCACTTAACACAGCAAAACTTTATTCCCTCAACCTTTTGAAGTTCAAAATCAAGGTCCAGAGATGCTCAAGGGGAGAACCTTTTTTTAACCTCCAGGGACCATAGGCATTCTTTGGCTTATACTCACATCACTACAATCTCTGTCTCCACTCACATTGCCTCTGTGTCTGCATCAAACCATCTTCCACCTTTCTTTTATAAGGACCCTTGACACTGGATTTAGGGCTTAGCCCTAATCCAGGGTGATCTTATTTCAAAATTCTCTACAAAGTCCCTTTTTTCTAAATAAGGATACATTCACAGGTTCCTGGCAGACTTGACTTTTCAAGGGAAGAGTGTATCACTCAACACTACAAAGGGCTAAGCAAATGATTAAATGAAATATGATACAGTCTTTCCAGAAATATGTGCAAGGTATGGAAGCAAAAGAGCACAGGGAATAAGGTAGAAGGGAGGGTGATCTAGCATATATATCAGGACTTAGCTGTATTTGTTCAGGTGTCTGACGTTCCCACTAGACCGTGCACTCTGAGGAGTTCTAGCCATCCTCCCAGAGGCACAACTTTGTGAAGAGCAAAAAGGTCTTACTTTTCATTGTAAAAGCATGACTGTACATAGAGCATATAAACAGACACCAGGTATATCAATAGTTGTGAAAATTTTATGATCCAAGCATATGGGGCAATGGAAGAAAATATCTAAAAGGATTTTCTTAAAGAAAATCATAATTAAATAAGGTTGGGAAACACTGTATGAGGGCTGAATCTCTGAGAGCATCTTATGTGTCCATCTGTGTGAAGGTACAGGCCTCAGGAACTATTCATTCATTAGAGGTATCAATAGACGATGCTTCAAAGGAACAAATCTAGCATCATTCATGAGAAGAAACGTTCCACAAATGAAACTAATGGTGAAATAAGCCTGCTCACCAAGATAGTAAGCAACCTCTCTTTGGAAGTATTTGAGCAGAGGTTGAATGAGGATTTTCATGGGATGAATGTCAGGACTAGGATAGAAATATTTGTTAAGCCTCATCAGCACATGACACAAATGGCACAATACCATGAAACCAATGGATATTTGTTCAGCTGCTTTGGCTTTTAGACAAACCAAGTACATTATTGTGAGTCTGAATGCCTATGAGCAGACGCAAGCCCAAACCAACACTAAAGAACTTCTACCAAGAAGGAAAACACAACAGCCCAATGAAAATTGGGTTCATAGCTCTCCACCTGTGCTTGCGTGGGGCAACTTAGTTCACCTCCTATGACTGTTTCTTCTCATTTACTTCACCATACTATTTTTGCCTACTGAGATTACAAATTTGCTCGAGCGGGCCCAGTAACGTCTCCATTGGAGACTTTGTTGTTACTGTGTCTGGCATATCGAATACTCTCGGTAGCTTGCCGGGCTCTCCGAGAGGGGCGGAGGAATCGAACTCAGGTCGGCCATGTTGGCTGCATGCAAGGCAGACGCCCTACCCGCTGTGCTATCGCTCCAGCCCTTAGCACCAAGCAAGGATCGAAAATAAAGTCCCACAATTTTCATCTGCTGACAATATTTCCTGTTAGGTTGCGTGTCAAAGCACTAGAAGATGTTCTGTCATTAATGAGAAAAGTTTCTCCTACTAACTCGAATTAAATATGAAAACAAAGGCAGAGCTCAGTTTATAGTACTCACTTCGAGACTGGATTTTTTAAAAAAAAATCAAGTCTTAGATTTGCATGAGGATGTTGTGAGCCTTCCCTCAATTATCCAGAAATTGGGTGAGAGAATTGATCAAAGGGCCCATAAATCCAAGTCACTGAGAGCAGCTGGTGTTTCACAGTTGGTGTGTGAGATACCAAGGAAGTCTTCAAAACAGGAAATATCAGACTCAACTCTAGAGAGTTGAGCTGCGGTGAAGTTGTTCTTTTTGGTTCACACAATGATTTACAGATGTCTTCTGAAACCTGTGGCCAAGTGAGTGTGGCTTGGGCCACGCTTACCCTTCTCTGGACCTACTTTTGTGGGCACCAGAGCAGGAAAGGCCGAGGAGCCGCTTAGCTGCTGCCTGCGTGCGTGAACTGGTGGAAAAGGTGTTTTTAATTATTGCAGCCTTAACCGAAAACAGCTCCACAAAGACATTGGTTTAAAAAGTCTATGAGCATCTGCTCTTATTAAACAGATTTTGTCTGACCAGAGCCACATGGGATGGGATGGCTAAAGTCGTGAGGTCTATGCCTGTCTTAACATCAGGAGAATTTATGTCCCTTGGCCCTGTTAAACACCGTAAGATGCTGAGGGCATAAATCGTCACATTCTGTGAGGAGAATTGCGTTTTATCACTGAGGAAGAGTTGCACCCTTCTGTGGTTAAAACATGATACAAAATTTCTCACCCTGGATAACTTTTTTTCCAACGGAAGGGAGATAAACTGGCACTAAGTTTTTACACATCATATCCCTGCAAATGGACAGAAAGAAAGGGCAAGGGAGGGCAGGAAAGGAAAGGGCTGGAGAAGAGACAAGAAAAGAAAAGAGAGAGGAAAGGAGGAGGGGAGAGAGAGGGAAGGAAAGAGGGAAGGAAGGGAGAAAGGGATGGAAGGAAGGAAGGAAGGAGGGAAGGAAGGAAGGAAGGAAGGAAGGAAGGAAGGAAGGAAGGAAGGAAGGAAGGAAGGAAATTTTCTTTGTCCTGACTTTTGAACAAGAAATTTAAACACTCTCTTCCCCCAGCAATTCATTTTTAAAATATTTGAAAACCAGATCACAAGAGCAAAGCACCTGCTCATGTGTGCTGTGATATATCTAGACACACTTCACTTCAATTGGGAGAACCTGTATGAACACTCTGTACACCATACGTCCTTGTCGTGTTGCTGTTATTATTCAGAATGGGGAGTTAAAGCCTCTGGGCAAAGTGGGCATTCTAATGGAAAAGAAGAAATGCTAGTAGACAGCTCACATCTGTGACAAGCACTGCACTCAGACACTCACCCACCTTATCTGAGGGCTTGGCTCTGGGTGAGGATATTTGAAACTACTTGAAAGTGAGGTCTGTACCTCACCAAAAGTGACAGCAGAGACGCAGTCATAACCTTTTGTGTTTGGGTTCGTCTCAGTTGCTCAGGGTTTCTTTGTTCCTTTCTTGTGGCCAACCATAGGCATGACACCTAATGAAAACAAAGTTTCTACATTGAATTTTGCTAAAAAGGAGGCTAAACTCCAACAAGAATTCTAGGCTTAGATTGAATACAGTTACAAAAAGTTGTCATCGAAAAAAAGAGTGCTTTGTCATCCACTTCTCAGAGTTTACTGGCCAGGACAGCCGCTGACTTGGGTGTGCAGAAAACTAAAGAAGTGGAAAGGAGATAGACCTACATGTGGATGGGGTGATGTACTTATTTAAACAGTATGCGTCTAAATAGGAATGCTTATTTTTATTGTTTGATCTTCCAGCTAGTAATTTTGATGGATTATGAGAACAGAAGCTAAATGCAATAAAGGGTCTGAACAAAAACAGACTCTTAAAAAAAAAAAGAAAATGGAATATAAAGGAACTTATTTATCCTCAAATTGAGTCTCTAAGATCTTTTATCTACCGCAAATCAAGGTCTCAAACAATTTCTAGTATCTGTGTAATTTTCTCCGCAGAAATGGTATAAAAGTGAAATTGAAAATTTAAAAACCTATAGTGAAAAATATTACCAACCTGAAAAAAATGGTTTTGCCAAACTCTTCAGTAGATAATATAATCATGGTAAATAGGAAGATTTAAAACAGTCAGATAATAAAGACAAGAAATGACAAATTGTAGGGGAAGTAGGTAGGATAGGCACAAACAATACCATAAACACATACCTTAAAACATACGAAAGCAATAAAGAGTTATTATAACAAACTCTTAATTCAAATAATTATTTTTTGGTTTTATTTGGGGGCCATACCCAGCTGAGCTCATGTCTTACTTCTGGCTCTGCTCTCAGGGATGACTCCTGGCAGTGACTGAAGTATTACTGGGCATGAACCTGGATTGGCCATATGTAAGGCAAATGCCCTATCTACCAGCCCTCCAATAACAACTTTTTATTAAACACCATCTATGTTAAAGGGACACAACTTAAAGGTCAGTATGAGGTCTGAGTGTTTAAATTTCATGTTTTTATAAGAGCCTATTATATTTTTTTACAATGATTCAGGCCATTTAGTAATTCTAAGACACATGACAAATGCAGAATTACATATTTGAAAAAATTTTGGAGCTAAATTGGCTAACTCTTTGTATGATTAAAAGGCCCTCCCGTTGATCGTCGATTTGTTCGAGCGGGACCAGTAACGTCTCCATTGGAGACTTTGTTGTTACTGTGTTTGGCATATCGAATACTCTCAGTAGCTTGCCGGGCTCTCCGAGAGGGGCAGAGGAATCGAACTCAGGTCGGCCATGTTGGCCACGTGTAAGGCGAACGCCCTACCCGCTGTGCTATCGCTCCAGCCAGCACAGTGGTAGGGCGTTTGCCTTACACGCAGACAACATGGACGACCCAAGTTCGATTCCTTTGTATGATTAATACAGAGAAATAACATTGTTTATTTAAGTATACTTACTCTATTTTCTGAAACTAGAGTCAAATTTTAACAAATAAGTACCTATGTATGTATTCCCCTAAATCTATTAAAACAATATTTAATTTGGTCTTCTTTAAAGACATGGAGTCTTTAAAGAAGCATATAAAGAATGAGTAAGCCTAATTCTAGAATAAAATCATACATACTATAGATCCAAAGGAGCGATAGCACAGCAGTAGCACGTTTGCCTTGTGTGCAGCCAGCCCAGCTGAGCTGGGTTCGATTCCTCTGCCTCTCTTGGAGAACCCAGCAAGCTACCGAAAGTATCTCGCATGCATGGCAAAGGCTGGCAAGCTCCCCGTGAAGTATTCGATATGCCAAACACAGTAACAACAAGTCTCATAAATGGAGACGTTACTGGGCCTGCTCGAGCAAAATTGATGAACAACGGGAGGACAGTGACAGTGACATACTATAGATCTACCTAGGAAAAGTGCTTTAATGTTTAATAAAGATAAACATGTCTAGAGCAGAGAAGCATGGTCTAGAGTATACCCAACAAGGTTAGATTTCCTGGCAACCTTGGTCATTGTTATATCTATAGCATTACCAGTTGTCTCTTACTCAGACTAGATGTTAACTAAACATTTTGCTAGATATTTTTACTTTTGTTTTCTCGGGGGTGGGGGGGTTACACACAGAAGTGCTTACTCCTGAGGATTACTCCTGAGACCAGATGGGGATGCCAGGGATTGAACTGGGGTCAGCTGCATACAAGGAAAGTGCCTTGCCCATTGTGCTTTCTCTGACCCAATGTTTGCTAGATGAATACCAACTGGAAAGTCATACGTTGATTACTTGGAATAACACCAGCCTGAGAGCATAGATTCTCAAAGAGCATAGGCTGTGTGAGTCAGCAGTGGTGTCTCCAAGGAGATAGACTTTATAGCAGGATATTGGTGACACACGGGAAATTAATATATCAAGGAAAATGGGAATCAGGTTTCTCACTTTTGGGAAATAGAACTACAAATATGAAAAGAAGCTGTCTAGAATAAAGTATGTAGTATTAGACTGAGTATTGGTTTTGCAGGTAACAGTATGAACTCAATAACACAACAGTGAAAATGAACACATCTAAAATTCATTGTTGGTTTCTAAGTATCTTTCTCCACTGAAAAGAATCAATGCTCTGTGATGAAATGATTCCATAAAGTGTATATAAAGATCCATAAACATCTACTGCATGCCTCCCAAATAATGCACTGTCCTCCCATTGTTCATCGATTTGCTCGAGCGGGTCCAGTAACATCTCCATTGTGAGACTTGTTGTTGCTGTGTTTGGCATATCGAATACGTCATGGGTAGCTTGCCAGGCTTTGCTGTGCAGGCGAGATACTCTCGGTAGCTTGCCAGGATCTCCAAGAAGGGCAGAGGAATTGACTCGGATCTGCCCAGTCGGCCGCGTGCAAGGCAAATGCCCTACCGCTGTGCTATTGCTCCAGCCCCCCAAATAATGAAGTACTATAAAAATAACAGCCATATCAAAAGGACATATAAACCAGAACTCTAAGTACTCAAGTTTGGAAACAACTTACACAACAATATGAGTGATGTTATTTATTGGCTATAGCACATTGAATAAAACAGTGATATGTGTAACAAGGATGACACTTAAGCCAATGTATGAAAGAGAAGATGCTGATTGAGAAAGTCTCATAAATATTTCAGGCTGTGGGAGCAACTAATGCTTTAATTTTTTGCTTAAAATGAACTTAGATATCTGAGAAACAAAAAGACCAGGAGACAGGCCTATGAATACTGCACACAGAGAACATCATCTGAGATCAGTGGAAAAGAGTCTAGAACATGTAGGATTCATAACCAATACAAAAAAAGTTAAACTTTAGGGGTCAGATTGATAGTGCAGTGGGTAAAGGCGTTTGCCAGGTTCAGTTTCTAACAACCTATATGGTCCCATGAGTCCCACCAGGAATGAGTCCTGAGCACAGATCCAGGAGCAAGCATGGAGCACCATGGGGTGTGGTCCCAACACAAACAAACAAAAATTTATAACCAGTGTCATAGGAAGTATTTGTGTCACAGGGGATTTTAGGAGTATTTTAAACTTTCTCTAACTTACCTTTGGAGCGATAGCACAGCGGTAGGGCGTTTGCTTTGCACGTAGCCAACATGGCCGACCCGAATTCGATTCCTCTGCCCCTCTCGGAGAGCCTGGCAAGCTACCGAGAAGATCTCGCCCGCACGGCAGAGCCTGGCAAGCTACCCGTGAGGTATTAGATATGCCAAACACAGTAACAACAAAGTCTCCAATGGAGATGTTACTGGGCCCGCTCAAGCAAATCGATGAACAACGGGAGGGCCTTTACTTTACTTTTACTTTACCTTTATTTGGGGGTAGGAGTGGAAAGACCTAGTGGAACTCAAGAGTTATTCCTGGCTCTGTGCACAGGAGTAACTACTGACTGCGGTAGGGGGACCATGTGTGGTGCCAGGGATCACACAAGGGTCAGTTATATGCTACGTAGGTGCCTTTTCTCTGGTACTATCTCTCCAACTTCTCTAATGTACATTTGAAAAACATCTCTCTGGCTCTTGTATAGAGTATTATAATGGTGCAAGACTGAAAACAATGACATGGATCAGAATGATATTACAGTTGTTCAGGCTAGAGAGGATGATGGTATGTGGAACGAGGTAGTACTAGAGGTAGATAGAATGGTAAGCTGAAAGTATGTGTGCTGAAGATGTGTTGACAGGTCTTGCTGACATATTTGACAGGGAACAGTAAAGAGAAAAGAAAATCAAGATAACTCCTAGCTCTTAGGCTTGAGCAGCTAAGTGAATGATAGATCTGCAAACTGATGTGGGATGGTTGGAAGAGAAGCAGGTTTCGAGGGGAAGGAAAAAATTAAGTTATGTTTTGGCCATGATAAGTTTGTACTCCTAGAAAATGTCCGTGCGAAGATTGGCAGATAGACAGTTGTTATAGAAAATCTGAAAATCGAAGTCAGATCTAGAGACAGACTGGGGAGTCTTCGGTGATTAGGTTATATGGAAGATCTTAAAGTTAGATGAGATCACCCTCGAGGGAAAAATATTGGGATTAGAGGCAGGGGTTCAAAAATATGTTCCAGAAATACCTGTCATTAGAAATTTAACTGAAAGAGACCAAAAAAAAAAAAAAAGACAGAGAAGGACAGTGGAGACATGGAAGTCAGGATTTGTTTTGTTTTGTTTTTTATTTCCAAGTGCTAAAGAGTGAACCCAGGACCCCCACACATGTAGAGCAAGTGCTGTACTGCTGATCTACATTCCCAGCTAATTTGTTTTAAAGATTTCAAAAATGAGTACATGTCAATTTATATAACACCAGTGGACTTGGTAACATCTAATAATAGTGCCCATAATAAGAGAACTAACAAACAAACAAACACTGTCCTCCCGTTGATCGTCGATTTGCTCGAGCGGGCCCAGTAACATCTCCATTGGAGACTTTGTTGTTACTGTGTTTGGCATATCGAATACATCACGGGTAGCTTGCCAGGCTCTGCCGTGTGGGCAAGATACTCTCGGTAGCTTGCCGGGCTCTCCGAGAGGGGCAGAGGAATTGAACTCGGGTTGGCCATGTTGGCTGCATGCAAGGCAAATGCCCTACCGAAATCTTTATAAAAGTAGTGGACATAGAAATCCAATTAGCATGGTTAAACAGAGGATGCAAAAAAGTATATATAATGGCTCTAGGCAAGAATAAAATAAAGATATGATACAAGGTGGATCAAATAAATGGAATAGACGCTACAAAGACAAATGGAATCGAAGAATAGATCAAAAATTGTTTTGGAGATAGTAGAGCGCACATCTTATTCTTGTTGCTTCCCCAGGGAAACAATATCATTGGTAAAAATTATTTGAATAAAAAAAGGAGATATTTGCAAGGACTAATCAGCTGAAAAGTGAGGGCACAGATACTAGGATGAATAAGACTCTCAGAATGGAGCAAAGAAACTTGATTATGAAGGAACAATCGAAGAGAAAAGGTGGATGGTTTAGTTGGTGAAAAACAGAATTACTATCTGGCTGCTTCAATTTCCCAATGAAAAATGACAGAGGGTCGAAAGAATAGGAAGGATGTAAAGAAAAGGTATAAAACAGTATTTTCTTGAGTAAGAAAGTGAAATAAATATCATCACTGCTGTGCTGAATGAGTTTCAAGTGTGATCAGTTGTGTTTTCCTTTGGTTAAGTGCCAGCGAAGAGTAGATAGCAGTTACTGTTTGAAGTGGGACTGGGGTTCTACTCATGTACAGTTCCTCCACCCACCCTCTTGATGCTTCCCAAGAGAGGGCCCTCTGTGCTCTCACACCTCCCTTGCACAGTGATACTTACCACTCTTTCCCCTGGTGAGAGACTGTACACAAAACACACAAAGGGGCAAGGGGCAGTCTTACACAACACCAAGTTGTAGAGAGAGATCCAGCTTACTTGGGAAAGTCTACACCTATCTTAAAAATATTCTTGTGGAACTGGAGCGATTGGGCATGTCCCTTGCATGCGGCCAACCTGGGTTCGATTCCCAGCATCCCATATGGTCCCCTGAGCACTGCCAGGAGTGATTCCTGAATGCAAAGCCAGGAATAACCCTTGTGCATTGCTGGTGTGACCCAAAAAGAAAAAAAAATTCTTATTTTCATATGTTTGAAAGGAAGTATGAGATTAGCAACTCAAGAGAGCCATGATAGTTTCAGAAAGGGTGGAAGAGAAAGAGAGAGAGAGAGAGAGAGAAAGAGAGAGAGAGAGAGACTACTGAAGAAACAAAAATGAAGAACTGAGAATGTTGCTCAGTGGTAAAGCATATGTCATGCATGCATAAGATCTGGGTTCAATTCTCATCCCACCCCCAACTCTAGTGCACTTCAGAAAATGCATATTGGTCCAGGGCAATGACTTATGGGTCCTTAGCTCATGTTTTACATTCAGAAGCCCCTGAACGTCACTGTCTCCCAAGTTCAACCCGAGTTCAATTCCTCCGCCCCTCTCGGAGAGCCCAGCAAGCTACCGAGAGTATCTCGCCCGCATGGCAAATCCTGGCAAACTACCTGTGATATATTCGATATGCCAAGCACAGTAACAAGTCTCACAATAGAGATGTTACTGGGCCTGCTAGAGCAAATCGATGAACAACAGGAGGACAGTGCTACAGTGCTACAACTGTGAAGAAGTCATCCAAACACTTTACATACTTTAACATACTTAGTCTCAACAATTATTGGGATAAGTGATTGTTCCATTTTCAGATGAGAAGAGAGTGAGGCCAGAGAGATTAAATCACTTGTCCAGGGATCTTCCAGGATGTATTTGTAGGTGGTCTCACTTCAAATTCCACGGCACCCGAGTGATAGTAGAGCAGGAAGGGCATTTGCCTTGTACACTGGTGATCCAGGTTCAATTCCCGGCATTCCATATGGTTCCCCAAGCACTGCCAGGAATAATTTCTGACTGTGAAGCCAGAAGTAACCCCTGAGCTTTGCTTGGTATGACCCAAAAAAAGCCAGAAAAAAGAAAAAAGAAAGAAAACACGGAGCCAGGCATAAACTCTGAGCACTGCTAGATGTTGCACAAGAAACAAACTCCTACACTAGTCACAACAACTCATTCTATCTGGCAGTATTGTAGAGCAACTATATACATTTATATCTGCATATGTATGAAACTTAAAAATTGTTACTTTTTGTGCTTTCAAAATATAAATTCATTTTACTTACATTTTCCGTCCTACTCATAATGCTTGTAAATTTTTTTTAGTACTTAATTTAAGGATTATCTCCTCCTTTAGTAATCTGCCCTCATAGAAGTGTTGAATAGTCTTGACTGGGATTACTCAGTCAAATGAGAACTCCTATTAGGGAAAATGTTATCTTTGCGTAAGTAGACAACAAGTGTAGGCAAGCAAAATATACTCAAGCGCCAATAATTATCTTGGCTGTGGATATTACATTTGGTCTACATTTGGCCTGAAATCTTAATATATAACAATCTTCATCCCCATTTCCTAAATTCCAGAACTAGATATTTATTCAAGACAATGTCTGTATGCAAAACAGACCATTAGGACTTAGGCAGAATCCAAGACCTTTAAGTTGGCAGCAGGAGGGAAGCCAGATATGAAAGGCAATGGAAAGTCGATGGACTGCAACTCTTGCTCCACCAGTGTCCTTGGAGCAATGTCTTTCCAAACACAGGACTTGATCTCTGCAGCCACTTGCTTCTCTGGCTATCAGTATCAGTGTTTAAGGACTGCAGTTTCCCTGCTGTTGAATCCTTGCCTCTTTGAGAAAGGAATCGTTTCTTCACTGGGCAGCTCTATCTTTTCTCATCTATGCTGGACACATGGGGCGAGTGTTTCATTAAGATTACAATTTAAAGAAAGGTTTGTTGCTAAAAGGGAAATAAACTGAGTAAGAACAAATATTTAAAAGTCTAGCCACAATGCTACATCTCTGCTATCCAACAGCTTTGGTCAATTCAATCTTTTTCCAAAGTCATGGGATAACACTGAAATAGACTATATAAGTAATAGAAGAAGGAGCAAAGGCCTTTTGATGACCATTTCCACCCTTTTTTTTTTTTTACAAATCCTGGATTTGAGGGAACTGTGGGATATTCCTAAGTAAGAAGGGTAGGGCTCTGAGGAGGGAGGAGTGGATGATTAAACCACATCCAACTCTACCATTTCCAAATGTACATTAAGGTAACTGAGACATAGAGATGATATTTTACTGATGGCCTGAAGGTTCAACCTCCTCTTTAACTTCTTCTGAGAAAATAGCAACAACAAAAAATGTCCTCTTCTTTTCACCAAGAATCTTGAGACTTACAGGATAATACACCTTCCCTCTCTCATGTAAATGTAGCCTGCAACCTGCCAACATTAAAGGAGAAAGTAACTTACAGATAATAGATTCTAGTATATGAGTATCACAAGTGAAAAATAAATAAGACATACATGGGTTCATCTGTAAGACACACGCTCTGTTTTACCTCATCAGTGAGTTGTTCAGTTCCCTTGACTCACAGACCTGTTGTAAAGACCAAGTCATATGGCAGACCTATAAAAGGATGCCATTTATTTTGTCCTTCCCCTCAGTGTTTACCCTATGGGTCCTAGTGCTCCCCAGATGAGTGACTGTATCTTTCAATAGATTCTAGCCCCTAATTTTAAAGAAACTAGAAAAGAAGATAGGAAAGACTACTGGTACGAATCTATCAACTGAATCAATATATTTAGCATCTAGATAACCTGACTTTCTTTAGCTAAATTGATTGAAATAACACAAAGGAAAACGTTAGCCCAGAACTGGAATCTGTTGAATCAATGATGTTTGGAAGAGCTGGTCTGACACTCTTCATCTTCCTTCCCCATGTAATTACTTCAAGATGTTATATTATCAGTCTGCAAAAGCCTAAGCAATTAGATTTTCATGAACCATGAACATTTTTTTCTCTCCAATATAGCAGCTTAGAATTTAGAGTGGTGCCATGTGCCTTTGCTGAGATTCCAGTATTTTTTAAACTCTATACAATTAAATGCAGAATAAACTTATTCTGATTCCTGGACCATAAAGGAACTCTGCCTATTGGTCTCTCCAAGCATGGGCTGGCTCCATAGGTCAAATCATATGGTCCAGCTCTCTCTCCGGGGAAATCTCAGAAAAAGGATTGTGATGGAAAAGTAAACATTGTAAAACATTGTATTGTTAATAAAATACTTTCAAAATACCTATTTTCTAATTAACCCACTAACACTTCAAGGTGTGCAGTAAACATAATTTCACTCCTTGAATAGAAGTTCTCATATGCTCACATATTCAATTTTTGCAACACACTTTTGGCTGGCATGGATCTTTCTAACACATCTGCATCTTGTTTGCTGAGGCATCATTATTGCTGCTTGTTCTCAGAACCCATACACTACACATTGGCTACATCAATAACACAACCTTCATGTATCCAATTTAATATCTCTCTGTGGTAACCTGACCTAAGAGAACGAGTTGAATATCAGAGAATTAATTTTAAAAAACAACATAGACTGTGGTGGACAGGAATGTCAAAATCATTTCAAATGTTTAGAAGTTTTCTAGGGGTAAATACTAGGAATACCTGGCAGGTTTTAAAACTATATAACTTCAATTATCCAAGAAAAGTTGGCTAGAAATGAAAGAAGTTAGTAGAAAATACCACTGTTAGAATATTACTTGCAAATTCCAGAAATGTATTTGGAACTTTTTTAAATGGTCTGAAAAATATCTAAAGAAGATTCTGGAGCTAATCTTTCACTACTGATGGTTGATTTTGCTTCATCATCAGAGACAAATGTTTCAAATATTGAATGACCACAACTCCATGTGTTCAGCCATGGAGACCCCACACGGGACTCAAGAAATATGAGATGTGATCTTCTTATGGTTCTTAAAACTGAAATGGAGAGTTTAGTCTGACACACACAGAACAATAATTTAAAACACACTTTATAGTATTATTAATAAGTATGCATTAAAGATTTACTAATGTGCAATTCATTATACAAAAAACTTCACCTACATCGCATAATTCAATCCTCACAATAAGACGAAGAAGGAGGAAGATAAGAGGGCTAGGAATCAGAAATGTAAGCTAATCCATCCCATATCACATAATTGTGGACTATGAGACTGCACCTTAAACCATGTCTGCCTGAAGAAACATTAAAAGATTTGTTTTAACTACTGTAAACTGTCTTGTAACACACACAGCAAAGCATCAACTCTTAGCATGCCAGGAATTCAGGGATGCAGAAAGTCAGAAACTAGGAACTTTCCCCAAGCTCATCCAAAGTACATTGTTAAATTTAAGAGATGCCCCAAGTGGAATAAAGGAGAAGCCAGATGTTGGCACTTTAACGCTTGGGAAACAGCAAGCAGAAGTGTCCCTGCTTCAACCATTTTTCTGCTTCCAGCTGAGCAGGAATTACTCCCCAGGACATGGACCTGGGATGCTCATAACCTACCGCACATCTCTCAGCATTTTCGTGTGAGATGCTCAAACAACACCATTTTTCAGGGCAAGCTGGAAGCAGACAAAAAGGCTGCAGAAAGCAAATAATTATGCGATAAGCATGCTCAGAGAACGAGCAGAATGGAGGTTCTTTTGTTCCTGCCAAATGCCAGTAAGTCTGCCATAAGTCTGCCTGGCTCAGTAATCACAACTGAAATTCAGAATGAAAGTATTGGTATTTTTTAAGAGGCGGAGTCCCATGTATGGTCAGCTCTATCACAGGTTCAGCTCTTTCAGTAAGTTTGCAAGAAAACTCTCATTCTTTCCTCTTTAAACATTGGGGTACGGGGCTGGAGAGATAGCACAGCGGGTAGGGCATTTGCCTTGCACGCGGCCGACCTGGGTTTGATTCCCAGTATCCCATATGGTCCCCTGAGCACCGCCAGGAGTGATTCCTGAGTGCAGAGCCAGGAGTAACCCCATGTGCATTGCCGGGTGTGACCCAAAAAGCAAAAAATAAATAAATAAATAAACATAGGGGTATTAAGGCTTGAAGAAGCCCCAGGCCCCCAGCTGCCTTCTACCACATGCATTCTCCATTACAGATCCACAAATAATTTTCAAAGTATTTTGAAATGTAACCACAGTAACAGCTGCTGAATCAACTATATACCAAGTTGTAGAAATGCCGACTATTAAGTAGGAAGTGTGCCAGCTACATACTAAGAAAGATGAAATACCCCAATGGAGTCAATCTCTAAAACCACATCCCAGAGACTTCCCAGGCCTTGTCACTAAGCAAAAGTCAGCCTACTGTGACGGAAGTGACACAAGATGCCTGCTTAGACACAGCCAGGATTTGGCTTGGAGTTTCTCTAGCATTCACCAACTCCTAGCAAAAACAGCATTTAACTCTCAAACTCCCAGTGCCTGATTTATTCTCCTCTTTCCTCTCCATGCTGGTTTGAGGTGATAAAGTATGTGTGGCTGACACACCAGTGGCCTCACAGGGGATACCCTGTCTCAGGTTTTCCCAGGCTCTTCAGGCATACCTGTGATGCCAACAGTTCCTGTGTTTGTCTCCGATTGCTCCAGGCAGTGTCTGAAAAAAACACCCACTGACAGATTTACAGTTGTCAACCTCTGAAACTCCCCCCTCCTGCACACCACACTTGAATCCAAGAGCACCCAGACCCTTCAAAGCATGTGTGACTCCAAAAGGGTAAGAGAGGGAATTGTAATACCACCACCACCACCACCCCTCCCCCCAGCCCCTGCTGCATTTCCTCACCACCCCCAGGGCTTCTGGGCCTTGAATATTCCCCTGACCTGCTTTCTTCCTCCAGATCTGGAAAGACTTGCGTCTCCAGGGTTTTGAAACAAGATTAAAAGCTCTTTTACAGCACTTGCGGAAAATCTCCTCAGAGGAAACGTGGGTTGGCAGGTAGAAAAAGCTGGACCTGTCTCCTTGCAAATCACAGCTGTGTTATCTTTTTCCTCCACTGATCACTTCCAGATTATCATTCGGGGCAGCTGGCCAATTAGCCAGTCCTCTGTGTCCAAGAGCCCATTCCTGGCAGCAGCTCATTTCTCCACGTGTTCTCTAGGGAGCACATGAGAGGGTGAGCAGTCGGACCCCATGCAGAACTGTGAAGGGTCAGCTGGGGAAAATTCTATACCACAAGAAGTCAGCACATAAGGGAATCAAAAGTGGGTGTAGGTGGTAAGTTTATTGCGGATTCTAAACCAGCCAAACACAAAAGAGTCTTTTCGAAGAGGTAAAAGCATTGAAGCTGCAGAGGGAAATAAAATAAAAACACCCCCCTTGAATCTTGCCATTCTAAAATCTGTTGTTGGAACATCAGCATGCTTTATTCAGTGTCTCCCACATTCCTTTTCCAAACAAGTTCCCTGCAGAAAAGCATCTTCTTCAGGATTTTCTGCCACCTGCCCATCTGACTAAGGGGAGCAATTAACAAGAAATGGGCAACTCTGCTTTGGTCAACTCAAGAAAATTGCCATTACCATTGCCTCTCTATCTAGAAATTTTGGTGCCACCAAGACCTTGACAAGTCCAAAGTCTGATTAATGAAATTTATTTAGCAGGTAACAGTGGGCTGGGGTGATACTACAGCAGAGTGCTTTCCTGGTGTGCGGTCACCCTGGTTCAATCCCTGGCATCCCATATGGTTCCCTGAACACCATCATGAGTAATTCATGAGTGCAGAATCAGGAGTAAACCCTAAACATTGCTGGTATCACCCAAGTAAACAAATAAACTAGCAGAAAGAACAGAAGTTTGTCAAAGAAAATATGTATGCTGTATCTTCTACTGTGACAATGCAAATGCATGGTGACTCCAGGATGTCTTTGTTTTGACCAAATTCATCAGGAAATTGATATATTCAGAAAACACAGGTTGCTGTGTTCTATACCCACAATGACCAGGACCACACCTAGCACCAAGATAAAAACTCTCCTATAATTTTTTTTGGCTTTTTTGGTTAAACCCTGCAATGCTCAGGGGTTACTCCTGGCTCTTCACTCAGCAATGACTCCTGGTGATGCTTGGGGGACCATATGGGATGCTGGGAATCAAACCCAGGTAGGCTTCATGCAAGGCAAACACCCTCTCAACTGCACTATCGCTCCGGCCCCCTTTCCTATAATTTAAAGTTCTCTAAGCATCAGCTCCTAAACTATGCCTTGAGGAATACTAGTGTGCCATTCAGATATAGTAGTCTCTTTTATTATTAAATATTAAGGCACCCGGATTGATATAGTTACTCATAAATAAATTATTCATAGTTGAGGCAAACAATGTTCCAGCACCAATCTACCACTAGTGTCAACTTCTCTCTACCAATGTCCCCAAGTATATAGAGTCTTTTTCATGTACATAATCTTATAATGATAATAAGTTTCTGGAGTCAAGAAATATCGCAGCAGACTGGTTGTATAAGAAAGTTTCTGGGGCCAGAGTGCATGGTCTGCATGCGAAAGGTCTAGGTTACATCCCCAGCAACAGATAGTCCCCCAAGCACTGCATCACAAAATATGACCCGAAAATGAACAGAAGTTTCTATTACTAAAACAAGGTGGAAAAAGTGTATGTAGATAAAGTTGAACATATTTCTTTAGTGTTGACCTATTTAGAGGCCTTAAAATGTTACAACTCTTGGCTTTCTCGGCGCATTTGCCCCAGGCATCCTCTAGGACCCTGGGACACTCAGCACCCATGAGCCTCTTCCTGTTCGTCCCCAACGCTGTGCTGGTCTTATCCCCCTCCCAGGTTGTACCCCGTAGGGGCATGGCCCCTTCAGAAGTGGGCATGGCTTCTGTAGAAGTGGGAGTGGCCTAATTTGGGGCCAGACAACACTCACACAGCCACAGGTAGTTTACTCATATCCAGAAATCACATGTAACATCTCAGTCCCCATACGTCCACACCAACATGAAAAAAAAAACACAAATTCCCACCATGTAGGGAGGATGATGAAAAGAGTACAGAAGCCTCAGTAGGTGCTACTCACCTAAGGGACCTCTCTAAGAAAGAATTCAGATATGATGTAATGAAGATGTTCAATGAACTCAATGAAACAGTGAGACAGATATCCAGTAAATTAAAGGAGGACATGAGAGAAACAATCGAGAAATTACGGGAAGAAATGAGAGCAGAAATTGGAAAGCTGGGCATAGAAATGTCATGAATAAAAGATTCCATAGATGAAATAAAAAACTCAATCTGGCCATATTTACAGCATTCAGCTGAAGAGAAGGACAACATGGAGGGCGGGATCCACAGATCCCGAAGGGAAAAAAAAAAACAGGTTCCAAAAAGAGCCGAGATCATCGGGAAGCCCCAGATGGGGTAGGTACCGCATCCCGCCTCCCCCAGATGGAACCCCGGTGACCAGAAGCCTCTACAACCACAGCTCGAGTATGCGGGAACTTGGACTTTTCCTCAAATCTGCCGGGACTACAACTCCCAGGTAACCTCAGATTCCGGAAGTCACGCGCACAGCCCGCCCCCCAGCGCCATATTTACAGCATTCAGCTGAAGAGAAGGACAACATGGAGGGCGGGATCCACAGATCCCTAAGGGAAAAAAAAAAAAACAGGTTCCTAAAAGAGCCGAGATCATCGGGAAGCCCCAGATGGGGTAGGTACCGCATCCCACCTCCCCCAGATGGAACCCCGGTGACCAGAAGCCTCTACAACCACAGCTCGAGTATGCGGGAACTTGGACTTTTCCTCAAAACCGCGCGGCCGCTCACACGGCCGCGCGACATCTCTCTATATACAAAGTGATCCATGGGAAGTAAACCACCCAACGTTTCTCTCTGAAAATCATAGTTAAGTTTGGAGCACGGCCACAGCCCCAGAAACACAAGGACTTAATGCATAACCCAGCAGCTTGGAGCAGAAAAGTGAATGGGCTATGCGTTAATCCAGGCCATCATGACTGTTCAGAGGGGAAAGGGTGTTGCCCCATTCGCCCTCTCCTCTCTGGAAAGAAAGATGGAGGCCACATGGGAGCCTTGTGGACAGCAGGTATGAGCCGGGGGTGTGGGGGCGACTAAAACCTCATGGGAAAGGGCGTTCCGGTCCGTCCTTCACACCCTAATGAGGTCACCAGTTGCCCCCCGTGAGCGGCTCTCCAGCACGGCCACGGCCCCAGAAGCACAAGGACTTAATGCAGAACCCGGCAGCTTGGAGCAGAAAAGTGAAAGGACTATGCGTTAATCCAGGCCATCAGGTCTGTCCGGAGGGGAAAGGGTGTTGCCCCAGTCGCCTTCTCCTCTCTGGAAAGAAAGATGGCGGCCGCATGGGAGCCTTGTGGACAGCAGGTATGAGCCGGGGGAGTGGGGGCGACTAAAACCTCATGGGAAGGGGGGCGTTCCGGTCCATCCTTCACGCCCTACCGAGGTCACCAGTTGCCCCCCACGAGTGGCTCTCCAGCACGGCCACAGCCCCAGAAGCACAAGGACTTAATGCAGAACCCAGCAGCTTGGAGCAGAAAAGTGAAAGGACGATGTGTTAATCCAGGCCATCATGTCTGCCCAGAGGGGAAAGGGTGTTGGTCCCTTCCGCCCTCCTCCCTCTGGAAAGAAAGATGGCGGCCACATGGGAGCCTTTTGGACAGCAGGTATGAGCCGGGGGAGTGGGGGCAACTAAAACCTCATGGGAAGGGGGGCGTTCCGGTCCGTCCTTCACGCTCTACCGAGGTCACCAGTTGCCCCCCACGAGCGGCTCTCCAGCACGGCCACGGCCCCAGAAGCACAAGGACTTAATGCAGAACCCGGCAGCTTGGAGCAGAAAAGTGAACGGACTATGTGTTAATCCAGGCCATCATGTCTGTCCGGAGGGGAAAGGGTGTTGCCCCAGTCGCCTTCTCCTCTCTGGAAAGAAAGATGGCGGCCGCATGGGAGCCTTGTGGACACCAGGTATGAGCCGGGGGAGTGGGGGCGACTAAAACCTCATGGGAAGGGGGGCGTTCCAGTCCGTCCTTCACGCCCTACCGAGGCCACCAGTTGCCCCCCACTAGCGGCTCTCCAGCACGGCCACGACTCCAGAGCACAGAAACCAATTTCTTAACTATCTGACTTTCAGTAGAAATACTTCCAGGGTCAATAAGTAAAATAGCAGAAATCCAAAACCAATATATAATTCTTGAACCCAGCTATAGAAAGCAAATCACTTCACAGTGCTTTGTCAGCATGTCTGATTTGGGGGTGGGGGGGTAAACTCTAAATAATAGTGGTGAATCTTTTATTGAAACAATGAATCTAATCAAAGCCGATAGAGTGTTAACTAGAATTCATCTGCCCCACAGGGACTGGGAGGGGTGGGGGGTGGGGTTTTATTGGGGTTCTTCATGGTAAAAAATAAGTTTTGGTAAAGGGAAATGTGCTTGATATTTTCATGACTGAGACCTAAACCTGAAAGCTTTGTAACCTTTCCCATGGTGATTCAATAAATAAATAAATAAATTTAAAAAAAAAAAACTCAATCTGTCCCTCAACAGTAGAATGGCTACAGCTGAAGACAGAATCAGTGAGCTGGAAGATAAGCTGCACAAAGCCAACAGGCAACAACAAACAATGACAAGAGACCTAAAAATAGCTCTAGAGCAAATCAGAGTCCTAGGAGATGATTCCAAGAGGAACAGCATTAGAATCATTGGAGTACCAGAAGGTCAGGGAAACAATCCCAATGAAAAAGCCATGGTTAAACAAATCATTGCTGAAAAATTACCAGGGCTGGACAATTCAGACATTCAGATTCAAGGAGTCCGAAGGGTGCCAGCTAAAAGAGACCCTAACAAAAACACTCCAAGACTTATACAAGTTAGAATGATGGATGCCGTGGATAGAGACACAATACTGCAAGCAGAAAGGTCAAAGAAGGAAATCGCATACAAAGGAGCACCCCTTAGATTCACAGCAGACCTATCAGAGGAAACCCTCCAAACCTGAAGGCAATGGTGGGACATAGTGAAAAAACTCACTGAAGTGACTGCTTCACCAAGAATACTCTACCCAGCTAAACTCTCATTCAAACTCGAAGGAACAGTACACTATTTTCTGGATAAACAGCAGCTCAGGAACTTCATAGACTCAAAACCAAATCTAAGAGAAGTACTAAGGGGGCTACCATAAGACAAGACAACCCCTACAAGCACAAGAGACCCTTACAGAAAGCTGACACAAAATCCCGTAACAATAATCTCTCTCAACATCAACGGTCTAAATTCACCAATTAAGAGACACAGAGTGGCAAAATGGATTCAGAGACAGAACCCAACTTTCTGCTGCCTGCAAGAAACTCATCTGAACAGTTAGAGTAAACACAGACTCAAAGTAACAGGATGGAAAACAATCCTGCAAGCAAAAAGCTCCCTCAAAAAAGCTGGGATGACAATACTAGTATTTGACAACATAAATTTCAGGTTGAAAAAGATTAGAAGGGACAGCGAAGGCCATTTTCTCTTCATCAAGGGATACATACAACAGAAAGAAATCACACCCTTAAATGTATATGCACCTGGTGAGGGAACAGCTAAATATTTAAAACAACTGTTAACAGATTTTAAGGAGAACATTGCTAGCAACACAATAGAAGGATCAACAAGAAAAAAACTCAGCAAGGAAACATTGGCTTTGAAGGAATAAATAGAAGAGCGAGGGCTTATAGACCTATACAGGGCTTTACACCCCCAAAAGAAAGAATACACATTCTTTTCCAGTGCACACGAAACATTTCCAAAATAGACCATGTGTTATACCATAAAACATACCTCAATATAATCAGGAAGATAGAAATAGTATCAAAAATCTTTTCAGACCACGATGCACTGAGAATAGAAGTGAACCACACACAGACACGGAGAACCAAATCAAACACCTGGAAATTAAACAACTCAATATTGAACAACGAGTGGGTCAGGAAAGAAGTCAAAGATGAAATCAAAAGATACCTGGAAACAAAAGAGAATGAAGACATGAGCTACCAGAACCTATGGGGTGCAGCTAAAGCCTTGTTAAGGGGAAAATTTATACCTCTGCAAGCATTCCTCAGGCAGGAAGAGAGGGACCACATAAAAAACTTGACTTCTTAGCTCAAGATCTTAGAAAAGATTCAACAAAAGGAGCCCAAATCAGGCAAAAGGAAAGAGATTATGAAACTTAGAGTATATATGAACGACATGGAAACCAAAGAAACAATTCAAAAGATCAATGAAACCAAGGGCTGGTTATTCGAGAAAATAAGCAAGATAGATAAACCACTAGCAAGACTCACAAAGAAAGAGAGAACCGTAATAAACTGAATCTGAAATGATAAGGTGGATATCACAACAGAAATCAAAGAAATTCAAAAGATCATCAGAGACTACATTGAAAGTTTGTATGCCACGAAACAAGAGAAACTAGAAGTAGTGGATAAATTCCTGGATTCCTATAAGCTCCCAAGGCTGAATCAAGAAGATCTAGAGTAACTGAATAGACCTATTAACATCCAGGAAATTGAAACTGTAATCAAAAGTCTTCACAAAAACAAAAGCCCAGGTCCAGATGAATTCACTAGCGAATTTTTCCAAACACTTACAAAGGAAATATTGCCAGTTCTTCTCAAGCTTTTCCTGGAAATTGAAGAAACAGAAACTCTCCCATACAGTTTCTATGAAGCCCATATATCTCTAATACCAAAAGGAAACAAAGACACCACAAAAAAAAAGAAAACTACAGGCCGATATTCCTGATGAACACGGATGTGAAGATTTTCAACAAAATACTAGCAAATAGAATTCAACTTGATCATTTGATCACTTGACTTCCCGTTAATTGTTGATTTGCTCGAGCGGGCGCCAGTAATGTCTCAATTTGTCCCTGTCGCGTACTAGTGTAGCCCAATGGCATCTGTTCCCTCTAGAATTCAACAACTCATCAAAAAGATCATACACCATGACCAACTGGGATTCATCCTGGGGATGCAAGGATGGTTTAACATTTGGAAATCAATGAACATAATCCATCATATCAACAAAAGAAAAGATAAAAACCATATGATCATATCAATAGATGCAGAGAAAGAATTTGGCAAGATCCAGCACCTGTTTATGATGAAAACCCTCACCACAACGGGTATAAAGGGTACTTTCCTTAATACAGTTAAAGCCATCTACCACAAGCCTACAGCAAGCATCATCCTCAATGGGAAAAACTGAAAGCCTTCCCTCTAAGATCAGGGATGAAACAAGGATGCCCACTCTCCACTGCTGTTCAATATAGTACTGGAAGTACTTGCAATAGCGGTTAGGCAAGAAAAAGATATTAAGGGCATTCAGGTAGGAGAGGAAGAAATCAGGCTCTCAATATTTGCAGACGATATGATACTATGATATATTCTTTATGCTTAGAGAACCCTAAAACCTCTACCAAGAAAATCCTAGAAACAATATACTAGTATAGTAAAGTTGCAGCCTATAAAATCAATATCTAAAACTTCATGGCTTTCCTATATGCAAATAGTGAGAGAAAAGAAAGTGACATGAAAAAAACAATCTCATTCACAATCATGCCCCAGGAAATCCAGTACCTAGAAATCAGCTTAACTAAGAAAGAAAACTGTACAAAGAAAACTACAAAACGCTACTTCAGGAAATAAAAGAGAACACAAGAAAGTGGTAGGGCGTTTGCCTTACTCGTAGCCAGCCCGGCCAAGCCGGTTCGATTCCTCCACCCCTCTCAAAGAGCCCAGCAAGCTACCGAGAGTATCTCGCCCACACGGCAAAGCCTGGCAAGCTACCTGTGACGTATTCAATATGCTAAACACAGTAACAACAAGTATCACATTGGAGACAGTACTGCGCCGGCTGGAGCAAATCAATGAACAACGGGAGGACCATGACCGTGACCGAAGTCATCCCATGCTCCTGGATAGGGAGAATAAACATTGTCAAAATGGCAATACTTCCCAAAGCAATATACAAATTCAATGCAGTCCCGCTAACAATACCCTTGACATTCTTCAAAGAAATGGAGCTAACACTCCTGAAATTCATATGGAACAATAAACCCCCACGAATAGTTAAAGCAATTCTTGCGGGAAAGAAAAAGGCAGGAATCAACCTCCCTAACTTCAAAACTCTACTACAAAGCAAACACTGCCAAACAAAACACTGTCCTCCCATTGTTCATCGATTCGCTCAAGCGGGCCCAGTAACATCTGCGTTTTGAGACTTATTATTACTGTGTTTGGCATATTGAGTATACTCTTGGTAGCTTGCCGGGCTCTCCGAGAGGGGCAGAAGAATTGAATCCAGCTCGGCCGGGCTGGCTGCACGCAAGGCAAACACCCTACCACTGTGCTATTTCTCCAGCCCTACTACAAAGCAGTAATAATTAAAATAGCATGGTACTGGAACAAAGGCAGAGCTGCAGACCAATGGAACAGGGTTGAATATACTGACATCTCCCCGCAAACATATGATCAACTAATCTTTGATAAAGGAACAAGAAATGTGCAGTGGAGCAAGGAAAGCCTCTTTAGCAAATTGTGTGGGCAAAACTGGAAAGCTACATGCAAAAAAATGAGCTCAGATCTCTGCCTAACACCATGTACAAAAGTAAGATCAAAATGGATTAAAGACCTCAACATCAGACCGGAATCCATAAGGTACATTGAGGAAAAAGTTGGCAAAATCCTCCATGACATTGAAGCTAATGGTATCTTCAAAGATGTCATGTCGCTGGCCAAGCCAGTGAAAACAGAGATAGACAAATGGGACTATCTTAAACTAAGAAGCTTCTGCACCTCAAAAGAAACAGTGAGCAAAATACAAAGACAGTCTATAGAAGGGGAAATGATATTCGCCGAATACACATCCAACAAGGGGTTGGTATCAAGGATATACAAAGTACTGGTTGAACTCCACAAGAAGAAAACATCCAACCCCATCAAAAAATGGGGCAATGAAATGAATAAAAACTTTCTCAAAGAAGAAATCTGAATGGCTAAAAGGCACATGAGAAAATGCTCCACATCATTAATCATCAGGGAGATGCAGATCAAAACCACAATGAGATATCATTTCACACCACAGAGACTGGCTCACATCCACAAGAACAAAAGCAACCAGTGCTGGCGCGGATGTGGCAAGAAAGGGACCCTCCTTCACTGCTGGTGGGAATGCCGACTGGTTCAGCCCTTTTGGAAAACAGTATGGACAATTCTCCAAAAATTAGAAATTGAGCTCCCATTTGACCCAGCAATACCACTCCTGGTAATATATCTCAGAGAGGCAAAAAAGTAAAGTCAAAGTGACATATGCATTCATTTGTTCATTGCAGCACTGTTTAAAATATCCAGAATCTTGAAAAACCTGAGTGCCCGAGAACAGATGACTGGTTAAAGAAACTTTGGTACATCTACACAATGGAGTACTATGTAGCTGTTAGAAAAGATGAAGTCATGAAATTTACATACAAGTGGTACTACATGGAAAGTATCATGCTAAGTGAAATGATTCAGAAAGAGAGGGACAAATATAGAAAGACTGCATTCATCTGGGGAACATAAAGTAACAAAATAGGAAACTAACACCAAGAATAGACGAGATAAGTACCATGAGTTTTGTTCCACGGCTTGGAGGCCAGCCACACATGCTAGGGGAAAAGGCAGCTCAGATAGAGAAGGGAACACCAAATAAAGGGTGTTGGGAGGATCCTTCTAGGATGGGAGATGCATGCTGAAAGTAGACTATAGGCCGAACATGATTGTCACTCAATACCTCTTTTGCAAACCACAGCACCCACAAGGAGAGAGAGAACAAAAGGGAATGCCCTGGCACAGAGGCGGGGTGGGGGGGTGTTGGCAGGGTCAGAGGGATACTGGGATCGTTGGTGTTGGAGAATGGGCACTGGTGGAGGGATGGGTACTCGATCATTGTATAACTGAAACCCAAGCACAAAAATTTGTAAGTCTACAACTGTACCTCATGGTGTTTCACTAACAATATTTTTTTAAAAAAATTGTTACAACTCTTGTTAGCAGCATTTGCCAAGTTTATCTAAGTACCATTTTCACCTTCTTCTTCTTCTTCTTCTTCTTCTTCTTCTTCTTCTTCTTCTTCTTCTTCTTCTTCTTCTTCTTCTTCTTCTTCTTCTTCTTCTTCTTCTTTATTGAATCACTGTGAGATAGATATACAGTTGCTCATGATTGGGTTTTGTCATATAATGCTTCAAAACCAGTCCCTCTTCCAGTATACATTTCTTGCTACCAATGCCCCCAGTTTTCCTCCCGACAACCCCTCCCCCAGACTGCCTTTATAACAAACCCTTTCTACTCTCTCTCTCTCTCTCTTTCTCTCTCTCTCTCTCTCACACACACACACACTCACACATATACCCACACTTTTTCTTTTCTTTTGGGCATTATAGTTTGCAATACAGCTACTGAGATGTTATCTCACATCATGCTTCTTAATATCCAGTTAAACACTAGTGATCCTGAGTTTGGGAAATACTATTCTAGGCTCTCAGGAAAGAGTTGGTGAGGAGGTGGGAAAGAGTCCTGTAAAGAAATGACCCTCTAATTGTCTTTTCTTCAGAGCTTAATACTGACACAACTCTCCTCATCGAGAGATGAGAGAACTGCCCTGAAGCCCATGAACTATTTCAAAAGCATTTGTTTGTGAGTAGGAAGACTGAGTGCTCTGAGTGTGTTGTGGAGCTTCACTTCATATCTTTCAACAATCTGTAGGACAAGTAATGTTCTCTCAGATTCTGTGAACAATGACAATTAATCTCATTAAGTCTTGATGTTACTAGCACAAAAGGGTAGAGCATTGACACTCTATACCTAGAAGAACCAGGATTCACACTCTACAGTCAACAGCAAGAAACTGAGTATCATATTTGCAACCCAGCGGTGAGGAAGGATAATGAAGCCCATGACATCTCCAAGGATAGAACACCCAGTTGCCTAAGATTTAAATGCTCATTTCTCAGGTGTAAAAGACATATCATCTCACACCAGTGAGAATGGTACATATCAAACAAACAAAGAAACAAACAAACAAATACCTGGAAACCAATCTGTGTTAATAGGGAAGTTGTGGAAAAGTAACTCTCATTCACTGTTAAAGGGAATACTGTCTAGTTCGACCCCTGTGGAAAACAGTTTAACAAATTCTCAGGAAAGTAAGAATAGAGTTCCTATGGAGCTCTATTTCTTGATCTAACCCTGGACACAGAAACTTTCATTCTAAGGGATATATGCATACCATTATTTTTGCAGCATTTAGCAAAATAGGTAGACTATTGAATCAACCTACATGTCTACTGTCAGATGAGTGGATAATGAAGGTGTAGTATACACACACACACACACACACACACACACACACTGGAATATGATGCAATGATGCAGCTGCAAGTTAGACTGAAATCACGCAATTCACTGCAACTTGGTTTGAACTGGAGAATATGTTAAGTAAATGCCAAGTGAGGTAAAGTAAAGTAAATAAGAAGAAAGACAATTACCAAATTATCTCAATTATCTGTGTTAGATAGAGTAATAGAACAAGGGAATGCAATGTACTAAAGGGGAGATACCTAGATTACGAGGTACCTAGATTATAGAATTTAGAATAGTGATGGAAGGAAACTGTGGGCAGGGAGTGGGTGGTAGAGTAAGAAAAGGCAGACAGAGATAACAGGGGCAGGAGGCAGGGGCCTAGGGAACAGTGGTGCTGAAGAGGTATAGTATATCTATATATATGAGCCACGAAACCAACAAAATTGTAAGCATGAGATTCAAACTTAAAAAATCTGTCTGCCTAGGAGGCATTCTGGGAGACAGGAGGGAAACTGGGGGCACTGATGGCGAAAAGTTGACGCTGGTGACGGGATTGGTGTTAGAAAATTGCATACCTTAAATCCAACTATGATAACCTTGTAAATCACAATAACCCAATAGAAAAATTTTCAAAATGATAAAAGGAACATCCACAGGGAAGGGGTGGGGAGGGCACTGTTTTTCATCTGAAGGAATTTTCCTTCAAATCTTTGATTTAGTAAGAGTTCAGTACCTCAATTATGACTTGGATTTTTCACCAAATATGCACAAAAACAGTATCCAGGATCTTTCCTCACATAGCAATAAGAATAAACAGAAGAATCTTCAAAGGCAGCAAGTACCTGTTCTTTCTTTGGAAACAGATATGTTTCCTTAAAAATGAGACCCACGCTGAGGCTACACTACAAAAATCACTCCTAACCATTCTTTTCTGAAACATTCTGCAAACTTTTATGGGAGTTTCTTTGGCATGGCCAATATTTTTTCAGTGGTGTCAAGGTTTTGTGCTTACCTATTCCTATTAAAATTATATATTCTTGCAGTTCCCAATAAAACTCATTGTATGGTATGCTAGAATAAATCTCAAAATCTCCCCGAAGTGTTAGAAACATTCAAATATATGTCTATTAAAATTTTATTTCTCGAGCAAGTTGCACATATGCCAAAATATGCATTTCATTGCTGGTATGGTCATAAGCCAAAAAGCTGGGGTGGAACTATGGACGAGCACTGACTTTCCATCTGTGAAAATTCATCTCCCTCATACTTGGAGTGTCCTTTTTGGCCTCCCTGCAGAGTACTTGAAGTGGCTTTTGTCTCTGAACACCCCCACCCAAAGCATTAGATACCCAAAATACATTTGTTCAACTGAGGTTGGTGTTTCATGAAATAGAAGAACATATTTTTCTCTTTTGGAATACCTTAGGATTTCTACCATACTTTCAGAATGCAAATATAGTCAGAAACCCTGTAAATCCATAGACTAAATACCAAACCAAGGCCAATCAAAATTTTGTTTTGTTAAAGCTTAGAAGAATCATTTTTTACTTGATTGTCAAGGAGCAAGTGAAGAGTTTATGCGAAAATGTTTGGGAGGCAAATTTTCAGGTAACATTTAAAATCTTCCTAGCTTAGGGCTACCAGTAATAAGAAATTGAATGAGCAAGCTCTTTGTTTTTCTGTTTTTAATTTTTTTAATTTATCATTCCTTTTTTTCCTTAAATTTTTATTAGTGAAACACCAAGAGGTACAGTTGTAGACTTACAAATTTTTGTGCTTGGGTTTCAGTTATATAATGATCCCATCCCTCCACCAGTGCCCATTCTCCACCACCACCAGTCCCAGTATCCCTCCCACCCCCTTCCCCCCATCCCACCCTACCACTGTGGCAGGGCATTCCCTTTTGTTATCTCTCTCCTTTTGAGTGCTGTGGTTTGCAAAAGAGACATTGAGTGGCAATCTTGTTTGGACTATAGTCTACTCTCATCACGCATTTCCCATCCTGAGAGGAACCTCCCAATACCCTTTATTTGTTGCTCCCTTCTCTATCTGAGCTGCCTTTTCCCCTAGCGTGTGTGGCTGTCCTCAAAGCCATGGAGTAATCCTCCTGGTACTTATCTCAGCTATTCTTGGGTGTTAGTCTCCTATTTTGTTACTTCATGTTCCCCAGATGAATGCAATCTTTCTATGTTTATCCCTCTCTTTCTGACTCATTTCACTTAGCATGATACTATCCATGTAGTACCACTTGTATGTAAATTTCATGACTTCATCCTTTCTGACAACTACATAGTATTCCATTGTGTAGATGTACCAAAGCTTCTTTAACCAGTCATCTGTTCTTGGGCACTCAGGTTCTTTCCAGATTCTAGCTATTGTAAACAGTGCTGCAATGAACAGACAACTGCAGATGTCACTTCAACTATACTTTTTTGCCTCTCCGGGGTATATTCCCAGGAGTGGTATTGCTAGGTCAAATGGGTCAAATGCTCTACATCATTAATCATCAGGGAGATGCAGATCAAAACAACAATGAGCTATCATCTCACACCACAGAGACTGGCCCACATCCAAAAGAACAAAAGCAACCGGTGATGGCGCGGATGTGGCGAGAAAGGGACCCTCCTTCACTGCTGGTGGGAATGCCGACTGGTTCAGCCCCTCTGGAAAACAGTATAGACGATTCCCAAAAAGCTAGAAATTGTTTTTAAGTTTTATTAGTAAAACACCATGAGGTACAGTTGTAGACTCACAAATTTTCGTGCTTGGGTTTCAGTTATACAATGATCAAGTACCCATCCCTCCACCAATGCCCATTTTCCACCACCACGGGTCCCAGTATCTCTCCCACCTCCCATCCCCCTCATCCCCCCCATCCCACCCTGCCTCTGTGGCAGGGCATTCCCTTTTGTTCTCTCTCTCCTTTTGGGTGTTGTGGTTTGCAAAAGAGGCATTGAGTGGCAATCATATTTTGTCTATAGTCTACTTTCAGAATGCTTCTCCCATCCTGGAAGAATCCTCCCAACACCCTTTGTTTGGTATGATCAAGCTCTTTGTTTCCAAAGGTGTTTGGCTAGTTGTTCCTGAAGGGTGTTGTTCAGACTTTACTCAGGGAAGGTTTGAAATGAAAATTCTCAATCCTAAACCCCGACTGAAGGATTCAGAAATTTTGGGATTGAGATTCAGAAGTCTATTTAGAAAGTGTTCTAGGTTACTTAGACGTCTGTTAATGTTTGAGAAGCACATGCTTAAACTATTTGCTGACAAGGGTACCAGCAGATGAATGACTGACTGCCACTCAAGACTCTAAGTCCACAAGTCTAAGATGATTCTTATTACTTCCTTCTTGGAATTGAAGATTTGGTGCCCTACCAATACTGACCTTTGGGCAACACTTTGAATTCTGTGAAGACACTGAAATCTATGCTCACAGCAGTTATAAGGCCTGACATTCAAGTCTTCCAATGAACTCTAAGAAAAATACCACCCCCTCACCACCTAAAGTCTGTGGAGATGGCATAGAGCACTTACAGCACCCGGGCACCTTCTGAATGATCTCATTTGTTCTCCACAATAATTGTAACTATTATCATCCCATTTTTTACAGATGAAAACTAAGGCTTAAATACTTGATTTATCCAGGTTCTCAGAATATTGATCTAAATTGGTATTCAAACCCAAGTCTACAGTGTCAACATCCAAATCCTGTCCTCCCATCCCAAATATCTCCCTCTCTCTGTACTGGAAACATTCTGGGTTGTCCCCCAAGTCACCATGCTGCCCTTTAGGTACTAATATTTCTACACTGTGGCCCTCCAGCTCAAATCAGCTACTTGTCCCAGCTTCCTGGCCCCTAGGAAGGCCTGGTGGAGATGCTTTACTAATGGGAGGTGCTTCACTGAGATTTTTTTTTCTGATGTGATCTCCACATTCAGCCTCCCTGAGCAGAATAAGTTATTTCATGGTGGTGAGGGAAGGCAAGCAGAAGGTCCTTATAGATCCACTAAGCACTGGTAATAGGAATCCTGCTTTTATCTCAATGGCCTAAATATTTTCGTTAAAATGGTGGATGACCCCAAAGGAAGACCACATGAAGTTGGTAAGAGCCACGTAGATCTTAAAATGTGAACTCATGAATCAGATCTTTCCAGCTGGATCATGGTCTTGACCAGATGGAGAGGGCATGCACTCACATCCTTCCTAAAAGGTCTTGTTCGGAGGGGCAGAGGGCCATGGTCATGGGCAATAGTACCTTAGGAAGAACAAACAACCCAAGAACTAGGCCCCAGGGGTAAGGGAATAGCCACTGATGAAGGAGGAAGTGTGGGCAGAGGCAGGGCCCACTGCTTTACTGTTGTGCTGAGGGAAGGTTCTGCTCCATCCCTGCAGGCCCTGTTGTCTTTCATGCCAAGCAACAGTGCAGAGCAGTGATGCCCTTTATCCAGGAGCATGCTGCATGCTGGCCAGGCATTGGCAGAGCCAGAATCAGCTCCCAGGACTCCTGATCTCCTGTTTTCTAAAGAAAGGTGCCTGGATGTGGAACTAAACCCATGTCAGTGAGAAGCTGAGGGCGATTATAGAAGGAGACCAAACATATCAGTGGTTTCACTAAAGTGCTGGTGAGTGGAAAGAACATTCTATGTGACCAAGACTGAATAATTTTAAAGAAAGACAGCTTCGAAGGTCTGTTTCCGATCACGATTCCATAACAAGGGGAACACAGGGCTTTAGGGATATGCTTTCAAAGCCCCTGCAGCATCAGGTTTTAACTGGGCCATTTCCATTACTTTTCATGATGTGGCTACAGCTAAAAAACTCTGCATGCTCAAAGACTGGTCTTCAGGGTCCAAGAATTATTTTTAAAAAAAGGACTCAGAGGGAGAAAGAACCCACATTCCTTAGGTGGAAATTTCTCAAGGGATGCCTGGTCCCAGGGCTCTGTGCATGTCCCCTTGAAGATTGGTCCAGTTCCTTCTTTCTGATTGCATAATAACATTTTTATCTACACTCAAAATCATACATGTTCTTTAAAATCCTTTAAAAAGACTTAAGAGTCAAATGTCCCATGAGGATCCTGATTCAAACCAAGTAACAGTGATCCAACCTTGATTTCAGGCAATTGGGAAAAGTCTTTTTACTGGTTCAGCCATATTAATGTTTGATTCCCAGAACCCTTGGACCAGTGTTCCCATCCCAAATAGCCATCCAAAAAGTGTAACAATATTCCTCTCGAAAATTTCAGGCAGGAGGAGCCAGAGAGATAGTATAGAGGTGAAGTTGGTTTCCCTACCCCAGTTCTATCCATCCCCAGCATTGCATAGGAACTCCAGAGCACTGCCAGAAATGATCCCTGAGCACAGCAGCAACAGTAAGACCTGAGTACCTCTAGGTATGGCTCTAAAATGAAAACTCTCAGTAATCTAAGGGGGTTGCTTTACAGAAGGGAACATGGTCAAGTGAGCCACAAAGCCCTTCCATGCTCATTCAGAGTCCATTTGTGTACTAAATGTTTTTCTCCCATTCTCTCCAGCCTTGCCCTCCTCCACTCCCTTCCATCTCTTTCCCTGTCCTTTGGAGCCTTTTCCTGTCCTTTGCATCCTTTGCTGCTGGTGAGATTATGCTGTGCTTAAACGTGTCTGTGTCTGCCCCTCAATGTCCAGCTTCTCCTGCTCAAAGCTTCAGGGTGGAGCACCAAGCAGCAAATCCACAGGGTGTCTCTCCTTTTTTCCAAACAGCCTCAACTTAAACGTGGTTCACTCTATCACTGTATCACTGTCATCCCATTGTTCATAGATTTACTCGAGCGGGCTCCAGTAACCCCTCTATTCCTCCCAACCCTGGAATTTTAGCAGCCTCTCCTTACTCATCTTTCCTAATGATTGGAGGCTCTTTCAGGGTCAGGGGAATGAGATCTGTTATACTGTTATAGTACTGGTTTTGGCATATCAAATACACCACAGGGAGCTTGCCAGGTGCTGCCTGTGTGGGCAGGATACTCTCAGTAGCTTGTCAGGCTCTCTAAGAGGCATATATACATACAAACATATATATATATGTATATATATATATATATCTATGATTTGTTGCCTACTGTCTGAACTCCATCAAACATGGTATGGTAATTATGGAAAATGGGTAGGAAGTGTCTTATACTCTTGCTCTGGAGAATGATAAAGACCTAGATAAAGGCCTCTAGGTCCACGCAACTGACACTGGCAGTACCCTCATGCTCAAGAAAGTGGCCTGGAGTGTGGCGGCAGTTGGTTAGTAGAAGTCGGCTGCTGGAGCTGGGTCTCTTGGGGTGAGGAGGGCACTCACCTGCCCCCCTCTGGTGCACTCTGAGTGAGAGCAGCCTGGCACGGAGTCCCTTGAGAGTGGTTAGCAGCCTTATCACCTCTTTTCTGCCCCGTTAGGCCCACTGTCGTTTTCCTTTGTCCACAGCTGCCTGCCAGGCAGGCTGAGACTGCAGGGGCAGAAATCCAAAGGGGAAAAGCAGCAGCTGAAAACCAAAGAGCCCAGCAAAGAGCCAGGAGTCCTCTTTCCCCAGGGACATGACTGGCCCTGGATATGGCGAGGGACAAAGGCAGAATTTTGAGCCTAAATCCATCCATCTGTGTTTTCCCAAGAGCATGAAGCAAACCCAGCTATCACTCCCTGGGAACCTCAGGAGGTTCAGAAGGGTCCAGCCACAAGATAAAGGCCTCTAGGTTCATGCAACTGACAGTGGCTGTGTCCTCTCTGGCAGCTCAGTCATACTGGGGAACGCCTATGGGTCTTCCAACTTGGGAGAATGGTGACAACTAAGCCGGATGTCAGCCCAGAGACTGTGTCGGGCACCAGCCTCCACTCCAGCAAAGAACAACAAAGCTGGGGCACACGCCTGATAGCAAGCAAGTTAACTGGGCACATGTGATAGCAGCAGAGAAAGAAAAGGGCAGGAGGCTGAGGCTCTGTGTGCACGTGCAAGAGTCTTGTTGGTTGTATTTTTTTTAACTTTTTTATTGAATCACTGTGAGATAAACCATTATATAGCTATTCATGATTTGATTTCAGTCATACAGTGTTCCAACACCCATCCCTCTACCAGTGTACATTTCCCAGCACCAGTGTCCCCAGGTTCCCTCCCATAACCCCACAGTCCCCAACCCCTGCCTGCCTCTTTGGCAGACACTTTCTCTCTCTCTCTCTCTCTCTCTCTCTCTCTCTCTCTCTCTCTCTCTCTCTCTCTCTCTCTCTCTCTCTCCCCGTTTCTCTATCTCTTGTTAATACAGGAGTGGAGTCTGAGCTGAATGGTGAGGATCCAGGGTTGTATCATCAGCATTATCCAGAGCAAGAACCAACAGGATCTGAGCAAGAGACACACAGAGATGGGAGAGTACATGATGGAGGCAGAAGAGTTTTAATTCGGTAACAGATAAATTGGCTTTTTCAAACACATGGGGCAGCAGTGTAAGACAGATGGCTTTATTCCCTGATTTTGCTCTTTCTCATTTTTTAATATCTGAAGGAAATTTTCCATTGAAAGTTTCATAAGTGCCTATGTAAATGAATACAATGTTATATATTGGCTGCTCTAGTACTTAAAACCATAAGAGCCAACTAGAGTAGCCATCATGTGCCAGGCTTTGCACAGATGTTTATTTTATAAATATGGAACTCAATTTAAATAGAAATAATTTTGAATTAGATGTCACAAGTATCCCTATTTCACCAAGGAGGAAACTGAGGTTTGGTGAGGTGAGATGATTTCAGGGCAGCTGGACTCCAGTTCTCATGGTCTGGCCTCAACCTTTGTTTCCGAGTCCTTCCTCTTCAAGAGTAACAGCACCTTCCAGTCCAGCCTGAAAAATCTTGGAATAATCATCACTAGATCATGGCAGGAATCACAGCAGGACCCACAATTCATCTAGGGACAAATTCTGTCTGTAATCGTCTAGTTCCTAGAGCTAGTGGATACTTTTCAGTCCTTCCTTACAATAGATAATCTTATGTCAACTTGGGGGGGCCCTGAATAGTATATAATTTATTAAACATTATTCTGTGTGTTTCTCTGAGAATCATTTGGGGTGATATTTACATTTAAACTTGTGCCATGTGGGGGCTGGATCGATAGTACAGAAGATAGGGCATTTGCCTTACACGTGGCAGACCCTGGTTCGATTTCCAGCATCCTGTATGGTCCACCAAGCACTGCCAGGAGTAATTCCTGAGTTTAGAGCCAGGAATAACCCCTGTGCATTGTTGGGTGTGACCCAAAAAGCAAGCACTGTAGCACTGTCCTGTAGCACTGTCCTTCCATTGTTCATAGATTTGCTCAAGCGGGCACCAGTAACATCTCCATTGTGAGACTTGTTACTGTTTTTGGCATATTGAATACGCCATGGGGGAGCTTGCCAGCCTCTGCTGTGCGGGCAGGATACTTTCAGTAGCTTCCTGGGCTCTCCAAGAGAGACAGAGGAATTGAACCTGGTGGGCCGCATGCAAGGCAAACGCCCTACCCATTGTGCTATGGAACCAAAAAGCAAAAATAAATAAATAAATTTGTGCCATATGTTTTACAGGGGATGCCATCCCAGACTTCACACATGAAAAGTATGTGCCTATCCCTGCGCTGAACATTAACATTTGAATGAATGAACTCTGAGTAGAACCAAGTAAATGTGGCTGTAATGTGGTTGTGCTTCAAGCTTCACCCGAAAAGATGAGGTCATTAATAGGTAAGGTAAAGGTAAAGGCCCTCCCGTTGATCGTCGATTTGCTCGAGCGGGCCCAGTAACGTCTCCATTGGAGACTTTGTTGTTACTGTGTCTGGCATATCGAATACTCTCGGTAGCTTGCCGGGCTCTCCGAGAGGGGCAGAGGAATCGAACTCGGGTCGGCTGTGTTGGCCGCTTGTAAGGCGACCGCCCTACCCGCTGTGCTATCGCTCCTAGCACAGCGGTAGGGCATTCGCCTTACAAGCGGCCAACATGGCCGACCCGAGTTCGATTCCTCCGCCCCTCTCGGAGAGCCTGGCAAGCTACCGAGAGTATTCGATATGCCAAACACAGTAACAACAAAGTCTCCAATGGAGACGTTACTGGGCCCGCTCGAGCAAATCGACGAGGTCATTAATAGGAGAAAAAAAATCTCTGCCTCCTCCCAAAGGAAATTCTGCAGCAGCTACTACCTGGATTCAAATGAAATAGTATTTCTCTTGGGCCTCCTGTCTGGTGCCCTTTGGAATAGATTTGCAGCATCCATTCTCTGGATCTTCAGCTGTTAGGTCACCAAACAAAGTCCTCCCAGCCGTATGGCTAGTTCCTCTCTCCCACTCTCTCTCCACCCACCACAAACACACACACACACACACACACACACACACACACACACACACACACACCCCTTCTGTACTCCTGCA